>NW_027466185.1:4635000-5267500 GCF_046127955.1 Nelusetta ayraudi
ACAGAGCTGAGCTGCTTGAATTTTTGCGCCAGGAGTGGCATAAGGTCACCCAACAGCAATGTGAAGGACTGGTGGAGAGCATGCCAAGACGCATGAAAGCTGTGATTAAAAGTCAGCATTATTCTATCAAATATTGATTTCCAAACTCTTCTTAAGTTAAAACATTAGTATTGTGGTGTTTCAAAACAAATATAAACTTGTTTTCTTTGCGTTCTCTGAGTTCTGAAAACACTGCTTTTTGGTTATTTTGATCATTTGTCATTTTCTGCAAATAAATGCTAGAAATGTTGTCAATAGTTTAAAGAATGAAACAAAAATATTTATCTTACTCAAACATATGCCTATAAATAGTAAAATCAAAAACTGATAATTTCGCAGTGGTCTCTTAATTTTTTCCAGAGCTGTGTAAAATTAAGAGACCACTGCAAAATTATCAGTTTTTCTGATACATATATATATATATATATATATATATATATATATATATATATATATATATATATATGTATATACACACACACATTGTATTTATAAACTTTTTCCCATGACAAATATTTTTTTAACATTTTAAATGACAAACTACTTTTTCCAAAAAAGTAATTTGTCACTGAATGAGACCTGATTTCCATTCTGATTAATAGTACAAACCAAGTTTTAAAATTCAACGTGGAAATACAACATTCTTAAAATCTTGCTAACTTAAAAAAAAAAAAAAAAGTGCAATGTGGAAAACAAACCTTCTAGAACTACTAATCTGGAAATGTGCTTTCCAGAGTAGTACATCCCAGCCACCGCTAGAGGACAGTGTCGAACCCATTTTCCTGCTCGCCCCGTCACAACAGCGCTGACAATCAGACCTCCTGAAGCCTCTCCCAATAATAATAATAATAATAATAATAATAATAATAATAATAATAATAATAATAATAATAATATTTTTTATTTGTACAATCACACTTTATTTCTAAAAACAAACTGAAAAATTATGCACCTTTTTCCGACATAAATAAATAAATAAAAATAAATAAATAAAAAATGAATTTTAAAAAAAATGTGAACAACAATCAAACAAAAATCAAACCCAAGCCAAGAAGAATTAGAAGAATTAGAAGAAGAAGAAGAAGAAGAAGAAGAAGAAGAAGAAGAAGAAGAAGAAGAAGAAGAAGAAGAAGAAGACTCTTCCTCTGCAGAGGACGCAGATCAAGGTTGGGGAGGTGCCAGCGGTTGGCAGAGTGCAGCGGTGCTTCTCGGATAACGAACCAGAACAACATCCGATATGAAGTCGAAGGACGCAGTGTGTCCCCTTGGCTCGGTTCGTGTGTAGTTGTGCCGGCCGCTGTGAATGCTGGGTAGTAGGAGTGTGCGACAATGCATATTTCGGTGTTGATACGATACCAAGTGAATACAGGGCCAGTATCGCCGATACCGATACTCTTTAATGTTTAATTTTGATGCATCATCCAACTTCTGACGTTTTAGGTCTTTCTGTGTGTCATTAAACTGATAAAACAAACAGTTTAAAATCGAAACAAATTTGCACGCATTTTTCTTAAATGAAGTACAAAAATTTCAAATTTAAACAAAATTACACAAAACAAAACTGAAATAAAAATTGTGGTAAAGTTGAGAGACAATTATTCAAAATGTAGTTGGGTAAATATTCCTGTGACTTGGCTTAAACTTTATATAATGGTAGTTACAAGAGGCATAATATCTGCATTATCTAATTTGAGGCACAAGTAATTCATGTCCTAAAGTCAGTTGTGTTCCTGGAGACAGAAATCTGAGTTTAATGTTGATGTTTGATTTAAAAAAAAAAAAAAAAAATTAAGTTAATTTTCTCTGGGGATTAACAGGGTGTTTTGATTCTGATGATGAGAGATTTTTATTTGCAGGGTGTCATATGAAACTTGCACATAATAGACAGTCTCAGTATGTTGTCGTTCAGTGCTTTCTATTCTACTCGTTGAAGCACAGTGTGATGGAGCCACGTGTCTGTGACTGTGCAGAAGTGACAGAAACACCTCATGGAGCAAATCTCCAGAGATGGAGTGCTTCTCACACACAGTGACTGCCTCCCCGGCCATCAGCTCCAATGAGAAGGAGATTCAAAACGAGGATTTAGCAGATAACCAGTGCAGAATTTGCATTATTCTGAACCAAAAAGGCACAAAGTGGGAGTGTTGCTGCTCCAAACGATGCCGTACAGTCTCCACGTTAAATAATCTTGCACTAATGTCCGACTTGTTTCCATGTTCCAGCAAGCCTGCTATAATCTGATGGGTATAACTCCTCCTGGCCCCGCCTCCTACCTCCAACTCCTCCAATCCCCACTGCTCTTCTCCACATCCAGAAATTGAATTTCTTTCATCCTGACGCTGAATGGGCGAATGTCACTGTTGCTAGGATACGTCGTCCTATAGGGACGGGGTTGGACCGAGGCTATGCAGCACAGAGGGGGAAGCAACGAAAGTGAGTGAGAAAGAAAGAAAGAAGTAGGGAAGCCCAGCAGAGGGGAAGAAGGAAACAGAAGTGAGGAGACGAAATGATCATTGGATGGGGGGGTCGGGGTGGGGGGTTGTTCAAAGCTAACAAACTGTTCTGCAAACTTTGAAGATAACAGTATTCAGTAAAAATTCACAGATATTAAATATACTACTGTGACAGCTAACACCTGCTGTATCTAATATTGGTGCCTTATAGCCTTGAGCAACATAGTCACCCGTAGATATTTGGCTTTTTCAACAGCTTTTCCAATTTATGCGACTCATGCTTTTATTTTTACCAGCAGCCAGTTTAACCCACATTAATTGAAGTAACTAATAGTAGCCTAAGTTAAGCAAAATGTTGTTTTTTTTATTTAAAAATAATATAAAGAACTCACTGGAGAGTAATATTATTCCTAATTATGTCCAGGTACAAATTTATTTTCACTTTCAGAGTTAATCACAGCTTTAGTTTAAACATTCATATACGAAACAATATGATTCAACACGATGCAATACATGACAATAACATAGACCATCGCGACACAACAGCAAGGCAAGTTGTATCAATTTTACCTCGACATTTGAGTTCAAGCAATGCAGAAATATGAAGTTTTAATGCAACATTAATGCAAGATAATTCTTTGTTTCAAGTTCAAATAATGTGTTCAATTAAATAGTTTGCGAAAGCTTTTCAGCTTGGGCTCCTTCCAAACCAACACTGAGAGAACTAGAGTGCGGCCGTTGAATCACTTGATAAACTGCACATTCTTCATCAAAACAAGTATAATCCTCAAGTTAAGTTAAAACGTGTTTACAAGGCAGCAGGTGAACTTTAGTCTTCACATGCAATCTACATAATGACTGGGCTCCACATTGTTTGGCCAGTCAGCGGCTCTGGTTCAGCAGCAGGATAGAATGGTTCATGAAGGAAAGCTTCAGTTCATCATGTCCAAACACAGAGCTTCTGTGTTGTCAGTTTGAAGGGAGAGGTCGGGTTTGGCCCTAGTAGTGGAACCTCTTCATGCTTTTCATGGATGGGACCCTCATGATAGCTGCCTAGGACCGGTCGAGCGATGGCCTTAGCAGGGATTTAGATTTTTGCAGTTTGCTTTTGAGTCCGTCAGCAACAGTTGCCTTATTTTCACCGATTCACCCAAACTTCTTTGTACTTTTTCTTGCACTTTTTTTTTTTTTTTTTTTTTTTTTTTCAGAGTTTGACCCGGACGTCTCGGTCACCCAGCTCAATGGCTGGCAGACCGTGGCGGGTTAACGGATGTGAGATGAGGTCATCTGCAGCGCTTGCAGTGCGGCCGCCGGGGGGTCGGCGGGGTGTTTTGCGGCGGGTGCTGCTGGCTCAGCGCTGCGTTTATCCCCCCGTGGAATCAACAGAGCATAAAAGAAGTGCTGCAGCGAGCCGCTCTCATTCACAGCAGGATTAGCGAGGCATGTAGTTGTTGTTTTATTACGATTCTTTTCCTCCCCCACAACACTCCCCGCCACCACCTCTTGTCTGCCTGACTGGACCAGCACAGACATGGGTCCCCCCCCCCCACACACACACACACAGACACACACACTGCCCCGTACAACTGTACCCCTCTTCCACTTAACAATTATGGAAAAAACGCCTCTGGTGCGGCTTGTCGGTGATCTTCCCTGCGAAGACGTTCTTGTTCTTTTGTTTGTCATAGAGACGTTTCCCAGGCTGGGGAAATCTCCTCCTTCACAATCCTGTGAACACGAGGGCTGAGCCCCAACCACTGCTGGCACCTTGACACTGGGAGCAACACGTGGTCCCGCCATCTCCCTCCCCATCTTATCTTTTTTCGGGACAGAGCCTCAGCGAAAGCCTGCTCTCATCAGAGCAGGCCTTCGCAAGGCAAAGACTCGATTGTTCTTCGTATGTTTCTTCTTCTTATTTTATTTTATTTTTTATTGAACTCTTTGTAAAAAAAACAAAACAAAAACTACACATTACAACAAATGATAAAAAGTTACCCAATTTCTAAAAGGAGTGAGAAGACATCTAACCAGTCCTTCTCCTACACAAATGATTAACATAAATATCATGTTGATCCTACCTCCCTAATATTGCTGCCACCCATATAAAAACAACAACACATTATTATTATATATTGACTCACATATTGGCCCCAACATCTTGGACTCCCACACTCCCATCTCATCCCTGCGTCCTGTGAAAATAACTCATTCTTCACATTTTGTTTCAAACTGTTTCAAATGTTTATACATGGTGACAACTACTCACCCACACACATACAGTACACACACACCGTCCCGCAGTCTCACCCCTACACAAGTGTTGTTCATTTTCAATGCACACCTCAGACAACGATGCAACCCCACCACCACATCGTGTCCAGGTTGTGCGTAGCTGTGGTTATTTTTAGACAGGGGAACGGCTTTTTTTTGGAGTGAGACCCTGGAGGTCCAACTGCCTGCTTCACCTGTTGTAACTTCTCATCGGTTGTTCTATCTCAGACATAGATTTTTAAGGTTTTTATTTACCTGACATGTTTCGACGTATTCTTCCACCTTCATCAGAGTGTCACATGATGTTGGTGTGTGACTTGTCTTACCAGCTGATGGTCACGCCCTGCGCTGTCCGTTCTACAGCTGCTCCAGGTGGGCGAGAGCATGAACGCTCCCTCGTGTTGATGGTCCGCGGGCCCCGCTTCCTGATCTCTGTTGCCTCCCTGAACCCATGTTCACCTGTTGTTGGACTGTCCCTTTAAGAAGCGTTAGCATTAGCGTGTCGGAGGATGGCAAAAACTTTATGTTTTCCCCTCGCCCGACCCCTTTTCCAACCTAAGTCACATCCTGTGTGCGCAGCGTCCCTCTCTGCTTCATCAACAGACTGAGGACTGGGATGTGTCTCAGGTTTCCGTCGTTTAGCTTCGCGTGGCTTTATAGGCTTTAATGGCGGTGTAGCACTTTGCTCAGATACTGTTTCACCTCTGCAGCTTTTTTTTTTTCTCCCCTCACTGATCCCCCCCAACCATATATACCGTGTTGATCTTGGCCTCCTAATGAAAGTATCATCTTCTATTTAGCTTCCTAGCCAAAAAACTTTCAAAGCCACAACCAAAAAAACGTAGCTTATCTCACCCTCTGTTTTCGACCTGCTAGCCCCAAACGACTGTCAAGTGACAGGTCGTTGAGACCGTTGAAATCATGAACATTACAAGACCAAATGTGGGGACACACCAGACGGTTTTTCTCCAATTTTACAGAGGAATGGTCACGGTCGGGCCTCTTAAAGCTGCTGGCTTTAGCCAGCAGTCGCACAGATTTTCCACCCAGACACTCCTTGGCACCTTAGTGGAAGTTAAAAGTGCTCCTGCCCAGACAGGCTCGTCTCTTCACTCCGCTGTTGGCAGGATACTGATGCGTCCTGGCGACTGCCTGGCACTCAGGGCTCAACGCTCTGTGCCAGCATGAGAGCACTTGGGCAGGAAGCGATCGCTCAAGTCAAAAACGTGACCAACCATATCTACTTGCAAGCTCCCGCTCAAGCAGTTATAAGCTGTCTGCACGGATGCTTTACTCTTTATTGACAGACTCAAGGACCAGATATAGAATACACACTTAGTATACAGGCAACATGAATAGACAGGTGCCCTCAGTGGTTAAAATACAGACAGGAGGAATTTGAAAAAGTCTCACTTTTGGTTGGGTCAGTTAAAGACATAATCATCCCATTACTGGACCTAACCAGCCGACACCTACATTTACACATAAAATTGTAGTGCTTGGAAAGTGGATGCATTACAGTTCACAAACATCTTGCTACCACTTTCCCACTTTGGGTAGCGTAAGAAGATTCTAAGATTCTAAGAGCATCATTATATGCCACCTTAACTTTGTTCATTGTGGCTTTACTGTGGTCACACCGCAGTTGTGCTGTGTGTAGAGGAGTGCAGAAAGCTCTACAGAGAGTTGTTTTAGCTTCATCAATGCAGATATGAAATTTGCGTGTGAGCATATTGTGCCTTGGCATACAATGTGTAGCTCTGTCCCAAATCCAGCTCAGACAAATAAAAGGCAGGAGACTTCAGCTTCTGATCCTCCTCAGTTCTGGCCATCATAATGACTCTCTCTCTCTCCCTCTGGGATTGAATTTGTCACACATGCGTACCATACTGTGTACAAACTCTGAGCAGTTGCTGTAAAGCAGCCCTGCATGGTGACATAATGATTGAGTCATCAGCATACATTAAATGGCTAATATACGCTGATTCCCCAGCAAACATCTGGTTTTACACTCTTTTAACTCCCAAGACAGACCAACCTTCCTTTTCAACATCAGCAACATCTTAAACCTCCGCTGCTCCCACCACGACGCTAATATGTGCTCACGTTGGGATTCGCGGCTCACTTTGCGACACTCTGAACGTCGACCCGAAATAGTCTTGCATCCTTTCATCAAAACGTGTAAACCATACCCTTGAAAGGGAAGCTCTTTCACCCACGCTGCACTAGTATTTCCACACTAGCATGCCAGCATTTAGTTGTGCTATGGCATTTTCATGATCTGGAACCCATTTGTTACAATGCTTCAAAACCATGTGTTCTAGCGTCGGGGCTTAGTTTGTGCGCACCAGTCGAAATGTGCTGGACTCAGCTTGACGTGTCTCCCTCCTTTCTACATGCCGGCACTCTCAAGCTGCATTATCAGAGGATGCTGCTATAAATAGAGGGATCGCGTTCACATCGCCGGAGTCGTCGCCATTGTCACGTCGGGCCGCGATCGACACTGGGATTTCCATCGTACTCGATAACTCATCGCTTGCATCTTTTCATTGCGATTTTCATTGATTCCGTTACCTGGTCTGGGTTGAGTGCAATAATGGTGCCATGTTGTCTTCATTTATTTGCCATGTTAGATTCCTGATGCGCTGCTTTTGCCCTGCTTGTCTCTTCTTTTCTCCTTCTCTGTTTGTTGCACAGTCAGTTATCAGCGAGCGTTAAGTTATCCTGTTGGGTCTGTTTAGCGAGCTGCTGCTGTACACCAGCATTTTCCCTGAGGGAGGTGAATGAAATACCATTTTATTCAGTTCTATTGCATTCCATGATGTACCCCAGTCCCTCTGTCACTCCTCAGCTCTTTTCCCGGGAAAAAAAAATCAAAACCAAACAAACAAAAAGCAAGTGAGACCTTTTTAACCGATGCCCTCATTGATATTCAGCTCAGGTAATTCTGTTTTCTGCCACATGCAGACGCAAACAGCAATGTGCTCCGTCGCACAACTGCGTCCCCTCCGCCGTCGGACGCAACCCTCTGCTCCTCCTGCTGCCTCTGCCAGCTAATGAACCCCCACTCTCTAACCCCCCAACCCTCTGCCACCCTGTCCTGGGTCGGCGCTTGGTTTTGGGAGTTTCCTCTCTTTTAGCCTCCTCGTCCTCCAGGCACAAAGCAGTCAAAGGAAAACCGAGCGATGACTCAGAGATTTTGAAGCGCCGCCTCCTCCGGGTGCCAGCCCACCCGCCCACCCTGCCCTGCCTGCTTGCCTGGCTGGCTGGCTGGCTGGCGCCGCAGACAATCTGCTGAGTCCTCGCGAGCCTTATCGGACTCTCTCTCACTCTAGTTATCATCCTCATCCGCGAGACGGAGACGTCTTGAAGATCGGCTTGTCAAGGTTAAGCAGACTGGAGATGCAGTGATGTTTTTTTGTTTTTGTTTTTGTGTGTGATACTTACTGTTTTCTTTTTCCTTCTTCTTTTTTATTCTTCGTCTCATCATGACTCACATGGGGTGTCAATAAGTAGATACCTAAAATGACTATGTGACTGTTTTCAGACTTAAAATTGTACTATAGTTTTTTTTGTATTTCATAAATGTTGTAAATGTCAGTGTGACTTTATAAGAGTAGGCCTGTCACCATTCCTGGGAATTAGAGGACAGCAAATCTTCACCAATGTTAATACTGAACACCTATATTAGCTTGTTCCCACTGGCCTAGTGGGGCTGGGATCACATTAAAAAAAAAAGTGTTTTTTCCACCAAGAACAAAATCGAGGCCAATCATCAAGTCAGAACTACATACTAAAAACAGATACTGTACCTCAATTAACAAAGACATGACTTGGGATGCTGTTGTATAAAAGTGTGAAGGCCTTTGGTTAAATTACCCCCCCACCACTGGCCAGCCGGAAGCTCCGCCCCCTGACCGGATGAGCCAACGAGTTGCAACTTGTTCACTTGTTGTCAACTTTGGTGCCGTCGGCAGCGTTGTCTATTCACAGCTCCGAGGTTGCAGGTTCGATTCCCACCACCGCGTGCTCTCTCTGTGTCCTTTTGGGTTGCCCCTGACAAACCAAGAAGATGTTGTTTTTTTTTTGTTTGTTTGTTGTTGTTTAGTTTTTTTTTTACTAAACCCCTAATTCTGGATGGTAATTTGAAAGCAGCTCCCCTCGTTCCCGAATTTTTGCTTTCGCAATTCAAAACATTTCGGTAATTTATTTCGAAACCAAACAGACGAACATAACGGACGGATGAATTCGATTCGACGCTCGCTGGCGCGCGTCTATTTATAGCCGCCGATGAGCGAGATGTTTTTGCCAAGGCACGGGCAGATTATCCCCCTCTTGCCGTCGAAACTGTGATCACTGCCACCTGCTCCCACCCCCCCCCCCCCCCCCCCCCCACCCCCCACTTTTTTAAAAAAAATTTTTGCAACAATAGAAACGGGGCAATTACGATGCGAGAAAAACAGACTCGCTCGGTCGGTCCAAGGATGTTCAAGACAGGAGAGAAATGCATCCAGCTGTGGGTGCAGATGTGGTAGCCCATTAGATGTGTGTATGTGTACGTGTGTGTGAGACGGCAAGCTGTCAATCAGCAGCAGGGTGACTCAGGAGTCCACATGGGATGAAAAGGTTACCAGAGGACGCTGCCGAGAACTCCAGATGCTGCTCGATGCTGCTCGATGCTGCGATACGAAGGGGGTGGGATTAAACGCAAGGGGAGGGATTATTGTTGGGATTTAATTCTTTTTTTTTTTTGCCTTTGTTTGATGGCAGATGGTGGATTCGGCAGTGAGTTTGCACGAAATTGCAGGAATGTGACATCCTGGCTGGTGGGGGGAGCTGTTTTGAATAAAGGTCAGCGGTGAGGTGGTGCCGACCCCCCAACCCCGAGTGTCCCCCACAGTGGGCCTGAGGTAGCATCATCTCAGAGACGGAGGAGTCTTGGAGGAAAAAAGAACGGAGTGGCAGGAGCTATTTTTAACGTCGTGGGCGTTGTGTTCAAGGCTGAAAAAGAAAAAAAAAGAAACAAAAAAATCTCGCACCAGCGGATGATCGTGTCAGCCGGCCAAAGGCACCAGAAATAGACAGGGCTTCCTTCATAATGCGATGAGAGGGATGTATTTTTGTAACGTCGCAGGCCGAGACGACAAATCCGAGTGCCGGCCGCCTTTTCTACTCGTCTTTTTTCGAGACTTCTCTGGGATTTCTGGCTCAGCGTTCGGTTTGGTGCGAGGCTGCTCTTCCTCATCTCGGCTCGGAGGCCTTGGAATGCCGCTCGGCGACTCTGCTGTCGACCTAAACTGACACTGTTGCCAATTAAAAACCTACTTGTATGCAATGAGACACATGAGATGTGGATCTGAGGGAGGATTTCCTCTCCAGCTTTGCTAAAAATGTGCCACATTTTTCGCAAAAAAAGACAAATGAAACTTATTTGTATGAATTTTTATGTTTTTTATGTTAAGTTTTCGATGTGCAACGTCGCTTTGCACACATTCAACGTCGATGTAAATGTACAAAAAAATACTTTCTACGTGAATAATGTAATTCTTAATTAAAAACAACAGGTGGTCCATTTCACCAATGGCACATCGCTGTGGCCGCGGCAGAAATTGTGTTTTTGGTGGAGCTGTATGAAATTGGACAGGAAAACATTTCCTGTAAAAATAGGATGAAAGTGGAATACGCTAGAGGAGAAACGCAGGCGAACAGCAGAAAGAGTCATTTTTGCATTGAAAAAAGTCTGCTAGCTAAGGGGACTGTTGGTTCTCTTGACAGTTGCTAGCCTAGGATTGGACGGCGGCAGTCGAAAGGAGGGGCTTGTTTCGGGACTTCAATTCTGATCCCGTGACAAATCAAACACTCATAACTTGTCAAGAGTGCCATGACTTGTTTATCGCATTCAAATATCTACACACAGCTGACATCATAGACTTCTTCTAACCTTAAAGGGAACCTCCACACCACAAATTTCTGTACAAAATATGACCAATCAGAGTTGAAATAAATAAATCGCAATTGCATAGGAAAAGTTCAGGGTCCAGGATTGCCCACTACTTCTTAAAGCCTCAGTAGTTCAGAGATCATCACTGTCATCCCCTCTCACTACTAATAAAAGTGACAGACACACTTGACAGCCATTCTTCACAGGACGACCTTATGCTGTGCTAGGTTTTGTAATTTCATAGTGTGTTTTACCACACTGGACGTAGCGTGAGAGGCAGCCGACGGGTTGCATGCCTACAGACGGCCGGTGACAATGACTCCCCCCACCCCCCTCCCCCGACGAAAGAAAAACAGCCAATGGTGTGCTTTCCATTGAACCTGAGGATTATGGAATCCCAACGCCCCTGAGCACTAGCTCTGGTAGCTGAGAAGACAAAAGGTCACGACTTAATACATCCCATACACCAAGAGGTGTGATGCATTTGCGAAATGCAGTACTTTTTACCTTAGGAATTGTTGTTATTATCATCGTTGAGTCTCTGATAATTCAGTGATGGAGTAAAATGTGTAAATCTTTGAATGTTTCTCATGTTTTTAGCTCAGTTTTCACACGCTTGGAATTGTCATGCCATTAAAGCCACAGAAGAACGGAACGGAAAATGTGAAAAAGGAGGGAGACACATGTTGACTCTTGATAGGAGACCTCAACCTTTTGGTACCTGGTTTAAGTGCCACTTAGAAAAAAAGCTTTTCGTCCTTTTTAAATGGTAGATAGGCGGAACGTTTGTCTAATTGCTTTCAGGTTCCCCGTTTGTTGTTATTTTCCATTTATGGTTCCAGTTACAAGACATGAACAGATCTGAAAAGCATCACTTCTATTGTCAGAGCTTCTGTAGGCGGCAGAAGAAACAGATTGGATACAATTAACGTTCTTTAACTACCTACACTGCTTGCCTTATATTATGTGATAGCGTAGTTTCCCAATTTGAGGTCACCAACGTACATCAATTCTATTCTGTGGTATTCTATGCTATTTAAATAGTTTGTGCTCTTGAAGGCGACCCCTGTGTCGGCCAGGCTCAGGCTGGAGCTGCTGCTGCTGCTGCTGCTGTCGTAGGCTGCGGAGGCCATGAATGGATTCATGCGCTCGCTCCACAACGAGCTGTTGGCACTCCGCCGTCCATGGCTAATGGATTCACGGGCGACTCTGTAAATAGGCCATGGCACGGGGAGCAGGCCGACGGCAGCAGCCAGGTCATGAATAATACATGGGGGTAGGTGGAGGGGGGTGGAATTAAAAAAACAAAACAAAACAAAAAAAAAAACGACTTCCACCTTGGAAGAGGTTCTAAAGTTCTGCTGTTGTAGGAAAAATCTGTTGCAGCTCCACTGACAGAGCTGAAATATTTTGAGATGTGAGACTCCAGACTGGTGCACCGCAGTTCACTCAAAGTCATCTGAAGTACTTGCACACATGCATTATATACCGAGGCCATCAGTGACGTCTTATTTAGTCCACCCTACATTAATACGCCTCATAATACCCGAAATATGACACTCCGTCTCCAGAATCCGTAGACAATCACACTAACACATGACACCACCTTCATATATGGGACCTAGTTGAGCAACATTTTCTCGAGCATTTAAATTATAATTAAAACAAAGTAACTAAGACCACTGATTCTGTCAAATTGTACAAATAAAAGATTTTAAGAGATCGCTCAAAAAGTTTTAATAAGTCCATTAGATTTGATAGAGCCTGACAACACGAGCTAGCTGAAATATGATTGGATAAAACTCTACTGTGATGCACTATTATGGAAGCAATGCAACCAAGTGGATATTATATGATGTGAAAAGAACAGACTATGGAGAATAACTTTATCAGCAACTTTATGATCATATTGAAGGCCGCCATTGCCTGCACATGATCATGGAAAAGCAGCCGAATCTGAGTCTGAAATCTCACACGTCATTCTTGAAAATATCCCGTCTGAAGCGATTTTTGAGTCAATTTAGGAGACTTAGGAATGGAACTTAGTTGTTTGCCTTCTTTTGAAGGTCAATCTCACCAGTTTAAGAGATACTGTTGTCCAATTGCTTCCACTGATCGGACTGTACAATGGTTTAACGTTTAAACTCTCCTCTAAATCTGGCATAAAGGAGCGCTAGCTCATTATTTCTGCGCTGGTCTTGACCTTGCAGGCGTCTCAGCAGACTTGTTGCACTGGGTGTTGCACTGCTGCACTGTCTGTGATCGCAGGTCAAATAATGTATGCTAAAGAATTCAGTGATGTATTAAGTTATTGACTGTTAATATGTATTTCTCAGTGACTGAAGATGGATATAAACTTACTAAACACAAAAATTGTGTATCACAAATGTACACTCGTGGTCTGCAGTGAAATCAGAATACAGATCGAGTACAAAGAAATATTATCATCCAATTCTCCATTCATAGTGATTTGAGTACTTTGACCTCTCGTCGAAGGTCACTAGCACTCGGCACGGCACTACTGAACAAGGTTGTTGCTGAAAATTGACGTCCAAGTTCCAAGTTTTGAAGGGAATCGAGTCCAGGAAGCCTCAACGTGGGCTCAGTCGTTGAGTGTGTGCACTCAAGGGAAATGCAGCCCACTTTTTTCCTCCCCCAAATCCAGTCGATTCCAGTCGAGACAGAGTCTCATGGTAAAAACCTGAAAAAAACCCAGACCTGTTCTCAAATAACAGGGATTTTAAGCCGACAAGGATGCACTCCGGCGACCTATTTCGACGAAGATTTGCATAATCCGTCTACACCTCGGCCTCCGCGGGTGGGGGTTGGCGGTGGGAGGGGGAGTCGCAAGGTGCAGGAGATCGTAGCTGGAGCTTTGCACACAGAGAGTAAAAAAAACAAAACAAAAGTCGCCTATATCCCCCCCACCCTTTGCACCCTATTGTCAGTCTCTCCTGCCCTTATTCGCTGCACGTTATGCAACACTAGGGCTTTGTGCCATGCTCGGTGCTACAGGCTAGTTAAGTATTTATCAGGCTCCATCTAATTTTCCTCACCATTTGCCGTCACATGGCCGATCGTTGTGATTTCGTGCCTGGGCTCGTATTTGATTTGAGCGCCGTCTTACCCATGGATATATATTAAGAACTGGATACCGGACTGGCAATCTGGTGGCAGACCGATTATTTCCAGTGGCCACTCGAGGTACTACAGCAAAACAAAATCCCATTGTCTTAGCTCGTTCTGATTGGCTGCGTCCTGACGTGTCTGTAAGTGACGTTCTCCAGGGTCGTTCTGATTGGCCAACGATTATGTGAGTTACAGAGGCACGATGGAAAGTGACACTAGTCCGCATGGTCTATTGACACATTGATGCGGAAGTCAAAAACTTTTTCGGGACATGCACTGGGTGAGCAACTTCATTGAAATGAATGGGCTGCCATCTTGGACTCTGGGTGCTTGGACTTACCTCAAGCTCCCCGAGTGATGGGCAGCAAACGCTGCCACTGACTAAAATCCAGTGCAGCACATCTGGCCGGGAGTTCAAATTTCCTCTACGCCAACAGCTCCTACCCGCAACCGAGTTGGGGTTAATTCACGCGTCTGCCACCGGAAACGTCCGTTCTTAGTTGCTTCAGGAGGACAGAGCTGTTTTATTTTAAGTCATGAACAATTCTATATTAATTATCAAGTTTAAAAAAAAAAAGACTTCGGGGCAGATCCTCAAAGAAGGGCGCGCAGCGGTAAAATGCGACGCGTTTGGCGGCGAGATTGCGGCCGCAATCTGCGCCACAGATGCGGGTATCCACAAAGGTTTTTGCGCTAATGACATGCAGGCGCAAACACGCCCACAAATGCGGCACCGGAAACAGGTGCGAATGTTGCGGTCTGGCAACCTGAGAGCAGTTTGCGCCAAAGGTTGTTCGTGAGTGCGTGTGTTTGGTTTGTGTTCATGGATGCACGGAAAAGCAAACAAACATTTTTGGATCGTGAGCTGCCTGCCCTCGCTGCCCCTCTGCTAGGATAAAGGCTCCTGTGCTCCTGGCATTACGATGCCTCCGCCGTCTTACCAAGACTGCTGCCATAATGGAAAGAAAGTCAAGACGCAAGACGCGTCATTATATAAGCATGACATTCACCAACACCTGAGTACCATTTGTATTTTTCATAGCCTATCTAAAATATTGGCATATATACTGTAGTCTATGCCGATCTATATATAAGATTTGGGGATATATTTCAGGCTTTTCAGAGAGGAAAGTTTCACTCAGAAGCCAGAAACACTCTGACAGACAGAAACTGCGCCTGGTTTTGGCTGGCGGTGTTTCCGTCTGTCAAACTGCGTGCGGACATGAGCGCAAACTCTTTCTGGATCTGCCGCTGTTTAAATTAGGCATATTTGCATAGAAGGGGGTGTGTCCTTTTGCGCGTAATGACTCATTTCAATACATTCAAATGAGCCTGGCGCAGCCCTGCCGCTACCTGCGCCTCGGCACATTTTCCGCCAATTTAAACATTTGCGTCCCCTCTGTGGATCGGAATCACCGTTTTTGCCGCTGTTTACACGGATTTTCAGGCGCAAAAGCCGTGCAAACGCTTTGTGGATCTGGCCCTTATTTTTTTAATTGATTTCGGAGTTGCTGAAAATATCAAACTACAACAACAACGCCATGGTTCTTGACCTGGAAAAAGGCGGTTTGCCCTCTCCGGGTCGGTGGAGACACCCTGCCTGGTGGAGGAGTTCGGGTATCTCGGGGTCTTGTTCACGAGGAAGGTGGAGCGTGAGATCGACAGGTCGGTGCGGCGTCTGCAGTGATGCGGTCGCTGTACCGGTCTGTCGTGGTGAAGAAGGAGCTAAGCCGAAAGGCGAAGCTCTCGATTTACCGGTCGATCTACGTCCCCACCCTCACCTATGGTCACGAGCTTTGGGTAGTGACCAAAAGAACGAGATCGCTGATGCAAGAGGTCGAAATGAGTTTCCTCCGTAGGGTGGCTGGGCGAACCCTGAGGGACAGGGTGAGCAGCTCGGTCACCCGGGAGGAGCTTGGAGTAGAGCCGCTGCTCCTCCACATCATAATTTGGCAGAAGAAGAACAACAGCAACGTGGCAACGCACCTTTTGAGGCTTGGTCACGCGATGGCGTTATTTTCTTTGCTGTTGACGTTCTTATTTCTCGAGCTCGGCCATTCCCAAGAGATCTCTCTGAACCTGCGTCTGTTGAGTTCAGCCCGTCGTCGTCACCGTCCCCGATCCTGTGTGGCCGCGCTGTTCGCGTAAAGCACGATTCGTCACTCTGTTGTTGTTCGCCTCGACAAACATGGACAGTGTTTCAAGAGGTGTGTGAAGCAGTCGCAGGTGTTGTCATCCAGGACTCCGCCAGGTGTGAAGTGGAAAAGGCTCATTTTGTGGAAAAGCACCAACAGGGTCTCTGACGCTTTGTTGACAAGAAAGATCCGCACCAGATGCACATTTATTTCCATTATAGAAACATATTTTCAGATGCAGCCTCCACGCTGTCTGCCAGCTGGGCAGGGACCCACCCCCGCCCACTCGAACCCCACCCACCCCCCTCCAAGCTCAGCCTGTCACTCATTCCAACGAGCCATGCGAAGGCGTGTGCGGGGCATTCGAGCGCGTCTTAAGCTACGGAGCGTCGCAGGCTGAGCGTGTCAATCAAATGTGTGGCAGTCAGCTTTCCTCCAGGTTACTCACCTGCTCCCGTAAGACTGCCGCTAAGCTGGAGGAAGCTGGTTAATCATTCATATTTAAATTTGGCATCCCAGTCCGGTTAGCTGCCCTTGCAGATTCTCTCCCGCGGAGGATATCGAGTCGCATCTTTGCTTTGTTTCAAATCCTGCAGAAACCACTGAAATGAAGAAACACGACCCCGGGTGTTGAATTCCTGTGCGGCTGCAGGCAGGCGCTGCACAATCCAGACTTGCATCTCCCTTGTTTTTTGGTTTTATTCAGCGTGCATTTCAAGCAGGGCTGATTTAATGCTATATTAGCCACCTTGGCGGACAGGAGTCGGGGGAGGGGGGGTGTTAGGGATCCCGACCACACACACATTCAGAATCTTTTCCAGACGCAGCTTAGCTGGAGGTTTTTGTCGCGGGCCCACAGTGCTGTATTCCAAACTGAAGCACCTCCTGCCTCACTGATCCATCCCACTGTTTTTGATCCGCTGACCTTTTCATCAAAGCTGTCTTTTCAGTGCCCAATACATTTCTTTTTACACTCAGTAAAATCATCTTCTTAACCACTTCACATACACAAAGGTGCAGTAAAACACTGATTTACATGTCAGTGTTGTGCAGATAACTAAACAATCCAACGGTTCATAAGATGTAAATATCTTGTTTTTCCTTTTTTACACTATAAATATTTCGTTTTATTTTTATTTCATTTATTTTCTTCTTTTCAATCAATATAATTATCCTTGTCTTTGCACTACATTGTTGCTGTAATTATGCAAGTTTCCAAAATGGGGGATTAATACATTCTATTCTATTCTATTCTACATACTGATGCTGGCCTTTAGCTTGAAAAAGCAGAGAACAGGAAACACAGTTACACGTTCTCACGTTCCAGGGTGCGAGGTATACAAATGACCTGCTCTGACGTGGCAGCAACTCACTGCGCTTTGGGCTTGTAGATGTGATGGAGTTTGACATCAGAATTTGGTATTTATACAAATTAATGGTCTACTGGTATTTTTCACGGTTTTCGGTGCCCAAAAAGGAAAAGAAAGCGGAAGGGGTGCTGCGCTGGCAGTTACAGCGCTGCGCTGCGCTGCGCTGGAAGTTACAGCACTGCGCTGCGCTGCGCTGGAAGTTACAGCACTGCGCTGCGCTGAAAGTTACATCACTGCGCTGCGCTGCGCTGAAAGTTACATCACTGCGCTGCGCTGCGCTGGCAGTTACAGCACTGCGCTGCGCTGCGCTGAAAGTTACATCACTGCGCTGCGCTGCGCTGGAAGTTACAGCACTTCCAGCACAGCGCAGTTTGCTTCACCCCGATCATGTGGATCAACTGATATTCTTAAAGAAAAACTTTAGAGTGGAACATGTCGGTTGAATAATACAGTATGGACTGAAAGTGACACACCAATGATAGTTGCATTGTGCACTAATTTAGATTGAGTTCAAGGAACCATGACATCATTTTTTGGGAGTATTTGAATCTTTTTCTGTCTTCCATTTCTCATCACAGCCAAGCTATTTCACTGTCGTGACTGTTTTATTTTGACAGTTAGTCTGTTTACAGCAACAGCAAGAAGGGTTTACATTTATTCCATTTGTAAGCAATAATGAAAGGTTAATTTATTTTTCATAAAGTATATTGCACTTGCCTTGTTATTGTTAATTGTGAACCAGTTGTTCACAAAAGACCTTTAAATTTAAATGGAAAAATACAGAATGTTTGTATTTTGGTGGATAAATAACCAAACTCATTGAATTGCATAGCATCATTACTTTGCATCGGAGTCTCAAATCAAATCGCATTGTTTTGGATGAAACTGTGCTGAATCGCACTGCATCGTATTAGGGGGGAATCGTATCGTATCTTTCATGTATTGAATCGTTGGTAGTGTATCGAGATACATATCGTATCGGCCACAGACCAGAGATGCACAACCCTAACACACACACACACACACACACACACACACACACACACACACACACACACACACACACACACACACATGTGCATATATAGGGAACACTCCTCTTTTGACCAAGACCTGGGACAAAATACCATACACCAATAAGGGACCGATGGCAACCCTAGCTAACATTAGCATTAGCATTGATTTAGAGTTTCATGCAGTTTGAATCAGAAGAAATAATTAGAGCTACTTATACTATTTTGATGATTTAAAAAAGTCCCGTATGGTCCATTTAAGAGTAATTCTTTCTATTCAATATGTCACGAATGCAATGGCTGTCCAAACTTTTTTTTCAGCAAGCAAGGGACGCTAGCAAGGGATGCTAAACAAAGTTGAATAGTCTGCAAATGGTGCGCGTCTGCCATGAGAATAATTAATGAGAAATAATATTGAGAATAAGAAACGAGAACACAAAACAGTTTTGTTGTCATTGTGGGTTTGTGGACTCTCTCTCTCTCTCTCCCTTTCTCTCTCTCACTCTCTCTGTCTCTCTCTCTCTCCCTCTCTCCCTTTCTCTCTCTCACTCTCTCACTCTCTCTCACTCTCTCACTCTCTCTGTCTCTCTCTCTGTCTCTCTCTCTCTCTCCAATTGCTGTGTCTGTGTATGTCTGAGTGGAAAATTGCAGAGGTTGGAATATTCACCCTCACACGCTCCCAAGGCTCAACGCTTTGCCCGGCCACTCAACAATCACAACTGAGGTCCCATTAAGTGTTTGATGGTCCCATTACGCCGCCCATTAGGGGGCCTTGCTGTGCTGACGGACTCGCTCGCTCGGCGCCGACGACCCTTTTGCTCGTCTCCCTTTGCCACCCGGATCAGTGTCTTTAGGAGGTGTGAGGTGTTTCTTTTCCTGCAACGGAAACTTTTAAAGGTTCAGTCCGAGGTGTCACCATTTGCGGTGGCTTTGACACACAAGTGTTAAAGGTGATGATGATGGTGTGTCATCAAGCAACCTCACACACGGCAGATACTCAGCTTGAAAAGTTTCCTTCTGTACCTATATGTTTGTATATATATCTATATTTACATAGATATGTATGTATGTACATGTATATAATACATATATGTTCGTATACATACAGTAAATCTCTCTCTCTATATGTTTATATTTATACATGTAAACACATAAATATGTATATATATACATTTTACATAATTTTGTGCTATTGAAACTAGAAGCTTCTCTTTCTTTCTCTCTTCTTCCAACTTTCCAAAGAGGAGTCGCAGGCTGAGCTCTCAAAAGCACAACCAGTGCCAGGAATTAGTAGCTTGTTATTGTTAAGTCGTCCCCGATTCCCTTGTAATGCCTGGCTGTGGTCACGTCGATTGAATGTGGATTAAAACAGGATTGCATTTGATCACGTGCGGACAAAGTTCCCGACATTTGTTTTTGGTTCATGTCGTTGCTGCTTCACTCTCCCTTCCAGTGTTCCATCAAGCAGCTGCTTGTCTCAGCTGCCTCCTCCAATTGCTCCATCGCAATTGGCCCTAAAAGTTGTTCAGAAACCCGTTGGCCTGAATTCCATTTCGCAGGTCTCCTGCCATGTTGGTGTGGTTCACATACAGTTAGCGCGTAAAGTGAAAAATACCAACAGCTCTGAAATTATTGTGTCCCCTGCTTTCTATTCAGTCAGTCGGCAGAGCACGGAAAAAACATTTCATCGTCAAAACTTCAGAAAGTCTGTTTTCCAAGTTTGTGGATCTCATCAAAGGACACGTGTCCAAGGCTCGGGTATTTTGGGGAGTGGTTTAAAATAACTTTTGCTGAATCAACATCAGTCGGAGCTTCATGAAACAAAACTCCAAGAAGTCACTAGCTAAGATTCTCTCGGTGGTGGTGGATCTCGCCGGAGAACAAAAGTACCGCCTCTTTGTTCAGGGTCACTGCTTCCCTGATGGATCTGGGAGTAGCAGGGGTCGGGCTTGGGCTTAGTTCATTTTTGCACCACGTCAACACTGTTTCTTTGCTTTTTCCCAGACTTAATTGTGTTTGAAAGCTTGTGGGCCTTTGCTCGCTGGCTGCCCTCAGCCAGTTAATAATGCATCGGGATGGTAAAACTTTAATTTTGGACTGTTAGTTAGTGAAGTGCTGCCACTAACCGTCTGGTTTGGAGCTGGAAGGGTCAGAAAACACAGAAGAACTATTTATGAGGCTCAAAACGTGATAGCGGTTCTGGAATGGGGCACTGTGATAAGACAGGACAGGACTGTGACTGACGCGTCAGACAGCATGGTGCACTGCAATGATTCAAACGCATAGAATGAATATTGAAGACATTTGTTGCATTGGTGTTTTTGCTGGCACGCATGCAGGTACGACCACTTTGTACCCCTGGTTCTCAGGTGAAACACAATTGTTTGTATATCTACTGTATATTTGGCTGTAATTTGATTTAAGAAGACTTTTTTATTATCAATAAGCAAGAAAGGGGGCTGGATGATAAAAGTTTTACTTCTACCAGTGCCTTTTTGGACACTGATCTTTTTGTACGCTTGTATTCTGCGTTTTTGTTTGAAATAAATGAATAACAAAACTTACAGTGAAATCTATGAACGGTGCAGACACCCGCTGAACATGTTGTGCGTTCAGCTCAGACAAATGCTCAATAGAGATCAACAATTGAGTCGTCATCTGCGTAGGTGTGGAAATTAACATTCTGTCGACCGATAAGGTCACCTGGTGGAATCGAACAAAGCAAAAAGAAATAAATACACATGTATTTTTTGATACGTGCCTTTTTTGAAACAGGCTATTTTTGAGGGGGTTTTGGGGCTTGCTGTAAATTATATTTTCAAACAAGGTTACGGTTCCTCTTTTCGTCTTGGCTGCCTTCAAAAGTAGCCTTGAGCAACTTAGCGCTGAATCAATGCGCTGTAATGTGCAAGACTGCAGACTTATGAAGCTCCACTCATCCGGCCCGCCATCTATTCCCACGCCACTGGCCGGGATGACTCAGGGAGATATTCACTTTGGACCTTTTCTGACACAGAAAGCGCACGTGGGAAGGCGTTTCTATTGTGGGAAGGCGCATTAGACCACAGCACTGACCTTTGGGCTCGTGCCCGGATATCGCTCAGGGCGAGATGACGGCGAGCAGCTCTCTCGCCCAGCGTTACCAACGCTCAGACGGGTGCCGGCTGACGCATGAATCAGTCAGAAATCCTGGCTGTCTCTGCCTTTGGCTCTGTTTAAGGGTCAAGAGCAGGAGAGACTGCCGGTGTTTTTGTGATGGCTCATCGCTGGGAAGTCTTTCCGTAGCATGAGTGTCTCTGGAGCAGGTATTAATAGGGAGGAGAGCACTTTATTCACAGTGCCAAACCATCAACACTTCAGCGCCTTTGCTTTAAGTAGGGGGTAAAAAAAAACCCAAGAGACATTGCATATTTAACCTGGGAATTTAATCTACTATTAAATATGATTGGGAGAAAAGGATGATGCCATGATGCATTGAAAATCACTGTATTTCTTCACTTAGGTACTAAATGTGAACGATCCTATGGGAAAAGCATTCGAGAACGGATGACCAAATTGTACTCCCGTGACTTGCCAAAGAACCTGAGATGTTTTAATGGAAGTCAGGGGTGGCAGTCAAAGGGACAGAAGAGAAAAAAGTGGTGACAGAACCAGAGGTTATTATTATTATTATTATTATTTATTTATTATTATTATTATTATTATTATTTTTTTTACAGTTTTGCTACTCTCAATACTATAGTTTCTTGTTCTTTTTTAACTGCAGTGCAACCAAACTATAATCAGTGATAGTTAGGACCAGTGAGCCATTATTAGATGCTTACACTTTCAATAATGATAAGCATTGTTTTAAGCATTATTTTCCTCTGTACTAAAAAGGGACGGAACATTGACCCCAAAGCCGAGGTACTCCAAGAGAAATCGCCCTCTAAAATACCATCCACTTTTATATTGAACTACACAACAGCATAATTCACATAGAGCCACTTTAAGCAACAACAACTACTATAATACACAAATGATTTTTAACAGAATGTGTGTCTTCTAAACACAAAAGCAACAAGCAAGTTTTTAAGTTTCATGAAAGGGGTAGAAAATATAGATATGTGTGCTACAAACAGAGGGAGTAAAGATAAAAAGTCGTCAGAAAAAGAAAGACTCAAGTTACGTAAAAGTACCTGAGAAATCTACGTAAATACACTGACAAAGCATTTGCACTCCTCTCCCTTCCACCTCTGATACCCAATCCACTCCCTGCCAGTTGCTGTTGGTGTTGATGCGGTTCCACAGCGACCGGCATCCTCAAGCTGGGAGCTTCATGCCTTGAAACAAACAAGTCTTATCGCTTGGTTTAATTCAGGCATGGGCAAACTGCGGCCCGGGGGCCATATACGGCCCGTTAAGCTTTTTTAGTTGACCCAACAATCTTGAAGATATGATTAGTAATTAAATCATAGAACAGCTGCATTTCATCCATTTTTTCAGTGTTTTCAGAGTCATTTCAATAAATAGCTGAATACCGCAGGGCTTCAGAGACACATTTTGTCATTTTCAATAGACAGCAGTTTCCTACTTATGCCATGATATACTTTTTTCTCCTATGAGGTGGGTCACCAGCACCCTCCACCCATCTGATCTAACTCTCAGTAGTATTCTAGAACCTATTGCGGCCCACAAGTCAGAAACTTTGCCCACCAATGGTTTAACGGAATCCTTTAATGGGCTCGGCTTGAATCTGAAGACTCGTCCCACGACCCTCCCAACTTTTCGCCTCTTTCTTTTACAGACTCTTTTAGCAACAGAGTCCAAGATGATCATCCCTCGTCCTTCAACAACGCCCCCAACTTCCAACTTCCACCCACCTCCCTTCTGCCTCTGTCGGGGCACCCTGGCCGTGGCCCCTCCCACGGGCCGGCGTTGCCTCGGCGACTACCGGTTTACGTGATGACGTCGGATGTATATGAGCGCGGGCGGCGGGATCTCTCTCCCCTTTTACCGCCATCGAAGCGGAGTCTTTCTTCCCCGGGACCTGTCCGCTGCGCACCACCGCCTCAACCCGCTCCACACTCCGACACCGCACGGCCAAAGGTAAGCATCCGAACACGTCAATTGGGGCTGCCGCTGCTGGTGATAATGGTGATGACGGGGCCCAATTCGGCCGAACTCGTCCGTCGTTTTCTTGAAGTGTTACGTTTCACCCCCCCCTCCTTTTTTTTAAGCGAGCAAGCGAATAAATAAATAAAGAAGGAACGCCGACGTCGGGCTGCTGCTGCTCCTCTGCTGCTATTGCTAGGCAAGTCAGACGGCGACGGTGGCAGCAGCCATTGAGCTCGGGCTCCACCATGATGCGTGCTAACGCTGTAGACGGGTGTTAAAAAAAAATAAAAAATGAGAACAACAATTATTGTACGCGCCCTTCCCCTTCAGTCCTCGTTCAGACAATTTTGGAAGAGCTGACTCCTATTAAAAGGTCACACATTCGCCGTCATGACAGCGGTTTTTTTCCACTGACACGTGTCTTGAAACATAGTTTTTTTTTGTTTTTTTTAAAATATATATATATGTATATTTATATTTGGGGGGGGGACTTGACCTTATTTTTTAATTTTTAATTTTTTTACTAGACGACGAGTTGTGAGTCACCTAAGAGCTAAAGCCGTCGCTGCCTCCATTGTTATCGTTGCCAGTTGAGGTGCAGTTGCAGCAGGGTGGGCGCCACTTCCTACCTGCTGCTGGCCCACATTTTCTGGCTCCAGCGGCGCCGTGTCTGTCTGCTTGCGAGGCTCGTTCCTCCCACTCGCTCAACTCAGCCCCGAGCCTCGCGCATCCGAGCTAGCACGCTAGCTAGCTAGCAGCAGCAGCAACTCGGCGGTGCGTGAGCTAGCTCTCCACTAGCCGCCCGATACACGCACGGAGGCGGCGCGCTGCTGACACGAGAAGTGGGAGGCCGGCTAAAGTTGGCCTGCTTTATTTCGCGGCTCATTCGGCGGCCCGACACAGTTGAAAATAACAATAATTATTATAAGCGTCATTCTTATATTTTTTTTGGTGAGCTAGATAGCACAAGCTATTAGCAACAGGTTGCCAGACGAGCTCGTTGCCCCCGGACACATTAGAGCGAAGCTTGGCGTCAATGGTTGATGGAAGTTGAGCGTGCAACACGTGGTCACTGGGCAGGATTAGGCAGAGACGGAGCGAGAGAGAGCCTGGCCCAGAATGGACAAGGTCTTTGTTCTGACGCTCTATTCTAGCGCCCTTCCCATCGTTCAGTCACCATTTGGAAGAACTGACACCTATTAAAAGGTCACACATTCGCCTTCATGGCAGCCCTCCTCCACACGTGTCTTGAAACATTGTTTAACAAGGACCAGGCGTTTGTTCTGACGTTCTACTCTAGCGTGATTGAGTGTACAGTTCACAGTATATTTATACTGAACAACATATCTAAAATGTATTTATTGGTAACAATCACCCGGGCATTTGAGTTTTGTCGCGTCACACAGACACGGAGATGACATGGATCACAGTTTTGTGTCGTCGACCTTGTGTAGTGGCAACACTACAGATGCACTTTGAATTTGAAAGCATCATTATTATTTTATTTCTTTTGCATTGAGTTTTAAAGATGCCGGAGTCCTCGCTAACTGTCTGCATCACATTCTGCTGCAACTTGTCAGTTTTTTTTGTTTTTTTTTACCCATCATTCTAGAAAACATGGACCTGTAGTAGAAAAAGCTGCTGTTCTCCATCAACCGTTTCTCTTTTTTTGTAACTGCCTTGCTACCGCTAAAAGCTTTCTACTCCACCCCCCTACCACCATCAATAATTTGACACAACGTGGATTGCACGCTAGTATGATGGGCATCACCCTGCTTTAGATATCAGCGTGCACTTCCTCAAGACTCCTCAGCAGTGTGTGCATTTATTTTCGTAGCTGTTCTTGACTTAAGAAAAAAAAGGTGACTGAGCCGAGCGCATCTTTGAGCATGCGTTTGAGAACTGGGACAATGATGAAAAGCCAACGGATCGAAGTCGACGTGCAGACTGCTGCCCACCCCCCACCCCCCCACTCCCCTCATCGCTGATGGAGACGAAACAGTTTGATCTGCCACGTGACTCCTCTGAGCTCCCCCAACTGTCACATCAGCTCCTGTCGTTAAATAATCTTGCTGCTTTAGCTGAACGCAGGCCAGCAGATTTTACAGGGATATGGCGGACCCGCTGTAAATGGACCCAATCGCCTTATTGAATATTTTATGGTTTTTCTTGCGGCTCGGTTAAATCACATTCTTTGCTTATATTTTGTAACTTTTTCATTTTAGATCTTTGAATTGAGAAAAGGGCATGGTTAAAGACTTGAGGTGGCAGGAATAGCAGACCTTTGCCACCACCAGACCCTGGTATAGTCCTCTCGGCCGACGGTGTTGAGGTTTCCCTGTTTGAGAGGGACGGTGCTCTCCGCTGGTTCCTTGATCAGCAAAAATGGGATCGTGAGGATCGTTTAGACTTGAGGAAAACACTCAAACTGAGTCAAAATCATCTTATGCTTGTAGGATTTCACCTGTTTAGCATTTCCATTTCCATTACCCTTTCATTTCAGCCGGCTCTTGCTCCCAAATTCAAAACCAAATGGTGCTGCTTTGTTGACGAGGTCCAGGATGCACAGGTGTGACTGATGCCGACGGCTCCTAAGGCCTTGCAGAATATGATCTGATTCATCCACCACATTAGCGCTGGCTCAGTTTGAGTTGTCATTTCAGGAGACGGCATCATCCAATGGAATGTTCACCTTTCAATCTGAAGCTGTGCATCCAGTGAGTGGTAGCACGTCACTTGCAGTGCAGATGCGTGTTTTAAGTGTCGGACCAGAATCTTGACTGCAGCAGTAAACCGTTTGGTTTCTCTCATGACTGAAATCTAGCTAAACGTCTCCCTGGTGGCAAAGTGGTCATTAATTACTGATCACTCTGTGGTTGTGACAACCTTGAAGAAATTTGAACTTCAGTTCGCTGCCAATTTTTACCAAAGGAGCACAGAAGTCACAGAAATGTTTGTGGAGTTTACATAGCAAAGGTCAGATTAGTTTGAGGCTACGGTCTTTTTACCCGTCAGTGAACACTTCCCACCTCTTTCCACCTGAAACCATTGCCAAAAAGTTTTAGCTGTGTTTTATTGTTTATTTGACTTATGCAATGTTTTCCCTACAGCGCCACCTGAAGTGCGGGAGGTGTTTTCTCTCACCAAACCGTTAAAACAAATGAATGGCAGGTGTGTGGTGTCACCTCTGGCATGTGTCTGTGCTAGTGCATCATACACTTTTTAAAATGACTTTTCTTCAATGAAGGATGGAAGTTGCAGTTTCTTTTGATTCTTCTTCCTGTCCTGATGCTGATGATGACGTTGCTGCCACAGATGATGCATGTTTTTAATAACCACTAAAGTTTAGTGGCTGCAGCACCGTGACTGGACTGCATATGTTGATTGAATTTGATTTGTGTGACTGACTGATATTGGTGGTGTTTTTTTACTTAACTGCCGGTTGGTGGGAAAGACTGAATGTTTCTGTCCATTAGGGCAGCACAGTTCTGGATAAAATGAGAATCACATTTCTTTTCACAATTCTCTCTGGATTTTTTTATTTTTCAAAGTGGATGTTCATTGCCTTTAAATTGAAAGGGAAATGTAGCATAGATATGCTGGTGCTTGGTACAAGACTGGCACATCAACTTTGGTCAACAAAGTGAGCGCTTGTGTTTTTAGCTGAACTGCAACATCTGATTCTGAACAAGAATACAAAAACTTGTGTTCTCCTATTTGCACACATTAATTTTCTCTGTGTAAGATGACGAGTTGTAGGTGTACTTCTGAAAATTCAATCTGCCATTTTTCACAAGTTGAAGTGCGTCACATGGTACATCGTCACGTCGCCATTCGTGAAGGGAGAAAGCACGGTCGCTGGTTTTCGTGCGGCAGAATCGTCCTCCATTAGAAATTGGATTGACGGTCATTTCAACGGTTAGCTTGTTGGAAGCATCTTCTGCCTCTGGGCTTTAGGACAACACTTTGTTTGTGGCAATTTGTTCTAATGTTATAAAATAAGTTTATGTTTGACTGAGTAGAAATGCTTTGATTTGCTGTCAGAATGTCAGCGACTGGCAATGCGTTGAATACAGACCTGGACTCCTGACCCCCTACACACCCCTGGTGTGTGTGTGTGTGTGTGTGTGTGTGTGTGTGTGTGTGTGTGTGTGTGTGTGTGTGTGTGTGTGTGTGTGTGTGTGTGTGTGTGTGTGTGTGTGTGTGTGTGTGTGTGTGTGTGTGTGTGTGTGTGTGGCCTAATGGTAATAACAGACTCAAGAGCATAATGGCATCCAGTAATTTACTGCACACGGCCCACTCAAATATGCAGCACAGATCTGTGCAGTATAAATATGGATGTTTTTCCTCTTTCTCTTGCAAGGAAAGCAGTTTGAACGCTGACAGGCCGACACGGACAAATATAGTACAGGAGGACGGGGGTTTGATGCTCCTCATCTCAGGAGGCGCTGATCTATTAAAATATGTCTCCTCGCAATTAAATGGCGCTAAAGCTTTGGAAAAAAACACAAAATCCAAAGAACGACGACAATTAATGTCGCTTGTGAGCTATATCAAGTTTTGCTTTGCTGAAATGATCAAATGTTGGGCTCAGTCAAAATGTGGATTTGAAAGAACTTTGACGTTGTCTTCATCATTGTTCTCAAGAGTGAAGCAAAGTGCAGTATTAACAGACTCGCTGTTTTCTCCCATCTCTGTTTAGCGTCACCTGAGACTCGGCGAAGATGGCAGACATCGACAAGTACGTGCATCCCTCCATCCCCACCATCCCAGTGTTGAAGGCTTTCCCTCCAGCGCTCCACCCGCACTTGTACTTCAACAGTTAACCGCCCCCCTCCCCGCACAAAGATCGCCCCCCACTGCTGGCTATTGATTTTTATTTCATTCTTTTCATTTCCGTGTGTGCCAGACAGCAGTGTTGAGTAAGCTCTCCTGCACTGAGCAGGGTGTCATGTTTCAGTGCTGGGAAAAGCACCATGCCAAAGCCCAGGCCCTCTGCTTGGGCTGCTGGTGCTTTGTAGAGTGACACTGCTGAGGAGTGTTTATTGTCTAGTCACAGAGTGAGACATGATATTTATTATATTATTTATATTCTATGAAAGTTCTCAACCTGTTTCCAGTCAGTAGGTCTGCACATGTGCAGGTGATGCATTGGAGGGGACTCTGCCAACAATGTGAGTTTTGGCTGAACTTTCTCCACCCCCCCCCCCCCCCCCCCCCAAACCTCTCTGTCCCCCCGAGCAGCAAAGACCAGGCTGAGATGGACCCGGCAGATATGGAAGACGTGGAGGAAGTGGAAGAGGAGGAGACGGGAGAAGATGAGAACAGCAAAGGTTGCTATTTGCACTCTTTCTTTGACCGATGAACACAAAGTAAAGAGTCCGGACTACTGTGACTGTCGATGGGTTTTTTTTTTGTTTGTTTATGCGAGAACATTTGAGCGTTGTTCCAATCTGCCGCGTGTCAAAATGCTCTTCCTGCTTCCTGCTGCGAGTTGTGGACGCAACTTTCCTCTCCGTTCCCGGATTTAAAGTAGTGAAAATAATTTGATGAGGGGATAATCCTTTTTTTTTTTAGACTCTGATTGTGCCCTTTGGAGGCTCAATAGATGGCTCAGGTGGCTGTTTAGCGCCGGCTATTTCTAGCCAGTATGGAAAAGCTTTGAAACGCTGGACCTAATGCCGACTGCAACCCACTGATCTCTGGTGGCAGTCGCACTGTAAAGAAAACATGAGCCCCAACGCTGTGGAGGGATTAGAAAAAATATATAAATATTCATGCGTAATGCATGATGACACTGTTGCAATGTTGATATACATTTCTTATTTAAATGTTATCTCTGAATAGAACATAGCTATGTTCTTTCTTGTTGCTGCAAATTCTTTGTGGTCCTGTTTGTTCACCATCGCTAACGGGGCAAAAAAACCCAAAACAAAAGATAACTCGACGTCAAGTATTGCTCCCAGCTCAGTTTGTGATTTATTTTTTTTAAAGCTATTTGTAGAAAGTCAGTGTTTTAATGGCAACTACTGGTAGAAACTTGACACTAGTAGGGAAGAACCGATACCAAAGCCAGTATTGGGTACCGATACCAGGCTTGAGCACTCCACTCGTCTGCGTAAAGGAACAGTAACTTTTCCAAGCTCTTGTTCCAGCTTCAGCAGCGCTAGCCATGTGCAATACACACTCACTCTCCAACCTTGAGCTTTTTCCTCCTATTTAAAAAAAAAGACGCTCGGGTCGTCGCACCGGTGTACATTTCACGTCAGCCGCTAGCGATGAAAATGGCGAAGGTCCTTTACGCTCCTCGATCGCTCTAATTGGCTACCACTTTTTTTTTTTTCTTTGCCCCGCAGCCCGTCAGCTCACCGTGCAGATGATGCAGAACCCACAGATCCTCGCGGCGCTGCAGGAGAGGCTGGACGGCCTGAACGGGTCGCCGTCAGGGTACATTGAGAGGTGAGCGAGTCCTCTTGATTGTTCTAAGGATCATCACTGTTTGAGAAGTGGTCAACCTGAAGTGGAGCCAGTCGGAGTGTTAATGCAGGCCTTTGAGAGAAGACATTTCATCATAGGAAAACACAGGAGAAGGCCGGAATTATTATTATTATTATTTTTATTATTGTTATTGTGATTATGGCTGAGTTTGCCAAAAACATTTGCCACTGTGAGTCACTGCGAGTGAACATCTGACCACACCAATAGCTGAGTAACGGCTGGTTAGAATGCATAGCCTTGCACAGAGCAGTGGAATGCTAGGTGAGCTAAACCAGCCTCAAATTCAATTCAAATAACTTTATTGATCCATTACAGAACTTGATCTGTGTAAAAGTGTTGGTGCATATACAGCCTATATGACAGTTCAACACAACAAACTACACAACAATGTCAAAGCTTCTCATAGGGCAATCGCACAAGTGCTTTGTCTTAATGGCTATAAGCCATAATAAACCCACAATGCAAATAATAATCAGGGCAAAACATTGATAAAATGGCATCAAATAAAACATTGTGAGTCCCAACATTCAGCACATAGCGCTGGCACGCCAGAATCTTTAATGACAGCATTAATAACTGGACTCGCACCTTGATGATTCCTCTGAGTCATGTGTGCCAGCTGGTCGTGCTCAAAGACTTAATTTATTGCAGAGTAAACAGGGCAGTGGCCTAACGGTTAGATTCATTATTAGTTTTTACTTTCTGCATTACAAGTCCTGTAGACCTTTTTTTTTTTTTAAACGTAGAGCCAAATCCAAAGTGGAAAATCAATCAAAAAAAAATGTTGAATAAAAAGGTGCAGCGCAGCCCCGATGCTTCAGTATGTTCGCTACGTGCACGTGTTGGGCCGCCCTGACTTTGTTGCGACCCTGTGGGACGGCGCCGCTCGGCTCTGGAGCTCCGAGCTGATTAATTAACTGTTGAGGAAACCTGGGTCCTCTGGAAGCGCCTGCGAAGCCGGCGAGCACATTTTCCTCTGCTCGGAGAGACGCATCGTCGCTAAACAAGCGTCAGTGTTGCCGGGAGTTGACGGTAGTTTGTCCTGTGTTTCAGTTTGCCCAAGGTTGTGAAGAGACGCATCAACGCCCTGAAGAACCTGCAGGTCAAGTGCGCTCACATCGAGGCAAAGTTCTACGAGGAAGTCCATGAGTTGGAGAGAAAGTACGCGGCGCTGTACCAGCCCCTCTTTGACAAAGTACGTCCGCTCTACAGTTTGCTTGGGTTTTTGTTCAATTTCATTTCACTTGGCACTCAAGCAGGTGCCGACGGACGGCGGAGACATAAACATGCAACGTGTTGTTGATTTTTCTATTTCCCCCCCTGCATCTGATTAGCCAGCTGCATTGATGCTAACCTGCCTCAAGATTCAAGAACCCAGGTTGATCCATTGTTGAATAGACTTTGTTGTTAGTCCGGGTCTGGTAGAGCAGCTGCTATGAAGGAAGAGAAAAGGCTGCGGAATAGCAAACATGTTGCACTGTACTTACAAAAAAAGAGAAAAAAAGAAACTCCTCACTGGGTTTCTGGCTGAGGGTTCTGTTTTCAATAATAGCTGGACCGAGATTGAGCATTGGCATATTTTTAACGAGAGGAAGCGCGACAGCGACCACGAAGGCGGCCAGAGCGAACGGATCCTGGGTTTGTTTCTAAGCCGTAGAAGACGTGGGGAGCAGACGGATGAGTGCAAATTAATCTAAATAGTTTGCCACTGTGGCGTCTAACACAGTGTCACACTGTGCCAAGGTATTCACCCTGCATTCTGAGAAAGCAGCCTGCACTTGGGGTGGATGTTCAGCAGTGGAAAACAGACACCATTAAAGTTGTATTCAATCCCTTTTATTGTCTTTAAAAATGTGCTGGATTTTTTTGGGGGCGCATTTCAGAAGTTTTGGCTGCATCAGAGACGCGAGCAACTGGGAATTTTGTTGTTTATCGTTGATGAGACGTATTCAGAAAACCTAATCATAGAATCCTTGCACTGTGGATGAGTTCCAACGGACGCCATCTCGCTGAAGCTGGATGGAACGGTGCAGGTGCAGCGTGCGGGTTAATGTTTGGTGCCTTTGAGGCTCGGGACTGATTCTTGTTGTGTTCGGTTCTTCAGTCCTTCACAAACGCGCAAGGTGTGCAAATACTCTTCCTCCACCACTGGCTCGTCTTCCTCGGTCTGTTAATGCTGCAGCACGGCAGACTTTTCCTCGGCTCGACAGCGAGACGATGGAAGAGGCGGCTTCAGACGATGCCGCGTCAACGTTTGCGTTACTTCCCTCAACAACCTTCCCCCTCTCTTCCCCCCCACTGTGTTGCAGAGGAGCGAGATAGTGAAAGCAGCGTACGAGCCCACAGATGAGGAGTGCAAATGGACAGCAGATGAGGAAGAAGAGCTGACAGTAAGTAAGCAGGTACTGGTGACGTATACGCCTGCATGTCCCCCGTCTCACTTTGCACTGGAGTCACTGCACGCTTTGTGCACGCAGCCAGTTGAGCCATCGGAGCGAGGCAGGCACACACTGCCTCAACTCAACAGGAAATAAATGGATAAATAAAAGCAAAGAATATATTCATTTATTTTGAGGGATTGTGATGGCTGTCTTATTATTTAAACAGTCAACCAATCAAATCAGAAAGAGCAGTCAAGTCAACAAGTCTACTGGGGGTGGGGGTGGTGGTAGTGTGGATTGAGTATTAAAACAACTTGGTAAAATAATGTGACATCAAGCAACATAAAGATTTGTGATCGGCAGTACACAACACAAGACCAACAATAATTGATCATTAGTACTGCAGCAGTCCCAGGTGGCTGTTTTTTAACGCCCCTGTTGCCAAGCAAAGATGTTTGTGTCGGATTTCCTGCGGATCTTTATTTGATTTAATTTTCGAAGATCTCGCCTGCTTTGCTCCATTTTTCATTTTCCGCCTTGGCAGCCGAGCGGCGTCTCTGTGGGCGCAGCCGGTGGATCTCTCCCTCTCTCTCTCTCTCTCTCTCTCTCTCTCTCTCTCACTCTCTCTCACTCTCTCTCGTCTCGCGCATGTATTTTTGAGCGCGCAAACGGCCGAGCGCGCACGATTTTTGAAGAGGAAATGTGTCCCTGTGGCAGGACGAGATGAAGGAGAAGGCCAAGCTGGAGGAGGAGAAGAAGGACGAGGAGAAGGAGGACCCCAAGGGCATCCCGGAGTTCTGGCTAACGGTGTTCAAAAACGTGGATCTTCTCAGCGACATGCTGCAGGTAGCTGGGGAGCGAGGGGGCGGGGTCGCGAATTGGGTCAGACGACGAGGAAGGAGGAGAAGGACTGGAGTCTGCCGCCATCTAGTGGCCGCGGGGCGTATCGCAGGCGCAAGTTGAGCCGAATTCAAGGTTCAAGGGTAGCTTTGTTGTCGCGATGTGTGACCTACACAGAGCATTGAAATTGCGTTGCTCAGCGTAAAAGCGCTCAAGTACAAAAAAACGATCAAACTACGTCAGAGTAGTGCAAATAAAGAATGAGAGTGCAAAACTGCAAGAGTGCAGCAACGACACGAGTTATGAAATGCAAGAAAATAGTACAAAATAATATCCAAGAGAAGAAAACAAGGCGCAACGTAAACTTTCAAATGCAGTTCTGAGATTTTTTGGGGTTTTATGTGTGTGTAATGTGACACGTTAAGTGCGTGTACAGTCTGAGAACTGAAAGCGTGTGTGTGTTGCAGGAGCACGATGAGCCCATCCTCAAGCACTTAGAAGACATCAAGGTCAAGTTCTCAGACCCTGGACAGCCCATGGTGAGTGCAAACCACTCGTCAGAAGATGTGACGTCCGCACCTGCCATCGTTTTCACACTGTGGTTCTTCTCACCCCCCCCACCCCCCCACCTCCTCCAGAGCTTCACATTAGAGTTCCATTTTTCAGCCAACGACTTCTTCACAAACACAGTGCTGACAAAAACCTACAAGATGAGGTCCGAGCCGGACGAGTCGGACCCCTTCTCCTTCGACGGCCCCGAGATCATCAGCTGCACAGGGTGAGTCCGCTTCCACACTTCCACACTCGCCGTTGCCGCCTCCTCCCAAATCCCAGCCCCCCCCACCGCCTCTCGGCCGATTGTCAGAGTAACGGCGCGTTTCTGCAAACACCCTTCAGCTGCGCCATTAACTGGACGAAGGGCAAGAACGTCACGTTGAAAACCATCAAGAAGAAACAGAAGCACAAGGGCCGCGGCACCGTGAGGACGGTCACCAAGACGGTCCCCAACGACTCCTTCTTCAACTTCTTCACCCCGCCCGAAGGTAGAGCGCCCACGCACTGGAGAGAAGAACATTGTTGTGCCTGCCGACGAGGTTCCTCTCTTTGAAACTAACTCCATGCACCTCTGCTTCTTTGCAGTCCCGGAGAGTGGAGAGCTGGTAGGTTCTATTTGTTTTCTTTTATCTACAACCTGGATCAGTGCTTCTGAACAGAGTTTCACAACACACAGGTTTTATTTTTTCCATGTGAGGTCACGACCCAAATTTACTCAGCAAAAACTAAAACGCAAGGCCGAATTCTATCATGCGTGCAAAATAGGTGCTTTATATTTTCTCTATCCATCTCTATCTTTATCTGTCTATCTATCTCTATCTAGCTGTCTATATCTATCTTTATCTGTCTATCTATCTCTATCTAGCTGTCTATATCTATCTTTATCTGTGTATCTATTTATCTACACCTTCTTCTTCTTGTTCTTCTGGATTTCCACCCTTAGTCATAGTGATGTTCTCCTCAGTTATTTATTTGGAGGTGAGGTTCTAAACTTTCACTAAACAGTCTCAACGTGAGGAAATGCGTCAAATAAGCAGTGTTTTATGTCTGCAAGTGAGATGGACTCACACACTCGTGACACGTGCTGATCTTCTGATCTCAGATCAGATGTGCTTCTCAATTGAAGTTCAGCCTGACCTTCCGTAGCCTCCCACAGACGCCTTTTACTGGTTTCGCTTTTTGTGACGTTCACACCGTAAGCGTGACCGGTCTGTGTGCCCCCCAGGACGAGGACTCGGAGGCGGTGCTGGCGGCGGACTTTGAAATCGGCCACTTCATCCGGGAACGCATCGTGCCCCGGGCCGTGCTCTACTTCACGGGAGAGGCCATCGAGGACGACGACGACGACGTGAGTGACGAGAGCCGCCGAGGTTTAGCCGGGAGGATGTTGGTAGCGAGTCTGCTGCTCGCAAGCCTGAATAAGAATCTCTCATTCACATGTACCGCATTCTTATTGTTAAAGGACATTTTGATGAGGGAGTTTGCTGGTGACACTGAAATCATTTTATTTTTTCAAAAACAAAAAAAAAGCCAACCCACGTTTGAGTGTTAATGTAATTGTTAAACCTTTTCTAGAAAAGCAAGATGCAAGAGCTTTCCGTCGCCTCTGCATCGACTATTCAGCGCTAACGCTGGCGTTCTGTGGGTTGCAGCTGCGCGACACTTGGACAGCAGTGGCAGGCGCAGTACCACAGGCTGGCCACTGCCAGTGTTCTGACCAGAGAGTGGCTTCAAAAAGTATACGCTGTTAAATGTGCTCTTAGGTGAACATGGTCAGCTGATCATGGTTCTCACATAGTTGCTCTCAAAACAGTGCCAGGGCGGAAATGACAAGTCGGCTTCAGCAATATCCCAATTTTAGGAACTTTATTGTGAATTTTCCCCCCCGATTTTATTGATTGATCTGCTACTGTCTTCCGTCACAGTACGAAGAGGAGGGAGAGGAGGCCGACGACGAGGTAAGAGCGTCGGCAGCTGAGCTTTCAGCCTGGTCAGTCAGGGCGGCCCCGCTGAAGGAGCTCTTCTTCACTGTGTGTTCAGGAAGGCGAGGAGGAGGCCGACGAGGAGAACGACCCCGAGTACGATCCCAAGGTGAGCTCGCTCAACACACACACACACACACACACACACTCCCACCCCCTCCCTCTTTAAAGATCTCTTATGTCCCGAGGAAGACCTTACTCAGCTCTTCTGAACTCTGTTGGCTCTGGGTGAGCTCTGCAAAAAAAAAAAAATGCAGTGAAAAGCTTTCTTCGGTGCTCAGCCGTCTGGGAAAAACTTTATCTTGCAGACCAAAAAAAAAACCCCAACGCATTTTGCGCCGCCCCCACCCGCCAGATTCAGAACAGCGCCGTTCGGAGCACACGCACGCTTCGTCGTACACCTGCTACTGGCTGCCTTCACACTTGATTTGGCTTCCGGATGTAAAACTCTTCAGCATGTTTTTTTTTTTAATTGAGCTTTTATTTGAGCAAATGCCCAGCGAGAGGGAAATCTCTGAAGAGTTAAACCTGAGCCACTGCTTGTACAGTGTGAGACGCACCCAGTGCAGAGTGCTCAATAAGGCCTTTACACATTCTAGAATTACTGTGATCTTTTGATTTTCCCACAGATGTTCTTTATTTGACCAACAGGGTTAGGGTTAGGGTCCTCTGCATGTTTCTAGAACAGAGGGGCTGTCACAACTTTCACTGCAGTACAAACAGAAACCCAACTAAAGTGGTCATATACATACATATACAACTGGTGTCGGTGTCATGGTATCGGCACGTATTTTACGAGTGCTAGTAGAGTACTGATACCAGACACTGGTATTGGTGCTTTCCAATACAGATGCCAGTATGGAGGGATAGCCTGTTGCTAGATGTGTGCAGGAGGAAACTTGGGTTAAAAGTGAAATCAAAACCTCTGCTCCTCCTCAATGAGCTCAACTTTAAAGCTGCAGTGCCCCAATGTGGCTCAAAAAAACTAACAAAAAGAATCCAAATGTAAACTGACAGTGAGTTTCCCTGCTTTTGCTACCACTAAATCACAATTTTTAAATCCCGCCAGCGGTTCCTCTGAGCTGCGTCCCACCTGAGAGAATGTGTTTTTAATAAAGGGGGTTTAGCACAGCGGCGGAAATGAAACTGCCGCAAACCGTATTTGTTAATCGCAAAAACACTGAACCTGTGGCTCAGGGTTAAAAATTCCCGGGGATTCCACCTCAAGGGTCCCCCCCCCCCCCCCCTCGCCACAACCCCTCCCCCAGCAGGGAGGAGGCTGCTTTGGTTTTCCAGGTTTCCCACTCGTCTAGAGCAGCGCGTCTCCCCCCCGAAGCTGCATGCAACGCACGACTGACTCATGTGAATAATACGTCTGCGCATGACTCTTGCTTCTTTTGCTAAAGGGGGGGGGGTCTTTATTCTGCTAGTTTTCCTTTTTTTAATTTCTTCATTTTGTTGAGTTCTCTCCTATTCATTAATGTTTCTTCATCGCCGCTCACTTTGGCACCTTTTGTCAGCGACTCTTTAAATTTTTCCTCAATAGGTTTAAGTGGTGACAGTAGAAAAATAACCTGTCCCGGTAGGTACAGCTTGTGAATTGTCGGCTTACTACCATCACCCCCCCACCCAACCCCCCTCGCCCCTCCGACCCCTCCCCCTCTTAGTTTTGGTTTTGTGGTTTCCTTTTTGTTTCTGCACCTGCTGCCCTGCCATCTCTCTTAACACCTGCCCTGCCCCGACTGACACATGAGCACCCTCCTCTTCCTCCTCTTCCTCCGCCGCCGTGTCCTACTAACCCGCTGGTTTGATTCCATTTTTCCGTTTGTTTTTTTTTAAATCCATGTAGTTTACTCCCCCCCCCCCCTCCCCACATGCACTCGCCCCTCTCATAATTTCTGTTTGAAGTCCAAACCTCCTTGTTTTCATCCCCTTCGACTGTGGTGACCTTGTCCTGTCTGCAAATATAAGTTACTCATTTATTTTTTATTATAATTTGTTATTTTTTTCAATTTTTTTCAATTTTTTTTTTTTTTTTAGATATTTTCAGTTTATTGCCATAAATGCCGTGCTCCCCTTTTTCGAACGTTTGACACCCATTTTTGCACCATTGGTCCATTTTTTTCCCCCTTATTTCAGCAAAAAAAAAATAAAGTGCAATCATCCTCTGTTCAGATGCCCTCTGTCCAAGGATGCGCTTCTAACACCGGCTTAATGACTTTTGCTGTGTTGTGATGTGTTTGAAAAGATTTCCATTGTTTTTTTTAATTTTTAAAGGAAAAATGCTAACAAATCGTTTTATTGCTTGATTTCTGTAGTTTTCCTTTCAAACTATCAAAGAAAAGTTCTTTTAGTCTGTGGCCAAATGTTGTGCAGTCAGTCAGTCAGTCATTATGGCACCAGCCCAGGGTGGCTGCAACGTGCCAGCCACCCTGGAAAGACATTGGGGGGGGGGGTGCTGGAAGGCTGCCTACCTCCAACCATGACGGGCTCCTGATTGTCTCCCAGTGATCTCCTCGCTAACTCCGGCACTGCTTTTTGTTATGGCGGCGCTGGCAGGCCGTCCCTCCATCGGTTCCCTCTCAACCGTTTAACGTTTATTATCTCGCCACAAAAAAACCCCACAAACCCCAGCGCTCCTGGCAGACTGTCGGCTATTTAACTCCGCTAAGTCGCCGCCACCCCGCCGCACAAGTCCTGCACAAACAACCGCCCGGCCGGTGGATTCCTGCAGTTTAGCGTTGGAGGCTCGTCGCATTGTTCGGTCAGGTTGTTATTTCTATTTCCAATTAGCCAGAAATCATCCAGGATTTTACCATAAGCCACTTTTCTCCTGTATGTAATAAAAGGAAAAAGTGCAGTGCCAGTCTGACATCCTAGTCTGATTGGTCCTCGCTGCAGTGATGAAAAGGAGCAGTATGCGCACGCCATATGCGCTTCACAATATTCAATGGAAACGCCTGCAAATCACAATTGTGCTTTGTCAAAGTTTTAGAAATATTGCTAATATTTTGCGAAACACTGTAATGGAACCGCAGCTCGTGAGAGGAAAGAGGGAAAACTTCTGTCACCTTGAAAATTGCATTTGCGGGAAACAAAGTAGGCAAACCTTTATGCAGATTATGAAACGAAGCAAATGACCAACCAGACTACTGAAGTGGTTTGAGTAGTGAATATAATATGTGTACAGGGATTTAAGAAAAAAAGAGCCTTTGAAACGCAAGTAAAGTTTTGGGTAGCGATCCATGAAACTTTGCCACACGGTTCAACGTGAAGCTGGCACTTCAATTGACTTCAAGTTGGCTGTCAACACAGAAGGACTTGTTTAAGCAGCATCCGTTGTATCGCTTTCATCTCTGTGATCTTTAGCCTGTTTAGCTAGCAGCTGTTTTTTTTTTTGTTTTTTTCCTTTGTTGAAAAACAGTTTTGACAAAAAAAGCCATTTTGGATCGAACAATCACAGCAGGTTGACGTTAAGTTGGAAATCGCCACCGTTGGCTTCAGTGTGTGGTTATCATTTCTTTCAAAACATTTTTAATGGACTATTCCTTTAGATTTTTATCTTTTTTTTGCCCGTCTGTGTTCTCTTGTTTTATTTTTCATTTTTTCAATATCTTGTCAGCTACGTGTGTGTTTCTGTGTATGTCTGAGGGCAGTTTGGCCTATTAACTTAGTGGCGCCCCCTGCTGCTGTGGTCTCTTTCAGAAGGATGCAGCCCCTCCAGCTGAGTGCAAGCAGCAGTGAAGTCTGGCCCAGCTGCCTCAAGGATCAACTGCACTGTAACGGCTTCTCAAATTAAAAGAAATAAACAAACAAAAAAAAAAACTATTAAAAAAAATAGTTACTTACGGCTAGGGATGCACCGATACCACTTTTTTACGGAACGAGTGGAGTACGAGTACCTGCATTTCAGTACTCACCGATGCAGAGTACTTAATGACTCCATTTACACAGTATAGAATTACTTTGATTTTTTTTTTCACAGATGTTCTGTTATTTGAGCAACATTCCTCAGCATGCTTTTTTTTTTTTCCTAGAACACTGTTTCACTGCAATACAAACACAAATTTAACAAAAATTGTCATGTACTGACATTTAACATCTAGCGCTTTTACAGCACTGCCTCGCATACTAAGATTTCCCTCCAAAAAACGTTCATATACAACAGCACATTATATAACAATAGAATGTGCTGAGATTTAACTAGAGTGCTTTACACATGGCACTGCCACACATGAACAAAAAAAAAAGCAGAGTGCAAAATTGTCAATTTGCGGACGTGTTGTCTGTGTGTGCGTTCTCACAACTTTGCGACATCATTTAACTTCAAAAGTAACTCAAGAAATTCATTCAAGAAGCAAAACTGCAGACATGGGAGGCCTGGAAGGTCCGCATCACTTTAAACGTGTTCTTATGTGCAGTCATAGATTGCACTTTTATGAACAGCCCCACGTCTGAAGCATAAACCCTCAAATGCCTCTGCAATGACTCGGCCATCGATGCACCGTGCAGTCGGTCCATTGGGAGACATCGGGCTCGACGCTGCTGCGCTAATAAATATCAGTGGTGGAGCGGAAGGTTTTTAATATCGCGCGGCCGCTCGCAGACGTGTTTCTCTCTCGGAGTCGTGCAGCTGCAGTAGCCGCCGTGCGAGTGACTCGATGCATGCTGGGAATGTCGTACCTCGGATCCTGTATGCAGAGAAGACGCCGGGATCCCAGATTATCGACCACGGACAACGACTGCAGCAAAAAGTTTGGTTGTCTTTCGTAGGTGCCGCGAGTAAACTCCTTATACATTGCGTCGTGATGGGATTTCAGTCATTTCTAACGAGTTACTTGCTTGTGTTGTAAAGTGGTAGATTTGGTCCCTCCTCCAGACAGCTTTGCTGAACGTAATTCACACTTCTGCGTTGTATTTAGTTTTTTTTTGTCTCGCTCACCCTCTTCCGCGTGGAAACATTCCCACACCGCCGTCGCGACTCCTCACTTGCCCACCTTGCAGTCAATGAACGTAAACTGGTATCGGTGTCTGCACATATTTTACGAGTACTCAAGGACGGTATCGGTACCGATACCTGACACTGATATCGGTACCGATACCCGACACTGATATCGGTATCGGTGCATCCCTACTTACGGCCTTATAATGTTTTGTATTTTTCTTGGTAGAAATTTGAAGAAATTTCAACGTTTTTGTTATAAAAACCTCATGGTAATAAACTGGGAGCCACATGGCTCGACTATACATAGTATTTTACTAGACCCGTTTTATTTCCACTCTCCTTCCTCCTCTGTACAATAGGTAGAATGAAGGGAAAAATGACGCTCCCTCTAAAAGCATGAACTTGTCTCTTCACTGCTAAAAAAAATAATAGTTTGGGTTCTTGTGAAGTCTTTTGTTGTATTTGCTCTTAGACAACAGCTGTGGTTGAGACTATCGCCGCATCATCGATTTACAACGCTCCTCCCCCTCACCTAACCCCCCCCTCTCTCCTCTTTTGACCAAAGTTCCATTTCTGTCCCAAGATTCTTCTTTTTTTTCTTTCCTTTTTTTATGTCCTAGTGGGGCCTTTAGCACTTGCACGAGCACTGTAGCATTGTAACGGGCGACCTGCAAGTCGTAGTCTGCGTCAGTCTATCTAGCCGCACTGGGGTTGCTACGCTCAAATACTTTCGGCTCTTGAGACATTCCAGTGGGAGGACATCGGCCAACATCTCGCAGTGGGGAGTCCGCTCAACTGGAGGGACTCTGAATGTTTTGTAGTTCCACGGAGGGAAGCTTTTGAGGGTTTGGAACTGGAGCGTCCCCTCCACCTGGTAGAATCATTCCTTGGGATTTATTCGATCGTAGAGCCGGGGGCGGATTTGGGTAGTTCGGCGGTGCGGCCGCACACAGGGAGTCCACTCAGCTGAGGGGACTCTGCAATAGAATAAAGTTTTTCTAGTTCCATGGAGGAAAGATTTTGAGGGTTTTGAACTGGACCCAGTAGAATCATTCCAAGGGATTTATTCGATTGTAGAATGGGAGGTGTGGTGGTAGTTGGGGGGGGGGGTTGGGTATTTCGGCGGTGCGTTCGATAGGGATCGGTCCAGTGGCCCCCGGGACTTTAGGCTCCTTGTAGGCTCGCAGTGGTGTGTGCCTGTTGTCTTTTTCTAGCACTTTGTATCGGTCTGTGGTGTACCAGTGGCGTCCTGTCATCGGTGAGCTGTCTTGAGTATTCCTTTCTAAAAGAAATATAAAATAAATAAAGCGGCACTTTGTTTGACGCCTTTTGCCCGAGTGGCACGACGGATGGACTTGCGGACGGACGGCGCTGCGAACCACCTTCCTTCGCCCCTTCCCACACAACCACCATGTCACTGTTGTGGAGTTGGGGGAAACGTTGGGCCTGTCCGGAGAGGCTTTATGATGAGAGGAGATTGTAGCACAGCAGAATCGAGAGAGGAGGAAATGCCAAACCAGGTGTTTTGATTGTTGAACTCCAAAACCATCCCACCTTCCCCAGCTTCACTTCCTGTCTGTTAATGGCCCTTACATCTCGTGTCCTCGGCTCGTGTGTGCCTGCGTGCGTGCGTGTGTGTGCGCGTGGTCAGGTGACTCACTGACCTCGGCCCTCGCCCCTGAGGTCTCGCATCATTCTAATCACTGTGAAGAAGAAGAAAAAAAGAATACTCCCCGCTGAGAAGCAGAGAAGCAATACTCAAAGCCAGGAAGAGGGGACCGAGAAGAAACCGTAGCCAGCCTCCTTCCCCGTTTGTTTGGAATGCACCCCCTTCCACCACTCTTTTTTTCTTTTGTTTTCGCGGAGCAGCCAATCACTGGTTGTGTCGCCCGCCGTGGATAGCCGGGGTCCTGCTCGGTAGTTGAGCTTGATTGGTATTTGATCAAGTTCAGCAAGGAAAGGACACAATAGAGTTTCTAGTAGGTTCCCTCTGAGCAGCTGTTGTCGAGGCTAAATGCTATGCTACGAAAATACTAATGTACTCAATAACTGTTCGTGTATGTTCATGAATAAATTGGTTAAACATGCCTGATGTGTTGACTTTAATTGTATATATTTCTGACTACATGAAACCCCATTTTAAATTTGTATAATCACCTCTTAATTTATGACTAAATGCTTTGCTTAACACAAACGATGAGCTGCCAGTTATAAATTTGGCCAGCAGAGGGTGCCATTGTTTTAGGTTTATTCCTTTCAAGGTTGAATTGGTTGTAGATTAAGGGGACTTGGTTGGTAATGACATTAAAAGAAAAAAGAACGAGACGTGAATAGAATGAATAGATACATCGTGGTCTCAACAATAATTCCAGCAGTGCAAATGACGTCAAGATTGTTGGCATCAGGGGTCCAGGGGTCATCCATCACACAACAACACACTGCCCCTGGCAGGATCCATCCCTGGATGAATAACCGTTTGAAAAGCGTGTGTTTTGATCATATTTACACCCCCGTGACGGCAAAGTGTGGCCTGGCTGCCTTATGGTGAATTTGCACATCAGTTGGGAAACTTTAGTTGACTCCAACTCAGGTGCTGAGCCCAAGGATCAAAATATGCTTTGATTTCCTGTTAGATTTGTCCTTTTATAGGTGAAGAGGCTTCGGGACCTGGCGGATGAGACTCGACCAGGGGTCACCGACCTTTTTGGCACTGAGAGCTACTTCATGGGTCCTGAGCCGTATGGGGGGCTACCGGTTTGCTAGATTCTCCTGAAATAACAAACTCTCTGAGTTATACAGTATATTATTATTAATGATATTTATTTATGTGAAGACACTTATCAAGCTCATGAGTTCTCAATAATTATCAAAAATGGCTTAGCAAAGTTGGATAAAATTGAATTTTAGCTCAACGAGCTGTGCAATTTTTCGAACAGGTCTGCGGGCGACTCATGAGGTCCTTGGGGGCTCCCTGGTGCCCGCGGGCACCACGTTGGTGACCCCTGGACTAGACTTTGACTTTGCAATAAATGTTTTCTTTTTTATATGTATATAACTTAATGATGAACAATTTAAGAAAACAAACCGCAACAATAAAAAATGCATTAAAATCAAAATTTCAGATAATGTAAACAGACATAAAAGAATTCCCGCGTAATGTAAACAAAACATAACCACAAGTAATTAATGGAAAAGCAACATAGACACATGCACTCCTGTGGTTTTACATATACAACTGGTTTGGTTCCTCTTTCTTTTTTTGTCCGAAATGGAATAGGAAGAAGCAAGTGCTTATCTAGTCCGATTCAAATTGTAATCAATTAATTGCAAATGACCCCTGTGACCCTGAGCTCGGGAAGAAGCGGGTTTGGAAGATGAATGAATGAATAATTACAAATGATAACCATAAAACAACATTCCTTTGCAATCAAGTCGCTGATCCTTTCTAAATCTACTTGTCATTGCTGTACAAAAAAAAAAAAACACTAAAAAAAACCACAGGGTCAAAACAAAACGGAGGGCTAAAACAAAAGTGATGTGTGTGGGTGGCTTGTTGTTGTTGTTGTTGTTGGTGGGGGTCTTCTACGTGTAGAAAACAAAAGATCCAACAGAAAATGGGTAAAATGCAAGATCTTAAAACAAAAAATGAATAAGTCAGGAAGGTGCAGCAGGCTACTGATAACAAGCACATCCTCTTTTTCTGTCTTTCTCTTTTTTAATGGGCTGCCATGTCATGTCAGCGTGTAGGGGGAAGAGGAGAGGGGTCCCCGCCCACAGACACCCCCCTCCACACACGCACAGTTGGACAGGCAGGCAGGCAGGCAGGCACACACACTCACACACACACCACCAGCACCACCAGCAGCAGCAGCAGCAGCAGCAGCGACCTCCCGGCGGCGGCGGCGGCTCATGCCTTCACTTGCTCCGCGGTAGACGTCCGTCCGTCCAGTCGAGCAGCCGCGCACCGGTGGAGGCGGGTGGGGTTCGAAGATGCTGGAGAACGGCCGGAAGGTGTTCAAGGAGGGTCTGCTGGAGAAGCGGAGCGACGGGCTGCTGCAGCTCTGGAAGAAGAAGCAATGCGTCCTGACGGAGGACGGCGTCCTGCTGCTGCCGCCGAAGCAGCACGACCAGCCGCATCACCACCAGCCGCAGCACGGCGGAGGAGGAGGAGGAGGAGGAGGAGGGGGCTCTCCCACCTCCGGGGACAAAGTCAAGGAGCTCCACTTCGCCAACATGAAGACGGTGGACTGCGTGGAGCGCAAGGGCAAGTACGTCTACTTCACGGTGGTCATGACCGAGGGCAAGGAGATCGACTTCCGGTGCCCGCAGGACGAGGGCTGGAACGCGGAGATCACGCTGCAGATGGTGCAGTACAAGAACCGCCAGGCGATCCTGGCCGTCAGGTCCACCCGGCAGAAGCAGCAGCTGCTCGTTGTGCAGATGCCCGGCCAGAAGACCCTCCGCAGCGCGCCCAACGTGGCGTGACCCGCGGCGAGACCCGAGGGCAGCGGCGCGCCGTCAGCGGTAAGAGAGAGAGCCCGAGAGAGGGGCTGACAGGGGCGGTTGTAGGGGAACCACCGAAGCGGAGGGGGGTGCCCCTGCCCCCCAGACTGATTTTGCACAAGATTTCTCTTTTGCTGTCCCCTGGATTCTGTACCATCCAAGAAGGACCCCCCCCCCCCCCCCCCCCCCCCACACACACACACACACACACCACCACCACCACCACCACCTCAGGTTTTACCCCCCCGCATATTAATTGATGGTTTTCTCTCAAGAATGGAGCGTACATGTGGATTTTTTTAAATTTATTTATTTATTTTTTTGGTCGTGTTCAGATGATAAAGTTTGCAACCTCACGTCTCAAGCATGGAGGTGCAATCTTCTGCAGGATATCAGTGGTGGTGGGGGCGTTCACATTACGTTTACAATAGGAGCTTCTCTTTTCTCGGCTGGAATTGCACTGCAAGAAGCATAATTATTGCTCATCGATACTGGGACAATCCCTTTACCTAACATTCTTTTAAAAATCAGATCAGTGCGATTTAGATGGCCGTTGTTGGATTAGACTGATTGATTCCCGCTGGGTTGGAAACCCATGCCCACCCCCCTTCCTGAAACGGGGGAAATCCGTTTCCTTCGAGTTTTGAAAACCAAAAAACCAAAAAACCCAAAACAAGATGATGTGCAACATCATCACCGTGCAGTGCTGAGGCTCTCAGTGCAGGTTGAGGTGTTTCGACCAGTCACTGGGGAATTTTGCTCGCTGTGATTAATGAGTTCTTGTCCTCGGGGCTGGAGCTCCGGGTCACAGCGGTTTTACTGAGCTGCAGAGTGGCTGGCAGAAATTGCTGCGTGCTCCTCCAAAATAATAAATAAATAAATAAATAAATAATAATAATTTAAAAAAATCCACTCAGACTCAGATGCACATTTTTCAGCTTCTTTTCAAAGTTGGTTTAATCACACCTATTGAGAGTTAGAAGCCCTACTTCAGGCCTTTTTTTGGTTCCATTGTTTCACCATTATGCAAAATGAACTGCACCTTAAGTGTGAAAGTAAGTCCGCTCAAGCCTTTTTTTGTGATTTTAGGTGAAATGTTTTGTTTGCGTTTCTTGTAGCTCTGCTAAGTCACCCCGCGATGCTGTGCACGCACTGTTTATCAACTTTGTTCAAAGTAAATGTGCTGATTAAGAGTCTGTGTGTGTCTCAACAACGGCCTCGGCTTGTGGTTGCACTCACCGCCCGCCTGACGTCCCTCTCATCGCTCCCCTTCCCCTCTCCTGCAGGTTAACTGGACACTTGGCGAGAGGACAGACTTGCAGCCAGGCTGCGTCTCCCTCGCCGCCTCATCACTTGAGCTCCATCCTCCAGGAGAAGCCCTCGTCCATGTAGTGGTGGTTTCCACAAACCGGCAGCCTCCGGGACCCCTTTTCAATACAGAGACTTCTTTCATAAAAAAAGACTGATGGATGAAAAAGCATGTGAGAAAACCATTGTATTCTGCCGTGCGATGGGCCCCTTTATTTATTACATCCATGTATATAATTTTCATATATAGAGACATATACATATATATTCATACACATATATATGTATATATATATGTATATATATATATATATATGTGTGTGTGTGTGTGTGTACATATATATATATATATGTATATATATATACATATATATTTATGTATGTATGTATGTGTATTAGTCTAAAATGTTGCGTTGTTGATGAATGTTTTGTGTGGTTGTTGTTGTTAGAGTGGAACAGGAAACCCCCGCCCGTAGGTTCCTAGCTAACGTTCTCCATGCGGTCCTCCGGGACAGAACGTGCATATCTAAGAAGGGTTGCTGTAGGTTAGTCGTGCAGGTTTTGTCGCCCGTGTTCTCATTCTTCAACTGAACCAAAGAATCTCTGTTTTTTTGCCCCGCTCCTCTTTCCCGTGGCAGTGGTCACAGCTCAGAACATACTAATACTTTTAGGCTAGAGGTGATGTAGGTATATGACGAGGTTTAGCTGCATGACCCCCCCCCCCCTCCCCCTGCTGGGTGGCTTTTCCTGCGTACGTCCAGCGCTCCGTGACGGTACCAGCATTTTTTCCCGTCGTTATTTTTTGGCTTTGTTCAGAAATCATCCTCTGCTTTTTCTTTCCATGTGAGTCTTAAATCTGGGTGAGATGCTCGCTATGTCTGATCTGTTTTGAGAGGTTTGAGCAGCATCTTTGGGGAGTAAAGTGGAAAAGGTTTTGTTATATTAGAAGAAATTTATAAGCAGTGCTATTCCAAAGGTGCTGCACAAATCTTATGAATTCAGTGCAAGGTTCCAGTTTGAAAGCCAAGAGTTAACAGCAAGGTACCTTGACATTCTGAAGGATGTGCACAGCATGGACGTACTTAGTGATAGCAGCAGACGCATCCATGTTTTCCAGTTCAGAGCTCCTGAGTCGTCTCAGAGAGACCAAATTTCTTGACTTCTAAAAAGAAAAAAAACCAAGGCATGTCCTTTTACTGTTGGTCACTCACTTATTATTTAACATTTTCGCATTCGGCAAACAAAAAGTCCCCCTGGGTCCGGGTCTGTCATGTGACCCACAGGTCCGTGTGCCATGTGGGCCTCAAGTAAAACCCAGAGGAAAGCACACAGGGGTTCCAGAAAGTCCCTCGCTTGTTCACAAGCTTATGTGACTGAAACTAGCTACTGTTAAAAAAAACACGTGTCACCTGCCTTGCAGTTAATCATTTGCAAGCTGATCCTTTCGCTATTCAAAGCGCTAAGAAGGTCGTGTGCTAATGCTACTGAGTGAAAGTAGCAAAGAAATGCCAAGGTTCTATGTATTCTTTATTTCTTTGTTTGACGTGTTCTCACCCTAGCGTTCCCTTCTCCCACATTTCCTTTGGCTACTTCAGTAACGGTGAAGGTTTTGCACACAGCTTAATGTTTTTCGCTTGTTTGCTTTGCTCGTGCTTGCTAGCACAAAAGGACGATCCCGTTTTTCGTTTGCTTTGAGTCACATTTCCTAGCTAGCTTGAGTTTGGACTATTCCGAGAACTTTATCTCCAACCAGCATTTCTTTTCACATCAAGCCCCCATGCTTGTTTTTTTTTTTTATTATTTAAATGAGAAACGGAGCAGAAACATGGATCACAGACTCATAACCACCCGCGTGTGTGACATGGGAGCTGCCTCGCCGTTAGGAAACATTCGGTTTCGACGTGGCCCACACTGTTTCCTGGTTTCCTGGAAGTGCTTCCCGCTGGCTGGTGTCATCGCATCACGAAAACCAACACATGCCTCTGCGCTGCCGTCATCGGCCCCACACAGGCTAAAATACTGTGGCTCTGCCCTTTACCTAATGTGACCGGCGTGATACTCCTCGGACATGCCTTCCTGTTGCCATCATAACGCCCACAGTAATAGCTGTGCCCTTTTGATGCCGCCGTCCAATTTCTTATTTCAATGTGAGTTCTATTTTCATACCTCAGAAAAATACATTCCATTAAAAGAAGAAAAATACACACAAACACAACGTGGCGTGGTGTCTTCATTTCTGCTGCACTGGTGAAATGATTCTGGGGCATCACGCGGTCCGATGGGGGTCATTGGAACTGATTGCTGCTGCTGCTCTGCAGACACTGAACCTTTCACCCCCCCATTTCCTGGTCTAAAAGTAGAAACGGCGCGGAGAATTGGATTTCACTCGCCAGTTGTTGCCGCTCAGATAGAGCAGCCCCCCCTGCATGCGGCTCCTCCTGTCTGCCCTCCTGTCTGCGGTCACACTAATTCAATTAAGCGCCGTTTGCATGACGGCATCTTTTCTGACATGCTAACGGAGGCTAACGCCGCAGTGGCGGAAAATGGCAAACCTTTAGCGAGTGAGGTGGAATCGAAAGGTTTTTTTTTTGCGAACGCATTTGACACTGGTTGCAATTTGGGCAAGCGTAGCGTAAATCACATTGCAGACATTCAGCAGCTGCTCCGATCCCCCGATGCAAAGCGTTCAGAGATGCTGATGCCAACCACTGCGAGCGAGCAATAATCAAAGTAGGACCGTCTAATTTGCAGCTCGACAGCTGCCACCGTCACATTATGAAGGTCGATGTGAGAAACGTGGGGGCTGTGTTTTTCTGCAGAGGAAAACCAAACAAGCTAGTCGTGCTTCGCCGGCAAAGTTAAAAAGTGGAAAGTGCTTTGCATAACGACAGAAGAATGAACTCATTTTTTTTGCAGAAAGACTATTAGCGTTGTTTTTAATTCAAATGATTAAGTCAATATAAATTTAAGGTTGTGTGTAAATGAACCCTTGGCAATTAGATGAGTCATTCAGCAGCTTCATAGTGAGGAAGAAGAGAGGTTGACAGAGCTAAAAAGGGAGGAGTATCACTCAACTACACCACCAGCGGAAGTTTGTCGTCCTCACCTCAAGAAAATATGATGCCAAACTGATCCCCTCCCTCCAAATTAAGTCCAGAAAGAGATGTCTGCTTTGTTGCTAATGAAGCCCTCATCACCAGGCCAACTGGATTCATTCTTGAATCTTACTCTTCTTACACCCAACACGCATTAGCCCGGCTAAAAGCAGTCAGCCACGTCCACGGCATTCATTCGTTATCCTCAAAGTCCCAGCGGCTCAGCTGCAAAATGCCAGGGAGGAGAACTTGCTTTGTTTCCCACTCAAAATCAAGAGGAACTACAAGATTTGCACCTGCAGGCAAGTATGAAACATTAATGCGGAGGGTTAGCATTGCAAAGGTGGACCAGCGGGACGTGCGAAACCGGCTCAAATAAAATGCTCATCTTCCAACTTAAAAAAAAAAAAATGGGGGGGGGGGGGGTGTTTTGCATGTAACCAGCATTACCAAAAGAGGACAATAATTTACAAATGAAACACTAAATAATAGAGTTGAAGGACTGCGTTTCACACTGAGACTCAGAGCTGTTCCGGTTGCCTTTGGCAGGTGGGATTTGATGGGGTGGACAAACACAGTGGGCCACATGATCGGTGAAAACATTACACCCCGTTGTTGACATCCCTCCAACGTTGGCGGCGCGGCCCAAACTTTTGATGCCGGCAGCTGTTGCGACGGTCACAGCTCTGGGCGGCGCAGTGCAACCTCTGCAGCCCATCTCGGAATGCCAGCTGACCGGCCCGTCATCCGCCCGTCGTCGAGGATGCCCGATGACGAGCTGCTAGCAGGTGCGCAACTCTCTTTAGTGACTTCCAGGCGGCTTGTTGGAGCAAGTCGAGGGCCGGCACTTTGAACTGTGAACACAACGTTGTTCCGCCCGCCTGCATTCTGGACTCTGGGGTTACCAAGTCCAGAACTGTAAACGAGCCATTTGTCATTTAGCCTCGATGCTAGCTGCTTAGCGGTGCGTGAAAGTTGTTGCGCCCTGTTGGTTTTATTGAATTGGGTTTAGAACTCCCAGGACGTTCCGAGGGATCCGTGACCTTCCCAGGATGCGTCTGATTAGTGTTGTATCGCTCGTGAACGATTCGTTCCAAAAGAACCAATCTTTCGAGTGAACAAACTGAATGAGATCACTCCCTGAACTGATTCCTTTCTTTCTTAGTTCAGTTTAGCTCTACAGCAGGCCTGCAGATTCAGAGTGGAACTGCGTGCAAACTCTGCACCTGTGACACAAGCGACCATGTGATAGTGATTCATTCGCGGACGAATCACGAACAACTAAGGAATGAATGAGTCTGCCTACCAGTTCACATTCGTGAACGAATCAGCAATGGACAAATCTGCCAACCGGTTCACGTTCGCAACCGATCCAGCAACGAAGGAAAGGCGGCCGTGCTGCGAGCCAGAGAGGGAGAAGTTGAGGAACGAGGAAGTCATACATTAGACGACACAGAGACAGAGTCGTTGCTTTGTTCACCCAATGTCCTCCACTGGCAGGCTTGCAGTACGTCACGCTTCCTTCGCAGTGAGCGAGTGAGAATGGGGAACTACAGTTTTTATGCTTGCTGTACTTTGCCATTCATTTAGATTATGAGCCACGTTTTCTCTGCTTTTTGCAAGGAATCCCTGTGAAGCTACTGACTGAGTGCTGCAGTGAGTTGTCAATGATTCAATGAGCGCTTCTCTAAATCTCTGAGACAGATTTTACATCAGACAAATACTATAATATAATCAAACCAAAAGTGCATGTGTGTGTGTGTGTGTGTGTGTGTAAAAAAATCCATCACATGACTTGCAAATGAACTAAACTTCTATCTTACAACTTTGTCGTGAGTGTTGTTTAGTAAACAATGTTGACACTTCTGAGGCTGAATGGCACTTGTTCAGGGCTCCACCATGATCATTTTGATTTTGATTCAGATGATTTGAATCAAATCATTCCAATGATTTGATTCTCCTAAATGAACTGGCTTTGACATCACTACACTACACTGATTAGGCTGCATGACATTACGAGATGTGCGGTGTCTCCAAGCAGTACTGGCCGACGAAATGAAGGACGCTTTTTTTTTTTTTAAACCCTTCCCATCCATCTTCTTTACCCGCTTATTCCTATTCAGGGTCACGGGGTCTGCTGGAGCCTCTCCCAGCTGTCTTAGGGTGAAGGCAGGGTGACACCCTGGACAAGTCGCCAGTTCATCACAGGGCCACATAGAAACAAACAACCATTCACACTCACACTCACACCTACGGACAATTCAGAATGTTCAGTTGACCTCACATGTATGTTTTTGGAGTGTGGGAGGAAGCCGGAGAACCCGGAGAGAACCCACGCAGACACAGGGAGAACATGCAGACTCCACACAGGAAGGTCCCAGGCCCGGAATCGAACTCATGACCTTCTTGCTTCCCATGCTATTAAATAATAATAATAATAATTTAAATTCATATTTGACTGGAGTTCATCACTGAGTATAAAAAGTGTTGACGACTTGTTTTAAAGGCCTGCCAGGCCGTCAATCGATGTTAGCTAATAATAAGCATTTAAATAAACTTTGCCTAGAATGTGGGCAAGGTTTTCCTAAACTTGCATTATCACAAAAATCTGGATTTTGAGAATAAGCTGCTTGACAAGTTTTAAATTGTAGCTGGTACATTTTACGCTGAAGTTGTTTTCCTGACCATCTTCAAGTTCCAAGCGAACATCTTTTTTTAGCCTAAGGTATTGGCTTTTGATGATAAAACAAGAAAGTGTGAAGAAGAAGAAGGCAGATTAGCACAGCCCTTAAACTGGAGTCAAGTCCCTGAAGACCTCGTACGCACAGCTGCGTTGGAAGGGGACGATGCCAATTCGCCACTATTAGCGTTCGCACAACGTAGCCGTTAGCGGGCCCATGCTTCACGCTAAGACAGATTCAAGAAAACGCTCGGCCACCTGCTCTCGATGAGCACGAGCTGCTGCACACTTCACACTTCCTGTTGAAACGACCCAGGATTGTGGAGTGCATGTTGTGCTTGGGCAACAATGTGTAAAGCCAGTCCTTATTTCCAGTCTCTTCCTAGTGAATGTATGCTGTTGTTGTTGTTGTTGTTGTTGTTGTTGTTGTTGTTGTTGTTTTAATCAAGGAGTAGTTTTATGTGTTTAGCATTTGTTTAGAATCTAACCGTGAGTTTTGTGCCAATTGCAGTTTTTGGCTCACCTTCATCTCCTCGACCTCTGACTCTTTGTGCGTTGGCCGCAGCCAATCAGCTTCTGAGCGGGAAGGAGGAGTTTGTGATGAGAGCAGCAATGTCACCTTGGGCACAAAAGGATTTGGGAATGGTAAAACCTTTTTGTGACTCTGGTCCCTCTGTGAGCAATAAATGAACATATCTGCTTGTGAGCGCATCGTTCCATAATTGGACTGCTCTGCCAGTGGGGATGGGCCACAAAGCTCTCTTTGTGACACTGATATTGAAACATTCACTTTGACTGACAACAAGCTCCAGAGTGTTCATTGTAAATGAATATATAGGAAAGAAATATTTTTTATCTGCTGTTAATAAATAAATAGATAAATAAATAAATGCAATGCATGTTTGTAACATTCTGGCAGCGGAGCCTTGAGACGTGGACGAAAGACAGAAATTCTGAGGTGTTTTTCTCAGAGACAGGAACGCTGTTTGTTTATTCATTTTCCCATTTTCAGAAGAGTTTAGTCAACCCTTTAATTCAGCACACTGTATAAAAGCAGGACCTGCAAAAGTAGTCAAAAGATGTAAGCGCAGTTTGGAGAAAAACCTTCAAGATGCTTTTCTTGACCCACGCGGCCCACCAGTGGAAGACATCTGACCCGCAGACCAGAGGATTGGCTGTTCCAGTCCCTTTGGTGGTTGATGGTTTGGCTAAACAGCGGGAGGCTGTTCATGTTTCTCTTGTCCTTTGGACAGGGGAGTAAACTGGTATTAGCTCGGGTGGTTGGACCTCGGCTTTGGGTTCAATCGCAGTCCTGCCAGGCAACTGTGTTGTTCATGTGCTACTTTCCTACAGAAAGCTTCAGGTCTCAGGATCCGTCCCTGTGGATCTGAATCTGCTGGTTTTGTTCAAATGCTTCCTGGCTTTTTATCATTTTATTTATTTTTGAGGTCTTTGATATCTTTGACAAAGCCAAAGTGACGACTGTTGTGAGATCTCTTTGGACCAGAGGTTCCAGATGTGAGTTGACCTGTTTGTTTCAGATTGTATGTTTCGCAGATTTAAAAAAAAAACAAAACAACAACAACAACAACAACGACTGTTGTACTCAGAAAAGGCTGGCTGGCTGTTGTGTATTTGTTTTGCCAATCCCTGCAGGATCATAGAAAGGTTTTATATTCCTGTTTTGCGTTATTTATTTATTTTTTAATTTAGCCATTTAACTTTACAGGTGTCTTTATGTTCCTCTGTTTTATTGAGTTGTCTGCACTGATTGGCCCCCTTTCTGTTGCTGTGTTAATTTGCCCCCTGTTAAGCAAAGCTCAAAATCACTTTATTTGCTCATTAAATGCTGGTCAATTACTGTGTTTCACCCGTTAAAGCAGACCATGTTGCAGAGGAAGCATTTCTTTTCTTCTTCTTGCAGGTGGCCCCGTGAAAAGTACTCCCCCCCCCCCTCTCCCCCCGCGCTGTGATTAGCATGGTAGTAAGCATTACAGCCAAAGTGAATTTAATGGACTAACCACTTGAGCGCCTCTGCAGCTTCTTTTCTGAGAATCAGCAAAAAAAAAAAACACAACCCAAAAACCCCTCTACTTCACTTGATCACATTTTCTAATAAAAGCCCCTAAATGCGTTTCGGAGAAGGCGAGCGAACCAGCGGCAAGGTGTTTACAAGTTCGCCCATTCTTGAAAAGCTGGCGGTAACCAGACTCTCATTAGTGTCTCACAACTCTTACATTTGTTATGCAACCACACAAAGTCTATTTAGGGCATCTTCAGAGGGATCTGATCATCAATAATGAATGGCTCGCCCCTGTTTGGGCGAGGGCTCGCTTAATTGCGATTGCACGTTCACAGAGAAGGCAGCCGTCGCCTGAAAGCTAATTTACCAAACACAAACTCCACCTCATATACTGCCACAGTCCTTGGAGCCCATGTATGGCAGCATCCCCATTATTCTGCTGACATCTGAAGTTGAGACGCGATTGTCAACTGATCCATCTTTTGTTTTTGTTTTTTGGACTTGTCCTTGGACGATGGTCTCTGATTGTCGCTGTAATCGAATCTATTTCCCAATTCTCTGACTCTCTGCCAAGAAAGACAGCATAAGACTTGAAGAAGACTGTTGATTTCTCAGCATCTGCCCTTGATATAAATTAGAGACAAGGACTGAGTTGCATCTTTGTCGCACAAGGGCCATATGTTCATCATCAACCGTTGCTCAGGTTGAAAAACTAAATTAAATTAAATAAAAAAAAACCTAATCAACAGCTGATAACTGACCACCCTTCTGCAAACAGGACAAAGGCCACACTCAACCTGTTGCACATCCTTCTCCATCCTTAGAATGAGGACTGCGGCCCACTGGTGGGTTATGCCGGTACTCACTTATGACACGTACTACTGTTGAAAAGTTAAGGGTCACTGACTCATTTCTGCATTGAACTCCATTATAACCAGTTTTATGAAATAATGATCTTGAACGCTGTGCGATCATTATGAGAGCATGAAAATCAGTCAAGATGTGCTGAACGAGTATGAGAACATTTTAGTGTTCAAACCATTTCCAATGTCTAATGAAGGCATTCAAGACAACAACTGTCAAAGCCATCCATAATGTGTTCAGCACACCCCGACTGATTTTCCTGCACTAGCAATGTTCTCCCAACATCCCAGTAGATGTTTCCAGTAGATAGCTCTAGCTGTCGGGGAAGATGGCTACTCAGTGCGACTTGTGATGTAGAAAGTTGAACTGAACCCAAATGACTCGTTTCAGCGCAGTACCATGGACGAAGCTGGCCTGGTAATGTGCAAGTTGTGATTTATTTTGCATTTGCTTTCAGTCATGCAAAAGGACATGTCAGTTTTTCATAATAGGGACAACAGTACAGGATTAAGGGGATAAATGGGACAGTGACCACTTTAGTGACAAACCTCAGTTGAAAAGACCACAACTTCAAATAGGGAAGTCTTCAAGCTTTGGCAGCAGACCACTAATATCCATGAATTGGCCCAAACTAAGTTATAGCCGTGTTCTCTCAACTCTGACGTTTCATGAGTTTCACTGCAAGCTCATAATGCCAGACCTCCTTATTTAGCATAGAAAATGGATAAAAATATGCACGTCTTGCCCTGAATACCTTGTTTTTCTATCCACTAAGATATCGGGTTGGACACTGGGGAATCTTTTCATCCTGGTAAATAGCAAAGGTAAGCGATAATTAGGACTCTTTTTTCCTCCCTTTTTTCCTTCCAGTCACATCTGTTTCTCAGTGTATCCAGTGAGAGCACTTCTGGGTGTGAATGTCTTTTTGTGTACGGCACAGTCCTCATGTATTACATCCTACAGTCAAAATTTGACCCTTGATCAGTTTGGAGAAATTGCCGTTGGCCTTCTCCACTTCTTAGTCCACACCCGGGTTAATAATTAAATGGGACATTTACAAGGAACTGTCGGCAGCGCAGGTAAGGAGGCAGCGAGGGAGTTTTGTGGCGCCACAAGAGAAGGAATTTTGGAGGAGCCCCTGGATCGGGGGAGATAAATGTGTCTTCCAGCCAGTAGATTGATTCCCTGCACGATTCCATTGCTCCCCGAAATATTTTATACAAGTCTTTTGTGGACATTTTCCATTAAAGGCTGGAGAATTATTCAGCTGTTTCCAAGACTAATGTTCTACCACTGAATTAGGGTAGCAAAAAAAAACCCAAACAAACTCCAAAGCTCCACTATTGACGGAAGCAGTTTTCAAGGAATATTCTCAAAATCTTGAAAACAAGACCTGGCAGTTATGGTTAAAAAAATTAAGAAAAAAGTCTTGTTGAAAGGATGTGAAATCCTGTTTCGCAAACGCAGACGTTTATTGAAATGAAGGCACAAAATAAGCACAATGACAACAAAACCGAATGATCAAACTAAGATTTTTTTAGTTGAATTAAAACCTCAAAGGATAATTTACAGTGTTCAGTGTGGGGCTGTTTTATTAAACGTGAAATGAAGCGTCTTTTCGGTGCGAACACTGTGACTGTGACGTGGCTGTGGATTAGGATTCCCTGACAAACAAACAAACAAACACAAATCCAGCTGCGACTTTCTTCTGCCTTTCTACTTTCTTATGTCCTTTGTGTTTTGGACTCAGTCACTAAAAACTACTGGCACTTTCTGTCCAATGATGTCTGATCATAAATGTCCGTACTATTTTATTTTATTTTATTTTATTTTATTTTTATTGATTTTTTTATTTGTTATTTTTGCAGCTTTTAGCTTTTGAACTTTCTGGGCCTGCGTTGGTTGTTCTGCACTCTACGTCGCTCTCTTCTCCCGGACTGGGAAGCTTCGCCTCACCATCCGACCGTTTAGTGCAATTAACGAGCCAATGACACACTCCAGTTCAGCCCATCTATCTCCACCCGCTACACAACTCGCAGCTGGAAATGAACAATTACAGCAAAGACTTTAACGAAGGGTTAAAAAGTGGGCAGGGGAGGCGAGCCGGCACGCTGTGTTGGGGGTTTACTCAGCCACTTCCCTTCCAGCTCTAACTTCATTTTCGTGTGCGGCGGCACCCACAAGAATTCACATTCAAACGGTGGCCCTCAAATCCCCAAGGCTGCCGTCTGCGGGATGTCCGTGAAGGTGACGGTGTCGCTGCTGAGAGGCAGACTGGGAGGAGAGGAACTGCATTCGCCTGTCTCGCTGGATGGAATATTAAGAGGAAGTGGATTTTAAAACCGAGAGCGTTGTGAGGAGGAGGTGGAGGAGGTGGAGGAGGAGGAGGAGGGGGAGAGAAGGTGGATAAAGGGGGGGGGGGAGGTGGAGGAGGAGGGGGAGGGGGAGGGAGAGAAGGTGGAGGAGGAGGGGGGGGTGATGAAGTGTGTTAGATCGCAGGGTGACATTGAGAGAAGCCTCTCTGTCCTTTTTTTGTTCCATCCATCTCCACCAATATCACTCCTCGGGAGACACACCACGTCCCCTCCCCTGCCCCACCCCCACCCACTCCCTCTCCCCGGCTGCCTGGTGGCGCCACACGAGTCACGAGTCCCCCCCATCCCCACCGTCATCACTCCCGAGTGTCACGGGAGTTTTCACAGTGGATGGAAGCAGAGGAACGAGGTGGAGGAGAAGGACAGAGCTGATGGGGGGCGAAGAGGGGGAAGAAAGAAAGAAACGTGTCGGGCATTGGAGCAGGAGTGAATGAAAAGGGTGAGACGGCAGAGGTGTGAGGCGGGACCCTGGGGGCAAGGAGGAGCCAATCGGGGTGGGGGTGGAGGCGGGGGAGGGAGGGAAGGAATGAATGAGTGTTGATAGATGACAGGTGGGGACGAGAGCGGGCGCAGGAAGCAGGTGAGGGAGGCGGAATTAACAGGCCTGGAATCAGTGAGCTGAGGCTGCGCCGGCAAAAAAACATGGAGAGAAGGATTTCTGGGCAAAGAGGTTTTTGAAAGGAGGGATGAAACTGAAGATGCAGGTTAAGGATATAAAAAATAAAATAAATAACAACAGGGCCAAGCTGTCCTGAGCCGACCGGCTCACATTTCTGAGCCTGGGACACTGACATGAGCCAATCCTACTGAGCAGTAGTTGCCTTACAACATGTGAGGCAGAATATGTTTGAACTGTCTCAGCCTTGAGGGAACTCGTTCCATCCCAGTGGACACCAGAGTGACATCACCTTCAGGAAGGAACACTGAGCTGAAACTATCAGCAAACACACACGACTCTGTTTATTCAGCTTGATCCAATACAATGAGTTTACAATGTTTATAGTTTTGTTTAAGTTTAAGGTGGAGTTTATCTTTTTGCCTCATTATATAAGGACAAAGTTTATCATCAAGTGCGCCGCTTTCAAGGTGCCACGTCTCAGCAACTTTAAAGATTTTTGATTCTTTTCTCACAACCGAGACTTTGAAAGTCAGTTTGATTCAGGAGTTCTTGTGCACACTCCATTACACTTTGCATGTTCTCCCTGTGGTGTGTGTGTGTGTCTGTGTGTGTGTGTGTGTGTGTGTGTGTGTGTGTGTGTGCGTCCTCCGGGCCTACTTCACCTTCCTCCCACCCTCCAAAAAACATGTGCGTGTGGCAAGCCGGAAACTCTAAATTGGCCGAGATGTGACTGCGCACGCTAGTTTGTCTCTCAGCGCCGCTCTGCGATAAACTTTGCCTGAAGACGGCTGGGAAAAGCTACCGAGCAGAACGGCCCCTTGCAGGAGTAGAAACAGGATGGATGTGAGAGTCTGCAGGGCACTCCATCCTGACATATCCACACATTTTGGGAACAGACGATTATAAGCTGCATGTCAGGAGTGACGCATACGCGGCTGATTGTGTCCCATATTTGTCCCACCCGTCCTGCCTCGGGGACGTGTCTGCACTCGAGCACCTTAATTAACGTGAGGCGTCGCTGAAGCAGGAAGTAGGTCTGTGAACTGTCGCTGGCTGGCACGAGTTGTTACTGCGACCTCCCTCCCAGCTACTGCTGTGTGTCTTAGGGTTAGTTGCCTTTTTTCTCCTGTCCCCACACACATTTAAAAACAAAAAACAAATGAAAAAATGTTCAAACACTTCGTAGGATACATGCCAGAACCAATCCATTCCTGATTTATTCAGTATTTTTTATTGCTCAAACAAAGGAATCTCCTCCGCTCAGCGCTAGCTAGCTAGAAGCCCATAACATAAACTTGATTAAAAGAAAAAAGATAACAGTAAAAACAGCTTGGTACAACGACTGAGTGGGGAATGTGCTCAGAATGTGTGTCGAAATCAAAGAGTGATTTTTTTCTTTCCGATGCTGTGAGTGAAAAAAGAGGCACAGTTTGATGACATGAAAGGAAGTTCAAGCTGGTTGATGGTGGTGGTGCTCGGCAGAAAGCGGAACACCACCGCTGGTATATCAACGCTTCATCTCAGACAACAGACACGAGTGCAAACAGTACCAAGCTGAGTCCACCCCCGCCGACCTTGTGTGCGTCTTGGCCGATGAAAGACTCTCGTTGTTCCCAAAATATCAGGAGGAGTTGAGCCCCGCCCTCCCCTTCAACTTCTGCCTCCAGGCTAACAGCCGCTACCACCTCATGACTCCTGACTTATTCTATTATCCAGCAGATGTCGGTCACCTACATTATAAATGAATAATAAAAAAAACTGTGTGTTTGCTCAACGGCACTATATTGCCACTGCACCACAAACCCCTGTGTAGTAGTGAAATCAGTTGATGATCATGCTTTATGATTGTGCAGCTCGCAGTTGATACGAACATGACACCTGCCTGCAGCACAAGAGTGGCTATGTTCTGGATGTTCTGGTCTATCTATCTATCTATCTATCTATCTATCTATCTATCTATCTATCTATCTATCTAAAAAAATAATAGCTGAAGGAACAGCATCTAACCAATATAATCTAATTAACAGGGATTTATAGGCATAGAAAGGGGTATAAAAAGATAGACTATAGATATAGAATGTAGGTATAAAAGGTCAGGAAAGCTAGATAATTGTTCTATTGTTGTTGTTGTTGTTGTTGTTGTTGTTTTTTGTTTTGTGTTTTTTTACACCCCAGCTCTTCTAAGAAACATGTCAGGTCAAGTGGGGCATCAGAAAGCTTTGGAGGAAGCTATGGAGGGTGTTGAAATCTTCATACACTCCAAAAACGTGCATGTGAGGTGAATTGGAAACTCTAAATTGTTCGTAGGTGTGCATGTGAATGTGAATGGTTGTTTGTCTCTGTGTGGCCCAGTGATGAACTGGCGACTTGTCCAGGGTGTCACCCTGCCTTCGCCCTATGACAGCTGGGAGAGGCTCCAGCAGGCCCCTGAGACCCTGAGCTCAGGAAGAAGCGGCTATTGAAAATGGATGGATTTTGAGTGACTTTATTCTGACCACAGTAAGTATTGAGAATGTGGAGTGCTGTCAATGGGTCTGGTGTGATCATGTGATGATGTGGTTATCACTATTCCATATAATGCAATGACCATAGACAAAATAATCCATTGAAAATTCACACTCGTATCAGAACAAATAGGATATTTTACGATCACTCATTTCATCACTGCTGCTGACTCTACCTGCGTGCAGTCCAACCTCCCTGTTCTTCCGCTGACCTGAGCTCAAACCCTAACCCTCTGACTCATCTGACATCCTGAGAGAAGAAAAATACTTGTGTTCTTTCCCGAGGATATTTGAAAACAACAACAACACAGGAGTCTCCGGCCAGTAGAGGCGACAGGGAAACCGTAATTGGAGAGGATGGACTGACAAACGCCGGCTTGCTCGGTTCCCTTCAAGGACAAAAGCCATTTGTGTGTGTGTTCACATGGATTTTCTTTTTTCTTTTTTTTTTTTGCAAATGTCAGGTCAGCTTGTGTTGCATGGCCTAAAGGACACATCACTGCATGATCTCTCTGTGTCTGGCTCCGCCTCATGCATGTTTCATAAAGTGAACCGGGTCAGACAGAAGCGAGAGGCAGGAAATAAACATGTCGGCTTTTGAAAAGATGAGCCTCTTTTTTTGTAACCGTATACAATGAACTAACTTACATCGTTCATTTCTTTACCTGTTCAGATGCTGTGATAAACTCCAAAGTGCTGTCACGGTGCTGTGTGTACATGAAGGCCTGAAGTATATTCCCCATTGAAATTTCAGCAGATTCACAGATAGGGGGGGGGGGGGGGGGGGGGGGGGTATTATAAGCTATTCAATAGCAGGCCACCAGGGAATGATGGAGATGTTGCCAGTGTTTTATTTTCCTGCCAGTAATCAAAATGGTTAATAAAAGCAATATTCTAGATAGCTCCTCTGTTGATATTCCCATTAGTGAACTGCAAAAAAAAAAAAAAAAAATATTCACAGTCATTTTTTTCTGATGTTGCTCCGGCTTTGAGCAACGCTTTACCGCTATCGCCCGGTGTAAACAACTCCTCCTCCACAGACTTCCTCTCGGAGGCCAGTCGCCCGCAGGCTATGCATCGCCCCAAGCAGCCTTTTGCAACTTGTTTACGGAGAGTTCAGAATGGTGCGGAACACTGGGTTTACCCTCAAATCAATTCACCCATTGCGGCGCGGTCGTGAGCAATATTTAGCATCTTTATATTGATGTTCGTTTGATAGATTTGGATGAAATTGATTAGGTCTGTGAAAAATATCGACAAATAAAACCCCATATATTTGTGTTTACTGGAAATGCTATTGCGGTGTAATTGCACAAGATATTTTCATGTAATAATAATAATAATAATAATAATAATAATAACAATAATAATAATAATCAGACAGGGAATGCAGTCAGACAAGCATATTTCTATGTATCAGCCAGTGAGCAGTCATTTCCCACATCCCATCATGTCCACCTTCCACAGGCAGTTTATTGAATCATAGCAATACATGTTAGTGTTTAAGTTTAGTCTCTCTGTATTCGGTCATTTTATCTTGAGCGTCTCCCCTCGTGCCACCTCTGTGTTCACTTCCTCCCTTCCTTCTCTGCTTAATTGTCGGCGTTGCAGCATTATTGTCTTTGCTAACGTCGTAGTGTGAAATCATTGTATTCAGATTCTGGTTCTGAATTTTGAGTTGATCGAAACCCGGTGCCAGGGACTCAGCACCCCAACAGGGTCAAAGAGGGGATGAATGATTTATGTCAATGACGTGAGTCTTCCTGAAATAGTAGCAATAGCAATGGGAAAAGACTTCCAGGAGGCTTATTTCATGACTCAAATAACTTGATACTCAAAATGATAAAGCAGCACATAGCGAGATGAGATCGTCACGGTGTTATCCCAGAGACCTCACGCAGCCCCCGGTTGCGTCTCCTTATTTAGCCGCAGCATCCTGTCAGCCGTGTGTCTGCCGCTGATGTAACCTCATCACCCACTTAGTGAGTGAGTTTGCGTTTGTGCCGCGGCCCGAGCCAAAAACACTTCCTCTCTGGTTGCAGCGGGGTGAAGCCACACACGTTGACCAATCTGGCGTGCTGACACGGTGTCGTTCACCTTCTGGGTGTGTGTGTGTGTGTGTGTGTGTGTGTGTGTGGGGGGGGGGGGGGTAACTGTATCTGCACACTGCAACGACATTGGACACTCTGCGACGATTGGTTTACCGTCAAGGTAGCTAGTGCAAGCTAATGCTGGATAGCCGGTCGGCGTAACTGTATCTGCACGCTGCGGTGATGTCAGCCTCTTGCACAGCTTGATTTACCTTCAAGTTAGCTGCTGCTAGTTAGCCGTATTTTTTGTTTTGTTTTGTTTTGTTTTTTTGCTCCATCTTGACTCTTAATCCTTCCACTGACAGATGCTGATAGTTTTTAAGAGCAACTCACGTGATAATGGCAACCTTGGATGGGTGCACTTCATTCTATGACTATCGACTATGACTTGAGAGATGACGCAAAATACATGCTAAACATATAGATGTGCCTGTTTTTTATATACATCATATCATACTCAGCAGTTTCACGTCTTGATTTCTTGACGATCCGACTGATGCAACCACACTAGACTTTTTTATTTAATTTACCTTATTGTCATTCCAGGGCAGCAGCCAAACAGACAAAGCCTATTTTGAAATCTGCCCCTGACTGAACGATCACGTCTCACACGCAGTCTCTGCCCGCGATGGCACGATTTGTCTCGCTGAAGTGAGCAATAATTCAGTGCCGGTGTGGCTGCCGTTTGTGATCTGGCTCACAGATTAGGCCCCAAGTCCATTGCTTAAAGATGTCATCAAACGGATACGGTCGCCTGCGTGGCAGCCGGGCATAGACGTAGCACGCAGCGGAGGAAGATATAAGAAGACATTTTCTTCCCTTTGTGTTTTGCACAGCAAATTCTACTCACCTTTCCAGTAAATAATGGGACAGATTCTTTTCATCGACTGCAGTACTGAATTTGTATCCGGCAGGCCAGTAGATGGTCATGAAGAAAACTTTACAATATTCAACGTCCAAAAAATAACCCCACAATCTCCATGATTATCAGCCGTCTGTTTAAAGTAGTGGCGCATTTTTTACATGAACACTTTTTAGCCTAATAATGAAAAAATAGCCTCATAATTTATTTATCCTCACTCAGTGGGCCTGTTTAGATACACGCAGGCTGACAGTCACTCGACAATGGAATATTGTTTTAGGCCAATTAGGGGAAATTGGTTGATTTTTTTCACGGCACAACTGTGTGCTGCGGCACAGTGGTTGACAAACACTGTGTTATACCTCCCGCTAAAACGCTATGTTTTAAGTTGTTAAGACAGATGACTTGTTGCACTTGTCAGTCAGGTCAGTCGTCCTGAGTTATCAGTTGCAACTTCACACATTTTGTGAAAAGCAGAACAAGCAACAGAAGTTGACTGACAGGGTGGAGGCTCATATTGTTGCTTAAAAAGGTTGGGACACAGATTATTGCATGACACGGGAGCGTCATATGAAAGCGTCTGTCAAGCACTTTGTAATTTACCAGGAGTTGATGATCAATGTAAGATCTGGAAACAATAGCCTCTCATATTGTACCTACTCTTATGACTATAGGGATTGTGGCAAAAGACAACTATTATTTTTTTTTAATATTGATCTACCCCTTTAAAGGCTCTGTCTGACAATTTTCAGAACCTCATTTTGTCTATTTATTTTCCCACCTGCATCTACATGGACTGAATCAGAAGTGCCTTTCTTCCCTGAACCACATCAGCAGGATGTTTTTCATCAAAGGCGGCCACGTCTCTGGCGACCAATCAAATTGCTTCCGGTCGGCCACACGTGGAGAAACCACAAATGCCTCCTCACATCGCCTTTTTTCTCGCCTGCTGGTCGATCACAGCAAGACAGAAAAACACGATGAAACGTGATCTGTAGCGGCGCTTGTCACAGTGAAAGTTTTTTTTTTTTCTTCATATCGATTTTCTGGCAAATGGATTCTCTCTCCCTGTCATTTGCATTGTTTTGAACCGCAAGTCTGCCACCCGGAGGGGGGGAGGGAGATAATCCCAGACTAACAACAATGGCGTTATCTCATGCAAAAGAGGAACTGAGCTTTTCACACTGCACAGAGGGAGGCCTCTGATTGGCCGAGACGCAGTCGGTTCAGCATGCTGGTGACCTTGAGGGAACCAGGAGGAGGTTCTGTCCTCTCAGCTGCTGCTGCTGCTGTCAGTGCTTTGTATGTGTGTGTGTGTGTGTGTGTGTGTGTGTGTGTTATCCGTCCGGCAGTTTTTTTCATTCCGTTTTTTTCCTATTCTATCTATGGCTGCTTCTTGTTTTGTTGCTGTCAGCAGACTTAGCAGCCAAGTGGTCAGAATTAACCACGGGATGCATTACAACATCCTGTTTTACGACCTGTTAATAGCGCCGTGTTGCTGGAGCCAAATCTGTCGTTGCTGCCGTCGGGAGGTAAACACACTGAAGTGAGAGTCAGATCAGTGGTCGCCGGATCATTGAGAGGGTCAAAGTGAAACCTTTTGGCCAAGAGCTTCATTCTGTACGAAAACTACAGCCAATAATTCACTCATTTGGATGAAGAAGGCCAAAGAAAAAGAACCAAGAGCTGCAGAATACGTCTGTGAAGGTGCAACATCTCACCGGCCACGTTATCAGGCACCCCCGTACTGACAAGCTGTTCCTCAATGACTTTTATACGCAATTGTTGGCATTTTTCTAACAATAGTTTCGATGTTATCTTTGTACCTTCACGTTTCGACGGTAGCTTCCGTCCTCCTCAGAAAGCCACCTGGGTGGTGTGTGTTGTGTGATGCGTTTATATCAGCTGGTATCACGTTAGGAGGAAAAGAGCTAAAAAATATTCTTTTGTGTGTCTTTTATAGAGGAAAAATGTTAACAATTGCGTGTAATCAATTAAAAACACAATGAATCCCATTCAGTTCTGACGTTGACATGTTCTTAGGTTGCTTTTGCCGAAACAGGTTTGAACACCTCACTATTATATTGCTGATGTACTTTCTGCTGTTACTACTTCTCCCGTCAGAGTGCAAAAAACCATCTGACACCATCTGCTGAATCTCACCTCAGTTGTGTAAAACCTCATTCTAGACCAGGTTTGGGCAAACCTTCTGACTGGTGGACCACAGTAACTGCACAGTTGCTGTTATTTAAAAGTAATCTAAAGTTACATCATCATCATCATCATCATCATCATCATCATCATCACTGTGGCAGGAAACGTGAGAACGCAGGGGAACTAAAACGTTTAAAGGTTTATTAATATAGTTTCAAGTTCGGCGGGACAGATTAAAAAGCTCACCGGGCCACACATGGCCCCCGCACCGTAGTTTGCCCAAGCCTGTTCTAGAAGTCGAGTGCGGGTCCTTTTTTTTTTTAAAATTGTTGTTCATGTTGTTGTTTGTTTTTGCAGCTGTCTCGCACTTCATCGCTGCCTCCCGTCTTTCCTTCCCAGACTATCTCGTGCCGCTTGTGCTTTTCCGCCACGGCCAGCGGTTCCCATGGCAACGAGTCGGGCGGAGGCAGAGGCTGTAGCTCGACGGAGAGCTCGTCGAGCGGAACGGGGGTCCTCGCGAGGAGGGGGGTAGTGGTGGTAGGGGATGTTTTTTTTTTAAGTGTGAGTCAGTCTGAAGAGTGACCTCCAAGAGGTCTCGCCTTACAAATTCTGCAGCGTGGCATTGTAAAAAAGCAAAAAAAGATGAAAAAAAACCCACCCATGACCCACTCAGACTTATTTGTTGCTCTTCTGTTGGAATAACCATCACACAGAGGTGAAGAGTGACCCGCTTTCTCGTAACTAGTGAGCCCACGTTAATGCTGATTGAATCTCTCAATTGAAATGACTCATTTGCTTTTTGGAACAAAAGAAAAGTCGCGACCATTAAATACAATTTGGTTTATTCAGCTTTTGTAAGTGGAGATGCTGTTGTTGGGAGGGTTGTGGGGCTTGCCGCGGCATGTCTTGCTAGTTACGGGTTAGCATCGATCTTACCAGGTTATTTAAGCTTTCAAGTCTCGATTCCCACCAATTCTGCCAAAGAAAAAAAGCAAAAAGCAAGAAAAACCACAACAAATATAGCAGGTGTTGATTGATTGGCAACTCTGTTGCACCAGGTGTGAACAGTGTGACGTAAGTGTGTGCGTGTGTGTTGGAGTGGAGGTTGAAGTCACGTGATGGTGACCCCCCACACTCCCACCTCCCAAAGAGCTCAAATGGTCCAGTGCCCCCCAATGACCCTGACAGAGCATGATTGGAAATGCATGGAGAGATCTGGATGTCTTTATCAATGAGGGCCACAGCCCTCTAGTGGCTGACAATAAGAGTACAAATGATTAATCCCAGGTCTCATCTTTCTCACTTGCATTTTGTAGCACAGAACACATTAGTTCAAAGTAAGTTCTGAGCTCACCCTACGTCGCCGCATGCAGGGCCATAAATCTGGAATCGATACCATGAAAAGATCATTTTATCTAAACTTCCTCAGGTAAGATTTCAAATCTGCTGGTTTGTCTCTGAACAGGCAAAGCCTTTGTCTTCCTCCAACGGTTGGCACATGAAAATAATAGTAATTATAAAAAAAAAACGTTCCCAGACTGGAAAGGAGACGCTGGTCGGTACACACAACGCACCTGAACAGGATTTCAATCACGGCTCCATTGTGTGTCCCAGTTGGTTGGTGTTTTTTTTGGGGGGCGGGGGGGTTTGTAAATTTTTTGGGATTTTGTGCAGCTCAGGTTCTGCTTTCACAAACGTGGCGGACGGACGGGGTTGCATTTTCGCCCATAGAGAAAAAAACTAGCATAACACAATGAACGACAATGACAATCAAAAGAAGACCTTCTGTCTTTCTAATCGACAAATAAAAACAAATAAACAAATAAACAAAATAAAAACTCTTGAAAGTGCCCGAAAATGTCCACCAGAGTCGCTCCACCCGGGGTGACTTCACCTCGCTGTGCCAAGCGTTACCCGAACCCGCGTCGGGCTCCTGCTTGAGCACGAACAGGAAGTGAAGGCAACATCCATGTGACAGCTGCTCGCCGGCGGGCAGCTGTCGGAGGGGGTTACGGCGCGGAATACTTTGGAATTAGATCAGAGGGGAGCCGACGTGCGCTCTCAGTGCGGTGGGGGTGGGGGGTGGGAGAGGGTTGGGGCGTGGGGGGGCGGAGAGAAGAGAGGAAGCAGAGGGCCAGTCGGAGCCATTTCCTCCGTCGCTGAGCGAGCTAATTGGGAAGTGAGGTCGTTAATCTGTTCCGCAGCTCCAGTTGCGAGCTCTATAAACAGTCTGGTGTGTGTGCATGTGTGTGAGTGTGTGCACGCGCATGTGGGCTTGCACCGCCTGAGCGTTTTGTATTTCTTCCCCAACTGCCTCCGTCCATCATAATCAACTGGGGGGGGGGGCTCCGACTGCAGCCAGAACAGTGAGAATCCAACCCGGGGGGGGGGGTGTGGGAGGGCGCTGCTGGAACAAAAGGGCGAGCGCTCTTTGCTGTTCAGACCCTGAACACAGCGAGATGAGAGCGGCCGTCCTCCAGGCTGCCGCCGGCTCTCAGTTGTGGCTGCGCGGCAGCAGAGAGGTGTTTTTGGAACGGGCTCCTCCTCGGGGAGCCCGTCGAGAGATCCATCATTTAGTCGCTGTTATCCGCTCTGCGGCCGGCTCAAGGCCTCGGCCCCCCGATCAATATTCCAATGCCGCATCCATCCCGTCCAGGCACGCGCACGGCCAGAAAGTGTAACCAGTCTTTTTTTTTCCGACCGCAGTCTTGCAACGGACTTCGTTGTGGCAGATGGATGGGACGATTGCGTTTAGGCGCCTAGGTGTCACGTTTTTTGATGTAAGGGAAAACTGAGTTGATAAAAAGTGAAGCGATCCTCCCTCAGCGGGTGAATTATGTCATTTCTGGTTGCTAGAATTTTAATAGTGACGGTTGGCAACACAAAAGCAAGACGTTGTTAGACGTGCAGTTGACAAGTTGATTGGTGAAGGTAGCTCGACCTCCAGCTCCAGAAGATCGATGAACTAGCTAGCAAGTTAGCTCGCTGGCTGATAGATGGATAGATAGATCCTGTGGATAGATAGATAGACAGTTAATACTTATAATAGGTTACACAATAATCTTAACACATTGCAGAGTGTAATATAATGATTTATCATTATCAGAGTTGTAATCCGACTATAACAATTATAGTGATGTAGTTATTAGCACACAGGATGCAATCATAACATATCATAAAGCCTTTTATGAAAGTGTCGTATTATAATGCTTTATATCTGCTGGGGGACTGGCACATATGCCTGCAGTTTCCAGAGATTATTAACAATTACAATACTTGACCTAAGAAGCAATTCTAAAATAATTTGTGTCATGATTGTTATAAAGCGTGCTTCTTCATTTTAAGCCACTTCAGAATAATCAAAGTTAACGAGCTCTCTTCCAGGTGGGGTTGTAGACCAAGTCTCTCCAAACTCTAAGCTGATAGATAGATAGATAGATAGATAGATAGATAGATAGATAGATAGATAGATAGATCACTGAATAATAGCTACATCTCAGTGGAGTTAACTCGTTAGCTGACAGTTCATGGTGGGTCAGTTCCTCATCCTCAGGAAGAGTCTGACAGACACAATTCATGCTGTCGCTAAGACACCTGACAGAAGCACAGATGAAAAAACTAAATCCTGCTGGGCTCGTGTCCCAGCTGCGCCCGTGACGTCACAATGACAGCAGCAGAAGCGCGCATGTGTGTGTGTGTGTGTGTGTGTGTGTGTGTGTGTGTGTGTGTTTCCAGTTAGCGCCTGCGAGGGTCCATAAAACACGTGGCCGTCGTCCGTCACGCCGGCGGTGCAAAGCCTGCGAATGAAGGCGCAGCTGAACCCTCGGCGGGGAATCACATTAGGGAGCCGCGAGGACTGATCACGTCCCGGAGCGACACTGACTCCACCGCAGTTTTCCTTCTACGCGAGTGGGTTGGTGGGTGGATGGCTGTGGCCCAAAGGTCAAAGGTGCGACTTGAGAGCGTGCGGTGACGAGGACAAGCCGTGCCGCAGCCGTCGGTGCAGGGGGACACTTGAGCGCCGCAGCTGCCCGGACAGAACACTATGGGGCACTTGTCTGAGTTCCAGGGGAGCGCTGGGAACGCTGGGAACGCTGGGATTGCATGAGAACTCTTGACCTCGACAACGAGGTGAAAGTCATCGATTTACAGGCAATACCAACACTTGGTGTTTTTGCGTTATTTTCTTTCCTTCTTCAACAGAATGCCGCTTGGTGTCTCAGAAATGCAGGCATGAGCTGCAGTTCTCTCTGGGCCAGGTCATTAGGCACGCCTTCTGTTAGCCTGGTACCGCGCTCGCATTTCCACGCTGCTTTGGTGTCATCTTTGTTTTTTTTCTTCCCTGAAGACTTGGTTGCAACCCACTGGTTATTTTTTGAGTCGCTGTCAGTCCTGATGGTCTCCAACTGGTCTGACCTCTGACCCCTGAGATCAGCCAGACCTTCTTTTTTAAGCTAATGACTGGATTTCGCCCCCCTGCCCCCCTTATTTCGGGACCTTTCTCTGCAAACCCCCGAGATGGTTGTGTTGTCACCACACCAAGTCACCTAAATCCTCTTTCTTTCCCACTCTGACGCCCAGTTTTCTCCCAATGACAAGTAAAAATGTGTCTTGTCCAAAAAAAAACCCCCTTGTTATTGGGAATAGTGTAATACAGTGCATGCAGCACGTGTGATACATGCAGTACATACAGAATATGTAACTATGCAACATTAGCTTTAGAGAATCTTTTCAATGGACGAGATCTATTACTTCCAGGTTCTTGAACTTTTGTTGATATACAGATAAAAAAAAAGAATAATCATCAGATTTTCCAACTGTATGATCAATTTTGAAACTGACTGAAAATGAGAGGAAATTCAATGCTGCAGCTCCAGGCCTGGTGCCATCAAATAGGGACGTCCTGTTGTAATCAGTGGTATTGGTCTCACCAATCAATCAACATCAGGTCCACTTCACTGATGAAATAATGGGAATATTTTTCGGTTACAACAAACAATTAAGAGATTTAACTCCAGAACCTCTCATTAGTTTTTTGCACTTGTCGTCTGTCCCGTTTTCCGGCACAATGGGGCTCATTGGTTTGTGAACACACTCGTCTGAAAATCAAAATGGGAGTCTGTCTCGTTGTTCCGAAGCATAATAATGTCATTATAATGATTCGCTTTTTTCATCCCGGCGTCTGGGTGTTAATGGCGGCCGGGGGCCTCTGCCTTCAGCACAGATCAGGAAACAAGGGCGGCCATTGTGTGCCGGACAACTCTTGACGGCGCTTTGATCTACAGAAAGTGTTTAAGTGCAACAGCTGGTGTCCGCGCCACTCGCTGAAGTTCCACGTCCGGCCTGCTCGCTGAGGTTTGGTGACTGGGGCAGATTTTTAAGGGACTGAATTTGCAACAAGTCGATCTGTAATACTCACCTTTAGATATTCAGAGGACGGAATGAACTGACCGTAGGAAAACAATCTGTGCTCCAGTGCAGGAGTAAAATGGCATTCGTTGTGGAAACAAAAGCGTTTTGTTTTGTTCACACATATTACTGGCACGCACACAGTCCGTGGGATCGCTGGGAAAACAGCGAGACCAACAAATGGCTCCAAAGGAGGAAGCAAGTGAGAGATGACAGGGTGGCACAGAACTGCTGGTTTTATCTTCGCCCACATTCCGTATTGTTGAAAACGAGCTGATTATTGTCTACGCTCACCGGCCACTGTATGAGGTACACCTTGCTAGTACTCTAGCTCACAACCAGTGAGTGTGTGCAGACCTGTATTTTGGACATGCCTCTGACCTTTGACCCCTGGCATCGATCAAAGATTTTTTTTTTTTTTTCTTTTCGGCCCAATTTCTCTGTGAACCCCAGAGAGCCCAGAGTTCCTCTCATGCGATTGGCTGATCATGCTTTCTAGTATCCAGGATAGTTCGCACTAGTTACTTGTTTTGAACAGTGTCCCCTTAATGTATTAAGACCTGGTATTTTTCCAGTTTGTAGACTGGCAGCTGGGTTTAGGTCAGTCTAAAGTCTTGCAATGTCTTTACCACCCTCGTGCTTTGTGATGTCTCACCTCCAAAACAGAGCAACCGGCCACTGGCTGCTGATGTCTGTTTCTGTTAGCAGCATCCTTGACAGGCTATTACTGGCCCTCGCGTATTTCGCTCGCTGCCTGGATGACAACACGAGTCCGTCATGTAAGCTCGGCGCAGCGGTGCATCTTCAAAGCCAGAGCCTCATGAACCTTGTGAACCCTGAGGAGGACCAGACAACTGGGCTCATTTTCTCGGGTTTTCTTCAGTTGTCGCTGCTCAGGACGTGCAGCAGAAATCAGCCTGTTGTTAATTTTGGTGGAGCCGAGGAGCGTTGCGCATTGTTTTTGTCAAAACAGCAAACTGATATGTCACTAAAGAAGAAGATTTGCTGGAGAATTAATTTTGACTGCCCCCAGCTGGATGGTTGCAGACTAGCTTTTTACACACTTATCAGCGGATGCGCTGAAAACCTAAAATACAACTTCAGCGACAACAACCTTACCTATGTGGTGTGTTAGGGTGAAAGTGTTATCATGACAGCTGAATTCTGCTTCGAATAGCCCTTTTTTTTTTTTTTCAATTCAGTTTTCTTATCATTTGTCCCATACTCCAGTGAAGTGGTCCTTCACAATTTGTTTTCTAAAAACAGAAACCATTGGAACTGTGTCTGCAACAATTGATGAAGTGTCTCCAAGAAAGAATATAAATGATTTTTCAGAAAAGCCTTTATTTTCCACATCAGTAAAAACCATTCTCTAAATAACATGATGAAGCTTGCTGGGCTCATTACGACGTAGATGATGGTTGACATACACCAGGATGTACGGACACGGTTGCAAGTGTTTTATGCAATCTTCTGAAACAAAACCTTGTTTCTCTGTTTTGTTTTGGTGTTTGATTTATCGCTCGCCCAGAAAGATGAGAAAGGGGAAGCACAGAGGTGGAGACACCAGTTTGTGTGTGTGTGTGTGTGTGTGTGTGTGTGTGTGTGTGTGTGTGAGAAGAGTTTGAAAGTTAAATGTGGCTGGCAAGATAATTAGCATTTCCCGAGCATCAGCGGCTGGTTGCTCAAGGCTAAAATGATCTGCGGAGACCTTGCAGGGCCCGTAATAAAGTCCAAACACTTCTTCACTGGCAGAAACCTGAGCAGCGCTAAGCAGAAGATGAAAAATATGTGCGTTAACGGTGCGCAAAAGGGACAACGAGCAAACAGTGATATATTCCCCTGGTCATTATTTGGCGTGAGAGCAATCAGGTACTTCAGGGTTGTTTTCTTTTAATCATTATTTTCCAGGTCATTCCTACATGAACATTTTAAAGTTCCTTTGCCAGACGCCACCCACTATCTTTTTGTTGATTTTGGAACACATTGAAAGTCAATCAGTCAAACCTTTAATTTTACTGGGCAGGGTACTAAGAGCAAAATCTTATTTCCAGTAACGGCCTAAGTGGAGGCAGAAGCCTCCTTGGGAAGTCAATGGGGAAAAAGAAAAGATAAAACAGATCCAATGAAGGGACATTGTTAAAAGGACAGACTTAAAGGACAGGAGCTAACGAGGCAGCACAGTACAGCAACAGTCACAGAGGAAAGGGATGATATAACGAAATGAATATCACATAACGCACAAGACAAACAAGGGGCCGAGTTAAAATGACAGACTCAAGCACTGGAGCCAAAGAAACAACCCAACATTAGTGTGTAAGAGCACGATGAGCAGGCATGACGTAACAAAATAAATATAACATAGCGCACAAGACAGGAAAATCAAAGTACACAGAACACCAAGGCTTTCAATGATGACAGTAACAGTAAGCGCACAGTCAGACACTTTCTTGCTTTATTGCTGAACTCTTACACAGCCATTGGCAGCCATCTCTTACACAGCCATCGGCAGAACACATTGAACGCTTCGCTCTTCGTTTTCAGGTCCACATACAGTACACAATGAGCAAAAATTCAATAAAATAAATCACGAAGCACATATGACTGTAACGCAAGCAGGATTAGAATTAAAGACATGCTGATCCCGGCAACACTTGACGACGCCTCGCTAAGAAGCTAAATCGGGCCCTAGTGTTAGCCTGTAAAGCTAATGATCGGTAAAGAAAGCAAATTCTTAGCACTTTTCAGTAATTTTCAATGCTTTTAATTCAGGTTTGTATGGGTTAAAGAGTGCAAGGGTGTATGACATGCATGACTTGTAGACTTTGCTCATGCACTTTGAGGGCCAGTGGTAATTTTGATTGAATTGTTGCATGAATGTTTTATCTATACTTGTCTGTCATCTGCCACACTGGATGTTTCCTAAACTGTTTGGATTCTTCCCCATGAATCGATCTGGTGAAGAGCTGATAAAAATAGCATTTGATTGGCAAACTTGGAAAATCATTGGAGTGTAACTTCCTGTTTAGCCACTTGGCTGCAGTTCAAGGTTCACTATTGTTGGTGCAACTAATGACATTTTGTCTCGGCATCCCTTGGTGTTTAATTCAGGTGATGCCAAATTTCATTTTGCAGCGAAGCAAAAAATAATGTGCCAAGTTTTTGTTTTGATGTGTTCTGATAAGCATTTCCAATAACAGTTCTGATAAACTGCAGCTGCCGCAGCATCCACACTCGTCTCTTTATCGTCAGCAATTCAAATGCTTCCAGTCTTCTTCTGGTGCATTTAAGGACCAAAATGTTGAACTCTCAGCCTTTACTCACAGAGAGCGTAAACAAATCCTATTATTCAAACACCACATAATTAATGGATTCAATTATTCCATAGATTGTTTTAAGGTTGCCATTTCTTCATTGCTAGCAGTTTTGCACTGCCACACTCGCTCTGTTTAATCTGGATCTCAAGATGTGCGAATGCATCCCACAAAAGTCTCTGGATCATTAGCGAACGCAGACGGAGTTAAGGAATCTTTACCACATGCATAAATAATGAGGTCAGCTTTGACAATTTTGAGTCCGTGTTTCCTAAAAAGGTTGGAATCCGCAGTCTCTTCCAAAAATTGTGCTTTCAAGCCCTTCAAAAACAGGGGGACGTGTATTAATACACTTCCAGAATCAGATGTGGGCTTTGATAAAAAAAAACAGCTCACATTGATATTCTGCGCTGACCTGCTCGTGTACCTGCTTCCAAACCTGCACTGCTGCCCTGAGGGAGAGGCAACAAAGCTCAACGGCATATTTGTTACCGACCGTCACAGACAGGGAACAAACCCTTTGGGAGAAACATGTTTACTGCTCACTTTCCCGCCTACCCCCAAACCTCCACCATCCCTCCCTTTGCTAGCGTGTGTCCAAATAGCACAAAGGGGGAGCTAAAGAGGAAAAAGAAGCGAAAAAGGAAAGAAAAAAAAAAAAAACACCCCGCAGGCGCTGCTTATTCTCTGCCGTTCTCTGATTCTGCTCTCGTACGCGTCTTAAGTCTCTAATTAACTGCAATGCACCGACTCGTCCAGGAATTCAAGACAGCAGCGCGGTGGTCGGCCGCGGATCTGCCGTGCTCCGCTTATCCTCTCTGTCGGCCCAGAGAGCCAAGGGAAGCCAGGGAAAAGACGCCTGGGCAACAAACAATTGTTTTACGCTTTCCCATACAGTGCTGCTGCTGTATGTCATGTACACTGCTCACAAAAAACAATTATCAGAACGCACCTTTAAGGTCCAGTGTGTAATATTTGGACTGATTTATGATTTTTACATTGGTAGAAGCTTAACATACTGCCCATAAATACATTAATAAAAGTGTATAATCACAGTACAATAAAAAGTCGTTTGGGTTTCCTACCCATGGAATGGGTCTTATTTATATAGAAGAATACACATAGACCAAGGGTCTTGCTCCCAGTTAGCTGCCATCTTGCATAACCATTTTTCTAAGGAAGCCTGGTGTGGACAATCCAGCTGCCTGACAGCGTGCTTGGTATTTGGGGTGAACGCTGGCCCGCCGCCGCAGAAAACATACGCAAACATTGTAGAGTGCAACGGTCTCTAAAATGAAGCTGGAAATCACACAAAACCCACATAGCAGGTTTTTGCAAGCAGAACTGTTGCAATGGCGTGTTTACAAGGGGACGACTATCAGTGACGGACCTGCATCTGACACACAAAAATAATTGAGTGGTAAAAGTAAATCCATTTTTTCAAACGTTTTGTAGCAAAAGTTTTGAAATGAACCTTCGGACCAAATGTGAAACCACTGTTGTAGTGTGTTTTCACACAGATTCATGTTCCTGCCGAGTCACATTCCAGAATTCAGCGCAGGTTAGCTGTGTTTCTGTAGGTGTTTGACAGGTGGCTCAATGTCAGTGTTTGGAAGTTTCAAGCCAAGACACACATCCTGTATGGCGTATATATATTTACACCATATGGCTTGTCTAAGTTATGGCTAGCCTCGGGGCTATTCATGAAGATTATGTGTGTGTGTGTGTGTGTGTGTGTGTGTGTGTGTGTGTGTGTGTGTGAGAGAGAGAAGGCCCAGCCTCGGAGGATTGGTGTCAGGGCGAGGACCTGAATTGAAATGCAGGTCACCGAGCCGCTCGAAGATTCAGGTTCTGTCTCCGCTCGCCGCTCCAGGTTGGAAATCCACCCGACACGAAGTGCATACTGATAAAAATCCAAGACCCCCCCCCCCCAAGCCCCGCCGAGATCGAAGCCCGTCGGCTTAACGGGGACCGGCAGAACACCTGGCCGATTTGGCAGGCGATCCTCACCTAGCGAGCGGTGCGGTCTCAGGACGTTTTGTCCAGGCGCAGAGGGAGAGAAGTGACGAGGGCGCCGGGGTAATTGGATTGATGTTTGAATGCATGGCCATCCGCTTCTTGTTCAAGTCCTCTGACTCACTCATTAGACCTGGCAGCGGCTCTTTCATTATTTTTCAGCGCCGGCTAATTAAGGATGGAGGTACGACGGGAATGAAAATGAATGAAAGCCAGGCTCGCTGAGGACACTTTCAATTTTCATTTCAAAAGCTTCGGTGTAACTTTTGTTTTTGTTTTTTTCTCCCAGTGTGTCAGTTTGAGCTCCTTAACTTTTTGTTCCCTCCCATTTGACGCTGAGACAGGGGTGTCTATGATTTTCAAGATATGCAACATGCAATCATGGAAGGTGATTGGATCCACTTCTTCAGAAGTACTTCTTTCAGCTCTCCTGTATCTCCTGCAAAGCGAACAAAACGGCCACTGAAAAGACACTTTCACAGGAAATGTTAAGTTTAACGCAGAAGACATCAGAAAACCTGTAGTTACAAATTTCCCTGTGACATTGTCCCACTAGCTCAGCAATAACTAGCCTGTATTTGCACAGAAGTTGGCAATAACTTCAACCATTGTCATTCATTGTTTGTGTTTGTGCATTACAATGTGTTCACAAAAGTTAAGCTTTCACAGTCCGTAAAACTGCTGGTGTGCTTTCATCAGTTTGAATTTAAGTCTTATGACTGCAAATATTTACTAAAAGAAGTTGAGGAGTTTCACATTTGCGAGAGTCGAAACGACGTCACCGGGGGAAAATGAATGGAACCTGGTTGTGCCCAACTGCATATTAACTGTGAGGTGTGCGCTTGCATTGTGTTGAAGACATGCCACCGAACAACACGTGACCCAGTTGCATTGCTACACGCGAGGGTAGCGGTGGATCTACGACTTCATAGTTAACAATCTCAAGAGAAATATATATTATCACGCTCATATAGACAGTGTGCACGTTAACCGGCATCTTCCAAAGCCCCTTCTGATGTATTTTTCATATCTACGAAGAGTAAATCCTCTGTGCCTCCATCCAGTCCGCCGGATGTGTTTGCGACGGAGCCCCCGCCCCCCACGCTACCTCCCACCCTCCGCCTTGCTTTTGGCCCCTAATTAGTGCAGCTTAACTGGCTTGTGGCACGCAAATGACTGCCCACAGTGTAAATGGATTTTAATTTCTATCTCAGCTCCTGTGGAAGGGGTTTACTTTTTTTTTTTCCTTCCGGGGGTGTTGAAGCCTCGCAGTTTGCGTTTTGCTTCATTAGCGTGATAAATAATTGAGGTTGTTTACCGATCAGTTTGTTTACTTCCACCTCCAACCGTGCACCCACGCACGCACGCACGTACACGCACAAACACACACAATGACTCTTGTATGTTCTGACCCAGCAGCAGCAGTTTAGCGCTGCCTACTGATTGCGCGTTCCATGCAAAAGAGTCTAAAACCATGTCAGCGGGCGATGGATTCGGGACTGATCTACTTCAACACAGGTGTGTTTACACACGCTATTGCTAGCTCTCATGCCAGATCAGCAGGTGTCCTTATTTTTCCTCCGATCCGCCGAGAAGTTCCGACTCTTTGTGGTAATTTGGGGCAGATGGCCGTTCCGCTTTGTGCGACTGTATTCAGCGGCCCGCTTTGGTTTCGGTGCGCAGCTCGCCGTGCGACCCATCTGTCAATGCTGGTTGATGAAGTTGCAAAAAAAAGAAGAAAAAAAAGAAGCGTCTTCGTTTTCTTATTTCGGCTTTGTTTCATTTCGCAGGCTCCTTTTGGAGACACCGGCACCGCCAGAAGCCTTTTATTGCCCCTGTGTTAGGCATAATGCCTTTGTTATGCAGCCCTGGGATGAACTGAGCAGAACACATTTTGCATTTACAAGTAAAATTATTGGCGGAAAATATACTTGAAGCCGTTTGAACGTCTGTGCTTTCCTATATATTTCTGCAGCATAAAGCCTGCATATATACCCGGGTGCAAGGCTTTGTTTTTACTCTGGTGTGTTTGTACTCTTGCCTGACTGAACGTTTGAGGTGAGCAGACTGGTTTGGCCACAGTGTAGATTTATTCCCACACTGCCTGTCGAGCTATTCATCTTTGTCTGTTGGTGTTTTGACAGAAAATGGGAATGAATTTCCCATAAAAAAGAATGCCATTGTTTCTACACCTTTTAGGCTGGGGTTTGTCTTCTTTTTATCATATCAGTCAAGAACTAGCCTCAAAACAATAAGCAAACAGTTACTTAATACTGCATACAGGTATCCATCCGCCTTACAGACTTAGTGAATTTCTATACTTGAACATTCCCACAGAGTGATACATTTTAGCAATGTTTATATAGTAATTATTACTAAATATCGCACACATGCACACTAATACTTGGACCACTTTAAATGTTCGACTGCTATGGGTCTGATGCACTTTTGAGGACAGCCAAACCACTGTTGCCGAACAGTTCAGTTGTGGATCAGTAAAATGGCCAAGCTGCACGGACAAAGATATGTTTTCAAAACTAAAGGTGAATGTGTACAAAAGACCTTAAAGATCAAGTGTGTAATATTTGGAGATTTTGAAGGAGAAACAGTGACATCAAGTGATTGCATCTCTCATTTGCTCACCCACCCTCGCCTGAATTTGCCAGTGAACTACGGTATCCTTGGCACACTAAACCTGGATACCTTGTCCACCGTCTCTTGCGTTGGTGTATTTGAGGACGCCAGCATTCACCCTAAATATGAAATGTGCAGTCAGGCAGCTGGATTGTCGACACCAGGCTTCCTTAGAAATAAATATGGCATATATATGTATATATATATATATATATATATATATACACATATATATATATATATAGATAGATAGATAGATAGATAGATAGATATTGTGTAGATATACACAACATACACTTAGATGAATGTATTTATGGGCAATATGTTAAGCTTTTACTCCTCCTCTGTCGAGACGCAGGGCCAGAGCTTGTTGTGCTGTCACCCGCAGCTAGCTCCTTGCATGCCCGACCCACTAGCCTGCTGCAACCCTCCCCACCTTCCCCCACTCCCCCAACTCCTCACCCTCCCTGTGTGTAGCACAGCTTGGACATCACACTGATTGTTTTTGACCTCCTGGGGATGCTCGCTTATGGAAACACGCTCCTTCAATGCGCTCTTGTTGCAAAATGGCCTGAAGGAAGCCGTGGTACAGTGTCTTTATGAAGGCTGCTTTTCTTCTCTGCGCAGAGGGGAAAAACACAAGCCGGCTTTCAAGTTCCAAGTGCTGGCAAAGGCACTGTAAAACAGCTTTCTGCAAGCGGGGGGAAAATATGTACAGTTAAAGTAATAAGAAAATCAATCAAACAGACACTTGAAAGCTAACAGCTCGCTCCAGGTCTGTGTAAATTTCTTTCTTTCTGTGTGTGTGTGTGTGTGTGTGTGTGTGTGTGTGTGTTTGGATTTTCATAAAACATTCAGCCGTAATTATCTTTGATGCATGATAGATTATTTATTCGTTCCACCCCCCGCTGACTCGGCACAGTTTCAGAGCCAATCAGAATTTGGCCATTGGACAGAAGGGTGCCTACAGAATGCAAAAAATAGATGGCATGAATTAAAATGCTGTGTTGAAGCACTAAAGCAAGAGTTGGTTTGCGAATCCCAGTTTTGAGGCCTCACCAGTGGTTTCATCTTGAGTTTCCTGATTGTTTTGATGATTCCATATGTGGATGTGTGGGTGGTACCGGAAGTGAGCACTGATTGGTAAGTGCAGCATGCACCCCAATGCCCGACCACCTGCTGGTAAACCAACGACACTTGGCTACTGAACATTAGCCACAGCCAAAACTTCTTGGCCATTTTTACTCCAAATTAGATCAAACATGGACATTATAGCCTATTCAAGGATGTATTTTTCTAGCAATTTTGACAAACAAATCATATTTAGTCTTGTTACTACCATTTGGGGGTTTTTGGTATTCCCTACTGACCAGAAGATAGGATGCAGGTTTTTTGCACTTCCGCGTTGGTCTTCTTTTTGAAACCAGAAGCATCAGACTTGGGTTGGATTGCTTTCTATTTTTTGGCTTACCTTTGCAATTTCAGCAGGTTCAGAGATAGCAGACACCATAAAAAATGGGGGTGGTTTGACTGGCAGACATACCAACAACAAAATGAAACCTCCAATTGGCAAAATGAGGAAAACATGGTAGTCATGGTAAGCCCCTGATGCACAGGTAACAACTAGGCAAATAACACCATTACATTCAACTGGAAAAGTCCGTTATTAAAAGAGACCCTATGTCTTAATCATTATTGATTGATCAAGGCTGGGATTCAGACAACAGTGGGTTTTTGGATTTTGGTTCATAGACTTTCTTCTTTCTTCGCAGTCAACAGATGAAATGTCTGCTAGCTGGTATTTGACAGAACTGACCAAATGTTACATTGGATGTTAGACACATTGGACGAAAGGACAGTTATGTCCTTGATGCTTCCTGATTGGGCAGTTCCATTTTAATCAATGACAACTTAAACACTCACATCAAACCCACAATAATTACTTTTTTTTTTTTTTTTTTTAACTTATGTAAGCTTTAATTAATAATATATTTAAGAAAAATTCCCTCAAACATGGATTGGATGGACAGAGGGTGCCACCCATACTAGGGTCATTGTTTTCCAGGCTTGATGGTGAGGAAAAGTCTGAACTGATAATCAAAACCTTAAAAAAAAAAAAAGAAAAGTGTATTATGTGTTACCACTGCACTTGTCTCAATTATTTCTCTTGGTTTTATTCTGAAAGACCGATGGTGTGTTGGTCGATGCCCACCAGTTGTCCCAGAGGATGGGCCTTAATTACAACCTCTTTTAATCTACAGACTCCAGCAGGGTTGTCTGCTCTCTGTAGAGGCAGTGCCATTCATTTCCCTTAACCACCGCCTAACACTCAGTTGAAATGCATAATTAATTAATAAATAATTTTCAGTCGTCTGAACATATGTACTGTATATAAAGAGACACATGAAATGTCTCAGACGTGGTTACTGTACAAGTTGCCAAGGCTAAAGTCAAATGAACAGCTACCCCATCTCACCGCCATGGTGGATTGCTCTTTTTGAGTTTTGGACCTTACCTTTCCCCCCTGCTCCATCTTCTTCCAGAGACATGTTGACTGCACCAGTGCGTGAAATTGTGAAATGGCTAATGACATTTTCCCTTGCATAATGGCGCCCCGGAAAATGGTGCTTACAGCTGCTGCTGTGCTTTGATTGAGGATTGTAGAGTTTGTGTGTGTGTGTGTGTGTGTGTGTGTGTGTGTGTGTGTGTGTGTGTGTGTGTGTGTGTGTGTATGCGGTGGGTAGGGCATGCCTGAGGACACTTGTTCCCCATTTTTCATTTTCTGTAACCTAGACTGCCAAATGTGCTGTAATGCAGGTTATAAATTTAATTGCATGCATTACTGTGCTCGCTCCCAGGCTGGCCCTTCACAAAGTCATTGACTCTCTATCTATTTATCATTTATATTATTATTAAATTAAGTATTATATTATTATTATTGTGGCCCTGCGATGAACTGGCGACTTGTCCAGGGTGTCCCCTGCCTTCGCCCTAAGACAGCTGGGATAGGCTCCAGCAGACCCCCGTGACCCTGACCTCGGGACTAAGCGGGTATGGAAAATGGATGGATGGATGGATTATTATTATTATCATTCGGAGTAGAAGAATGTTTTATTTTTCAAACAAATACAAAACAAGCTACTACTGTGAAAATTGCCATTATTTTTCTTCTTCAACCACAGATATTTGATGTTAAGGGCCACTGAGATGATGGGGGGGGGGGTTTAAAGGAGTGAATGTGTGAAGTAGAACCAGTGTTACCACCAGCTGGTTCTCTCGCAGTCGGTAGTGAAAACACGCAGCCAGAAATAGTCACATTTTAAAGACCACCACTAACATGTCGTCAGCGTGTTTTTTTTTTCTTCACTCCAACAAGTGGACGCGAGTGCATAATTGCACACTGTGCAGCGTGTGCGAACGACAGCTCGCCAACACTGTGTTCATTGTAGGTTAAACAGTGTTTTGTGCAGTGTGTACGAACAAAAGCACTAAAGAGCTGCGGAGTCAACACCATAAAAAGATGGAGAGCCATAAAAGTCTCTTTCACTGGCGTAATTAACTGCTGCTATTTCAGTCCTGAGTGCCACAATGTGTTTGCGTGTCTTATGACTTTAAGTGGAAATGAAATATACTGTAGGTGTGTCTGTGCCCGTTTCAGTCGTCTTTACATTTTGGTTGAAACATTCTTCATTCAGGGCGATACTACGACACTAAGTTTAAAATGAACTGTGATTCTTTAAGCCAGAGATTGTGTGCAAGCGTGTTTGTGTGTGTGTGTTTGTGTGTGTGTGTATTCATTATGGAGAATGGCACCGTTGTTTGTCGAGTGTTTTTTTGAGGGGTCAGTCTTGGCCTTGCCGCAGGCCATGTCAGCCAATGCTATCAGACTCAAAGAGGAGCCTCTCCTCACATGAATAACAATTAGGATACTCTGTGCCAGTTCACAAAGAAGTGGACCATCTGGGTTCCGTCCTTCCCAGCCTGGCAGTCCCTGCTGTCCAGTGAGGGTCCTTCTGATGTGCCGCGCACGCCGGCCATGTGGCAGAGGCAGGCCTGCCACCACGTGTAAAAGGCTAAAGAGGAGCTGAACTTGCGAGCAGAAGGCTTGTTTCTTCCTGTTGAATATGTCTGCAAGGTTATTTAGGTCCGTATACCATAAGAACATATGTTCTTTTTTGTACAATACTACGGACAACAAATCGCTGTGTATGTGGAAAGACGCTGCTTTGCTCATCTGCTGTTTTACTATTCGTCTTGTCAAAGCAGTTGACTGTCAATGTGTCAAAATCAAGAGGACAACTGACTTGTGTGATCACTGCCGAGTGTGATGCTGGTTAAACAGGTGGCAACGCAAGAGCCTAATGATACAGCTGTGTGATTGTAAGTATACATATTTTATTATTCGCGCGATAAGATTAAGCCGTCCGCACGTTTCGGTGAGCATCCCGAAACAAAATCATGTTTCGGAGATTTTCATGTCTGTCAGGTTTTCTGATAATCGTGGCCATGAGTATATTGTTCAAGATTCAAGATTCAAGATTACTTTATCGTGTCCCAGAGGGAAAGTTTCCTTGGACAAACAAACAGGCTGCTACATAACACAAAACACATAACATGACAAAACAGAATAGAATGACAGCGCAATCATAAGATGTCCTACAAGTATAAATAACTAACATTACGGCACAGAAACCCTCTGCCAACGGCCGCTAGAGTTCAACAGGGGAACAGAAATGTAGAAATGCAGAAATGTCGTCGTTGTTCAGCCTTGAACATTTGTTTCTGGCCGACATCCGTTCCCAACGTGAAACAACTCAAAGTGACGGGGCTCTGAAGCACCGTTGCAGGGTCATGGATAGATGGTATCAAAGATTCATAAGGAAGGGACGTAGCTTCTAAGAAAGTCTCGAAAAATCCCGTTGAAGACGAAGCTAACGTCAAAGAGGGTGGCTACCATTGATAGAGATAGGCAATGATTTTACCCTATGTAACATCCTTAGCCTCCATAACTGTATTCTTGACCAGTACCGGAACTTGAATTCTGATCGTAACCGCGACTCGGACTCCAATCCTAAACCTAACCGTCACCCGAGTTCTGATGCTAAACCTAACCCTTGACTGATTGATTTTATTTAATTCATGCTTGCAGTGGAGCCTGGGCAACTCGGACCCTCCATCTCTTCCGACGAGAGTTGTAAAGAATCTAGGAGACTTTGTTAGAATCTCCGTCACTTCCTTATGAATCTTTGATGCCATCTAGCCATTATCTCGTTGCAGGGGTGAAAAAATTGCTCATCTGCAGACTCAGGCCAGATAATCGAGCTCAGAGTGAAAACCAAACGTGGTGAAGTAGCATTTATCCGAGTTTGTCCTTTTAATTATGGAAAACACATTGAGTTACCTTGTGCATGAAATGAGCGATACAAATAAAGCTGCCTTGCCTTCTTGCAGTTTTGATCAATATATATGGTGTATGCATAGAACTGCATAGTCACATGAGCACAATCATATTTTCCCACTGGCTTATTTCTATCCACATTTACTGCTACAGTTATGTCATAAGCACTGTATCAGAAAGCACGTGGTGAAGAAATGGAAAACTGAGAACGGGAACCTGCAAACAGCTGGTAGATTCACAACAGCAGTTCAAAAAACAGCTTTGACTCTTTGGATGAAGAGGTGAGGGAAGCTGGCTGGACCTCAGTGGCTGAAAGTGAAGACGACCTTCCCTCATCAGCGATCCTTGAACGGAAGAATGAATGTACATTTTTCAAAAGAAGTTTCCCAGAGTGCCTTTTGAAAGTTCCAGTGTGAAAACAGGTGCCAGTCCTCTCTGGGCGACCTCTGCCAAGCCCCCTGGTGTCTCACTGATGGAGGCCGCTGCTGCCCGGGCCAGTCAGCCAGTGGATAAAACCCGATCAATGTGACAGTGATGGTGTTTTATGAGCCCAATAAGATTCTCCCTTCATCTCGCTCTCCCCCAGCCATAAATGCTCAGAGACTCTGTAATGGACCGGGCTGGTACTTGTAAAGCCGCAACACGCTCGCTCTGAAGCAGAAATGGGGAATTCTAGTGTCTCTCTGCGCAGAGATAAGTGGGATTCAAACGTTTTTGGCTTTTTTTTTTTTTACTCCTCTCCTTCCCTTTCAGTGAATCTACATGGCAGGATTGGATTCTGCCTGCTGACCTAAAAATATGGTTCTTTCTCCTCTTTCTCTCCCTCTCTCTGCCACTTCTCTCAGATATATTATAAATAATGGAAGGCAATCTTGCATGACTATCTCCGTCTCCTGAGGGGGATCGAGCGTGCTTTCAACATTTTAATGCGTGTGTGTGTGTGTGTGTGTGTGTGTGTGTGTGTGTGCCTGTGTGCCTGTGTGTGTGTGTGTGTGTGTGTGTGTGTGTGTGTGTGTGTGAAGTGCAATCCACAATAATGGCGTCCTCTAATGCTGTGGTGCACAGTTACATTTGTGGGCATTAATGAACCAGTAGCATTGAGCTGTTGTCGGTTATCTTCACAGTTTAGTCACCACTCTGAAAAGATGAATAGCCTCCTAATACAGTGCATATATATATTGAGGTGTACATTAGATAATACAGTGGGTTTATTTGGAAAGGCATGTTTCATAAATGGAGAGTTTACAGCTTTTCTTCCATGGTTTGTTATTCGTAACATCATGACCGTCTAATCATCATCCATTGTCCTTTTCTAAGATCTGTGTTAACCAATCCAGGATTTTCATTTGTAAATCACAGCCTATTCTAACATGAACAATAAGGAAAACTCAGCAGAGGTGCACATCTAAATTGAGAACAGAGGCTTTTCCTAGACTTTATTCTTTCTTTGCTGTAAACTGATGAAATGTCTGCTAGCTGGTATTTGACAGAACTGACCAACTGTCACGTTGGACCTTGGACACATTGGACGAAAGGCTTCCTGTTTGGGCAGTTCCATTTTAATCAATGGCAATCTAAACACTCACATCAAGTCGACAATAATTACAATTATTAGTTGTAATTATTTTCTCATTTCTTATATGAACTTTAATTCATGAAACAAAAAGTTCCCTCAAACATGGATTGGATGGACGGACGGTGTGTTCATACTCGGCCCATTATTTTCCAGGCGGCTACTTGATGGTGAGGAGAAGTCTCTCTGAAAGCAGGGGAATAAATAGTCAAATTTTATTTTATTTTATTTTTTTAAATCGTGTATTATGTGTTACCACTGCACTTGTCTCAATTATTTCTCTTGGTTTTATTCTGAAAGACCGATGGTGTGTTGGTCGATGCCCACCAGTTGTCCCAGAGGATGGGCCTTAATTACAACCTCTTTTAATCTACAGACTCCAGCAGGGTTGTCTGCTCTCTGTAGAGGCAGTGCCATTCATTTCCCTTAACCACCGCCTAACACTCAGTTGAAATGCATAATTTTCAGTCGTCTACAACATATGTACTGTCTATAAAGAGACACATAAAATGTCTCAGACGTGGTTACTGTACAAGTTGTCAAGGCTAAAGTTAAGTGCAGTTCGGACATCGGTGAGTAATCCGAACTGCACACAAAAAAGTGCAATGAACTGCATTGAAATGCAGCAGAGGCGCACAGCTTATTAATAAGTGTATAAAAAAGCACACCTAGCACAAATCCAATCAAGTGAAATCAGATGTGATTGGCTTTATGTACTCCAGCCTATATGCTTTGCTGCTTTCAACCTTCTTTGTTTCCTCTCTCATTTGTTGTCTTCTTTTACCTCCAGGAAACAACTCATATAAAAAAATGATATAAAAATGATGATGATAAAAGCGTGGCAGCAGCGTCACAAATTACTTTTTTCAGGGTCAGTGTACTCATACATGTAGTATGGTGATGTGAGCGGACCATCAATTACTGTCTCCATAGTTGAAGTGTTGTCCTTGGTCACAAACATCCTGGCAATTGCCACGCATGTCTAAAAATACATCCATATTGGGTATTATGAGGCACAAAAAGAACCTATTTGATCTGCTACTTATACATAGCTTGTATTGTGTCGAGGACTATTGTACAACATGATTTGTGTGTGTGTGTGTGTGTGTGTGTGTGTGTATACGTGTTCTTTTCCTGGGACACGGCTAATAACAGAAAAACAAAGGTCCCGGCATGACACAGTGAACAGTCAGTCGTCAAACTGCCAGCATTTCTCTTTCCTGACGATTCTCTCCTTTAAAATATTTATGCTTTCAGTCATCCGTAAGCTCCAGTGGAACACTCACATCCGTTCAAAGTTGCCCTCAATCTGCTGTTCGAGGCGGTGTTTCTTCTTCTTCTTCTTCTTCTTCTTCTTCTTCTTCTTCTTCTTCTTCTTCTTCTTCTTCTTCTCACCCAACTGTCTACTTACAGCCACTGCCAGCCAAGTGGAAATTCGTTAGCGAGATGTGTTTCTCACGCTGCCTAGATGAGGTCCTTGTTAGCTGCACTGTTGCGATGCTCTTCCCCATTATCAAACCGGCTGCGTCTGGAAATCAAATATTCCCTTTACATGAGGGCTCTAGATGTGTCAACATAAGACGGCGTTGTGGCACATTATGGCTCGCTGAGCTGCTTGTCATGAGGGGGTTTGATTAAAAATGGGCCGGTGGATCAGCTCGAGAAGACGCACACACACATACACAAACACACTCTTTAAAGTGCTCCTCACTCTTCATTTGTCCCCACATCCCGCAAGGTTACAGGGCCAGGAAAAATGAAATGGCACGGCCGCTAAGGAATAGTGTTGTGTCGTCTGCGAACGTTGGAGCAGGCCTTGTGTCTTTGTGCGAGCTGTGTGTAGGTGTTCAGATTTTGAGAGGCGTTACGTCAGCTCCTGTGAGAGCCTCTCCAGCACACACGCAGCTGTAACGCTCGTCTTTACGTGGCGCTGCTGCGATGTTTCTACAAATCAAAACCGCAACTAATTTTCGTCAAATCAGGCCAAAGTTGAAACAGACACACTTGAGATTCGACACAGATTTCCTTCGAAACAAATGAGCATGGTGGTGTGACCTACCTGCGGGAAACCGATTCGTAAAACAGTATCACAAATCTGCGTCGAATCAATTGTGTTTGCGGTGCACTGTGCCTGAATTTGAATTTGCGAAGCAATTGCAACGTTTGCATTCTGGGTGCAACCCCTTCACTGAAGTGGTTCATGTGAAAAGGTTTGTGTGTTTTGGGAGAAGTCTGAGTGCTTTTGAACAAGTGTGCTGTTAGAAAGGGCCGAAAACACAAAAGAGCACTCTGCTGTGTGTTGTAGTCCAGGCCGAGGCCGACTCACAATCTGACTGTCATTAATAGGAAATGTCGTAGAAACGCGGGGAGTTTTCCTGACAGACTCAGCTTTTCCACATAGCCAATCATACCAAGTGGCTTTTACTGTTCTTTACATGTGACCAGACACAGCTGCTTTCTGTGTGTTTAGACAAGTTGAGCTTTTTTTTTTAAATGAGACTTTATTTTTCTTTCACGTTCAAAGATTAGAAAAAAATGTGGATATTATTTGGACGGAGCTATGGAGGTTCTTTCTTTTTGCTTCTTTCTTTTTTCTCAATGACCAACTCGAATGATTGCCGCCTGCTGCCCCTGATGGGATGCAAACCCAAAGACCAAACAGACTGGAAATGTAGCTACACCTCATCAGGCCAATAAAATCAGACTTCACATATCCAGTGCTGTTTGTTTATTCACTTGAACCAATGATAGCGAGGGCTGCGGGCCTAGACTCCTACTTCCCAGAGAGTGTTTGGCAACACTTCATAGAGAACTTTAGAGACGGCCTCATGATATCAAAGGCAGTGATAAGCATGGCACATTATGTCTTATTATTCCTCAAAGAGAATCAAAAGTCGGTTTCTGTCCTCTTATAAAGGGTGAAGTTTGTTTCTGTGCGCCGGTTCCTTCTCCGTCTTCTCTTAATTGCATCCTCGGGCCCCTGGTTTCGTCCTGCTGGCTGGGCAAAATGAAATTATAGGTGGCTGTGACATCATAAAATGAGGCAGCTTTATTATCTGCAGAGTTTGCTCGTGATGTAATTAATAGGAGCTCTGGGGCTTGTGGCATGTGTCATGCGTCGCCATCCTCTTCAGTGCCACACTCAGAAATTAATATTTGATCTGCTGTCGCAAATTAATCTCATTTGATTGTTGTTTGGATTTTAATTTCAATTTAATTAAAATGTGTAAGTGGGAACACTATCGAATTTGAATCTACCTTTGTGGCACCGTTGCTGGTTCAATTTCCATAAAGCCACCCCCCCAGAGGCATTTTGCTGTTTATTCTCTCACTGCATGGTGCACCGGGTTTGCTCCAATGTTAAATCATGCTTCACTTTTTACTCTGTGCTCAAACGGAAATTTCACATACAAACTGCTGTTGAGAAGAGAGCGCGGCCGATACACATCCACGCGGAGTGCCAGAGCTAAATGTTTAGAGCAGATTCTGCTTTGTTTGCTGTTAGTGCCCCATTAAGTGGGCTGCTCAGGGGGTATTTCAATAATCAAGGCACTCTATTCAAGAACTCGGTAACAAAACTATGTTAAGACATTTAAAACATTTATGACAATTATTTATTTCCCCTCTTGGTTTCATGGTTCCATGCTGTTTTTTGGCACATTTTGCACTTCAACTTTTTGACGGCATCCACCTCACAGTCACGCTACGCAAAATAATTCCACGTTTGATGTCAGTTGGACTAATACTTGATTACAGAGTCTCATGGTCTCCGTTGCCCAGTTCCAATTTTACAGGGCCAGCTTGCCTCCTGTAACCAGAGTGTTTGACATGTTCAGTCAGTTCACAGTAGGGGAGGTCAGTGTCACTGCACTACTTGTTGGGGAACAAAACAATTTTAAGAAAGCATTTCTATCCCCTTAATATTAATTTCCCTGTACCCATTTGTGGGTCCTTTTATGTTTGTTTAAATATACCAACTAACACACTTCAATGACAATGCAACATAGTTCATTCACGTCACATCGGATTCTTGTGGCAAAATGGTTGGGCAATAATTCTCGCTTAAAATTCAGCTCAGTATCTGTTTATCTGTATTTTAAACCTTTCCTCAAGATTCCTCACGGAATACGTGTAAAAAAAAAAATAGAAGAGTCGTTTTAAACCAAAAGAGGAGGCTCGACCTCTTCAGTGCATGCATGACATCATTATAATTATCAAATCCCAGCATTTTCTCGGCTATTTTGACATGAAAGCCTCAGCCGACTGTGAGGGCACTGAGTGTTCCATCTGTCCTCCCTCCCCTCGCTTTGCCCTTGTGTTCCAGTAAAAATTCGCCTTTGAAACGCAATGCATGTTCTTTTCGCGTGCGCGCCTCCCCCTCCCCCAACCCCTACCACCGCTCAGGGTGTGACCCTCGCTAAAATCTGTGCCGCGTTCGGAAGCATCACGGACGCAGTGCATGCGGTTGCCATGGAAATGGCAACACTCAAAGGTTGCCGAGAAGCCTTTGTTTTAATAAGCGGCTGCAAGAAACGGCGAGACGCACGTGGGCGTAGCGGCGTGACGGATGTTCAATAAGCCGTCGAGTGTCCTGTTGAGGTGTTCTCTCTGTTTTTCCTCCCTTTTTATTCTAAAATACACGCCCTCTGCAATCCAGGATAAATTCATGAAAAAAATGAAATGGTTGCCTTGGTCCTCCTGCCTATAGTGTTCAGTCTGTGTTGTCTTCAATTAAAAAATGTTTCAGTGGTGTGTAGTAGAAGCCCCAACATTTGTCTGTGCCTTTGTCATTGTCTCTGGCAATTACTGTTGTGCAATTATGCTTTTGTTTCACGCTATCTGCACCACAGCAGAGGGCGACTCCCTCAAGGCTTTTTTTTTTTTTTTTAGGAGAAAAACAGAAGGCCGTTATGAAGTGTTTGTTCCTGGGAATGATGTGCCTTCCCTCTACTTTGTCTTGCGGTGCTAATCCACGTCACTTCAACATTCACGAGCAAAGAGGGAGAACACTTACAGTAGATCTTGAGGACAAGCCTCTCATTGCACCAATTTATTTGGCCATGCCAATCCACATGCTAACGTTTTGGGCTGGAAGCCGATTCAATGTCCACCTTGCTGCTGGACTTTGAAGGGCCGTTGTGAAGTCTTTAATTGTTGGTCGAAGTTGGAAAAAGGTTCTCCGACGTAGGAGCCTGTAGTGAATCATGATATCTCATGAAAAAAGGGTTGGCCTCTGCTGGAAGGAGGAGCTAGCGAGCGTTCGGGGCTCCAAAACCCCCTGGGATCCAATATGGCGGCCCCATTCATTTCAGTGTAGTTGCAGTTCCGTATTATGTGGCCCGCATTGAGCATGTAGCACTCTGTAACTTTCATGATACATGAGGCTGATACATCAGCCAATCAGAACGAGCCGAGACATAGCATCTGGCATTCATCAATTTTTTTTTGAAAGAACAAAAGACCGTGACATAAAAATCTAGAATATAAAGATTTGTTATGAACTGCGTTTCAGGTCAAAGGTCGTCCTACCAGCAGTTTTACAGGCATCTATTTCTGTTTTGCAGTCTATGTGGAAAAATGCTTTTTGGGCCATATGGGGTTGTTGGCTGCAGTACCTCATGTGGCCACTGGAAAATAAAATTGCTGTGCCCCCTTATTGTCAGTCTGGTATGCAGTTCTCATAATACATCCATTGGGAACTGGCTCTGTTTCTGTGTGTGTCTGTGTGTGTGTCGTGCATGTAGTAGCATGTGCAGCTTGTTTTGCCGTGAGATTACACTGTGGGCCGGTGTGAACATTTGTGTGAAATGTGGGTGAGAACTAGTAACAGGCCCGAGCTGTTGCTTGTTGCAATGAAAATGTGCTGCAGCTTGTGTGAAGGAATCCAATTTGTCACCGAGGGCCGTTTTGCTGTTTGCACTCAAGGCCGACTCCTCTGTATTGTGCATTTGGCAGAGGTGGGAGGTAACGACATACAAATGTACTGTACTTCAATAGATTTTCTGTACTTGTATCTGTACGTATTATGACTGTTGACTTTTACTCCCCACATCTGGACACAAATATCTGTACTTTCTACTTCTTACATTGGCAAAAAAAAATGCTTGTTACTTTTGTTCTTGAGAAATACAAATTCTGTTCAAGGTAATTCACCTACTGCCTGCACATATTCAATACTACTACAAAGTGACTAAACAAACGCCCGATTGCAACTGACGACATACGGCTCCTTTACCATGCGGGCTGCCATTTTCCCACTGCTGTGAGGTAAGCCTTTTCGCTTCTCCTTACTGTAACTACAATTTGTCAGAAAATAAAAACTACTTACGATAAAAATGTAAATGTTTCTTGTATGTGAGAAGTGGGGCTTTCCTGCGCCATGAATATCATCGTGTTGCTGCAGGCATGGGTATATAAATTTATTACTTCAGAATTTTCTTTTTATGTTTTTGGGACACTGTTGTGATGCCTGACGAAGGTCTTTCGACCAAAACGCTGTATCAGTAATAAAGACAAAGATGGACATTCCTTCCACATTTATCATTCGGCAGGCAATAAACGCACTATAGCAGTCACGCATGCAAAGCAGGGCCAATGGATGTGGTGGTAGGAAGTTGAAAGGAGGAGACTCTGATGGAAGGAGCTTAGGGGAATGGAGGCACATTGAACCACCTACCTAGTCTGATTTGCCTACGATGTCCTCCCGTCCCCCACCAACCTCAGTCAGTGGTACGGGGAAAACCCCACTGTGTCCTTCTCCAGCCAGCTTGAGTCACATTTTGGTTGGGTGCAAGACAAGTTTGTCACAGGGCCGTTACACCTGGCGGCACAACCAGGTATTGAGATGCATGGCGAGCAGTGTAGACGCCAAAAGGACCTCTATTAATGCCCTACCTGCTCCACCCCCAAAACCTACACCTTCAATAGCATTCATCAGTGCTGGCAAAACACCAAAGAGAGATCAGGCTCCCATTTCACATCCTGGACTGCTGGGCTGGGCATGGAACTGGAGGATGCTAGAGGACCTGGACCAACGTCTCTGTTTCCCTGTCGAGATTGCCACAACAAGCCTCAGGCCTGACCTCGTGCTGTGGTCCTCCTCCCTTCGCTCGGCCTTCATAGTCAAACTGACAGTGCACTCAACTGAGGCCACCCTTCTACAGCTGTGGTGCTACGATGGTGTAAGTACTGCCTGCTTAGGCGTTTCTTGCTGTTCAAGCTAAACAACGTATTGTTTTATATGTACTGTAGGTGCACCTCAGTGACGAATTTTGGCACTCCCGTGCTGGTGGAACTTCTGCATGCTGCAGTGCTTCGCCAGCTGGCACCACCTCCACCTTGGTCAGAGGTGCCTTGGACGACGCCACAGATGACTTTAGACATGCCCGTGGTTCCTGTGGTTCCCATGGTTGCCAGTGCCAAGCTTGGCTCTGACTGTTCCTATTGTTCTACTGTTCCTCCCATGCGTGATGTTTGTGTTGCGCCGTAGGTTCTTAGCAGGACGCTGAACAGGCTTCTGTCCATCATAGCCAATACTGATCATCCACTGTACAGCACTATCTCCAGGCAAAGGAGCAGCTTCAGTGACAGACTGCTGTCACTATCCTGCTCCACTGACAGGCTCAGGAAATCATTTCTACCCCACGCCATACAGCTCTTTAACACTCATCGCTAGGAGCCCTGGACCGACAGAGCACACATGTATGCACACTTGCATTATTGTATCGCGCTTGCATAGTGTAATTTGTAATTTCTAAAGAACTGTACCTTTGTACACTTTGTAATTTTTAATTTTCAAAATTTTTCTCTTTTATATACTTGGTTCAAAACCTTGCATGCCTCTGTACTGTTCTGTATCTTGTCGAGCTGCTGTAAATGCAAATTTCTCTTGGAGATTAATAAAGTATTCATCTATCCATCCATCTATCATCTATCAGATGTGTAGTGGTTTATCATGGCACCGGGATTCTGCTACTAAAGGTTGTGCGTGGCTCTTTTAGTCAGGATGACAGCAGCCGTTTCACATACGCAGGATCGCAGTGTATGGCCATAGCTTTTGTCAGTTTAGCCAAACATACGTTGCACAGTGTATTGTCTCGGAGTAGAGATGATTTGGATTGTGCTTTGACTATGGGGGACAAGGTGTACTCAAATTTGCGTGGCACCCTAAAATTAAAGATGACCGACAACATCTTTCTACCACAGAATTGCCTGATGAAGTAGAGGTTTCTGACCCCAAGTTCAAATGCACTTCTGCATACACGGCTTCTTCAGAGCCATCTCACAGGCTGTGAGTGGTTTGCAGAACCATTACAAAATTAGATTGGCCATATGTAAGCAGCGGCAGAAGAATGCTGATAAATATTCAAGTGTTTTGTGTAGTCAGTATTCTTCTGTGGCAGAATACGTTGCACAATCCAAGATGGAGTGTGTTTATAGTTGGGCCACAGAAGTGGAAATTCAGGCTGCAGCAGACTGTTTGGGCCTTAATGTCAGGAAGACACATCCAGGAAAGTTTTCAAATATCACAACATTGAGCACAAGGAGAGGGTAAAAGCTGTCAAGTTTCACTAATTATAGGGACAACCCGCAGCACAGATACAAGAGGAAGGCTCGAAGTGTTTTGAAATATCACACCAACACAACACATAGGGCCAATGTCAAGTGTGACCGTATTTTAAAATACCCAAAGTCTCAGTATTTTTGAAATACCACACTAACATCATTAATAGGGACAAACAAAAGTCTCAGCATTTAGAAGTATCACACTATCACTAACAGGGACCGCGCCGAAGTCTCAGAATTTCGAAATACCACATGAACACCACTGACAAGGACCAAGTTAGAAAGATGAGGACGAAGCATCGCGCCAGTTCGGAGCATGTCAAAGATGGACCTGAATTTGTGCGTTGTGTTTCTCAGGTTGTTCTTTTTTACAGCAGGTCCTCAGTTGTGTTAGACATATCTATGTAGAAAGTTTAGCGAACAACTGCATTAGCAAGCGGTACTTGCACAAATGCAGTAACTGCACTGCATTGTTCGTGTAGAGGTCAGCTGTGGATCTGTTACACATGCCACCAAAAGTTGCGTAAGGGTGAAACGCCAGCTGAATGCTGGAATAACAACTTGCAGCTTGACCCTGTTCCACTCGAACTGGGATGTTTGAACAGTTTAGAGCAGCATTTGATTGCCCTGCATATAACCTTCATGAAAATGTTGGCGCTAAAGGGGGGGAAGAATGGGGGTGACACGTGTTCCAGCCAACATTGTTCAGACCACAAACATGTTGCCGCGTTCCAGTATGGAAGGGTCTTTTTATTACAGGTTTAGCTGAAGCGCAAGTTGACGTATAAAGGGCACTATGAGTATCAGTTTGTGGATACCATGCGTGACCAACAGGTGTTGGGATACTGGGAAGAGGACCAACATCTACTACAAGCACACACAATTTTAACGCGGCATGGATTAATACATTCTCTCTGGTGGACAGCAATGGTTCTCAAGAATGCGTTACAAAGCCTGATGATGGAAGTCAGCAAGGGCGTCGAGGGTGAGGAAAAAGGCAAGTCGAGCGCGCAGTGGCCAGCCAGAGGATGTTGAGGGATCAGCAGACACATTACGAGATGAAATGTTACAGGACTGCGCTACAAAGCCTGACGAGGACATCAGCGAGTACAGGTTAAGAACAAAGGCGAAAGTCTTGCAAAAAGACTGCCAAGAACACAGTGTCGCCTGAATTTACCCAGACTTGTCTCTGAGCGGACCTTCATCTGTAGGGCCAAAGTGTGTGAAACAAAAGTCAAGGGAGACCAAAGAAATCCCCTAGTCAGAGAACATCGACATCTTTACATGCTTTGTTAATGACAGCGACATGGATGAGGCTGTGTCCAGTGACTGCCACTGAGGACTTGTTCACTAGCATTGGCATCAACCAGTCAATCTTTTTAAAGTTCCAGGTGAATGACAGATTGGATCTGTGTGATTCAGGTTGCAATGACTTTATATTTATAATATACTATAAATACATATATCCATTGTGTTATAGTTAGGGCTGGGAAATGATTAAAAGTTTTAGTCGCAATTAATAGCATGATTTCCCTGATTAATCACGATAAAATAGTCGGCGTATATAAATAAATGAGTTAACGAGATAATAACGCGTTAACTTGCCCAGCCCTAGTTATAGTATTTATTTATGTAGCCATAAAGATGAAAGAGTGCAGATTCCTATTAATGGCATATAATTCCTAGTGGCCCAGGCTGCATCACAGGCATTGGAATTTTTTGAGTCAACGAACACCTGTTTCTCTCATTTCTAGGGGACAGTTTCACATACCACAACAACACAAAGTTCTCAACCTTTGACAAAGAATGATAACTGTGCTCAGTGATACCTTGGAGGATTCTGGTACAATCATTGCCACAGGGTGAACCCCAACTGCATGTGTGTACCTCATGACGGCATTGACCATAAATATTCCCATATAGTCTGGCAAGCATTTAAAGGTGTGGAATATCCCCTAAAGAACATAGAAATGAAGATCAGCCCAGCGTTGCGATGTGAATGTAATGAGTAGAAAGACACTCAATAACATGGCAGCAAACAAATGAAACAAAAACAATTAGTGTTCACATGCAGTGAAAATGAGTTTGTGTTGATGTAGCGTGCTAAATGCTTATTGTGTGTGTTCAATGTTATTAATAAACAAGTAAACGCTGTTTGGGTAAATCAATACAGTAAAAGCTTACTGAGAACTGAGACCACTTCTCCATTGTGGAGCTGACTGAGATTGTCTGACAGAAGGACAATGTGTTTGCTGAACTGCTAAATCGTCTTCTGATGCGCTCCAAACAAACCCCCATGTTGCTTGACGACGTGCAAATTCTCAATGCATGCATGACGGGTGAAAACAGACCAATATTGCACATTTTTGCAACAAATACGCAAGTTAGCGAGCACAATGTGAAACAGCTGTCTGCCTCTTGCCCGGATTACGTGACCATTCACGTCCAGGACTTCAACCGGAAAGCTTGCAGGATGCGGCTCATGCAGGGAGACCACAAAGTGGTCTCTGAAACAAGCCTGCCCGGGATTTCGCCATTGGGCCACATCTCACACCCGGTCCATTGAACTCAGCAATTCCAGCCTGCATGTGTTGCTGTCACAGAGACATTGCTCACTGAGCACTCTGCTTCACACAGTGTCCACATTAGCGGCTACACTTTCCACAGCCGTCCTTGTGGTGGCTTCTGATGTACTGATTGTCACAAATTTCAAGGACAAGGCAATTTACTGCAATGACACCGTTAAGGAAAGCATTGCTAGCATGCCAGCATTTCTGGTTAAGTAATGGACTATAGATTTGTCAGTGTTTCTGATAAGCATTCGGAACTTGAGTTGCCACATCTCACACCCGGTCCCTTGAACTCAGCAATTCCAGCCTGCATGTGTTGCTGTCACAGAGACATTGCTCACTGAGCACTCTACTTCACACAGTGTCCACATTGGCGGCGGCTACACTTACCACAGCCGTCCTCGTGGTGGCTTCTGATGTACTTGCTGTGCTGTGCTCATTGATGACTTTTTCTGTGTACAAACAAAAGTATTTACGTTAGACAAATGTACATTTGTCTGTCAACAAGTCAGATAAATGGACAGTAATTGACAATCCTTTGTTTTTATTTTATTATGTTCACTGTTTATATTGGGATTCTGCTACTGCTGTTTGCTTCATTTACCTTGGGTGGTTCCGTGAGTCCTTCACTTGGCTCTGGAGGTTCTGTAATTATAACTCCTGCTTCAAGGTATTTTTGAGGTTCTTTGGGAAGTTCTGTCATTTCTGTTTGTTTTCTGCATACAAACAAACAAAAGTATTGAAGTTACACAAATGGACAGTAATTAACAATCCCTTATTTATATGTTATTATGTTCACTTTTTGTATTGGGGTACTGCAACTACTGATTTGCTTCATTTACCTTCCGTGAGTTCTTTTTCTTCACGTGCCTCTGGAGGTTCCATGATTATGGTTCATTCTTCTGTTTTTCTGAGATGTTCTGTGACTTTGGTGTCTGTTTTTATGGAAACAGAAGCCTCTAACTTCTGCTCCTGATGTACTTTGGAGTTCAGTTTAATTGTAGGATAATTCTGAAACCAAGCAAGCAAAAGAAAAGAATTACACAGACGGACAATAATGAGGTGCAGTTACAATGTCTCACGTACACCAGAATCAACATACAATTGCATTTTACTCACAGATGAGGTTCTCATCCTTGAATAATCATTTCTTCTTGAATTCTTTCTTCCAGTAGTTTTTTACTTTTGACAATTCCTTTGTGAGGAAGTGATTTCTCATCTGTACTGCTTTTTTTCTTTTTTTTTGCACATTAGGGAGACTGCCTTGGGGCAGGCTGTGATTGCCTCCATGTGCAGCCGCTCTTAAATGCTACATCCTTACATGAGTACTGTAAATGAAATAAGCAAAACTGTATATCAATGCATGTTTGTAACAAATAACTACAACTAACTTTCTTTGCAGACGGCCTTCACCTCCTGATTGTCAATATATTCATATTTTGCTGGACTATCCATCTGATAGGAGACGTCAATAATAAAAATGTTTCATCATTTGAACAAATTAGTCCTAGTGTAAAAGTTTGAACATAGCTACCTTTTTCATTTGTTGTCAGTGTCACCAGTACTTACCTAAAATCAAGAACACTTGATAGCTGTGGGAGAATTCGTCGTGTGAAAAATACACATGGTCTAGGCCACTTATATAGCTTGTAAAACCAATCAGGGTTCTTCCGCTTTTGTTTTCTGTGTGTTCTGAAATAAAAGATGTAGATAAAAGATGTACAGAGAGTTTCCCCTTTTATGTACTGATGACCACAAGTTCAAAGCAGAAGGTTGCGTTGGCAGCACAGCATTCTGAAGGGGTCAGTAGGCATCGGGAGGGGTTGGCAGTTGCTGGGGGGAATATGAGCTATGCTGTTGTGTAAATATCAAACTGAATCATATTTGAGAGATTATTTGAGGAAGGCTATTTTCGAGTAGCTCAGCTTTAGGGTCACTGTTCAATATGTTTTTAGAAAAATAAGCTTTCTCATTCACCATATCCATGACTCACCTGTAACTGTTTATTAACTGTTTATTTTACACACCACTTTATCTTTTACCTACTATATTTCACAACCGGAACCTTCTCACTTTTGCTTGATTAAAGGAGTTGAATCAGTACTTTTACTAAAGTGCAGAATGTGAATACTTTTTCCAGCTTTTACATAAGAGTTTTTTGGGTTTTTTTTTCCTTTGGGCAACCCAATTTGGGGCAGCTACTTCACTCTGGAGCAGCATTAAATCTGATCATTATTTTATTTTTCTTGTACCAAAAGCAGAACATGAACCCAACGCAAAAGCTATTAGATTTGAAGACGCTTTTTTCAGTCACCAAACAAAAGTGAAATAGACTGAGCTTTCAAACTAAGCGTTCCTGGTCATTACTGCCAAAGATACACAATGTAGTTACTTCTGTCTGACAGGAACATGTTCTGAAGCGCCGGATGTCTTGAAACGCTGCACTTCCAACAGGTCTTGTTGCCATGGAGAAGATGCATTTGGTGACAGAAAAGGGAGCAGTTGGGAGAAAAAAAAACACAACGTTCCAACTGGGTGAATTTTTTAAAAATAAACATGCTACAAGTGTAGCAGAGGGCACAGTGGCCCCACAAATTGGAATAGAATAGAAAAAGTCACAACACAGTCTCAGCTGTGTCATTACACATTCTGTGAAATTTAGATTGACTTTGGCAACAAACAAAAAAAGGAGGTGGTGACAGGTTTTCAGTGGATTGCGCTTCCTTTGCGCATACCTATTTGGATGCATTAGGCTAGAAAGGGACAACCTCCAAGCTGCTTATCAAAACCACAGAAGAAGAATAGGGGAATTAAATGAGGGTTGAGTTTCATCTGATATTTGTGGCATTTTCATATTCAAAGAGAAAACTCACTCGCTTTCAGGCTTTCACAGGAGACTCATGTCTCCGGGAAAAAGACTCATCAGCTTTATTGTTTTTTTTGCAAATCTAATTCGGATTTAGAAGTTAAGCTAATCTTTAAGTTCACTGATTGTAATTTTTACCCTCTTGTCTCCTTTTAACGGTTACTTTAAAACATAAAAAGCAAAAGAGTGTTAATGCAGAGTTCTATGAAGAACAGTGCGCATTTGATTATGCATTCACAGGAATAACCATAAAAAGAGGAAGTTTTGGCCAGCTCTTTATATCCTGTGATACAAAGGCGCCATAATAAGCACTGTGAAGAACAGGCTCCTGGATAATAAGAGTCATCAATGGTGATCATTATGGTCTGCATGCATGACAAGAAACACATTCAGGGTTTTAAAAAAAAAGTGTTTTAAATGGAATCTGAACATCAGTGAATGGAATATAATGAGGGACAATTTCACAACAGGATGTTCTGTCAAATAAGTCTTTTTCAACAAAAATGCTTGTTTTTTTTTATTTATGTGAGAGAAAACCTGTGTACATTGGTTCAGACCTCTGATCGTCAGGATCCTCAACACCATCTCCTCCCCCAGCACCCTCAGCACTGGCTCGCCACAGGGCTGTGTGTTGAGCCCCCTTCTGTTCAATCTGCTGACATACGACCGCTCGGCGAGACACCCCAGCTGTCACATAGTACACAGCAGTAGTGGGACGCATCACCAACAAGGATGAGTCCAACCACAGAGAGGAGGTAGATCACCTGGTGCAGTGGTGCAGTGTTAACAACCTCTGCATCAATAGCTATGTTTACATGGGCACATTTCTCCAATCCGATCTAAACACTGGTTGATCGGAAATTCCAAATCCACTTTTTACACGGACACTAAATAAAATGATCCGATCGTGACATACATCATGTATACATGCACCAAGCGTTTAATCAGAATGAATCATTTGGGCATGCGCGGAGCTGTCTCATTTTCTGGAAATAGTAGAAGAAGAAACTGTACTTCCGCCTGTGTTGTAAACAAACGCTGCGTTGTCCGCACGTCCTCGGCTCGTTCACGCTTTGTGCCCCTCACATTTTATTTTCTGAAAGCTGGCGGGGTCAAAGCCACTTTTACCGTTTTGACTTTTAGCTTTGTAATAGGAAGCCTGCAAACTTTTCCAGCGTTTTTTTATTTGGTGTTTCGTTCGGTGAATTCCGGCTTCCTGCAGCTTTTTATGTAACTCTTTGTTTTACAAAGAGGTACAAAGGCTAGAACTCTGTGTTTCTAGCCTTTCGACCAATCGAGATGTTGAACAATCCTGGCATTCTTTTTAATATTTCCAGCAAGAGATTTGTGTCAGCTGCCCCGCGTGGGCACATCGGTGGAGCAGCTGTGGAAGTGGTCTCCAGCTTCAGGTAACCTGGACCTCACCTGGAGTGCAAACACTTCCCATCTGCTCAGGAAGCCCACCAGCGTCTCTACTTCCTTAGGAAGCTGCGGAGTGCCGGACTGGGGAGCTTCTACCACTGTGCAGTGGAGCATCCTGTGCACCTGCATCTCTCTGTGGCACGGCAGCTGCACTGCTGCGGAAAGGAAGTCTCTGCAAAGGGTGGTGAAGGCTGCACAGAGGACTGCGGGGAGCAGCCTTCCCTTCACCTTGGACCTCTGCAGCTCACCATCTGCATCGTGAAAGACTACACCCACCCCGCTCACAACGTGTTCCTGCCTCTTCCCTCTGGTAGGCAGCTGAGGGGCTTTCAGAGCAAAACCACCAGGCTCAGAAACAGCTTCTTGCCCGCAGCTGTCAGACTGTTGAACTCGAGCTATGCCCTGTAGTCCTCTGCCCTCCTGCCGCCACTCTCCCGCTCTGCCCCGTCTCATTCTCACCCTGTTTGTCTGCACACAAACACTTTACCCACTAAATACAATTTTTGAACTTGTACCTCATACACACTGTTTATATTTTATATTACTGTTAATTTTTTTTATAGGACTGTTTATTTTTTATTACTGTTTAATTTATCTGGGCTAATCCGGGACCTGAGTACGAATTTCGTATTGGTGAAAAAGGGTATGACAAATAAAGTTCCTTGAATCCTTTTATTTTGAACTTAAAAGGAACTCAATAAAACCTCCCGCATGCAGTCCGTCTGCAGCACAATCAACCTGATCAGATGCACATAATCTTTATTGATTTGGAGGGATCATTGGGGATTGGCTGATCTTTTTTTTTACTGTTTGGCATTTTAGTCGGCCATCCGATCGTTAGATTGGATTTTTTGTTAGTTTTTTTTTCTTTTGTTTTGACCCAGCGTTGTTGCAAACGGCACATGGCTAACGGGAAGTTGTCACGATAGCAGACGAGAGACGGATTGGTGAACTTGGCGAGGCCCAGAGTTATATGAGCAGACCTTCAAAGCACACACAGAGACACTGGGAAGAATCTCATATTGTCAGCCACAGAAGTGTTGCATTTAACATTGTTTTTCCTGGGGCAGACGTTGATGTCACCGCTTTTGCATGCCAAGGATTGCTTTGTGTCAGAAATCTCTTTTATGCAGCTCGTCTAGTGTCCTGATCACTAGATATATTGAGACCCTGACATTTTTATTCAGCATCTTAAGAGAATTTTTGTCCCAAAGAATAATAATTAAAAAAAAAACATTAACAACCTGAACAAACTTTAGTACCACGGAGTGTCATGGAGTATCACAGACTAATTCAAATCAAAGAGTGTCACTTCCACATGCAGCAAATTTGTTTATTCTTGCATACAACGCATCCCTCGTGTGGATTACAGAGGATCATGCAGCCCCCGATCGATACCAGAATCAATATCCCGTTCATGTTCCATGTTGACTGCGTTCTGAGGTCTGAATAAGCAAACGCTGTGCATCTTTGACGCTGGATAGAACGGCTGAAATCGATACTTAAAAAAAAAAAAGTGGTGGGACTGGCTGTTCTCTCTTTTTTTGGGGGGGGGAGGCTTCTGCCATTTGCCACTAGAAAGGTTGGACACGTTGTTTGTATGGATGAGGGCTCTCACAATTAAAGGGAGCCTCTCCAGGCGCGGGGGTGAGGATGAATTAGCCCCGTGAAACCTGTCATGCGGCAGACGGCCATCCAAGGCCGGCGCTGCACTGACGCATTTCGTATTTGCTATGCACGCGGCGCACTTGCTTTTTTTTTTTTTTTTTTTTCTTAATTAGGCGAAAACTGCATTGGAACGCGGCTCGCATTCAAACGCAGGTCGGACCTGCCTCCTACCCAACCAACGCGACCGTCTGGGCAAGAGTGACGCAACCCGTGCAATTTTATGATCCGCTGAATGAAATTTAGCCGAGTCGTCACCCTCTTTTGTCCCGTCATGTCAGGACGGGCACCAGCCCTTGGAACCGTTCACCGTGCACGCGCGCCAATAGGGGGTCTCTGGCGGCTAAGTGCCGACGTGAAGTATCTGCCGTCTTTGAAAAGAAATTGCGACATTGTAATGTCACATTTTTGAAGTCTGTGGCCGGTGGGGAAGGTTTTCCTGTCAAAACGCAGATAATGAACACACCTCGTAGTTTACACACTATATTAAGAGACGGTTCTTTCCAGCCCTCAGGCTCTGCATGCAGCTTGTAGAGGGACAGGTGCGTCCCAGACCAATCACACTGACAAAATATCCCGTGTTACATCCATTTTAATCAAGATCTTAATTTTTCATCCTGGACTCTGGTAGACTCGCAGATTAGTTCCCTCAACTGTGAGAATTTGAGCCAAATCCAGGCTCTGTGTTTGCAGCCTCTTGCCCAGACCTGTGCAAAGTACGGCCAGCAGGCCACATCCATGTGAGGCCGAAGCCCCCCCTCCCCCCCGTCAAACAGCGGTGATAGAGATAGCGCACTTCTCCCCCACCCCGGCAATGAACGTATGCCGGGACGTTAGCGCATTTTGTGTTTTTTTTTTGCTGAATGCTAAAACCTACCAGGTGGCGGAATGAGCGCCAGGCTGGAGGTATTGCCCTTTTGTGACATCACAACAGGCCGGACCCCAGAAATGCAAGACACTTCTTATCGTCACAGAACACAAACACATATATGTATGCATATAAACCAGGCTACAGGCCATAGCATCAAACAGTGAGATACAGTCTGTCAGTATCAGGCTGAAATTGCGAGTCTGCCACCATTAGCACATGAGCCGACCGAATCGTTATGGGGTTTCATGATAGAGTGCCAATGATGTGTCACACAGGTCTCCTAATCTTTCCTTGAAAGGTCATTAGTTGGAAATACATGAAGGCCGTTTTTCATGTTTCTACTCCTCTCTTCCTCAGCACATCCACTGTTGGAGCTTCATTTTCACCCTGGACTTCATTTTCACCCTAGAAAACTCACAGAACTCACCCACCAACCGGCGTGTGAAAGTGAGCCAGCAGGGGACAGTTTTTACGCAAGAGGCCACAAGGTAACAGCTCCTCTGAGGATTAGGATCCCCCATGCCTGTTCTGAGGCGTCTCTATAGAAACTGTTGACAGGCAGGGGGGCTGACCTTCTTCCACCTTACACACACACACTCGCAGAACGTGTGTGAGCAAGTGTGTTTTGTGTCGTCTCTTTTTTTCCCTCTGGCCCTCGCGCAAAACGGGGTGCGAGCTCACTTGGAAACAGGCGAGTCGAGGTAGCTGCCAATTTCTTCTCCAGCATTTTCCCACCTCTCTCTCTCTCTCACTCCCTCTCTTGTGTTCTCATTCTGAGAACTTTAAAACTGGCCAAAGTACAAGAGACAAAATTGGATAATGAGGAGGTGGGAAGTGGAGATGGGCTGCTGGAGACCATTTAGGGAGCTGAGAGAGACGGATATGAAATGGGAGGGGAGGACGCATGACAGTGAATTAAATACAAAACACACTGTCAGGCGGGTTCCTTAAATACTTCAAAATTTTACACACTGCTCCTGTAAGGGTACTATTTGCAAGATTGTACACATTTCCCATAGCAGTAAATGACTACAGCTCGACGTTTATGTTAACTCAGCCTGCTGAAATCGCAGCCAAACTGTCATTCAACACTTATTTTAATTTCTGTGTTTCATTAATTTTGCTGCCTTAAATTTTCTTGCAATGCTATGTTATACCATGGAATTGTTTAATAGGAGTTAGGATCCTTGTAAAAATTGCATATTCAAAATAAATGTTTATATTTGAAAAAAACAGGGCAGCAGAACAGAAAAAGTCTATATTGCCGAGCAAAATGGTGGTGGGGGGTTTGTGGTGCATCCTTTATGTCCTTGTTTGCTCCTTGAAGGTCAAGTCCTCTTTAAACCGGAGGCCACTGAGGACTGACAGGGGTCCGCTTTGTTGCGGTGTACATGCAGCACAAAAAATGCAACGTCCCCGGAGGTGAAATGACGTCACGTCTCCTCTCTTTAATGAATCGGTTCAAAGCAACTACAATTAGGCACAATTCAACGATTGGGAGACTTGGTTGAGCTTTGAACAAAGTTCAAACCGTAACAATGCTGCTCTTTATAATGTTTCCACGCATAAATCCCCAGACATTAAGTCTGAAGTATTTAGGGATTTCCGTGGATTAAACCGGATCCTCACCTGGGATTTAGTTCAGGGAGTGTTCAAGTTGAAACTCTGATTTTCAATTTCTCTCTTTTTTTAAATCAATTTTCTCAAGGAAAAAAATGAAAGAGAATTGTGTGTCTTCCTATTTGCAAACACAGCTTGACAATCACAAACCATTTATTGCTTCACGGCAAAAAATAAGAAATCAAGACTACACAGAACCCTCCAAAACTAAGGGAAGATTGTGACTATTGTGTAGATGTTCATGGTTTCCCACCAGTATAATGTCTCACAGCAGCTTGCATTGGGTTGGTGGTGGTATTAAGTAACAAGGTAATGGAGAGTGTGGCGGGTATAGACAGTGGCGTGACTTTTATCTGCAATCGTTGTCCTTTGTGTGCATGTGACTGACTGTCAAGAGCTGTTGAGTGTGTAAGTAGATAAGGCAGCCATTCAGAGCACTGGTGGCTTGGCCCCTGGCTCTTTAAAACGATAATTTACTCTTTCATTTACATTACAGACAAAGACCTGCTTCTTATAGCACCTGTGCTAGTCAGGTTTCCATGCTGAACAATGCTAAAGTCAAAGCTAAACTCTTAGTCAGCGACATGCTTGGTTTCTCTAGCTTGCGCTGAAAGCGCGCAGTGATATGAATGACACCCTGGACTACTTCCTGGAATGCAACCAAATATTAAAAAAATGAGAAACACTTGTGGAAAAATGACTCCTCAGACACTGGAAGGACCTTATCTATCACGAGATGGACGCAGGTGTTTTAAAACTGTGTCGAACATGAAGTTTGAAGTTCAATGGCTGGGTATAGCTATCCGCTACACATTCATTTTAAACTGTGTGAAAGTAAAGTGTTGAACTGGCAAAACCGCTGTCGAAGACAAAATAATTCTTCAATGTAAGCTCGGGTGACATTTGACATTTTCTGATCCAAGCAGTTGGATGACATCACTGGTCCTACATTGGAATTCTAGGCCACAATTTTTTCTCTCGGCTTTTTTTCTTGGTTGAATTGAATTACTATGTAGACAACGACATGTCATCAGAGTCTCTATCAACACCGGGAGAACGATTCCGAAAAAAGGTTTATTTTCACTAAATATGATTAAAAGAAAAAAAGAAAAATATATCAATCTATATCTATAGAAGAGGGTGATACTCACCACTATACTGTTAAACCAAAGAAGTGAAACACATTTTAAAAACTGAAGGGCATGAAAGTAAAAAGAGATTTGTTCATAGAAAATCTATTGTGTCAAACTTTTCCCACAATGATGTTGGTGACTGCAGTTCATGAGCAGGGCACCGTGAATACCAGTGGGAAATCTTAATCCGGCCTTTGAATACACGCCAAAGAAGTTCGTACACCATAAATGGCACTCCAGTGCCTTCGCCACGTGCCTTGCATGTATTTCATCACGCTTTCTCATCAAGGAGGAGACAGGACCACTTGTTACTGGCTATGCTATGGAGGAGAATCCCTCATTACAATTAATGCCACAGATCAAAAGCAAACATTTCAGACACTCTTCCCCTGATAACATGATTAGATTTCACCCGACAGGCAACAATATTAATAACATTTAAGGAACCAGACAGTTGACTCAGAGGTCAAATTAAGGCTGCAAAGTTAAAAAGCGTGGGGGCTTGATGGGGCTTTGTTGTTGAACTGTGGTTTGCTTGCCGCCTTACAGCTGAAATATAGTTTTTGTAACAAGTTGACTTTTGGCCTTTTCATTCTTTTCCTGACCTTAGACGCTTGTTTGTGTCTATTTTCCTCAACGACTGTAATGCCCTGCAAAAGGCTTTTGCTATTTTGCTACTGTATGCTGCAACTTTTCTACTGTATTGAACAATTTTTTCAACTGTTTTTATATGTAATTGTGCTATAAAGATAAAATTTGATTCCATTAAAAATGTACGATCAAAGGCACAGACGAAGCAGGCTATTTTTATGCAAGCTGACCAGTGCTGCAGCTATTTGGATGTGTGTCATCCAGTCAGATATACAGTCCATGAGGTTCCTCATCATGGCACTGTAGTGCAGGCAGGCCGCTGTGCTGTCAATGTTTGGTTTTTCCTGTTTTTTTTGTTTTTTTTAACCAATATCATTCTTTATTATCTATTGCATGTTATTTATGATCCTTTTTTCTATTGGGGTGGTTCACCATTCTTGGATTAAGAAATGAAGCATATTTTATCTGAGGTCAGCCAAGCAGCCAGACATTCTGGAAGTAAACTCAGAAGAAGCCTGAGGGCTCTCTCTGTCTCTGTGTCACACACGCACACACACACACACACGTCAGCATGTCAGCATGATGCTCCCAGTAAGGGCACCACAACAAACAGTGTCAGTTTATGGATAGTGACACAGTGGGGCTGCGGTGCTGCTGCTCACACTGGAGGATGTAATGTGTTTTGATAGACGCTGAGAGCTAAACAAGGAGGAATGGAAGCGTGCTCAGTGTGATGCTCAGTTTTAAGGCCAGAAAACTGCCACTGAGCTTTTCCCTGGCACGCGTGGACGACCCGCAGTTTAATTTTAGAGAGCAAACAATTTAGGGGCTTAAAAAATGTACTGACCTGCAAGTGAGATTGACCAAAGTCTGTTTACGGGGTGGTGATTAATCATTAAACAGAACTAGACAAGAAGCCTGGTGCCTTTTTCTTTAAGTAAAGTTGGCTAGTATTGAAGTCACTTTCTTATTCTTTTATATATATAAATAAAGTATTTAATGAATGCTATATAAGTTGGTAACGTTGCAAGAACAGATCCCAAGAATAAATGTATTACATTAAACTGTAGCGTGTGTCAAACAGATGGAGCAGGGCAGTTGAGGAAAGGTTAGAGGACACACAGTCACAAAGGGACAGAGGAGTTGTTGTGGTCCCTAAAATAACAAGGGCCCTGCCAGGGACCTGCACCGACTTCTGGCTAAGGATGCTTCCATTTATCCCCCCCGACCTTCCCTCTCAACCCACACACACCCCTGCAAATATTGCAAGTCAGCTGCTGTTCCAGCATCTAATTCAGACTTGTGTCTCTATGCTAGGGAGTTGAGTTGGGTTCTGTGGTACAGTGTGGTATAGCCCTGGCTCATAAGACAAGAGTGATGCATTGCCCCTGAAAAAAAAATCAGTTGCATATGAAAACAAGAAATGATTGGTTGTTACTTAGTTTGGAGATTCTGTTTGGTCTGTGCATGCGCTTCCGCAAGTTATCCCATGTTTTCAGGGGAGGGCAGAACCAAGGACACAACCCACCGCCGCCGGATCGGGCCATATGTTCTACAGGGAAGGAAGGCAGAGCAGGTTTATGATTTAGACCAAAAAAAAGGTTGTAGGGGTTTGAATGTAGTACTGCGTTCTGCATTGACAGCCATTCATTTTTTGTCTTTTTGCAACCATGTTTGGCGGTCCCTGCTGGCCAATTAATAGAACACCAGCTCCTTCCGCCAAAGCCTCCTTTTTGGCACCAGAGTTTTTACAGGAGATTACATCTGGAGACATTGGTTTGGAGACAATGTGCAATTTATGTTTGTGGTACCTGCTTTTTATAGAGGATCAAAACGTATTACATAGGAAACCTCAGTAGTTTGTGTTGTTGACACCTCAATACAATTAGTCTGTTTTTGTTTTGTTTTTGTGCTTACTAAGATATATTATCCAAAGCAGGGGTGTCCAACCTTTTTGAACCTGAGAGCTACTTCAATGGTAATGAGTCATATGAAGGGCAACCCGTTTGCTCCACTCTCCAGATAAAACACATTTTCACAATAATTATCACCAACGACTTAACAAGGTTGGATTCAATTGAATTTTAGAGGCTGCTCAATGATTTGCGCTTTTTTTTTTTTTTTTAGAATAGGCCCTCGGGGGGCGACTCATGTGGTCCTTCTGGGGGCTGCTGTAGCTTGTGCTCGCGGGTACCATGTTGGTGACCCCTGATCCAAAGTAAGTGTAGTTTGACTTGTATAGTTGCAATGCAACTGTCGAAAATCTTAGCTTGCTTTGAAATACAAGCCGATTAAGACTATATCATATATATATTGACAACTCATATTTCATGTAATATGAAAGGAGTTTATATAGCACTAAACTATGACACGTACGATGTGTTTGCACAGCACGGCCTCCACCCAGTCTCCTCTCTCATCCCTCGCTGTTTCCACCCCTGCTGTGATGCGAGTAATTAGACCGTCCGCGATGTCGCTGCATTTACATCGGCACATTAAAAAGCGAGCGTGAGCAGCTCTTCCGGCAGTGAAGCGAGGTTTGTCAAGGCTCAGAGTGAGGCGTGTGGGGGCTGCGTTCCTATTTTGCTGCAGCAGGCGGTTAAACAACAGCATTATTCTGAAACCAAAAGCGTCAAGAGGAGTTAAAAGAACAAACACTCACTCACTTTGTTCTACTTTTCTCCGCCTCCACTCTCTCGGCCCGATTAACAGTGTCTGTCTGTCTTGCGCTCGGCTTCAATTCACACATCAATCACTTTTATTATGTGCCAGAATGGTGCTGAGAGGGTGGGTATGACGCTCACTCATTTCATACTAACTAATAAATACCAAGAACCCAACAGCAATCATGTAGCTCCAGTAACTGTTTCTTTCTTCCAACAACTACAGTATAGCAAAGTAGTGCTGGTCACATCCACATTGATGCAACACTAGACGTTCAAATCAAGGCAACGATTGTCTCTTCCACCAAGATCAGAACAACCTCATGACAACATATCTTAGTTAATCTGCAACAATTAATGCGATAATCAAATCTCCGTACCTCTCTCAGAAATAAAACGATGAAGCTGGATCAGAATTCATCTAAATGCACCTCTTTATACTTTATATAACTTTGTTTTGTCGTGGCATTGCCCTTTAAATGAAAGCATCAATCTACCCAGAATGTTAACCCATTAGGGAATTGCACGAAGGGCCTTGTTTGTGTCTGACACTTGGTGCCAGGGAGCCTGTATGCCATTTATTACAATAGGATGATAGACTCAGGGCCCGTCAAACATTTTGCTATTGATTGACTTGATTAAGTCAGGTACCTTTTAAACCATCATGGTCATACACCTAGTGAGCTGAAAACATGTGCCTTGGTTTGATTTTCTCACTTCAGAGTCAGACCCATTCCCTCAGCTGGAGGTGGTGGCAGGTCCCCAGAATCCAAGATGGCGGTCATTTACAATGGTCATTTCAAATATGTTTGGTCATTTCAATGAAGTTGCTCCCCCAGCGCAGACGCCGGAAAGGTTTTTGACTTCTGCATTAATGGGCCCATAGAGCATGCGCAGTAGCGTCACTTCCCATCATACCTCTGTAACTCACATGATCTATTTGGCCAATCAGAACGATTCTGAACGTCACTTACAGACACGTCAGGATGCAGCCAATCAGAGCTGAAACGTTGTGACGTCACGCTGCGAATAAACTCTTTTCTGGTGATTTTCTTAAACGACTAAAAGACCATAACTGAAAACTCTACATTAGAAAGATTTGCTATGAATCACGTTTCAGGTCTCAGTTGTCCTGTCAGCTGTTTTAAAGGCGTTTATTTTTGTATTGCAGTCTATGGGGAAAATGCTTTTTGAGCCCATGGGATTTTTCGATGCAGTACCTCGAGTGGCCACTGGGGAAAATGGTCACGCCACCATATTGCCAGTCCGGTATCGAGTTTTTATAATACATCCATGGGTGGTGGAGGCCTCCAGAATTTGTCGTTTCATGTCTGTGTGTTTGTCCCTGTCAATAGCATAGCAGCCAATTTATTCATTTTTTTCATTGTTATTATTAAATTTTTTGCACACTCTTATATTCTATTTTATTTTTTATCTGTTATATCCAAATTGTTTTTTCTTTGTTTTGTTGTTGAATTTTTTTTTTAAAACATAAAAAAAAAAAACATAAAAAAAATCACCAACCCCAAATAATATTGTGAAATGTATAAATTGTGTTTTTTTTTATTTTTTTTTTTATTTTAATGTTACAGACCAAATTCAACCATAATATTCAACCGTTATTGCCGTAAAAGGAGCAGGCTAAGGGGGTGCAGCAGGCTGAACACAACCAGAACATGTGCGGGTCATTTCTGGCCCACCCCCAGGAGCAGGGGGTGGCTTTGGGGTGCAGACATTGAAATTCTCCTCATGCGTTGAGTACTTACTGGCAAAATGAATCCACATAAAAAGGAAAGTGGCCTCATAAACTAACTTTAATTCAGGGTCCATAAAAGCCCAGGCCTGCGCCAGTGTATCTGATGGGCAGCGCAGTTAACTTAAGTAGCAGCCAGGTCTACCTTGAACCGTCTCGGTCAGTTCAAGTCCAAGAAGTAGCCTTTAGTAGCCTAAATGAAGAGTTTAAGGACAGAGTCATAAATTCATAACATAGCAGTATGTTATTATGTTATTGCATGTCAACCACTGAGTTGTGCAAACGGATAGCAACACAATTTAGTTTATCTACATTTAAATGAAAAAGAGATTATCTTGTAACAAGAAAATTACAGAATTTACAAATTAATACAGTGCCCCCTACTGCTTCAGTGTTGGTGTGTAAAGGAGTGTTTTTCTTCCTGCTGGTATCCCTTGCCAGACCAGGCCTGTCCTGTCTCTTGCTTGCAGTAAAGATCCGGCCCAACTCGTTTCTGATTAATTTAAGGCTTAGGGATTAAGGTCCGAGTTTGGCAATTGACTGTATATAAAGTTGGATGGAACGTGGAAGTGCCAAAAATGGTTGCAAACTACTCACTGACAATACAGAAAGGAACTGAAATTCATACTTTTACAAAGTGGTTTTAAAAAATGTGGTGGTCTAAATGAACAATCACCTCTGCTACCACCCACACTTCCGCAAATGGAATCTTCCGGTTTTAAAACTAAATAGTTACTCAAGAAGGCGCTGGAACCAGTCACTTGGCTTTAAAACAGGTGTTCCTAAATTGATTGATGATGCCACAACAACCTCATACATTTTTATGTACATTTATTGGGTAATTGTTAAGGTTAGAAGCAGTAGCCAATTTGGAATGAGAAGAGAGGCCAATCAAGCACGGAGAGTTTGCTGAGCTGTGTTACAAAAAAAAAAGAACTGCCAGTTTTGGTAGTTGTCCTTCTCCTTCTTCTTTCCTCTGATGTCTCTTAGCCTCTGCTTTTGCAAACATAAACATAAATAACATAAATAGACATATAACATGAATAGATTAGTGGACTAGCTAGCCTCTTTGGCAATGGGTATGGATTTTGTAGTTGTTTTGGTAGCGTGTTCTGAGCAGGCAACCAAAGTTAAAGCAGCTCTAGGTAAGCGAGAGGGGACACGCTGGACGAACCACTATACGGTGACGTCACACGTTTATTTAGAGGCGGTTTTACATACTACTATTACAAATACATAAGATTGTAAAATGACGGAATGGAACCCAATAAGTAACCTCGATGACAAAGTAATAAAAGTGTGGAACGTTTGCTACGACGTTATTGTCAATGTCTGTTTTGCATTTCATATTGGTGTTTTTCCTGAACACATACGAGCGCTCCAGCTAGGCCACTATTTGTATTTTCTCACATCAATAAACTTAGCGCTGCAGCGTGTTTACTTCGTCACTTCGCCATTTCCACCGAAAGTTACCTAGAGCTGCTTTCAGTATAAGGTATAGTTAAACCCCAGACCAGCTGGGGGTGCTGTGTGAAATGCCAGTGCCCAGACTGAGTGAAAAGAGGTTCAGATTTCAGCTTTTTATAATCGGCTTGAAAGATTTTAGCCTTGAATTCGTAGCCATCCAACCAACAAATGTGCACTCACAGTCATGGTTAGAGTTGAACAGCAGCACGAAAATAGCAGCGTGAATGTTCTGCTGCTGCTTCCCACCCGCGTGCACACTCTTCCCCGCGTATGCCTCCTGTCGGAATTACAGCCATTTTGTGATTTATGAGCGTACCGCACTGTTGTCTGCCTCCTGCCTTTACGCTAATGGCCTGTGGGACCAATTCAGTTGGGGGATGTAACGCGCAAAAGCCCTTGCAGCAGCTCTGCCATTATATAGGAAACCTTAAGGGGATGAGTCAGAGGTGTGCGAATCAGCAAAAAAAATAAAGAAAGAAAGAAAGAAAGAAAAACTAAACACAGAGCCCCTAAAAACCGCAATTTATACCCACAAGGCTTCTGTATGGTGCAAAATAAAACACCTGATTGAGTAACCTTTTCGCTTTTAATTGCCACTTGAGCGGTTTTTTCCTTTTTCTTTTCTTTACACCACATGACAAAGCATCACTTTGATAATAACGATCAAGAGAAACTTGGATCCTGTGTGGAAGACGCACACAGTTGGAAAACGGCAGCTACAGCTGAATTTGGAAGCATATCTTCTCTAAATCTAAATTAAATTCATTACAAAAGTAATTTTCCCAACTGTTTTCCATGGCTGCCATGGTTCACCAGTACTATTTCTACAGTAAATGGCTTTCAAAACCCCCACCTACCTGTTATATTATGAGTTTGTTGTTTTTTTTTGTTTTTATTATTATTATTATTATCATTATTATTATTTTTTTAAATGCTGTTTTCTTTTGCAAATTTTAGCACGAGATGAAGCCCAGGGCATATTTATTTCAGCCTATATGATTTTTCAGTTTCTATTACTAGACCATTGGCTGCTGGACAGTTTTAGTGTTGTTGACTACATGCTGCTCGGGGCTCCTCAGCAACATTTTGCGCAACGTCCCACTGAAAATAAGTTGTACAAAAAAAGCTGCTCCACGCTAGATGTTGCCAGGGACGTGGTTTGTTTCCTCTCTGTTGCTGGGCTGGTGGTTCTATGAGCTTCACGTGTTATTTGATAAAATGTTTGTACTCCATAGGCTGAAAAAACAACAACAACTATGATAAGCTTTCTTTCTATTTTATCTGAAAATAATAATCAAGTATGCATAGAATAATTTGTTTTAATATAAGAATATTTGATAGACAAGAAAGTGATATTTGGCATGTCCGATGCAATACAAGTGCAATAATAAGTCCCTATTATTATTTTTTTGAATAGGGAAATGATGAATTTTGAATATATTAATTAGTTTTAATTTTTTGAAACAGCAACTCGCAATGTCTCCTCACACAGATGATGACCCAGTTCCTTGCAGTTAATCCGCAGACCCTGCTGCATGCAGTTACATGTCGCAGCTATTTTTACTCAACTAAATACGATGTGACACCAAGCAGAAGTGAGCTGAGACCAATTTCAGGACGGAACGATATAAATATTAATATGTTTTTTTTTTTCTTAAATGAAAAGAAAGTATTGTTTGTTTTGAGCAAGTAGGTGCTTTACAAACCTAAGTTTGTTAGGTGGGTTGATGGTGGGGGGTATTAATAGATTATTAAAGGATGGACAGACGCCAACCTCCTACAAATCTACAAAATCAACAAAAAAAGCGGTCAAGCACAACACCTGCACTCACACAGTACACAACCTATCAGCGACATTGCGGTTAGCATCTAAGAAGGCTAACGTGGTTAGCTTACTCGTTGTACGGCAAACAACTTTTAATCTCAAACATGCGCAATCACACCACGTCACAAATATTCTCTTAGACACTTCGACTCATTTGTCTTACATATATCTTAATAAGCGACACAGTGGTGCAGTGGTTGGTGTTGCCGCCTCACAGTAAGAAGGAATGTGGAGTTTGCATGTTCTCACTGTGACTGCGAGCTTCCTCTCACAGTCCAAAAGGTGAATTGAAAACTCTAAATTGTCCATAGGTGGTTTGGAAAGTGTGAATGGTTGTTTGTCTCTGTGTGGCCCTGTGATGAACTGGTGACTTGACCAGGGTGTCACCCTGACTTCGCCCTGTGACAGCTGGGAGAGCTTCCAGCAGACCCCTGAGCTCAGGAATAAGCGGGTATTGAAGATGGATGGATGGATCTTAATAATATTAATAATAACAGTTGTGACCTGAAAATGTCTCTCTCTCTCTTTGTTTTTACTTGAATGATAAAAGACACATTTTTGTTTGTTCTGAGCAAGAAGATGGGCTGGTGGGGAGTGAGGGGGGTTTATTAATGAGAGGATGGAAGGAAGCCAGTTTCTTTCAAATCTTGTCTGTAATGACTGAAGGGAGGAGGTGAGGGGTCCCGTCATACAGCTCAAAAACTGTACGCTCCCCCTAGTGGCGCTCCCTCGTATATGCATAAAAGTCTTCTTATCAATTCAAATAAATAAATAATAATATAGAGTTGCTATATGAAAATACCCAGTAACATATTTGTTACCACAGACATTTATGCTGTTTCTTGCCCCTTATTTATGCGACACATACTGTGTTGATGTAATAATAATGTCTGATTTGAAATGTAGTACTAGTCCACTAAGAGGGATTTTAGACACAGACAAAGTCATTGTTGAAGGGGTGTCCCGATTTGTTTATACCCTTTGTGAACTGAGTCCAAGCGGTCGTGGGTAAAAATGAGAATTATGGTTGGGCCTTTGATACATAGTGAAGGTGTCAGGAGGAGCAACCAACCAACGCCTGAGTTGTGGATGCCGTTAGATTTTCCCTGTTAGAGCAACCAGCTCCCTAAAACTTCTCCTAACACCAAAGTTTAATAGGCTCTATGCATGAGAGACGATGACATACTTCCGGCAAAATCTCAGGATGGTTGGTAGTTTCCGGTCAGCGCTGGTTGTAATGTGATGCTAGCAACAAAGCCACCAAAGCTGCACCCACTGAATGTCAGGATGACGTGTAAACTAACAAAAGTGTGTTTCCAAAAACGGGGGGATAGCACGGCCAGCCACCACTGCTGTGTGCCCCAATGTACAGCATCGGCTAGCTTCAATTCTGTCCTGACTTTCCACACGTTTCCTCAAAAACCTGATTTACAGAAACGGTGGCTCACCAATATTAGAAGAGCTAATTTTATTGTTAAGAGTAGCTCACGAGTGTGTAGCCGACATTTTCAAAGCTCGGACCTGATAGAGCCTACAACCCCAGCCGGACGCCGGCGTTTGAAACCCAGAGCTGTGCCGCTGCTTTTCCATTGGAACAATTTCACTATCCCAGCACCACGACCAGGAGTTTGGGAAAGGAGAGAACGACCCAGCACGGAGCCAGTGCAGACTGATGAGCCATATGAGGAAGCGCTTGAGCATGACTACTGCGCCAGTGCTGAGCCTGCTGCCCTGGACCTGTCCCTCGGCCATGCAGAAGAGCTGAAAGCTGAGATAGCAAGGCTAAGAGAACATGTCGAGGAGATGAGTATCAGCAACAAGTTCTGTGTGGAACGCTTTGCTGGCTCCGATGAGGACATCAGATTTTTCACAAGGTAAATAACATTTCCGTTATGTTAAAGATTCATGAAACTTTCTGGAACTATAAAGTGTGCATTTTGTCTAATGGACCTCAGATTTTAAATGTGCAAAGATGAAGGAGAAGCAAGTTATTTGTACATATTTGCTAGTACAATGCTGCCAATGGAAAAAACATAATGAAATCCTTCTTACATCCCATAGATTTGCAAGTCACAACCATCTGATGGCTTTCTGGAAACAGATCGAGCCAGCCACCCATAAAATCATAAGGGTGACAAGGGCAACTGGTGGGACGGCAAAGGCTGATGAGGTCCCTCACACAGTTAAAGTAACTGTAACTATTTTTTCTTCATTTTATTTGGCAGTTCTTACCAAACATATTACAGCATTGTATTTTTTTTATGTAGTCTTTAAACAAATCAAAGCCAGTTGCAATGTATTTCTTGTTATAAGGTACTAAAATCTAAAAAAAAAAACTTTTTTCCTTTTCAGCTTCTTCAGCCCATTGATGAATTCTTTCTCTTTATGAACTATTTGTCATTGGGTCTGATGCAAAAGGATCTTGCCCACAGATTCAGAATCCACCAATCGACAGTAAGCCCTATAATAAACACATGGGCAAACTTTCTTTATACTGTACTGGGTGCTGTGGGTATTTGGCTGGATGAGGAGACCATCAAAGCTCACCTGCCAGAAGTTTTTCAGGATTACGCTGCTACACAAGTCATTTTGGACTGTACTGAGCTACATTGTCAAACACCAAATTCTCTTCTTCTCCAAAGTGAGGTGTTCTCTAGTTACAAATCCCACTACACTTTCAAAGGACTTATCGGGATGGCCCCCCATGGGGCTGTTACTTTCATTTCATCTCTCTATCAAGGTTCCATCAGTGACATAGAGATTTTCAAACAATCTGGCATTGTGGCACTACTGAACCCATCTATGGCCATCATGGTAGACAAGGGTTTCCTTGTGGAAGACTGTGTGCCCTGTAAAGTCCACAAACCTACCTTCCTGTCAAAGAGAGCGCAACTGTCTGGGCCAGAGGTCAGGAAGACCCAGTCCATAGCAAGACTGAGAGTACACATTGAGCGCCTCATTCGCAGGGTGAAGGAGCACAAGACATTCAGTACAGTCATTCCTCTTTCACTCACAGGCAGCATCAATCAACTTTACACAGTTGCTTGTCTTTTGGTCAACTATCAAAACAGACCATTGGTTAAAGCCTGTGCACAGAACTGCCAATGTTCTCACAGACGTTGACAGATGTTAATATGATGTATTTGAGTCTCACTGAGTTACCTGCAACTTTCTTTGGTCTTACTTGAATTTTGTGTGATTTTTTTTTTTGCTTTCTTACAATTAGTTAAGCTAGTAAGTAGACGCAAAAGTAATTAGTAGCATGACAAATTCCAGGTGACACATGTCTCCCATTACAGCTTGATGACATTTCTTTTTAATAAAGAAAAAAGTGTTGCAGTGAAATTTGTTCAATGTTTTTATTACAACTTTACAATTAAGACAGTAAAACATCAATAATTAAACAGCATAAAATAGCCACTGTTCATGTCAGTTTATTTGCACATTGAAATGTATTTTGACATGTACGTGAAAAAGAAAAACAAATCAATCTTCTGTTTCATGGAATGTAACACGGCATCATTTCTGTGAATGCACTGCACAAAAATGTCGTCATTGGCAAAGATAACGAAGTCACACCATTCAAATCCTGTGATTAGCAACTGCCCCTGGACTTGCCAATAATAGCAATGGCTTTCCTTCAGCTTATGCACACCATGGTCAACTTTGAGGTACTTGCAATCAATGTAACTTTGTACGTTAGGGCATTTAATTTCAACGAGGCCAAATGATGGTCGCTCGAGTGGCTCATATACCAGGCCATCAGGTGATGCACCCAACCACGGTGCATCTGGATGAACAACTAGCCCACACTTGGCTAAGTTCACGTTTTTCAAAACAGCATAGTCTTTTAAGGCACCTACTTCCATTTCCAAGCCCTTCTTCATGTGTTCAGTTTATCGTGTTCCTCGGATGATTCTTTCTGCCAGGTTTTCTGCTTTGCTTGGACTAACATGGCTGATCTCTCTGAAATGTGAAGCAGTGACTCTAACCTTCCTGAGGGAATGCCACTCGGGTGTTGCACTGTGTCTCCTCGTTGCCTCCTCAATAAGATGAGACTGCGGCAAAGTCACAGACAGTGAAGTGAGGTGCATCTGTTCTTGGTTTGTTGGCACATATGAACAGTCTGTTGGTGCTAAATGGTAACCCTCCAGTGGCACTTTTGGAAATGGAGGCGCATCCTCATGGATAACAACAGTGTCAGATAAAGGTGATGGACGTTGATATGAGAGTACACTGCCAGCTTGTACTTTGCCAAAAATGGAGTCCACAAGTGGTTTGTCAGAGGAGATTTTCATTGTGCAGATAAGTGGAAGAGAATCCGGGTTCATCTCAGTATAAGCAGATCCAGGACTGAGGGTTGAGGGGGCTGGTAACTCACCACTGTAGCCACACACACACACACACACACACACACACACACACACACACACCATTGAATTTGATGTTACATACCTAATTCCACTTGCCGAGGTAGCACCTGCTTTGGCCTTCATAACAACCATAGCATCCATAGGCCCTGGCTTCACTCCCTTGTTGGTAGTTGGTGGAAAGAAGTAGATGAACTACAATACAACTGTCAGATGCCTTGGGAGAAAATTGTTAAGATTTTAAAATGATACAAACCATTGTTCTTGGCTTATGCCACCTCTGTTCTGTTTCAGTGCATGAAAGGACAGGTGGAACAACAGACATGCCACATTCAGAGTAGTGGGCTGTCTGATAAAGTAAAGCAACCAAATGGTTGCACATCCCACACCCTGCCACACAAGAGCAGTCGCTCTTAACCAGAACAACTGGCTGCGAGTCAATTAATGTCATCTGAAAAACAAGCATAAATGAATGAATTTTGGAAAAGAGGAGGGTCTTTAGCAAAACAGCACCTGCTCTGGTCTGTTAATGCCAAAGCCAAAAGAACAAACAATGACAGGACAGTTGAATGTGCAGTTAGAAGAATAGCTGAGGATGTGAAATATTTTGGGAAATATTAATTTTGCCTTAAACCAATCATTTTGAAAGTACGTATTTTTCAAATAAAATCACGCCAATTCCCACTCAGCTTTTCTGTAACTGCCTTGTAACAACTCGTAGATCTATGCCATTGCAAAGGTAACATCTTTGCCAATAGTCATCAGAGCTTACTTATGGTAACATCAAGGGCTGAAGTCATGCTGAACAGAACTTTGAACATGTTCAACAGAACCGTGAACGTGTCACTTAATCTTGTCCTACTGTCAGTTTGTGTGGCGTTTCTGTTTTCTTCATAGAGCGGTAGCAGTGAGCTCTCACAGAAATCTCATTAGTGGCTTTGTCTTTTCCAGATACTTAATCAAACAAAATACGGCACCTGAGAGTCATTTCTTGTTATCTGATTTGCCTGAAGCTTACTAGATCATTATTATAAGACAGCGAGGTCGTGATAGCCAGCCGAGCAGTTCGGCTGGCTAAAATAAGCTTAGCAACTTACCTTGAAAATTACACAGATACGACAAGACGTAAAACTTGAAACCTTTTTCAAGTTTACTCTGTGGTGTTGCGCTGGACACTCGGACAATTCTCCGGACATCATTCACCGTGATCTTTGGCAACTCCAGTAAACAGCGTGTGTACTTCGGCTCAGCTATGACGTTACTCCCGCGCTTGGTTCATAGTGTTTACGTCAGACCGGAAATGACTTACCATCCTTACTCGAACGCGGAAGTGATTCGTGCACAGAGCCTATTCCCCATGTCACTAACTTTGTGTAGACGATCTTTGCTGAGCGCTGTCGTCTGATTTTCAGCGGCTGTAATCGACTCTTGGCAGGAATATTTCTTTTCAGAGGCAGCGGCCCAGATTAGAAGAAGTGCTACGACTGAACGTCCATTCCAGACACTTATTTTTTGCAGAATTTTTTATCAGGGCTGCATAGAGGGTCGTGTCCCTCTTTCTTCTTCACCCTCTCCTTGCTTATCACTTGTCACTGTAATGAGTCAGGGATATGGGAAGTGGCGACCACCCTCATCTGCCAAGAGTGCAGCGTAGGCTACCGATCGGTGATGGAAGCGCGATTGATTGATCAGGTCTGGCCGCCGTCTCAACACTGCTCGTTTGCAGCTCTCTGATACCGGCTGATTTGAAAATAAATGTTCTGGCCGGATAATGAGGTGGTCTCGAGTGCCGTGCCGATCGATGTGCTTGCGTAAACAGCTAATGGAGCTGTGTGTGTGCGTGCGCCGTGCGTGTGTGTGTGTGTGTGTGTGTGTGTGTGTGTGTGTGTGTGTGTGTGTGTGCGTGTGTGTGTATGTGCACTCTGCGGCATATTTTAAAGCAATGCCGAAAGGAACAGGATGATTCACGGTGAGTCGCACTTTGCAGCAGTCTGGGTGGGTTGTGGGGAGAGGGTTGTTCTTTAAAAGGCCTGGCACCTGGAGGTCAGAGAAGTGGGCTCCTGGCCAGCTGCTCCTGAGCTCAGCTGCTGCATCAGCTGGGAAAGGTGAGTCTGAACAAATCTTTTAAAAAAGAAATAAAGAATAAAAAGCCTGCACTGTCTGTTTGCTTATCCCTCCATTCTCGGTAGACCACGCAGTTTGTTTTTTTTGACGTTTACCATCTGTCTTACCCCAAAATATATTTTTGAAAAAGTCCAACAACAACAAAAAAAGTAAGATTTTCTTGGAAAGAAAAAGTAAGATTTTTATAGCCATGCATATAATTTGAGGAGATTCGAGGAGCCGTCTGCGTTAAATCCCACGGTGAGCTGCCCGGATATTATTTAGACGTTCCACCTGGAGGTGAGAGGAGGAGGAGGAGGAGGAAACTCATCCTCTTACGAGTATCAGCGCCTGCAGCTAATTTGAATGGGTAGCCACTCATTCAAATCTCAGTCAAGCCAACCTTTTTTTTCCATCTGTTCCATCTATTTTCTGCCGCCGTTTGTCCTGCAGTGCCGCGGACTGGACCATAACCTATACTAAAGCCTATAACTCAAAAGTCACTGGTTTATTTCAGGAATACCAAAGGGACATGCTATTGTCCTCACTTTCACCTCTTTTTTAAAAAAACAAAACAAAAACTTTGCAATCAGCTCGGGTGAATAACCATTATTGAGAACCTTTTCTTTGTTTACTCAGGATTACAAGAAAACAAGCCTTTGTCTTTCCAATTTGCATTTGAAAATGAGTGGCGTGCACTGATTTACACCTTTTAAAAATGGACATTGAGCTTTTTTTTCACTTAGTGATAATTCAAAATATTGCCTATAAAATCGCTTACATTCAAATATTACTTTAGAAACAAACATGTATTTAAATGTTCAGTGTGTAATATTTGTCTTGATTTATGATTTTTAGATTCAAGTTTTGATAGCTTAATATATTCACCATAAATACATTAATAAAAGTATGTACTAGCAGTACAATAAAAGTAATTTCGCTTTTCTACCCTTACAACAATTCTTATTTAGATATCAGAATATCCACAGCCCTCTTGCACCACCATATTTCTGGACAATCCAGCTGCTTGACAGCGCGTTTGGTATTTAGGATGAACGCTGACATCTTCAAATAAACCAACGTAGAGGCAGATGAATGAGTTATCCAGGTCTGTGTGCGCAGGCCATCGTAGTTCACTGGCAAGCTCGGGAGAAGGACGGTGAGTGAAAGAGCACTGCAATCTGAAATGTAACCACTTGATGTCGCTGTTTGTTCTTCAAAATCTCCAAATATTACACACTTAACCTTTAAAGCGAGTTCTTTATATACAGTGGCAATAGGTCAGTTGTTGTTGTTTTAAATGGTAGTATATACTGAAAATCCTTAAACTTTGAAAAAAAGGGAACATTATATAGCAGAAGTTTCAATTCAACTTCCTGGTCTACCCCGAACTAGTAGATTCCCAGTTTGTCCCAGAAGTCGCACACGTGACTCCTGGTCCCGACTTGGGCGTGCGAACGGACTGTCAGGTTCATGACCAGCCAGCCGCTGTGGTCAGAGTAGCGTGGCCAGGCGGGCGGACGCTGCTCCCTGCAGAAGGTGGTCTGCCTGGCCCTAGACGAAGGGTCGCCGCTGTGGGCGAAGGCACCCCAGTAGCACAGCATCCGATTGGACAGCAGCCTCTCGGCCGGCGCCATGCTGAAGTTGGCCACGGGGGCTGAGTTGAAGAGGAACGGCAGCTCGGCGCCGTGGCAGGCGTGCTTGTAGCAGAAGGTCAGGCCCGACCACACAGAGGGGTCAGAGGCCACGTGGTCAAACACATACATCCACATGCCGCTGCCGGCTGCCGTCCCGGCACGCGCTGACCTCCTGGACGGACACAGGAAGACGTAGTCTGTGACGATCTTGAGGAAAAAAGAGAAGAGAGAAGGACAAATATGAGTTTGGCTTCCGACTGGGTTAGTTCATGCAACTTCCTGTGTGATTACACCCGAACTGTGAATGGTTTTAAAGATACTGGTAGCTGAAGGTTTGACCTAAGAAAGTTGCCGATTACTTGAACTTTTGAGAGGGAATGTGTTTATTTTCACATTTTTGCTCCAACCAAACCTAAAGATCCTCACAGAAATGCAACTGTAAAGGTGGTGAGCAATTTAGCCATTGATTCTCCTTTTACCTTTTCTTCTTCTCTTTATTTGACCCACATGACCCTCAGCACACAGGCGTAAGTTAAAATAGGCTGTACTTCAACTCTTCGTCTTTGCCTGAAAAGCATTTTTCTTCCTTGCCTAATGTTGATCTATGCGTACCATAAAAACTTCCCACTCATGACCCTAATTCGCAATAGTTTGGCCGTTGGCTGTGAAAGTGAAGTTGCAAACAAAACACCAAACTGTCCAGCTAGAACGGTTGAAGACCTTTTTTTATGTTTTGTTTTTTCTTTCATATTAAACAGTATGGGAGTAGCTAGACCTCCGCGCAGGGACAGGCAGGGTCAGAGCTGCAAAAAACAAACAAACAAAATATTGTTCTCTCTCGGCTGAGAGGAAGCGATAAGAAAACAAAGGCGGGTCGCGCTCTTGTGCCCGTTACCTGGAAACAAGTGAGTTGTTGTGTGTTTTTTATTTTATTCCTGCGCCCACACAGCCCCTTGTGTGACACCTGGAAATAGACGGTGGGCTGACTGCTGGATGGACAGACGCAAGTGTTCCCTCTATACAGGCGCATTGATCTGTTTCGTTGCAATAATAACAATAATAATGATAATGAAAGCTCCAAGCACCTGAACCCTGATTCTTGGGTCCATACTTCCATTTAAGTGAGGTGGGAAGATGAACAGGCAAGAATAAAGATGAACGGTGAAATATTCTGCACACACACGCTGTTCCATTTTCCTTCTCTTGCCCCTCATCATGCTGTCATCTTCCCCCAAACCGGCGCTAGTTTTGGCAAACAACTTTTTTTTTTTCTTTTTTCAGAGTTACCCCTGATGTATAAAAGCACTCGCTCCTGTTTGTACCTCTGGATCTTTTCAGCATGCAGATAATCTTGTACAGACATGTCAGATATACTGGGGCCAGAAGATATACTGAGACATTTCTGGAGCGGCCACTCAGAAAGGTCACCTCCACCACAGCACCAGGGTGAAGCTTCATTTTTTTAGGGTTATGAATAGTAGATCCTCTTCAAATGTCTTTTAACTAATCACATAATGTTTGTTATTCAGAATGGTCACTGACCATCTTTCTCTCTGCAGTCTCCCTCACATGCATACTCAAGTTTTACAGAATAATAGTTTAACTTTAATCAGATTGAGATTCAACGTGGCAGTATCTTATGTTTGCATAGCAACAAATGGCCCCTTTGAAACAAATCCGGCAAGTCCTAAAGTGATTTTGTGTGAATGCAAAAGATTATTCCTTTCTGTTTTGATAAATGTGAAACATACTCTCACTATCACACCAGTGTTTTCGAGCAATAAGGTGAATCTCCAGCATTGGGAAGGTTACTTTGCAAATATAATTGGTTACAATGGCAAGATACCCTATTGAAAATGTAATAGTCGTGGAAATATTTCAGTTACCTTATCAAAGTATTGAACTAAGTATATTTGATTACATTTTGATTACTTTTCTAAAATTGAAATAAATCTTCTCAACTGTTTAGACCATTCAACTGTAATTCAGTTACACATTTTTTCCAGTAATGTAACTGATTACAGTTATCTTTATTTTGTAATTAAATTACGTAACAAGGTTACATTTAATTTGATACTGACAACGCTAGTTGTAGCCATCCGGTCAGCGAGCTCCCCTGAAATGAGGAGTCCATCCCTGACTTCTTTCGTAAGGAAAACACATGCACTTCTGGAAATCTTTATCCTTACTGATGTCACAAAGGGCTTCAATACCTCTCCCAGGTTAGTGAGAACACTTCCAGCACACACGTGTCATCTGCTTTCTGTCACAATGTGCAGAAGGTACAACGAACCATCAGTTTTAGCAGAAAGCCAAAATCCAGATGGAAAAACAAAGGTCTTAAAATGGGCACAATGGAACCTAATTCTAAAACAAAAACAAAAAATGGCAGAGTTGTCATAGTTTTCTGTTATATCATAGGTACTGCACGTAAGAAGATCCAGTGCACAAAGCAGGAAAGGAGGGTTTGAGTCGGTGAGTTGCCGTCTTGCCATCACTCCTGCACGCAGACTCCTGGAAACACGCCTGTGTCTTGTCTCCCTTGACTCACCCTGTCTTCTCACTGAGTAAATGCAGACTTAGAAGAACTTGCTCTCTCTAATCCCAGGTATCTGGCTTTGACATAAACAAGTCAGAGCTCGAGGGGGTGAGAGAGAGTCTATGTATATACAGAGGAAATAAAGGTTATCCCTCCATTCATGTTAAACCCTGACCAAATATAGCCGTAAGGATTAGTTTTGTTTTGTTTTCCTTTTGTCTGTTTGCTTTGTTTTATGGGCCACGGGTTCCTAAACTCTTCCACTTCATTGTCTCCAAACTTCTGCCCAGGGGCCCCTTTCACAAACCAACAGACAATGCTAATAAAAAAAAAAAAAAAAAAAAAAAAAAAACTTTTATTTGCAATTCAATGATTGTTATATATATTAGAATAAGAATAATATCAACTGATATGTTGATAATCATGGCCATTTTCTGTGTGGCTGTAGAGTCAGACTTAATGTATGCTGCCTCATATGTTCTTTCTTTAGTTGGCCAATTCTAAGGATTTTTTGCAGCAGCAGCAGCAGCAGCAGCAGTAGTGTCTTCCACAGTGCCCTCTAGTGGCTCCCACTTTCAACTGTTATAGGCAACGATTTAACATGCCTGTTATTGTTACAGACATGTTAAACCGTGGCAACAAAGGTTTTCTTTTTCAACTTTTTTCTTTACAAATCACCTCCCTTGACAAACAGTCAGTGATCTTTTTCGTTTCTTGTTCCCGCCTGCAACACATCAAGCAGTTACGATAGAAGCAGCATCAGCCAGGAACCCTTGAGTGGGAAGCAATCTGGCACTCGCAGCTCCTTCTGGCACTCCCTTCATTCTCCTGAATCTCATCCGCAGGCAGCGTTTCACAACAGGATAATGAGCTCGAGGTTGAGCATTGTTTTAGACGAAAAACTTGAAATAATGAGATTGTTGAGCCGAGCGTGGCTGCAATGCTTTCGGAGCCATCGATCCGGCTGAGGCTTATTATTTCATAAAGCTGGTTCGACTGGAGTTATATGCAGAAATGATGAGTCAGTGATACCGAACATATGTGATGTATGTGATATATATAAATATAGATAAATATATCTAAAAAAAATATATATATACATATTGATAGATGTAGACAAACGTGTGTGTGTGTGTGTGTGTGTGGACAGGCTATGCTGTCCTCTGACTGCACCGTGAACTGCATACTGAATACTAAGCATGACTGGGAGCATCACCTACTGACCCTACTGACTGTGAGGCTCCCTGAGGCTGTCACCTTAGCACCTATGCAGTGGAGCTGCTAAAAGGCTCTGCTGTGTCATCAACAGTCTGCCATCAACACTGCTGCTCTAAGATGGACACACATTTTCCAGTAACCTAAAAGCATTGCCCAAATTTTGTGCTGGGTTTTAATCAAACAATAATCCACATAAAAAATAAAAAACATCAATATCGGCGATACTGGCCCAGTATTTACTTGGTATCAGATAACAAATCTTGCAGTATTGCACACCACTAGCCTTCAGGCTGCTAAAACTTGCTTGGATCGTTTGATTTTGACATCATGACCCATTAAAACACACAAAAAGCACATTGTGAGCTACACCAGTCATTGAGATAGGAACTTACTGATCAAGTCAAATGCCTGATTGTGACTTTTAAGTTATCTTGCACTAGACACGCTAACTCAACTGCCAAGATACAGCTCACACAAGCGCCTGAATAATTAAGAATATTAAGTCTAGTCTAGTCAAGACTGTCAGCTGGTGTCGTTCCTCGGCCAGCCTTCTCTGCTGCACGCACGTTGCAGGCAGATCTCACCTGCCAAAGCAGGAGTTCATGACAAATTAAGTTACTCGGCTGGGAGGCTGTGTCTCATGGAGGCTTCCAGCAGGCTCACACACTTGCTGTTCACAAAAGAAACTGGGTTATAGCTCCCTCTGTGGGCAAACGATGAAAGCATCGACGAGGCAGAGGAAGTTTTGCTGATAATCGATTAAAAAATAAAAATCTTCCATAGCTGCCTGCCCCTGACAAGAAGCAAATGTCACTTGAAAGTAAGAAAAACAAAATGTGGATCCTAACAAAAAATAAATAAATAAATAAATAAATAAAAATCAAACAATTCCCTTTTGGCTTGTTAGTTGATAGGGGGGGGGGCTGGAGGAGGCACCGGCAGACAGCTGAGCCCTGGAAGCACAAAGAGATGCAGCTGGCTGGAACTGTCATACATGCATGGCTGCCTGCCTGTGTGAGCATGTGTGCATGTGTGAGTTAACATAGTGGGCATATTTATATAAGAGCAACGCAGCTAAAATGCAGAGGCTCAATTGACAGCAGGTAATTTCTTCCCACACAACAATTAGCCCCAACCTGTCGACGTTTTAATCAATCGAAACAGTGACTGACAGTTCACTGGTGAGCTACTGATGCACAAGAACAAACATTCATGCAGACAATTAACTGTGAGGGTTCATGATTGATGTACTTTCTTTTAGCTCTTTGTAGGTTCGTACAGCCCTTTTACTTTACTTCTCATCTACTTTATGAGGTGTAACGTCCGAATCAACTTGCTTGCTACCACAAAAGGATTATCAGCCAATCCAATGACAGCAACCCAATGGATTTTGAGTTGATGCAGAGTTGGTGAAGACAACTTGCTGAAGTTTCAAACAAAACAAAACAAGTGTCTTGATCTTCTCTAGTCTAACTGTATTCCAAGTGTGAGTGAGTGAGTGAGTGAGTGAGTGAGTGGCGCCCCCTGTGTTACCTGAGCTAGCATCCCCCTGCGGTCAGCCTCCCTGTACAGCGGCAGGTACTTGTGCAGGATCCGGAGGGCGTGTTGCTTGAAGATGGCCGTGATGTACACGGTGCTCTCCACCACAGAGACGGGCTTGTTGAAGACGCCGTACACAAAAATCACGCCCTCCTCTGAGGTTGTACCTGCAGGACAGAAAACACGACATGAAGTCTTTACCTACAAGCAGATGTTTGCCGCTCCAGATTGTTTTGTTCACTTGATTTCTAAAAAATGTGCCCCTTTTTCTTTTTTTTTTAATATTTTCTTTTGGTTTGTTTGTTTTTAGGTTTACATATATATATATATATACATATATGTGTGTGTGTGTGTGTGTGTGTGTGTGTGTGTGTGTGTGTGTGTGTGTGTGCAGGGGTGGCGCAAAATAATTAGATAATAATTCAAATTTTCCTTTGTGACCACAAATGACAGCACAAGATATTCATTTTGGTTGTGTTGGGGTTTGATTTGATGATAATATTTGAGTAATATGGACTCACTTAATAGAAGAAGAAGAAGAAGAAGAAGAAGAAGAAGAAGAAGAAGAAGAAGAAGAAGAAGAAGATACCTTTATTATAGGCACAATTTTCTCTCCTAATGTTCTGTTATTTGTTTGTGTGTTTGTGATTACCCAGCAGCACTGGCTTCTCCTTCTGCCAGTGGCCCTTCAGAAAGGCACTGACAGCTTGCTCTTTGATTAGGTCACCGTCGATAAATGGACCCCACGTCTCAAAAACCTCCAGGAACCTGAAGGGGTTGACTATCTTGGAGCCTGAGGTTGAAAGACACATTGCGCACATTTATAATGCGATCCAGCATTCAGAAGACATTGAAGGGAAGCTTTCAAATTTAGATAAGAGGAAAGACTGAGAACTAGAAGTAATGGAAAAATGCCGCTGATTAAATGTGTTTCTGTTGCACTCAACCTGAAGTAGACCAGATCTCTGATGGGAAACTCAGACAGGCAGAAAACTGCAGCTGTCAAAGATCTGATCAATAACCTTGTCAATAATACAAATGCATCGTAGTCATTTTGTGCGAGACAGAAGAAAAATCCCCTTAATTGCTCCATCAGGGGCCCTGCAATCTCTCAGTTTTGGGACTGCGGTGCTCCAATATTTCCTCTAGGGGAGAAAAAAAAAAGATGTCTGACTTGTTTCACAGAAAAACATCCTACATGCTCCCCAATTATGTAACTGTGTGGGCAGTGGCCACAAGTGTAGCTCTAAATTTGGTGAGCGTGGGCTGGTGTTTGTAGCACCCTACTTGTTTTTATTTGGGCAGCCAGGACAGCCTCCGGCGTGAGAGACAGCAGGCAGACGAGGTTGCTCACTGAGCAGTTGGTCTCTTTAGCAAAGCCTTTCCCAAGCTTGAGGGCGTCGTGTCTGGGGAGCAAAGTGAAAGATGACAAACACAGATTGCAGTTAGGCCGGACTTCAACCTCCAAGCACTCGGGGGACATTCCTAGTGGGTTTGACCGCAGCAGGGAAGAGGCCCCCAACAGTTTTTTGTGCACAGATGAAAGATACGAATGCCACTGAACCCATTTGTATCTGCTACACAGGGTGCAAATTGGGATCATTTGTTTTGACCTGCAGTCTGAAAAAAATTATGCACAGTTTGCGGACTTCAACAAAGACGGCTACCACTTGCATCTGATTGGTTTAGGGGTCATTAGGGTGATATATAGCGTAGTGGCCATTCAGAATCAAACTGAACTAAGAGACTGAGAATTCCAGTGTGTAACATTTGGCTTGATTTATGATTTTTATATCAGTGAAAGCTTAATATACTCCCATAGATACATTAATAAAGTTGTATGAGCGCAGTAATTTGGTTTTCCTACCCTTAGAACGGTTCTCATCTATATAAAAATACACATCAATCAAATAGACCATATTTCTAAGAAAGCTTGGTGTCGACAATCCAGCTGCCCGACAGCACGTTTGGTATATAGAGTGAACACTGGTGTCCTCAAATAAACCAACAAAGAAGAAGGTGGACAAGGTATCCAGTTTTGGGTGTGCTGGACCACCGTAGTTCACTGGCAAGCTCGGGTGAGGGAGGATGAGTGAAAGATGCTGCCATCTAAAATGTAACCACATAATGTCGCTGTTTCTTCTTCAAGATGTCCAAATATTCAACTGTTAACCCCATTTGACCGTGCACAGTCCAAACCTGCAACAGACATCAGCAAAGATCTGCCCTTGCTTGCCTCTGATTGGCTGCTACTCCGTGCTTCGACCCCTAACCCTTGACGCTACCAGGTTACGTTGGAAACATACGGGCTCCAATGCACGTGATTTCTCACCTGGTTTTTAGAGGGATGGAGAAGGGCAAGCTCTGTAGGACTGCCTGTTTGAACAGAGGCTTGCTGCTCTGAATCATCAGGTGAAGACTCACAGACTGAGCACCTGCACTCTCCCCGAATAACGTCACCTGTCAAAACAAAATGTCAGGGGGGGCTGTGATAAAGGATGAAAAAGTCACACTGGACAACTGATGGTCAGCTCCCATTTAAAACAAAAATGCTTATCCAGTCATCTGGACTGTGTGCCATATTTGATATCAAAGGCAAACTGGAGTAAAGTGCAAAACGTCCCTCATTCACAGTTTTCTGTTTTCATCCCATTATTCTTCTCTGACTGCAACAGCAAGAAAAAGGATGACAGGCCTCCACAGGGGAACAGTCTGTTCATTCTCACGCAGTCTCTGCCGTTGAGACGTTCTCCGTCTAAATGATGCCACACATCATTGCTGATTATAAACGTCGATGTAACTGGACAGTTTGCCACGCCAGTGTTGGTGTTCGGTGGACGGCTTTGAATGCGGTTCAGCTGTCTGGTCTTTCTATGTTGTTACCATTTGTTGGAGTAACAACGAAATAAAGGTTCTCACAATTTTAATTGATTCCACAAAAGATTCAATGTTCACAGTGGACTGATGTGAACCTTTATTTAGCAGTGGCAACAGGGAAAGTGTAAATTTATTCAGTTAGGTCAGTTACGAGGCAAGTAAGCAGTGCCTGAACTAAGAGACTGAGAGGGCCAGTGTGCAATCACAGATTGAATTGTACATATAGCCCTGATTGTACTGGGTCAACTTGTTTATGTCGTGAATTTTCACTTTTAGATACAATTTGTCCTCCCGTTCTGTATCCACTGAAATCCTTTCCGATGCCAGCATGGAGCTAACACTGGGGTCGTATCTCATCAGTCTTCAATCAAATCACTGCTGACGTTGTCCTCACAGTGGCAATCGTCTCACACATCTCACAAGATGATCATACAAACTCCGCTGCACTACCATGTCGGCCCCAATAGTCTCCTTTTCACTTTCAATTTCAGTTCACGCCACATAAGATAAATATCAAATTATTTTCTTCAAGGCTTTTAATTATTTTGCTAAAACAACATAAACAAAACAAAAGCAACTTGTGCAGACATAGAGGCGTGCCGCCATTTGTTGCACCTTCATGTCGAAATGATTGGATTAAATTCATTGTGCATGTAATTTGTAGGCCTGTGTCTGCTTCACAGGAGTTCACATCATCGTGTTTAGATGCAAAGATTAAAAGCGTGCTGTTCCTTGCCTTGCTTGGATCCCCTCCAAACATGGCGATGTTCCGTTGGACCCAAAGGAGAGCCGCCTGCTGGTCCAAGATCCCATAATTCCCCGAGGCCGAGGTGTGCGGGTCTTTGCCAGACACGAGGAACCCGAAGGCGCCTTCCAAGAACGCAGCGGTTCACATGATCAGCGAGACATAATTGACTCCGGCAAGACATTCATTTTCGCAGAGTCCCTAATTACCACTTACACACACTGTGTGTGTGTGTGTGTGTGTGTGTGTGTGTGTGTGTGTGTGTGTGTGTGTGTGTGCGTGCGCGCGCGCCTCTGTTTCCACTCTGGCTGCCAAAGCAGAGTAATTACCGACAGTCTCGGTCATTAGTAATAATAGCAGGCGCACACTTCCCAGCCAGTTGCCTAATGTGTCATATACAAACACAACACATGCAGCATGTTAGTCAGACAACAAGATGTTTTCCATTGGACGAAATATGCCAGAACAAAAAAAGGTGCTCTCTTCTCTGCACGTAGAATGAAGATGCAGGTCAGCCATGAAACTGCATAACGAGAGCATCATTTTTCTGGTCATTGTTTTCTCACGCTGCTGGCAGGTTAGACTAACACTAACATGCAGTGTGCCTATCAGAAGGCGAAATGCTGCCACTTGCTCACCCAAGCGGTACTCGAGGTTCACAACAACAGTGTGAGTGAAGTTGCTGATGAAGCGTCCATCATAGAGCGGCTTGGAGGCGGAGCCGGCAATGAAATCCCCACCGTGGATCCACACCATGACCGGCATCGGGCTCCGCAGAGGTGAGCTGAAGTTCACATCCACTGGTACAAAGATGTTGAGGTACAGACAGTCCTCACTGACCTTTTGGGAATGAAGTATGAATTGGTTTTGGTTTATAAATATAAAATAAAATATAAAATAATAATCCGATTTTCACCCAGAACCTGCTTTTGAAAACTATATGGTCGCGCAAAAAAAAAAAAAAATATATATATATTTTGGGGGGAAATCTGAAGCCTATGCAAAGAAAATGTGATCACAATGTAATCTTAATCTCATTCAACTATGGTTTAAAATGAACAAGGATGAACTGCAGTCCAGATGAATTTGATTAACGTTCCCATTTTTCTCACCAAACACTAGTCCATACCAAAAACCAAATGGTCACACTGAAAGAAGAAAAACTCTTTGGTATGCGGATGATTTACAAACGAGCTTGTATTTACAGAGGTTTGATTTTCACATTTCAATTTGAAATCTCTCAAAAATCATAAAGAAATCTCAGCACTCCCCAAGGAACAGGTGTGTTGGAGGAGGGTGACACCCAGGAGTCAAACACAACCAAGAAGAGGCTCCCGCACACTGTTCAGCTCTCTTCCTCTTTATTAATAGTGCAACAATTCCGTCAACAGACATTCGTCAGCCTTTGAAGTCACTATATGCTAAAAAAAAAATAAAAAAAAAATAAAAAAAAAAACACCCCAGAAAACTAAAATGAACCTAGTGCCCTCTAAGAACGTCTAAAAACTGTGCAACAAAAACCCACCCATTCCTCTCGTCAGTTTCTACCTCCCGTACACTCAATTTTTTTTTTTGCTCGACAAACAGGAAGTGAGATATTTCAATTTTTTTGCCTGACGAGAGTCTGTTGACCAAAACGTTGCACTATTCATAAAGAGGAAGAGAGCTGAACAATTTGAAATCACTGAAATCATAAATTTTTTGTGGGGGATCACAAGATCTTCTTTCTGTCCCTGCATTGGTTTTACTTCGACTCGGCCTCGGTCAAAACTTGTGAATTATTTTACGATGTCAACTGACTGCATGCATTTTGAAAAACTGAATACCAGAGAAGGATTCATTTCATTAGAGAAGGTCGATGAATCCATGAATCAGAAAAATAGCCTACGTACACTTCAGCTTTTAAATAAACTTTCTGCTTGTTTTTTTAATGTTACAGTTCATCTGAAGCAAAAACATACGCTGAGTTTTAAGCTGTACAAATATGCCTCTTTTTTAACCACTCCAATAAAACTGGGAATCCTGGATCCAGCCTTACAGAGACAGTCTATTCTTTGCATCTGATTCAGATTGTGATGGTACCAAATGTCATAAATAGTTTAGACTTATGAATTAGAAAACAAATTGGATTTTTTTTTTCATCACTCAAATGGAAAGATGGAGTGAGGAAAGGCCAGCCTTCTTACTGTTCGAGGACACTCTGCTGTCACGGGTCCGCTGCAGGCCTGCATGCATGCTGCCCTTGGGAAGGAGCCGTCGTAAACCCCCTGCCACGGAGTCACAGGTCTGGGAGGTTTCCAGCGGTACGCCCCAACAGGTGGGTCTGCATAGGGGATCCCATAGAATATATGCGCCTTATCTACGGTAACTCCCTTGATGCGGCCATCTTTGGTTATCACCTCAGGTCCAGGAGCTCCATTCACATCCGCAGTGACGGTTTTGTTCTCGGTTTGCTCTTGGACTGACGGAACCTCGAGGTGTCTCAGCTCCTTGAGGGACTTCATCTCCTCGTCCCTGCTGATGAGGAATGGCTCATCTTTCACCAGCTGTCCGGAGTAGATGCTTTTCAAAAAGCTCCCAAGGTCGATGTCATCATCATTTTCCATAACCTCTTCAAAGGCCAGTGGTAAATTTAATGAACAAAGCAGCAGAAAACAGTGCCAGCTCTCCATAGTGCGTTAGTGTGCTCTTGAACCTCCACCAGGACTGAATTATTGTCCAGCAATGCTCAAGAGGTTGCAGCCCCTTACAAACGCCTGTGGCCTGGAGACTCTCGGCAGATTGTCCCTCCTTGTGACTTCAATTTAAAAGCTATCAGACAAAAGCCTCTCTGTCTGATTGCGGAGTGGTATCCAGTGGACCTCGAGTAGCTAGAGATGGTGACTGAAGCATGGCCGCTAATGAAGGACAGGTCGTCTTTGCTTTGCCTAATAAAATCAGAGTTTCATGCAAGAGACTGAGTAGGGACGAGCCATGCAGGAGTCTTCATGGAAAGATATTTGTGACCGTTTTTAGGGCTTTGTTCCACAATGTTTTGTAGTGCCACCTAGTGGGATTTTGTGACAAAGCATGTCATTGCTTTCTAGTCCAAAGACACTGACGTGTTCTGTTTCACAGTTGGAAAAAAACAAATACAAAAATGTTCAGTTTTGTGTGTGTGTGTGTGTGTGTGTGTGTGTGTGTGTGTGTCATATTTTTAATACATGACACACACACACACACACACACACACACACACACACACACACACACGGCACTCCTATATACGTATATACTGTCCCCCCGCCCCTCCAAAAAACCTAGAATAGAGATGGAGCAGGTGCGTGAAGGCAGCACGCACCTGTCTCTCATTAGGCACCAGTAGGCTCCAGCTCGGCGTTGATTCGGATCAACACGACGTACTTTGCCGACTGGAACTATATGAAAATGTAAAAAAAAAACAACAACAATCAAACGAAATCAAATGAATAACCATAACGATTAAAGTGTCTATATGTTCGCATGTGTGTTACTCACGTAACGCATTTACTTATTTACATTTTTCAGGAACGCCTTTGAGTTAACGTTCATCTTCTTACTTACGCCCAAGGTGATATTGTTTGGTGAGTATCGCTGTGTGTTTTCTGACGGGTGTGGCGAAATTGACAAGAATTTGGCGTGCTTAGTGATCATTTCCACTGCTTCATTTTAGGGTGTTGCGACAATTATACGTTCTCGTTATGCTGGACGAGTCGGGGGGATATCATGAAAGAGTAAGCGCCACACGCCGTTTGTTCACTGCAGCCAAGTATGTTTTTGTATTTATATATATATATATTTTTTTTTTTTAAACGAACGTACAACAATGTGCCTGAAAGAAGTCAGGTTTATGAGGAAAGCTTACAGAAACAAGAAAAGAAAAAGAAAAAAAAAATCCAGTTTAATGTCATGTGGTGTTCATTAATTTTTGCCAATTTAGAACCCTGCTCTCACATCCTGTCCTGTTTTTTGTGCCTTTGTTTGTTTTTTGGTTTTTTCATAAACCAAAATGTCCTGGTTTTCATTGTTTTTCATGAAAGACGTCATCTGTTTTATTTTTTTTTAGTATTATTGAGAATATCTATCTATCTATCTATCTATCTATCTATCTATCTATCTATCTATCTTCAAGACTTGAAAAAACAGAGCTAAAAAAAATGGCAGGTGGGTTGAAAGGGTTGGAACAACCATGACTTGATTAAAATGCATAAATTGTCATTACTTGTAGGCAAAACAATGACATTTTTCTGAACGATCAGTCACTGAGGCTAGTCGGGGAGGGTGCGACAGTTGCCTCGGTGACAGTGCCTCGAGATGTGGAACACAAACTAACCCTTCATCATGAAAACTTAGTCCACACGTGGACTGTGACTATCGACTCAAGTAAGCTTCTTCCTTTACTGATGTCTTGCTCTTTATCTCTGCCAAAAACATTTGACGTTGGTAAAGTTGTGAGATGCTTTTCCTAAGATACTACGCGGACGAAGGTCAAAGGCGAAGTTGAACCCCAAATGGAGCCAAAATATGGAACAAAGGTACTTTGCCAACGGCATCTGATAATTATTGAAGCTTATCGAAGTCAGTCACTTGACTTTCTCGTTGCTTCCTTTCACAGGTCTTCCAGGCTTTTAGCCCTACTGAGGTGTTTCCGTGTGAGAACAACACAATTATCTTCTATAGTGATGGAGACTTCACTGTAGCAATTGGTGAGGTCATCTGGCTCCTTTTATTGTTCTAACACCACATGTGTTCTAAACTCTATTTTGCTCCCTTTTTGTCACTTTAATGTCTGTATTAGATTCTGACTATTATTGTTATTAGCACGTTATCCATAGAAGGAGTTAGAAATGGGAGTTAGACACAATAAATCAGAATTTGTCTGCACATACAATGCATGCTAGTATCTTTCATTCAGTATATTTCATTTTCAGTTCAGAGGCTCTTTAGTTTTAACATTGGAGACAGAGATTTGAGCAGTGGAAAAATTCAAATTTGTTGTCTGTTTGTGTGCAGGATGATATTTTCTAGAGGAAACTGACCACAAACACCTTGTTTAATGTTTTGCCACAGATTACAAAAAACTTTAATGGTAGTTTACAATATCATAATACCGGGGGGGGGGGGGGGGCCTCAAATGGCCCCATGTTTGATTGATTATGGTGTGGGAGGTGTAACACTTTATTGAATAGGTTGCATGATTGCGTTGTAATTACACTTTCATAGTTTCTTATAAAGGAAAAAAATGCGTTAATCTGGTCTCATACAGTATATAGTCATAGTCAGTAGCCATTCCGGCACTCGCAAAGTGCCATCTCAACTCGAGACTCTCAACATAGCAACTACAATGTCGTTTTAAGGTACAAGACCTTAAAACAACGTTGTAGTTTTCACGGTTTCATTGTCTCATTCACAGTAGAAAATTGATTTAGTAATGCTATAGTGTCTGATTGGATTTAGATTTTTTTTTTTTTTCTCATCCCAGGCTCTACCATGCGTCTCAATGTCAATCTTGAGTCCAGGACACCCTCCTCACTGCTCCTCTCCTGGGTTCAAAACGGCGCCAACAGCACAACAACACTTTATCACTCAACCACGGACGTCTACAGGACTTCTAGTGTGTACAATACTACGGACAACAAATATAACTTCACAGGTCTTGATACCTGCACCCCCTATGTGGCCTGTGTGGAGAGAGACGCTGCCTTGCTCACCTGCCTCTTCACTTTTACTGGTGAGCATCAGTAGACTGTGGCTTTGTAAAGAGCCCTTAAAGGTTCAGTGTGTAATATTTGATGTGCTTTATGGTTTTTATGTTGGTAAAAGCTTAACATTCTACCCATAAATACATTACTAAAAGTGTATAATCCCAGCACAATGTAAATAATTTAGCTTTCCTGAACACTTGCGCCCTTAATACACCAACAAAGAAGACGGTAGATGAGGTATGCAGGTTTGGGTGCGCAGGCCACTGTAGCTCACTGGAAAGCTCAGGAGGGGGAGGCAGAGTGAAAGACACTACAATCTAAAATATAACCACTTGATGTCGCTGCTTCATCTTAAAATCTCCAAATTATGCACACTTAACCTTTAATGATTTGAACGATTTTATGGAATCTTGGAGTCTTAGGAATATTTGTTCAGAGTTCAGTCAAAAATGTGAAACGCGTACAGCTTCTTCTTTGTCCACCACCAGACCCAGATGTCCCCCAAGACTTTAGAATGACATCGTGGAACAGCAGCAGCGTATCTCTGGCTTGGGCCTACCCTGGCGACAATGTGCACTTCCTTCTGACCGCTTTCTACCTCAACGGAACAGACAGCGTCATCAACAAAGAGTCTATTTGGCACAAAGAAGCAAACTTGGAATTGACCATGTCCAACTTGCCTGCCTGCAGCAGAGTCAAGTTTGGCCTGCAGGCTGTTTGCCAAGAAGGGATGGATTCCCACTACAGCAGCATGGTCAAGCACGATGGAAACTCTCGTAAGGCCTCAACAAGATCACAACCCATCTGTGTCTGTGAAAGTTCTCAGTCACCCAGGGTCTCTGAGTGTAGAAGGGTTAAGTTGAGGTGCTGGACTGGTTTTGCTATCTTGAAAAAAAAGAAACCTACACAACCCATCTGTCTAGCCATTTTACCCAATTATAAGAAAATTTCCATTAGTGTTGAACAGTCTAATTTTTTTCCAGCCCCAGTTGCCATGCATCTGTTAATATTTTCTAAATACATCGCATTTACACATTTTTAATAGTACCACCCAGTGCTTACTTGTTATGTGATTCTATCTATTTCTTTCTTGAAAACTTTATTTCTGAAGATCATCTTGGCCACTGGACCATTTAACTAGACTGCCTCGGACATCTCAGTACATTATTTTAAGCGTATTTTTTAATTGGGGATCATTATAAACCAACACTCAAGTGATCAAGGATTATTTGGCAATCTCAATTTAATTCCAATCAAAAGGGTTGGTTGTTACATTGGGTTATCTGATCTTCCAACACTTCTAACAAACAAACGTCTAATCATTGTCTGCTCCTCAGTCCACTCCAGCATCGAGGGCCTATGTCAAACAGCATACGGCCCCGACAACTACACCCTGAGCTGGGACGTTGGAGACGCATCATCCATCTCGAAGTTTAAAATTTACAATGACGGGGAGTTTTATGGAATCACATCCAACACCAACTTCACTGTCGGGGGTCTACACTCGTGCCAACAGTACCATGCCAAGGTGGTGGCGATGTGTGGAGACAATGTGGTGATCAATGTTAAGACGGCCACGGCGCACACAGGTAATACACAGACATGACACAGAGCTGTGACCATTCATCCGAGTAATCTGACGGAAACAAAAAAACGTTTCAATTAAAAAACAATGTTAATTAATGCAATTTCCAAAATATTCACTAGTTTCTAGATTCACTAGTTTCCACTAATTTAATGGATTCAATCAATCAATTTTTATTTTGCAGTGATAAATTCACTTGTTTAATTCAATTAATCAACCAATCAACTTTCATTTGTCCAGCTTTTGTTTGTAAAGTGTCTGAAAGTGCTTTGTACAATCAAGAGAAAACCAACTGAACCTTCCTGAACAAGCGAGGTGTGACAGTGGCCAGGAAAAACACCCTTGTAGAAGAAACCTAGGGCAGATCTGGACTCCAGAGGGCGCTCATCTGCTCCGACCTTTAGGCTGGGGTGAAAAGGAAATACAAATAATGTAGAAAGAGATAGACAGAGATAGAAGCAGTCAGAGTGGTAGACAGGCCAGAGTGACTTGCAAGGTGACCAACCAAATACATATATAGCTCTCATAATATAGATATAGATGTATATAAATAAATTATTAAAATATAGAAAGACATGCATAAGTATATGACATATATACATATTAATATGTATATGTATATAAATAAATGTAGTTGTGTAGTTATACATGAATTATTCTGTAATTTAAATAGACTTAAATGTTTAATTGTGGGCTGCTTTAGCTGTTATTTCAAAACAAATGACTGTAGAGGACAGTTTTCATTTTCAATGGATGCACGCGTGCACTAAATGTTTTTTTTAATGTCATTTGCAAAAAAGGAACTGTTTAAAGAAAGGAAATGTAACTATATTTAATGTCGCTGTCGACGCGAGAGAACTGACTGATGGTGAATCTCGCGTAGGACTGGAGGGCGTGTCCGGTCTCAGCTACCACGCCAATGAGTCCACTGCCTCCTGGACGTCCAGCCTCCCGTTCAACTCTGCTGTGGCCTTCCTGTACGAGCTGTCTGAGGAGAATGGCACCACCATAGAGAGCAACAGCTTGACTGACACGGCGCTGCATCTGCCAACGCTGGAGCAGAGCAAGAGCTACGTCCTGGACGTGTGGGAACAGTGCGACGGACTGTGGGAGTCGAAGAATTCCCGCCTGTGTTTTCGGGGAAATAATTTATCCTTGTCGAACTTCATCCAGTCTTTTGGCTTTGGACTGGACCAAGGTCGGCCTGTCTTGTTGTTGTTTGTGATTTCTGTGGCGTTAGTAAGATAGTATCCAGCTGAACATCTCAACACTGTTTTAAAAAAGCAATATGTACTGTAGTCATGTTAAATGAATGTTTAAACAACGGGGCAGACATATTTACATACATTTTACAGCTGATGTTTTCCATTTTGTTGCTTCCACAGAGCTGCCGTTTGATATTTTCCGCACAACTCTCACAGTGGTGGTGCCCTTGCCGGAGAATGTGCACGACGACACGTTAGAGCAAAAGCTCATTATTGAGAGGATTTTCAAAGAAAAGGTCCTCCTCCGACCGCAAGTCTTCCCTGGATTCATCTCTTAATCTTTCCAAAAAGTTTGATCATATTCCAAAAGTTTTGGATGATGCAATGTGTTGTCTCTGTCTCCTGAAGTTGGAGAAGCTCATGGAAAACCTTTCCCCATCAGTCGACGTTGAGGTGACCAGTTTTGAACCTGCAGAAGAGCCGGGCAAAACGGCTATCACTTTTGTGTCTTTTGACTCTGCTGACAATGACTACATGCCGCTGCTGGCTGACGAGCAGCTCGACTACATCAAGTCTCTGGGTCGAAGTGACCTCACAGTTAAAGATCAGGTCATTTACTGGGAGGGTATGTTGCAACAATCGAAGCGCTTTCTTTTGATGGATTTCGTCCGGGCATCAGATTTTTGTGAGATTTCCCTTTTGTTTGTCAGGTCCTGATCTGTGCGCCTTCGTCACATCGTGGACTTTGTGTCCCCAAAACTCTCAGTGCATCAACACTCTGGGCTCCTACAGCTGTGTCTGCAAGCCGGGCTACTACGATGTGAGCTCCTTTGTCAAGCCATCGGTGGTCCACCCCGTCTGCAACGGTAAGGCAGTCCTGTGTCATGTGATCAGTGCCGCGAGGGACTGCTTGGAGCCAGGACAGCTTGCGTATTTGCAACTTGCCACCATTTTACACCCTTTGTTCAGACACAAAGAGACGTTAAGGGTTTCATTTTACAGTTTTTGTTGTTGTCGTTTTTGGCTATTCTTCGTGTTTCATGCTGTAGTTCAAAGGATGCCGCAAATCTCCTCCGGCTTGTTGGTCTGCAGCACCTTAAAACACATTAAGTTGTTCTGATTCAGTTAGATCCGAGGGCTTCAAGTGCACAAGAGATGCTGCTCTTGACATATTTAATTGAATTGCATTGGGTTTAGTCTACTTGCCTTTATTTGTCTTAAAAAAATATTTGTCCTTGAGATATTTGTTCTTACATGAAGATTTGTGACGTAAAATGGTTACATAATCTTGTATTGTATTGTAAATGTATTGTAAGATTAAAAAAAATTAGAGCTCAAACAATGAATTGACCGGAATCTATTTTAAAAAATATATTTAGTTACAATTTTTCTGAATGAAAGCTTTGTTTTTTCAATTTTGCTGCCTCTAAACATTTCATGTTCTGCTTGTGTGTTTCACGCGCACCCTGATTGTGATGCACATGACGCCCTGAGAAATATTTTTCATACATACAGTACATACATTTTGGTCTTTTTGTGGTTGTTATTTAAGCTGGATCTGTGACATGTCTTTATAAAACATTAAATCAAACACAAATAATCAATAGATTAATTGATTACAGCAATAATCTATAGTTGCAGCAGTAAAGATTTGTTTTTATTGCTGTTCTAATTAGTAATATCAAATGTTCTGATCCATTTTTGCCCGTTTGTTGCCTGTTGTCACATTGACACAACATCCCAGTGGCAATTTGGACTTATTACTGTGTTGATCCGTATACCCCTGTGTTGAAACAGAAAACGGCCTCTTCAGCCAGTGTCTGGACAAATTTCTGTCCGGTGGAATAGCGAGATCCTACCTGGAATCTGCCATGAATGGAAAAATGGATGTCAAGCTGAATGACGGCCAGTGCAGAGTGGAGGAGGGGACGGCGTTCTATTACTTCAACATATCAAGAGGAGGCAGCGATTGTGGAACTGAGAGACGGGTCTGTAACATGAGCGAGAAGACGATGAATTGTTTCAACTTAAAACTGTGCAATTGTGTGCTTTGCTACTGAATAGCTGTTGGCTGTTTAATTCACTTTTGTTTAAAAAAAAGATCAAGAGAATGTATTTATATTACACTTTGTGTAGAATCAAAGTGTGAATCAGTTTATTTAAAAGTTTAGTCCTTTCATGTGCTTTGTTTTTGTGGGGAAATGAATGTAAGCGCACTCTGTCCTCGACTGTCCAGGTAAACAGAACACACATTGAGTTTAAAAACCGAATGAGTGTTCGTTTGAGAGCGGAGGAAGTCATCAGCCGGAGAGATCTGAAAATTGTCTGGGTTTGTGTTTACCCACGACACTACGTTCGCAACACTGTTGTGGTGGGTATGGAGAGGTGAGAGACGTTGCTTTCATTTTCTCTAATGCCACTCTTGACTTGTTTTGTCAACTTTTAAAAGATAGAGTCGTTTCATAAAGCCCGAGGTGATGCGCCTGTGTGCCCCTGCAGGCTCCAGGCCTTCTCGGTGGTGCAGTTCAACTCCTCGCTGCAGCTGTTGATGGCGCTGTACACCGACGCGTCGTTCAGCAACACCTACAACAGCATCATCCGACTGTGGAGCGACGACTTCCTCTTCGTGGAGGTGCGCCTGCAGACCAACAACACGTTTGCGTCGGACGTCCTCCTGCAGGTGGAGTCGTGCTGGGCCACGGAGGACCGAGACCCTGACAACCCCATCCAGGGGGTCCTGCTCCAGGACAGGTGTGAAGGATTGAACTCATTGGTTTCAAGATCATCCAATGGTTGCTTGTGTCTTTTTTGAGCTATAGTTCGATCTAACTTTTTTCAATCCGTTTTGTTGATAAGGAGTATTTTAGTTAGCCGCCCATTGCATTCTCGTCTTCATTTCACTCTGAATTTCATTTTATTTGGAAGTTTGTGGCAGCATTCTTGTTTTTAAAGGTCCAGTATGTAACATTTTTAAGGAAGCCCAATATTTAAGGTAGCCCACCTGACAGGGTGGTACATACCTGGGGCCACTGTCACAGGCGGGCTACCTTAACGCATGGCAGCTCAAGATGGCAGCTGACAAGGAGCAAGATGTATATTCTCAGATGAGAACCTTTCCAAGGGTCGGCAAACCAATCAATTGTACTGCGAATATACACTTTTATTAGTGTGTTTATGGGCAATATGTTAAGCTTTTACCAACGTAAAATCATAAATCAAGCCATATTTTACACACTGGACCTTTAAGTTCAATGTTCAAACATTGAACTTAAAGGTCATTCCAAAACATGGGCAGGGGCGCAGGTCCTTTATTGTCCTTGTCGTGGAAAAACAATCTGGGATCTGCAGAAGAACAACAACAACCAAACTGGTCTGTGTTGAGTTTTATTAATGGAGCTCCGGTCACATGAACACACACAGAAACTGTGTCTGTGCGAGGAAGGAAGAGGACTACAAAGCATTTTTAGAGAGGTGATTTACAGCAAAGGAGTGGGGTTTAGGGTGATGAGAGAAATCTGAATGTTTCTGCTGGCATTTGAATAACGGAGAGCATGCAGCCGTGATGAGACTGTCTCCAGCTGACAGACGGCCCTGTGTCTGACTGCAGTGGAATGTAGGTGCTGTCTCTCACGAGACCAAATTGTTGGACAGATGTTGAGCAAGGTTATGGAGGAAAACTCAGTGCAATATTTTTCCATTACATCCTCTGTTTAACAATCGTATTTTTTTTCTTCCAGCATTTACATAAATGTTAATGAAAGCCCCAAATCTTGCGATATCAGTTGCACGATTGAAATCAGCTTAGTTATTTATTTTCTACTGCTGTGTTGTATGACCTGATACTACCAGATAAGAATAACAAATGTTCTGATCGGTTTTCTTTGCCAGTTGTCCTGTCGACCACACATTTCAGTGGCACTCCGATAACGGTCAGGCCAAGAAGAGCAGGTTCTCTGTCCAGATGTTTGTCATGCCTGCTCGAAAGCCTTTCTACGTCCACTGCCGGGCCAACGTGTGTGGACCAAATGAAAACTGTGTGGAGGTGAACCCTTGTTGTTTTTTTCAGGCACAGTCAGACCGTCAAGATCTTACTTCAGGCAGCTGTAGTTGAAATGATAATTGAAACATTCTCAAAATGACATTTCTACCTAAGTCAGTGCTTCAGATGAACGGACTGTCGACCCTTAGATATTTTTTTTTTTAAGTATGTGCATCGTCTTAACATGCACCAGTCTTCTGTGCACATTTTAAGTGGTTTAAGGTTTTAAGAAATGTTGGGGGGAGGAATTGTATATTGAATATTCATTTTATTTTATTGTACTTCTATCAACATTCACAGCCTCACCAACTCAGAGACGTTTCTCAGCCAATTGAGGGCAGTATTGTCATGGCATGTACTGAATATACTCAGCATGTCAAGTATTATTTCAATAATGTGGTTGCTTCGCATCATTAAATATTTATTTAAATGATAATAAAAGGTGTTTTTTTTGTTTGTTTATTTTGAAAAGCTTTAAACAGTTGCTGCTGTAAAATCCGAACCCATAACAACACAACCCTGAAAGCTTTTTCCCAACAGGACTGCAGCAGTCTGCAGCGCAGGAAGAGGTCAGTAGACCAGACTGGCGGACGGGGGAAACGATCTGCTGTTGTGTCCGCCGGACCCGTGGTGGTCAACGCCAGAGAAGCTCTGTCTTCTTGTGAGTCCTGCAAATGACTCATTGTTTACACTGAATTAGCATGCAGTCGATGCCGATTCCTTTAGTTATTTTCACATCAGTTCACCACCCACCTCAAACCCTGATTAATGTGGTCCTTCATTTGCAGGGACAGAATACCTGACAATGATCTTCACTGTGGCTGGATCAATAGGCCTGTTGGGATTAACCATTCTCTTAGTGAGCGCCACCAAAGCCATCATGAATTACTATGAACGCCTCCGGTTAAAAGGAAGTCATCGGTGATCAGCTGTGGATACATTTTTATCATTAAAATATTTCTCCAAAATTGGAACAAAAATGACTTTTCTATTTTTGATTATTTTAATTTAAGTTGCTAGTATCTCCAGATTGTTTGGGGAAAAAACAAACCTATCTTAAAATGACTTCTGAAAGAAATTCTCTGAACCTGGGAGTGAGCCTACGATGGCATTCTAAGTAACTTCTGAAAAACTCACAGGGCTGCAGGAGACACTGTCACCTCATGATGAAACGTCTCTGAAGACCAGTCTGTGTAAACCAGAGATGTGACAGAGTAGCAGGAGCAGGTGGATGGAGTGTTTTGGTGACCAACCTCAGGAGAGAGAAAAAACCCACAATGGGATGTGGAGAAAACAAGTGCTTTAATGGCAATTGAAAATGACCAAAGCATGACAACAAAATGTCTTTGAAGCCCCAGCTCTTTATTGAAATGTCTCTTAAAACAGTGGAAAAAATTGATGAAATACAGCCATTGGATGACTTACTTAATGTTAATATAATTGATAATTGGGGGTGGGATCTGGATTAAAAAGCTTGATTGGCCGCAGTTTGTCAATGCCTGGTGAAAACACAAGGATAAGCTAACTGTGATATACCTAAGAATGAGTCATCACTGTGTAACTTGAATTCTAATTTTAATTCTCTGTTGCAAGTGGAGAAGTCTGCCTTGAGAATACAACTCATCTGACTTCAGAAGAAATCAGATTTTCCTCCAGTGCAGAATTTTGATCTGTTTTGGATTTCATGGTTCTTAACAAGCAGCCTGTATCAAGTGAGTGGGGCACTAGAAACAAGAAGTAACATCAGAGGGGTAATTTTAAAATACTTCAAAGTGCTGATAGAACTGACAAGGGGAGATTTGATAGCCAAAATTCAGTGTGACAGCATCAGCATTGACATAATTCACTGTGAGCATGTCTTGCAGTGTTCTGATTTAATTCCATAATGTTTCTCTCAAAGTGTGTAAAAACATAAAACAGAATGCCCAAGACACAACTGTTTCACACCACAAAACATAATACTGTTGTGATAAGATATGTGGCCAGAAAGACGAATGAAATAATGTGAATAGCAGCAGAAAATACATCGACAAGGTTGAATATATATGAGACGGTCTGCCTTGTTTTCATGCATCTCCCCGAGGGCAGGACTTAGAAGGTTAACAGTCATTGACAGGTGTAGGTACAGAATTAGTCCGGGTGCAGAATCGTTCCGGGGGGAAGTGATTGCAGATACGGCAACTTCATTGGGACATACCTCTACATTGCGGTCGAACGTGATTTATGGATGCAGAGTCGTTCCGGGCGGCGGAAGTGATTGCAGATACGGCAACTTCATTGGGACATACGTCTACATCGCGGTCGAACGTGATTTATGGATGCAGAATCGTTCCAGGCGGAAGTGTAAGTATTTCGCGGGTGATAGATAAATAGTGTGTGTTGAATACATACATTCGTTACTGTATTTTGATTTACCATACATATGTATTATATATATAGATAGATAGATAGATAGTGTGTGTTGAATACATACATTTGTTACTGTGTTTTGATTTACCATACATATGTATTATATATATATGTATATAAAGGATCTATATATATATAGATATCCACGACACGTGTCAATAGAGTACATTTTGTAGAACTCCTTCCTGAACTCTGCCGCATAGCCACTCCATGTAGTAACACCTGCGTATAAAAAGAAATAAATTGAACCAAAGAGCACAACTCTATTTAGCCAGTCCAAACATAGAAAGGACATCATCTACAAAACACACATCATTGCATAATTGTAAACGCACTTACTGTTAAGCCACTGAAAGTATGCTCTTCTCCTGAAATCATCAGATGACACAAGGTCTCTGAAGGTGGTACACACCAAAGCCAATGTCATCTGAGCTTTGTCGCCTTCCTGGAGTACCACCTCCTGAAAAATGTCTTCAAGTAGACATGCTGGTAACTGTAACGTAGATGAGACAAGAACAAGCACATCTTTCTGACAACATGTTGAAAACTATTACCTGTAAAATTATAAAAAGGCTTGTGATATGTGTTATACTAAAGAACAGGTACCTCCAGTATAGAGCGCTTGAGTCCTTTGTCATCTTGAGCCTTAAAATGAAATAAAATAAATGTATATATGTATATATATGTTTCATGACAGATATACAGATATAAACTTTGTTACTGTTAAAATAACATGAAGTGTAATTGATGATCTCCTACTACTAATCTTGTGCTCACCACATGTTGGGTCTTTCTGACTTTTGTGACCCTGTAGACTGGCTGCAGTGACCCTTGGAGCAGCTCTTTTGCCTCACTGGTCAAGTGGGCAAACCTATGCCCATGTCTTTGGAATAAAATATTAGCGACTTAAAAATTTTACATAAATGTTATGAATGTATTACTCTTTTATTGTTGCTTAGACATAAGCAGGTTTATAAAAAGGATGGCTAAATGGATGTTTCTAAATTGCATATTGAACTTGAATAAAAGATAAATAAATTCCAAAATTTGTCACAAAGTTATATTTATTCATTTCTTACCCCTCAGTATGGAACCGCTCCATTAGTGAAATGCACCACCATTTTCTGATGCATGCCAAGTCCCTCTAAAAGAAATATTGAAGAATGTTTAAATAAAGGGTCATTTTAAGGAAAAGAGGAGGATTTTACAATTTGCCTATTCAACATTTCACACACATATAATATATATATATTTAGTTAGTTAGTTAGTGTAGTATAGTAAAGCGCGGTAGTGTATATATATATATATATATATATACACACATAGTGTGTGTATGTATATATATATATATATACTACCGCGATGTAGTTTGTCGTAATCGAGTTGCCGTATGTGACGTCATCGGCAGTCGCCAAACGCCCAGCCGATGACGTCACATACGGCAACTCTACAATGTCAAACTGCATCACGGTAGAACGACCAGACGGAAAAACTGATACTAATACTACTATTTTGTTCGTTCGTTCGTACCTCTATTGTATATAATACGATCATAGATGTATTTACTTATATATCTACATGTATGTGTGTTTTATCTATGTCTATTTACAACTTGTTTCTCTCAATGCGATCGCGATGTAGTTTGTCCTAATAGAGTTGCTGTAGGAGCCCGGACACATTCCACAGCCCCGGACACATTCTGTACCTACTACACCGGCCCTCAAGCTGCCTTGGCGTTGTTTCTTGCACTTGTCGCACGGTGGCGGTATAGCGCAATCAGAGACGAAACCAACGCAACACTCGCTTGAAGGTAATGCAATTGCGTCACTTCCGCTTCCATAATCATGGCGACCTCCTCAGCTGTGGAAAGCGTGAGTGAAACACACTCGGGGAAAAAGTGGAAAAAAGCGAAAACTGAAGGTGAGTTAATGTTTTTTGGAGGGGAGTTACACGGAGAAACGTGACGATGAGCGACCCGTTTGAATTATAACTGCTAACATTACCTGTCGGTGTGTTGACATTTCACGTGGAAGGCAGCAACGATAACCAAGTAGCATGAGGCTATCTTGTAAACACTTGTAATGTGCGTAGAAGCGTAGCAGGGGTAAAGTTCAGGAATTTCCATGATTCTGAACTTCAGAACCATTTGGTACAAGAATGCAAGCCTTTTTGTACCAAATCACTTTTTTTTTTGGTTGAAAAGAAAGAATATGCCTTACTCTCCATTTATTTCAGTATCTCGAATACTACTTTGGTTTGAAAACAACAGACTTTCTCCCTAATCTCAAGAGTCTCGTCTAAATGTTCTCAACACTCTTTATTATCATTTTTACCTTTGTTGCATTTACACTTTTTGCAACTTGCATATTTTACACGATTACACTTGAAGGCTTGAAGCCATCATCTTTTTAGCCAAACAATCTCCATTACAGTTAATGCTGACTTACATACTAATTTTTTCGTGAAAACACAGCAATTTAATTTTTGTTCTCAAAATAACCTCAGAGTTTAACAAATATAGTAGGGGTGTGAATCTTTCACTCACAAAACGATCCGATTCAAATCTCGATTCACAAGCTATGATCCGATTCAGGGACGATTCATAAAAAATAGTTAATAATTTGGTGTGATCCGATTTGGTTCAGTGCGATTCAATACAAATGGACAATTTAACCCCAAGTGCTTATTTTTACTTTACCGATCTTTATCGATCCAGGGCTCCATCAACCGATGCACTCGGATCTCATACGTCACAGGCCGATAACCGATTCAAATCGGTTTATCTTTACACCACTGACATATAGATGTTTACAAGTTAATCAGCTAAGTACAATTCAGAAAATAAAAATCTGCAGCGTGAACTTTGTTCACCGTCCCGCAGTCAAGACACAAGCGAGCATAGGAGTCGGCATTCTCGCACATCATTGGCTGCGGCACCTGCTTGGGCGGGTCGTCGTTGTTATTGAACCGTACCGTGGTTTGCACCCGCAGCGGACGACTCAGACCTCCTGACTGTCCCTGATGGCTGGAAGGAGCCCCAGTTCACTCGAGAGGACAATGCCCGTGGTCTGCTGGAGGAAAGCAGCTTCGCCACCCTCTTCCCCAAGTACAGAGAAGCCTACCTGAAGGAGTGCTGGCCACTGGTGGAGAAAGCCTTGGGAGAAGCAGTACGTCTGTCTGAATTTGTTTTGCAGAGTGCAACATTTCTGTGTGCTTTTGTTCTTTTTCTTGTGACCTGTTGACCCCCCCAACCCCTCACCTTGCCAGCACATCAAAGCCTCCCTGGACCTGATTGAGGGCAGCATCTCAGTGTGTACCAATAAGAAAACATTTGACCCATATGCCATCATCAAGGCCAGAGATCTGATCAAGCTGTTGGCCAGGAGCGTCCCTTTTGAACAGGTGACCATCGCAGCACACAACGCAGTGCAGCTCTCCTGCTTCTCAGTGCATGTGTGTGTGTATATATATTATTAAAAATCATCATCATTGTCCTCTCCCAGGCTGTGCGGATATTAGAAGATGATGTTGCATGTGACATCATTAAAATTGGGACCCTGGTGAGAAACAGAGAGCGGTTTGTGAAGCGTCGGCAGCGGCTGATTGGCCCCAAGGGCTCCACATTGAAAGTGAGTCTCTCACTCCTGCTGCATTCCAGCGAGCTACACTCAACTTTAAACTCAAGACATCTGCCCACACTCTAATAAACATACATCAAAGTGCTGTTCTTATATCTGCTGCATGATAAAATACATAAAAAATTGAAGCTGTCTTCATTCATTCAAGTCAATTTGCAAATCTGTAAAACGGTACCGTGAAATTACACATGACTGTCACAAGGGGGCAGCATTATACCACAATTACATCCAAACTGACGCTCTCCCCTTCACGTTCCTCTTCCTCCAGGCATTAGAGTTGCTGACCAACTGCTACGTGATGGTGCAGGGAAACACGGTTTCAGCCCTGGGACCCTTCAACGGCCTGAAGGAGGTGAGAGCCCGAGCAAGGAGGAATCTGTCTGCTGCACTCTGGTGCGGGACCATACTGACGTATGGCTCCTTTTTAGCTCAGGGCTTTTATAGCATGTCGCTCATGCTAAAACATGAAACTCCCTTCAGATTAAATTATGCCATGTTAACGATGCCTGCGGGGAAGTCTGGGTGGGTTCGGCAACAGCCTATCGAAGGACCCAGTACAGAAAGCTGGATAGAGGAAAAAACTGGGAGCAATAATTCAATTATAATTATTACTTACCCCATGCAATAAACACGTAAGCATCTTACCATTCAGTTTATACATGAATTGAACTGTTTTCTTTGTAAACTTCATGAAATTGGTGGAGTCCAACCAGTTAACTAGCGACTGCATATTAAATTAGTTTCAGTATTCTTACTTTAAATGTTGGGACTGCATCTGTGTTGTTTTCCATCTTAATTTGTTGGGCTTAGACTTAATTATAGAAGCAGCAATGAACTCAAGTTTAATTGCCAGTTTAAAAAAGAAAAAAAGATTATGCTCACTCTAACTTTAAAAGCTTAATTGCAGTCATCATTATTAGCGTCCCCAGTGGTCCATTCAGTTCATTCCAGCTGATAAATATTGACTGTTGATTGGTCGTTATTTGAGTCCCTTTTCATTGCAACAGTTTCTCTTTTCCTTTTTTATTTATTTATTTTTTAATTTGACCTTTAAATATAAATGACTATGTCAGACAGCCAACACATCAGCCATCTGATGCGACTAAAAGTCTTGTGGTGGCTCTTTGCTGTGCAGGTGCGCAAAGTGGTGATGGACACGATGAAGAACATTCACCCGATCTACAACATCAAGGTAGGTCAAAGTGTAGCGAAGCTGCTTGCTGGAGCAGCTGCAGTCGCACTGCACTCCTTGACTTTGAGTTTTATACTGTCACACAAACAACAAATAACACAACGTCACACTTGTAACACTGTCAGAAAGGCAGAAGCATGAGCTTATTGTAGGCCTGTCCTGCCTTACTCTTCATTTCTTCTTTATTTCTGAAATCTGATATTTTTTTGCATGGCTGTTGACATAAGTGAAATGCAACTGCCGTCAGACTGGTGTGTGAACGGTCTGCTCATCTACAGTTACCCAAAGGCGCTGAAGAAGACGCAGTGTCACATGCAGCGCAATTTGTTTACCAGAGTGATGTACAGTAGGTGCTAAGTGATAAATGGAAGATGAATCTGATCTGTCCATTGAGTGCCGCTATCGAGCTTTCTCTGTAAAAGTTGAATGAAAACATCAAGTCCAAACATCCAATTTAGGGCCACATCCCGCACAGCATTTGAAAGTGCTGTGTAAATGCAATAAACTTGGGAAAGTGGCCTTGGCCTGAAGTGGAAACAATAATTACTTCATCAAAATTAGAAACAAAAGATTTGGGCAACTTTTGCCTGCAGTGTGTGCGAAGCCTGCGTATCGAACCCGAGCTTCCACATTGCGTCACACTTCACATCCAGGCGTCGCCCGCCGGCTGCATTCACGTCCCATGAAGATATTTTCCATCCTTGTTCTCGACCTCCTGACTGAAACAAATCTCTCTGGGTCGGAACGCCGTGGGCTCGGCCCGGAGCCGAGGACGTGAAGCGGGCTTTTAATCTCCGTCGGGGAGCCGCCCTCTCTGCGCCGCGTCCTCACCGCCTGTGCTCTGTTCCCCGCCCCCCCGCCCCCAGACGCTGATGATCAAACGGGAGCTGTCCAAGGACCCCGAGCTGCGCGTGCAGAACTGGGAGCGCTTCCTGCCCAAGTTCCGCCACAAAAACCTCACCAAGCGCAGGGAGCCCAAGAAGAAGAGCGTCAAGAAGGAGTACACGCCCTTCCCGCCCTCGCAGCCCGACAGCAAGGTATGCTGGGAAGGCCTTTCAATTGCGTGTGTGTGTTTTTGTGTGTCCCCCAGAATTAGACCAAGACGTTAAAAGTTAATATTTGCTTTAATCCCTTTTGGTAATAAAAGTTCTTAGTGCTTCTTACTGTGAGGTTTTTGGTAGTACAGAGGCGCTCATTTCAGGTGAGGGGAAGCTTTCTTCCTCTTCCTCTTCCTCTGTTAATACAACGATTCAGTCCAGATGTGACAAATTGGCAGCAACTGCGACTTTTTTGTGGTTTGCTTGCACCACTGACTTCCTGCAAATGTTAAAGGGGTGTGTGTGTGTGTGTGTGTGTGTGTGTGTGTGTGTGTGTGTGTGTGTGTGTGTGTGTGTGTGTGTGTGTGTGTGTGTGTGTGTGTGTGTGTGTGTGTGTGTGTGTATTAACATATATAAATAGAGGGAGAGAGAGAGATCATTCTGCACTGCAGTACTGCTTTTGTGTCATGTTGACAATAGTTTATTTAATAAGTGAATATATATGTATATATATATATATGTATATATATATATATATATACATATATATAAATATATATATATATATATATATATATATATATATATATATATATATTAGAGAGAGATGGATGGATGATGGGTAGGTAGGTAGGTAGACAGACATAGATGTGTATATATGTGTGTATATATAATGAGAGAGTGTGTGTGCAGTATTTCAGGCTGACTCAATGTTCTGGATCTCTCCATCAGGTGGACATGGAGCTGGCCACCGGCGAGTTCTTCCTGCGTGACAGTGTGAAGAAGAGGAAGAAGATGGTAGAGATCAAGGTGAGCGCTCCTCCCAGCCTCCTTACTTTATTTTCTTAAATGATGTTTTTTCTTGGACATTTATGCTGAAGATATTTGTGGTTTGGAGAAAACGGGTGAAGACTCTTCGGACGAGATTAACATTTATTTCATTTTTTTTTTGCTTTATCTCCAGGCCAAACAGGTTGAGGCGCAGACCAAGAAGCAGGAAGAGCGGAACAAAGCCTTCATCCCTCCGAAAGAGAAGCCGCTGCTCAAGAAGTCTGCTAAAGGTAACCCAACCGAAGCCCTCACATCTCCAATGAGCAAAGCCAATGTGTTGAATTGAACCAAACCTCAACGCTACTATAACACCTCGCCCGTTCCCGTTGCAGCACCGTCGGAAGGCAAGCTGGACATCGAGGCCATCAAGGAGAAAGTGAAAAAAGCCAAAAGCAAGAAGCTGGGGGCTCCGCCGGCCAATCCCAATCCTTCCAGCAGCAGCAGCACAGACAAGAAGAAGAAGAAACTGAAAAACAAAGGCTAACCACGCCACTGCCACCGCTGCTCCTGTACCATGTCCCAGGTGACGAGGTCCTGGCCGGGTCGTCCCGCTGGACAGAGGAAGGACTCTGTGAGGACGCTGGGCCAAGTGGCCTCGCAGTCAAAAACAAAACTGTTGCAGAAAAAAAAAAACTCACTGAGCTGAACTGCTGTTGTTGTCCTCTCGATATGTCAGCCCTTCTTCTGTACAGACTCTGTGTGTGTGTGTGTGTGTGTGTGTGTGTGTGTGTGTGTGTGTGTGTGTGTGTGTGTGTGTGTGTGTGTGTGTGTGTGTGTGTGTGTGTGTGTGTGTGTGTGTGTGTGTGTGTTCATCCTTTCATGTCCCTCTAGAATTTGACCAAGAAGTTAAAAATTGCTTTTGCTAATAAAAGTTCTTATTGCTTGTTCACATGGGTTATTTGGTAGTACAGAGTTGCTTACTTCAGGTGAAGGGAAGCTTTTTTCTTCCTCTTCTTCTTCCTCTTCTGTTCTGTACAACAATTCAGTCCAGATGTGACAAATCGGCAGCAACTGCGACTTCTTTTTGTGGTTTGCTTGCACCACTGACTTCCTGCAAATGTTAAAGGTGAAAATTCCCCGATTGGTCCTTAATATCTTGGGGGACGAAGGTGGGTGTGGGCTGCGTGGGTCCTCTTCACAACAGGGACTTTTCAACTGTATTATGGAAGACCACGCACCTCTTCAAATGTATGTGCCCACCGCTTGCAAAATGTTTGAGATTTTTGGCTTAAAAAAATGCTCTAACCTTTCACAGTGAGCGCACACGTCCAACTGTTGCACGTTTCGCAAACAATCCATGTACAGGTACCACCCGAAAAATTAGAATATCAAGTAAAGTTGTTTTATTTTGGCAATTTAACATAAAAGATGAAAGCAACAAATTGCATTGAGCCATTACACGCAAATTGACATCTCAAGCAGTTCCTTGTTGTAACTTTGCTGATTAAGATTTTCATCTTATTAAAACCACAAACTCAGAAAATTAGAATACTGTGAAAAGCTTCAGTTTTGTAGGTGCAAAGAGTCCAAAGAATCCAAAACACCTGCAAAAGGGTCCTGAGCCTTTAAAAAGTCTGCCTTGGGTCGGCTCAGAGTTCACACACGGGCAAATACAACAACTTTTTCAGGATATTCTAATTTCCTGGGTAGTACTGTACGGTGACACTTTGTCCTTGAACTGTCCTCTTCTTCATCATCACACTGTTCTGCACTATTTAGCAGAAGTGTGATCCCTCAGGAGACAAGGAGGCTGCATACACAGAGTTGGAGCAGAATCTTGGTAAATGTTTTTAGCTGTAACTTTATCGGTGAGAATGTTGCCACAAAGGAGGCTTTGCGTGCAGAGAAGAAACAAAGTGCATTTTTGTGGAACATAGTACAGCTTCTGGGACTCAAATTATTTGGCCTTAAAATCAAAGAGAGTCGCATTGTGCTAACGTGGCCGGTTCACTCGTAGCAGAAGACGTTGGGGTAGAAGAGGCGGACGGCGTAGGCCGTGAGGAACGTGGCGACGAGAGCAAGCGGCCGCACGATCAGGATGACTGTGTAGTTCACATCACTGGAGGTCACAGTGATGTCCTGGTCCCCAGTGGAACCTGGAAACCAAAGAATTGGAGAATGTTGAACGTGACAACGTGATGCGAGGCCCAATAAGTGCGTGCATACGTGCGTGTATGAATGAATGCATTTGTGTGTATATATAAATGTATTTGTATACATTTATGCATATACATATATATGTATGTATGTATGTATTTAGTGGAAGTGCAGTAATTTAAAAGCATTTAATGAAGCATGTAATATTTTTTTTACAATTAATTTAGTCAAATTAAATGGTAATAAAGGGGAACTCATACTCACGCAGACTGGAATCTTTGCAGTCAGTGCAGGGTGTCACTGCCGAAACATACGGTCTTTGTCCAACTATGTTTCCACTGCATACAGAAACAAAAAGCAAATTCTTTGTTTGCTGGATTTCATGGTCAAAAATATATTCTTCTCCCTCTCTCCCTCTCTCTCTCTCTCTCTCTCTCTCTCTCTCTCTTTCTCTCTCTCTCTCTCTCTCTCTCTCTCTCTCTATCTCTCTGTCTCTCTCTCTCTCTGTCTCTCACTCTTTCTATTTCGCTGTTGATCCCAGGACTGCAGATTTGCAGCTGGACGTAGATTTGAAACGACGGTTGTGTTTTCATCAACGATGAATGCAATTTCCCCCTCGTTTGGAGGCGTGCAACATTCCTTTTGATTGCTTCACCAGAGGTGTGGAGAAGCAACTCGTTTTCAAAACTCAGGCGCTCAAGCTCGGGTACAAACACCAGCAAGAGGCCGAGAAAAGACAACAGGATGGAAAAATTGTTGGGGGGGCAACTGGCAACTGAGGTGAAATGTGTTGCGAAGTGTAGAAATTGTGTGCGTGCGGGTGTTGCGAAGTGTAGAAATTGTGCGCGTGCGCCACTTACGCTGGGGCGTAGTTGCACACAAAAATAACGCCCTCTTTGTCCGCATATCGAGTTTTTTTCACGCCGCTACGGCACAGATGGGCGCTGCAGCCGAGCTTGTCGCTGGTGGCCCAAACAACCTGCAGACAGAAGATGGAATTAGGCAAAATAAATGAATGAATAATTGAATAAAATATCTTGAAAATCCAACAAACTACAGCACTTTCCAAAAAATTTGGAATCATTTCTGCATTGAACTATTATGGCTAACTATTATAACCAGTTTCATGAAACAATGATCTTGAATGTTCTGTGATCATTATGCATGAACATCAGTCAAGATGTGGGAACATTTTAGTGTTTAAATGAAAACCATTTCCAAAGTCTAATTCAAAGTGATTGAGAGAATTCCTTGTGCATAAAACTCTAAAAGTCAGCTGTTTAAAAGAGCCAAAGCTTTGCTTTGGAAAAAAATCATTTCTAGCAATTTTAAAGAATTCAACTTCTGTAATGATGGCTGCAGATTGCACATTTGATATTCATTCTCTAAATTTGACATATAAGGCAAACAACTGTCAAAGCCATCCCATAATGCGTTCAGCACAACCTGACTGATTTCCGTGCGTTGATAATGTTTGCAGAGCATCCCAGTAGATGATTTCATAAAGCTGCTTACATTGGAGCTCAATGCAGAAGTGAGTCAGTGACCCCAAACCTTTGAACGGTCGGGTCGTGAAGCTATTAAGAGTGCAGAGCCAGACCTGCTTGTAGTGGCCACACACACCGCTGCACGTGTTGCTCTCGTAGTTGTACTGCTGTTTCTCGTCCACCCATTGTTTAATGGCACCTTCCACGCTGAAAATAGATGCCGGGGTCCCCATCCAGATGTTTTCCCCAACAGAGGAGATGTTAGAATAGGTGAGGATTTCCCTGCCACGCTTTGGGTTATGTTCAAACATGCATTGTTCTGCCCACGCTTTCGCAACTCTGGCCAAGCTGTCGTCCCATGACTGAAAGAGGCGAGAAATCAGAAAGTGATATTAAAAAAAAAACAACACTTTACATTAGTGATGACCAGTGAGCAGTTATTGGATGTTTACACTTATAACAATAGTTAATGTTATTTTCCACATTTAAAAAAAAAAAATGTACTGAACAGTGACCACAAAGCCGAGGTGTTTTAAAATAATCTCCCTCTAAAATGCAATCCACTTTTATATTCAACTATACAACAGTTCAAACAGCTCCACTTCAAGCAACGACAACTAAAATAATATAAAATTACTTATTACTTATATTTTTCGAATTGTGAGGAGTAGAAAGTACACATATGTGTGTACAAATGTACGGATTAAAAGTAAAAAGTCATCACAAAAATGAATACTGAAGTAAAGTACAGATCCCCGAAAAACTTTAAGTGCGGCCATTAAGTATTTCTGCTTTGTTACTTCCTGTCTCTGCTCTGTTTTAATATCCTGTGTTGTGTCTCCCATAACACCACCAACAACAACACCACAACACTGTTCTGAGCGTCTCGTCATTATTAGTGATACCAGTGCAAGAAGAAGAACGTTATGCGTCAAACTGAAGCCAAGTCACGACCACAGATGGGATGGAGTGAGCCGCTCTGCCTACCATGTCCTTCATGCCCCTGGCGCCCGGCCGCACGGAGGAGCGCGCCACGTTGTGCTCCTTCACGCACTCGTCAATGAAACTCTGTTGGGTGATATCTGGCACGGAGGCCGAACCCCAGGCAGGGCCGAGGACCACCAGAGACCAGAGCAACGCTGCGGCGGACGCGCCCCTCATGCTTTCAGCTGGAGCTGCAGCGGGCAGGAGCCTCTTCAAGTCTGACAGCCGCCAAGCGGAAGGGGTGTGACAACGTCAAGAGAAACAGGATGCAGTGGTTTTGCAAGTTGTTTTTTTTTGTTTTTTGAGGAGAGTGGGAGGGTACAGTATGTCACCTTTTGCTGACTCTTGACGCTACGGCTATAGCCAAAGGCCCTGAGCGCAAAGTGGCAATTTGGCACATCCACAGATGCAATGAAGTCACCAGTGGCATCGCTGGGGAATCGTTACATCATTAATTTTCTTTTTTTACAGTGCAACTTCTCAGGCTATTTTTTCAGCCGAGTGCCCAAACTCGCTTCCTGTAAGTCCCCTCCAACTATAGAGGCATCCCTGCATGTACATGCAAAATGGTCTGCTAAAGGTCCAGTGTGCAACATTTGGCCTGATTTATCATTTTATACACTAACAGAAGTGTACACACACAATACAATCAAAGTCATTTGGTTTTTCTACCCTTAGAACGGTTCTTATTCATATACAGCTCTGGAAAGAATTAAGAGAACACAGCAAATTTCTCTTAAATCAGCATCTCTACAAGTTTGACAGCCATTCCATTCCAGTGTCTGTTGAATTACAACACAGGCACACCTCATTCTACTTTATGAAGTATTGGTTAGCTGATCACCTGAACAAAATCTTGTTTAGCAAGGAAAAGAATAAAAACCACCTGCTATGGTCGTCACTAACCTCTTGCAATAGGACCAGCTGGATGGTAGAAACAGTGCGAGTAGAACCTCAAAAGTCATTGGAATCAAAAAAATAACTACTGACCATGCCAAAGAGTTGAAAAGAAAAGTTTTGAGTGAGGAAAAGAGGGGTTCAATTCTGGTTTCACTGGCAGAGGGATACAGTTAGCGTCAGGTTGCTTACATCCTTAACATTTGTAAGACGGCAGTGCATCAGAACAAGATCAAGCAGCAGACATTGGGGACAGCAAAGCTACAGGCTGGCAGAGGGCAAAAAGACTCTCCACTGACTAGGATGACCGTCAACTCATTTGAATGTCACTCAGCAACCATATGATGGCATAAAGAGACTGACAAAAAGAATGGCAAATGGCAGCGGGGGTGACGTGCACTGCAAGACCAGTTGGAAAAAGGCTCCTAGAGGCAGGGCTCTAGTCGTGTTAAGCTGGAAAAAAGCCCTTCATCAATGAGAAGCAAAGAAGAGCCAGGCCGAGGTTTGCAAAAGACCATTAGGATTGGACCATAGAGGACTGGAGTAAGGTCACCTTCTCTGATGAGTCCAATTTTCAGCTTTTTCCAACACCTGCTCATCTAATGGTTGGACAGAGACCTGGACAGGCCTACCTGCCACATGATCTCGCACCCACTGTGAAATTTGCTGGAGGATCTGTGATGATCTGGGGGTGCTTTAGCAAGGCTGGAATCGGGCAGATTTGTCTTTGCGAAGGACACATGAATCAAGCCACGTACAAGGTCATCCTTGAAGAAAACTTGCTTCCATCTGCTCTGATAATGTTCCCCAACTCTGAGGATTGTTTTTTCTAGCAGGACAATGCTCCATGCCACACAGCGAGGTCCATTAAGGTGTGGATGAAGGAGCACCAGATCCAGACCCTGTCATGGCCAGCCCAATCTCCAGACCTGAACCCCATTGAAAACCTCTGGAATGTGATCGAGAGGAAGATGGATGGTCACAAGCCATCCAACAGAGCTGAGCTGCTTGAATTTTTGCGCCAGGAGTGGCATAAGGTCACCCAACAGCAATGTGAAGGACTGGTGGAGAGCATGCCAAGACGCATGAAAGCTGTGATTAAAAGTCAGCATTATTCTATCAAATATTGATTTCCAAACTCTTCTTAAGTTAAAACATTAGTATTGTGGTGTTTCAAAACAAATATAAACTTGTTTTCTTTGCGTTCTCTGAGTTCTGAAAACACTGCTTTTTGGTTATTTTGATCATTTGTCATTTTCTGCAAATAAATGCTAGAAATGACAGTATTTTTGTTTGGAATTTTGGAGAAATGTTGTCAATAGTTTAAAGAATGAAACAAAAATGTTTACCTTACTCAAACACATGCCTACAAATAGTAAAATCAGAAAAACTGATAATTTCGCAGTGGTCTCTTAATTTTTTCCAGAGCTGTATATAAGAATATCCAGAGATGAAAAGTCTTACTCCAAGTTAGCTGCCTTCTTGCACCACCATATTTCTAAGGACGCCTTTTGTAACAATCCAGCTGCCTGACAGCACGTTTTGTATTCAGGGTGAACACTTCTGTTTTCAAATAAACCAACAAAAGAAGAAGGTGAACAAGGTATGGATTGTGCGCACAGGCCACCGTAGTTCCCTGGCAAGCTCGAGGGAGGGGGAGCGAAAGAGCACTGCAATCTAAAATCTTACCATTTGATGTTGCTGTTTCTTCTCAAATTGTCCAAATATTACACACTGAACCTTTTAGATTGTTACGCATTCACGCATGACTTGTGACAGCCTCAGTCAAGATTGTTTCCTGTTTTTATTACTCTTTCGGCAAGGAAAAAACAGCTAAACAGCGTCACATGATTGTCTCACAGTAAACCAGTAAACCTATTTATTGATTTTTTTCTAAATTTAAATGCTTTTTTCCCTTTCAAATTAAAATTCAAGTTATTTTCGTGACTCTAAAATTAAAACCATCCCCACTATTCTATGCCGTGGGATCCCATTGAAATGCTACTCACACCGTGAACTCGTTGTCCTCACCAGTCAAGTTCAAGTCTGATCTCTGTACTCGGCTCTGTCACTGTTCAGCGCCATTAAAGGAGGAACAGTGCCAAGTTGTGCTGCACACACTCAGACCTCAGTGGATGAATAAAAAAAGGGACCAGTCTGCTACACTGGCTCTGAAATCTTAAGTGATGAGACAATGACATTTGCTAATAACAGTCGCCCTCCTGTTTGAGCTCTGTTTGTCTGACAAGCAGGCAGCGATCTGATCTCAGATCGGGCACTTGAAGCTGAGTAGTATGAATCCATCGAGAAGGAGCAGAAAGGCAAAAGTCAAAGAAGAAGATCTCAAATGTGAATACTGCAAACTGCATTTGTATCATCCTCATTTGGGATTTGTGAAACAATCTTAAATCTTTGTTTGAATTTTTAAAAATATATATTTTAAACCTTTCCTAGTTACACAACCTGTAGGTCTGAGCACATTTTTCCTTTTAAGGACTGTAATACTTTAAGGTTAAATTTTGTTCTCATACAGTAGTATATAGTTTCAAACATGGACCTTTCCCTCTGTGAGTCAGCATCACACACAGACCGTAACGCCACCACACCCCCCTTTTGTGAGTCAAGGGAGAATCATTTACAACCTGACTGGCAAAAAGATAAAAAATAATAATTAGCTGAGCACTTGCATGAGGCCAGATTTATTCCAGGGCATAAATCAGCAGCCATTTAATCGAGAAATGTGCTCCGTGCTGTGTGTTGCGGTCTGAAAGTCTGCAGCGGTCAATTTCTTTCCTGTCTGCAGTTGGTGGAAGTCGGAATTTTTGGCCAGCCAGAACCGGATCGCAAGCATTGAACAGTGAAAGGGTTTTTTGGGGAGTGACGATGGGTGTGTGCCAGTTCTCCATGACACGGAGGCTGGGGGAATCAACACGCTAACTGTCCACAAGTCTCCGCTCACATGCTCGTCTACTTATTTTGAGTGACTACTGTCAGCACCTATCAGTGCTTATCTATGTTGCTTGCAGGCATCCTGTTATTGTTGAGTAACTTAAGGCCTATTATACTAAAGCATTGGGTTGGTTAAAGTACTGCTTTGTTGTATGACATTCAACATTGACACATAAGGGCCACCTGATTCCAGTTGCAATGTTTTGTCATGTGTACCGCATACACAATTTAATTATACAAAGTGTTAGTGTGATTGATTTATTTTTGTCCTTTTTGTACTTTTGCATGTAAATTTTTTTTGTTGCACTGGTAATTTTTTTTATTTATATATATATTTTTTGCCTGAGTATTCTGTCAGGGATGTTATTTCTCCAATGTGGCAAAATGTAATTTCGGCCAAAAGAATAGACAACTGAGTAGATTGCATACAGGCATGAAAGGCGTGGTCCAAATGATAAGCACAGACGCGGGGGGGAATGTTTGGTAGAATGCATTTTATTCAAAAAGCCCCTATACAATAAGTGCAACTTGAAGGGATTTTACCATTTAGCGATGGAAATTGAGTGCAATTGCAGCTCTTAAAAACAAGTATTGAAAATGGCACAGCTCAGTGCAGTTCAGCAGCCAAAATACAAATACAAAAGTAAAAATCCCAAGTAAAAATAAGGTTTTTAATCTGAATTAATGACAGTATTTATTAAAAGGCATATGGTGATCATTTGATATTTGGCTTATTATCTTCTCCTACATATCGGTAGCACCTTGTTAGTACTGCGTACCTAACAATTAGGGATGTTCAGCCTTGGGATGAAATCTCAGAATGGATGAAGTTGCTGCACCAGCTGATTATCTATTTGCATTAACAATGGTGAGTGTACATCTTGGCACCAAAGAACATGAAAATAATAATGAAATGCTTCATGAGAACTGACAGCTCAAACCCAAAGCTTTAGAGGCTACACTCAAACTTAGCATACGATGCAACGCACCCAAAATCTTGCTCACCAAGATTTCCAAGATCCAACAGAAAGCAATTTAACTAGCTGTAGGATTCAATTCCCAATCCTGTGTCTCACAATATGATTATTTTGAAGTGCAACATTCACAAAGTCATGTAAACCTATCCAGCGAGTGAATGCATGAGTGTGACAAAAGTGCATTCATTCATTGAGTGTGTGGTCATAAATGCCACCTCCTCAGCAAACAGGGCATTTGGCACACATTCAGATTGATTTCATGGAATTAGTGTGCTAGCAAGCTAATGTTTGCATCTGCCTCCTAACCAAAGCATCCTCAGCAAGAGCAGGACATTCATATAACAGACGTTAAAAATGCAGCGTATCCATACATTGTAAAATGAATAATTGAATACATTTTGTCACTGTCAGGCGTGTTGATTTTGTGCGCTGGCCCGCCTAGGTTCACCAATGGGTGGCACTGTGGTTTGTGGTAGGGCACAAGTATTGCATACAGAAATCAACAGAACTGACTGCCACAAATTGAAATTAAAAGCAAACACAGGTGAGGGCTTGGTTTATGTAAAATAATCAGATTATAGAGATTCCACACTTTGAGGCACAGCTAAATGTCTTTATCAACATCTTGCTTTTAGCAACACCGTCATGCTTGCTTCCTATTTTATCACTTTTCCATTTGCTAACACTACAATCATTGGGTCCTGAACAATTGATTCATTCTATTACAATCATTGAAATTCCCAAAAAACAAAAACAAAGGAAAACCTTTTCTCACAAGACAACACAGAAGCTCCAGAATTTCTGCTCCTGCTGTGGTGTTTCAGGCTTCTGGACGGCCTCTTGCTCCTCCTCCTGCTGCTGAAGGAACTGCTCCCAGTTCGCTCTGATGAGTGGCAGCTCGATCTGGAAGTGATTCCAGAATCTGAACAGCAAAAAGAAAGATGAATGCTTTAAAATATCTACAATATGTAGGCATCAATCAACGAGGTTGTAGAAAAAATTATAATGCAACATTTTTCAAGTGTTGCCATGTAAACACAATTGAGGTTACATCCAACTTGTTTCCATCGACTTGTTGCTTTTATGCTATTTCCTTGGGACGAAGGCAGGGAGACACTTTTGACAAGTTGAGGCAATTTATCAACAACCGTGGATTTCTCTTTTTCCGTACCTGTGGTGGTAGACGTCTGGGTCTCGACTGATGCGGTTCTGGAAGCCAATGTACAGGTCATCCCAGAGACGACCGTGCAGAACCACATACCTCATCACCCCAATCCTGTTTTTAATCTGAAGGGAGGACACAAACAAACAAACAAACAAACAAACAAACAAGCAAACAAACAAACAAAGCTTCAGTTTGGTCAGATTCCTGGCTTCCGTCGTACCATGAAGAAATGACTTTGTAAAGCCCTGAAAACAACACCAAATGGTTATTTTGTGTAACAGACGGGTCATAACAGGAGGGGAGGGGTTTCTTAGAACGATGTCCCTGAAGCAAACAAGCATCACACTTTCGCAAGATGTGAGCAGCAAGTGTTCCTCTCTTGTGCCTCACCTCCAAGTAGGAGTGCTCTCTGTCAGGCCGCTCAGAGGGGAACGATAGATCCAGAAAGTCCACCAAGTAGTCGTAGCCATCAGCAATGGCTTCAAAGTCGTCGTCTGTCTCGATAACCTCCAGGATCCAGAGTCACATTTCATCAAACAGACGACCCAAATTATAGTTTGCACAATAAATGAGGAAAAGGACAAAAATAAATCAATCAATAAATCAATGTTTACAATCTATGAAGAGCTATAGACACCAACTTGGGAAAAAAGGTTTCGGAAAGAAAGCAGCCAGGGGAAATCAATAAAAGCTGGAAAAGGAGTTAAGAGGCAAGAAGAGGAAAAAAGAGTGTGGTAGAAGCTTCGACATTTTAACTTTGTGCTTCAGGTGTTCAAGTTAATTCACCATACAGAGGGTGGAAGGGAAGATGACCGCGAATGCATGAGAAGTTTGGCTCATCTGTTTGCAAATTATTCCTAATTGGATACTTGGACACTTGTCTGCAAAGGGCTGGAAAGTCCAAGAAGAAGCCGGTTGATAACTGCAATGCTAATTGTGGCAAACTGAACTCGCTAAAGGACCTAATCCACAAGCATTACACTCACCCACACACTCTGCGGTTCACGTTCCTTACGTATAGTTTCTGGCATGAAAGCCATTTCACAGTTGAACCAAAAAATGTAAGACTATTAGTCACACAATGAATATATGAATAAGTATTCACTTGTCACGCACTCGTCAAACCTGGTTATCAAGTTGTCATTTTGATACCTATGCAAATCTACTTATTTAGTTCTGGAGGACTTTATAACAATAACAGCAGAATCCCAAAAGTCACCAGCAAATACTAAAGGCTTTTTACACACCACCATCATTTTTTTTTTTTTTGACTCATCCCAATTTGCTGCAACATTGTTTGCATCTTAAATCTGGGAGAACAAGAAGATCCAACGACAAGGGAAAAAAAAGAAGCTGGCCGTACACTACAAGATCACATTGGGTATAGAGCAGGAATACTTCACCTCTCCTCAAAAGGCTTAAAACCTTACAGAAGAAAGGGCGCAGTAACAACTGATACTTAGAGATTGTTCACTGCAGTGAGACAAACGTTTAGCCAGTGCGCACAATCCTTTGAGAATATCCAGCTAGGTTAACCCACGTGATATTAGATACTATATTACACTATAGATACTATATTAGATAGTACACAAGATACACAAACATCTTGTTCATAGGCATTTACATGGTAATGGTTTAACTTTAGTCACACACCTACCCATCATGATTAGATGTTGTGTTCATCCGCTGAGCAAAGCTTTGCAGTAGCCGTCACGATTGACCGTGATCAGTAAAATTACACGGCTGCATTTTACAAGCTGGCGCACAGATTCCAAATGCCTATGCCTTTTCATCAAGTTGAAAAAAAAGGAACTTATTTTCAATGAAAAGGAAAATGAAAACAAGTCCTTAATATTTGACCACAATGCATTGAAGTCCAAGGTCTTTCGCTTTGAACTGACTGAAGGTCTTATTCTGAAGGTTCTCCCCACTATCCTGACAGAAGCCCATCCGGCTCAGAGCTCCTTTTAAACGTCTCTTAATAGTGGGAAATGCTGGGGGGGAGGGGGGGGGGGTATAGTAAGTGGGGGTGGTGTTTGGCATGCAACAGAACCCAGAGTCGGAGAATTTTTAGTAGTCGGCTACGGCTTGCGAAGGTTTATGCATGAAGGAAAGCCAGAGTGTTAGCCACAGACAGAAAGAGGATCTCGATGGTCAAGTATATTTACCCGCACCACTAGGTTGTAGTTTTGAAAGCCTGCCCAGGTGTAATAAAACTGGATCCAGCTCGGATGTTTAAATATCTCACTGCTGATGGCGCTGCTCAGCTCTTCCACATACAAGTCGAAATCCCAATTGTCCTTGTAGATTTTTGCACAGGAGGGGGGACCGACGATGGCCTTACTATTTGTTGTGTGTTATGATAAAGGACATATATTCACAGAATGAGATTACAATTGTGATTTTGCAGGGCTTTAATTAATCATCTGGATATTGTATCCAAAACAAGGCAGCAAAGAAGATACAGAGGCAACTCTACGTGTCCCGCTGGCTGCTGTTGAATGTTGGATTATATTGGTTAAAAAAATGATCTGAATGACTCTTTATTGCTATTGCTATTATTATTGCTATTGCTTATGCTGCATATTGAGTCCAAACTTTCATTAAGATAATGTTGTTCAAGTGACTATCAGCTGTGATGCACCTGCAGGTAATCCTTTTAGGCAACTCCAAAACTGTCTCTGCCTTTAAAGACAGAGACAAGTAGCACATCACTGGGGTCTTTTACACCAACATGGAGAGCTTTAAATTTCTTAATCGTGACCATTCACGGGAGGTAATCATAGGTACTTGCATCTCCCCTCTGCAGTAAAAGTAAAGACTGCACTGCTACTCTGGTGATGAAAAACCATGCTGTTGCAAATGCACATTTCAAACAGAAGTTAAGTATCTTCCATTTTCACTTGAGTACAATTTACATCCCGTTATCATCACTCATAAAAGGTACCTAAAACTTTAAATTTGTCAGACAAACATTGCGCTGCTACATTAGCAACAACACCAACAACTAAAAACCTGTCCGCATATCCTGTATGGAAGTATTGTCTTCTCTAAATGTGTGTGGACACTGTATTTATCTCTTCCAGAACTAGCTTTAGCCACTACATTTCTTTGTTAGAAAGAGATGAGACTAAAACCGTGCCAGTAGTCACAGCAGTCACTATATCAACTTCTGTAACCTGCACAGATCTTCAAGGGTTAAAGTTGCCTCAAAGGATTAAGCAGTAGCATTGTGGGTGTGTCAAGTCAGGAATTTAAATTGGGCATTTTAACTCCTGTCCAGTACTGTTTGAGTACTTTGTTCAGTTTGTTCCACCGCTCAAATGCAGACTGCAATTTTCAAACTATTACTCCAGAAATTGGACATGATGTACTTCAAAATATCACTTACACAAATACATTCATGGGGGTAATATTACACTTTTGTCAATAAATCTTGACATATATTACGCACTGCACCTTTTACAGTCTGATGGAACACTGAAATGGGCATTTGGCATTTTATGATCCGAGCCATTACTAACTTGTTGACTTTATGTCAAGGTGGGAATAATACAGAAAGATACACGTACAGTCGAGAGTACTGGTTCACGTATGACTAACCTGTTGGTGGGGTCCGTCAAGGCGAGGCCAAGGTCCAGCACTGAGCCAGGCTGAGGCGTCCAGGTCACCACATCTGATGTCAGAGTGTTGATGAGGGCATTCAGGTCCTCTGCATGGTTTTTGATATTGGTTTTCCTAATGTACCTGCAGCGCACCCAGAGAATACGTGCTCTGATTAGAGGCCCTTTCACTATCAAAAGAACATAGAAAGACTTTATCGGTGAGTCTATTTCCATGAACTTTTACTCGACCTGTCTGAGGGATGAGCCTCGACAAAATAGCCCGCGAATGGGCAGTAGATCCTCGGCCGAAGTGTCTTCACCAGCTGAGCTTTGTAATTAAGCAGCTTCTTCCTCTCGTTCCTGATAAAGTTTGCCTTCCAGGAATCTGATACAGGACAAATGGACGGCCAATACATCAACAGCATCCATTATCCACAGGTAGTGGATGTTTGTCGCAAGAATTATTCATTTATTTGTTTTTTTTAATCTGAAGAGGACAGGCAGTCAAAAGTGAGATGCCTTCAGGAACAGCACGGAGGAACTGGCCCTACTGTCAATCTCACCACTATATTTCCCTCCACTGAAGGTCACGGGGAACCCGGATGCTCCCCCGGCAAAGTCGCTCATCATCAGGTCCACGTTCTCCGGAAGCCTTCCCCCGTTGGGTCTGGTGCAATCCACCGTGTTCAGGATCATGTGACCTGCAAAAGCACATGCTAACTCCCACTGCAAATCTGTAGGTGGTAATCTAGCTGCAGCACCGAGCAGGACGAGACTGTACCTTTGTACTCAACGATGATGCAGGTGTCCATTTCTGGATGGACACCGTCCATCAGGATCATGAATCTGAGATGCTCATCAACCTGGAACATTGCAAACCATATCAACACTATTTCTCTGCAATTAGACAAATTGAAAGCAGCAGTGACTTACATATTTCCAGACACCGAAAGGAACCACGTTGATGTTGGTCAGCTTAATCTGGCTTTGTTCAAGGTACCTTGAAAGCAAAAAAAGTGGAATTGTTTCATTACTCTTCTAACGACTGAAGTAATTAAACATGTGCTCCTCAACAAACCAAAACACGGCTCTGGAAGTGTCGCCAACATAAATGGGGACATCTGGTCTCCTCTCTGCCAGGACCCTCAGTGTAGGATAACTGAAAGAATCACAAAACAGCTGTTTGTCTCGGCCTCATAAAACCATCTATGACTTTTATCCAAATGGATTTTGTAGCAAGACTTTTGTATGGACAAACCTGCCTCTAACACAGAACCACTTACATATTCTGGCAGGGTTCTGTGTCAGACGCAGGTCTGTCACTGGTAGTCGTCCCCTCAGAAACAAGACATAGTAACAGAGAAGTGAGCCTCCGAATTTAGGGTTACACCAGTTGTATCTAGCATCATTTTAGCTAAAACACACACAATTTCCATGTGTTTTGGGGACTTGAGATGCGTTTGGCTGTTACTTCTCGCTACTCCACCTACAACTCCAACCTGTCACCTGCAGAAGTTCTCCGACGACTCAGCCATTGTTGGCTGTATATCAGAGGGGGACGAGCAGGAGTACAGAGGAGTCATCTTGGAATTGGTTGACTGGTGTGAGCAGAACCACCTGCTGCTCAACACGAATAAGACACAGGAGCTTGCTGTTGATTTCCGTCGAACCACCCAAACTCACACGGCCGTGAACATCCAGGGCTCGGACATCGAGATAGTGGACTCATTCAAGTACCTGGGTGTTCATATGAACAATAAACTGGACTGCTCCTCAAATACCACAGTGATCTACAAGAAGGGCCAGAGTCGCCTCCACCTGCTGAGGAGACTGAGGTCCTTCTGGGTCAGCGGGGCCCTTCTCCGGACTTTTCCTGACACTGTGGTGGCCTCTGCAGTGTGCTATGCCATCCTGTGCTGGGGGAGTAAAGTCACAGGCAGGGACAGGAGGAAACTGGATTGACTGGTGAGGAGAGCCAGTTCTGTCCTGGACTGTCTACTGGAGAGCTCCTTGAGCTCCAGACTGCTGCATCTTCAGTGCAAGAGGGAGCGCTACCACAGGTCATTCCTGCCTGCAGCCATCAGGCTGTACAACTGCACTCAGTAAAATCTCCTTCTCACACTCTTACGTTTTATGAAGGTGCAATAAAACATTTCTGTCAATATTGTATACATAACTTGAAAAATAATGCAACTGCCAATATAATGTGAATATCTTGGTTGTTCCCTCTTAGACGATAAATATTTATATTTATTTATTTTTTCTTTATTCATTTTTACTCAATATGATCTCCATTCCTTTCGACTGTATTGTTACGGTAATTATGCAAATTTAGCCAATGTGGGATTAATAAAGGCTTCTTTTTCTTCTTCTTATAACAGTGGGGGGAACTGTTCTGATGAGCAGGACCACAACACAACACACAAACATGCACTTATGGTCAGTCAGGCTTTGTAAACAAGAGGACAGAAAGGGCTCGAAATCAACAGACAGGGAAAGCGATGTGATGTGATAAAATAACACCACTAAAGCTTTAACGTCCCAACATTTTATGACCTCACGTCTGATGATGAAAAACGCGTATTGCACCTTTAACTTCATACTATTGGCTGAGTCCTGGCAAATGCCGGGTCAGTTCAGGTAAACTTCAGGGACATTTCTCTCAAGGAAGATGTCAAGAGGCTACACCGACCTGAGGTGGTCGGAGTGCATGTGGCTAATGTAGATGAGATCAGCGGCGCACATCCTGTCCAGCGAGTCGCCGGGAGGCTCGTGGAGGAGCCACCAGCCTCTAGCAAACGCAGGACCTTGTAGCCACGGGTCAAACATGAAGCGTCTCGGTCCCAGCTGCAGCTCCATGCAGGCATGGGTCATGTAAGTTACCTGGGAGGGAAGTGTTAGCGTGGAATGGAACGGGTTGCACACGTCACAGTCTTCCTGTACTGTTCCTCTACTTCTGGACTATCATTGAACTACATCGCTGATAGCTATGCTAACTTGCACTATGAGAGCCTGCTGTTAAGATGTTAATGTGAAAATGTGTCTCATGATTTTTCCACACATTAAGTGGCAGGGGTGTCTAACCTCCACTGTGCTCTTTAATGTGAAGGTCCACATTTTTGAAGGGGCCTCAGCTTCCCACATGCTGTCTATTATATACTTGCATATGAAATATACTGTAAATATATTCCATGGATAAGTACACCGTGGAATTTTGTATGTCAGGTTATATTAGGTGAACGTGATCTTAAGCCACTCTTGTGTCATAGGAGTTTAATGGTTACAACCAAAATACCATTCTCACCCTACAGAATAAAAAAATATTATTAGAATTGTGACATCAAATTTTGTTGAAAAAACTTGACACTAAATCCTATTGAACACATAGTTAATGTGATATATCTGTTTTTGCTTTGGTTTTGTTTTTTAATTTGGTTCAGCCCGAATTCCCAGGATGTTACACAGGAAGAGCTTCACAGGGAACAAATAAAATGTAATGTTTGGGGAGGAGCACAGTGGACTCTTTCACATGCTGGTAAAAGGACAATACAGCTACAACTGGTATTTATCTCTTAGAGACCGGTAGGACAAAACCAAGACTGCACTGGCTTTCCCAGTTAAAAGAAAATCATGGTTTCAAAAGCATGTAATACAGTCAACATACTTGAACTTCTCCTTCCTGCAGCTCCAGAGGTTGTCGAGGGTCAGCCAGCCAGGGATCGCTGGGGCTCAACTCAACCAGCTGAAGCCCCCCATCATCCAAAACCTCAACCTCTATGTTGTGAGAGGGAAATTAAAATGTTTCATGAAATATTTTAAGCAGCTCGATGCATGTGAAACATAAATAGTGAATCAAATACAAATGCAAATACATGGCAGTAACTCATTTTTTTTTCTCATGCATTTAGGAAGAAAAACAGAGAACATATCCAGTCAGAGACCGTTGTTTGAAGGGAAATGGCTTATTGATGTGGAATGGGCCAACTTGTTGGAGACCAACAGGAAAGGCCACTTTCAGATATCAGTGCAGAGGAGCAGAAGGACAGAAATAATTACTACATCTTTTTACAAGCCTCATGGAACACTGGAATATTTCCCCATTTCTGAGTGTTGAAGGACTGGGATGAACAGCTTCAGCCGGTGACAAAGCAACTAGTCAGTGTGGTTTCTTGCACTGTGCAATTCTTTATGTGACTTTGTATGATGGCAAAAGTGCTTTGCTATTCACTGATGAAGCTTTTACGAAGCTATGTTCCTGCTGACTGTATTCACAGAGTTTTCTCTGGAAAAACTCGAGTGGCTTGTTAACGTGGCTGGGGTGTCTTGTTTCCAAGGGTGAGATTCACAAAGAATGGAGCGGGGCGGTAAATTGCGGTGCTTTTTGGGGCAACTTTGTGGCCGTAATCTCTGCCACTTTTGCGTCGTATCCTCAAAGATTTTTGTGTTAATGAATGCAGAACGGCCAAAAATGCGGCACCTGAGGAGTCAGAAGCACAACATTCATCTCTGTCATTGCGCTCTAGTAACCTGACCGCAATTTTTGCGATGGATCATCAGATCAATCGCCAGAAGTTGAATTTCTGACGGAATACTTTATTTTTGTTGTTGTGAAACACCATGCACAATGGCTTTCTCCCCAATTCACGCCAAGAAAGAGACAGTCGCACATGTCTCTCCAAACATCTCTAAAGCCCTGCACCAGTGATGGAGGATGACACACATAAATCACACGAAGCAGCAGGAGCAGTGCGGCAGCAGCCTTTTAGTGAGGGCAGGAACAATAATACCATTGCGTCCAGACGTGATTCACAGTACACATATCATCATCATCATCATCATCACATACATTCAGAGGTGAAGGTGCTATACAGCTCATCTGACCACGCAATCATCTCCTTTGACTCAAGCCCAACCACCCCATCGTCCAATGGGGCCACCATGGTGCAGTCCTTCATCACGCAAGCTAGCACCTTGAACGCACCAATTAACGAACGCAGGCCCATCACAGTCTTGGGTGGGGGTCACACCGCCAGAGCAGAGATGCGGTGAGGGCTTACCCGTGTTTTACCCTGGCGCCAGACCCGACCTAGGATGGAGGTTTGTACAGGGGCAACAGTGATCTTGGTGGCGGACAGGTTCAAACACCTGTGTTGTAGGGCTGAGAGAACCCGCCTCCAGACAGCAAGCAAGTCCTTGGGAGGACCTGCTCCACAATACAGGTTGTCAGATACTTTGGCCACATGGCCCTGTTCAAGGAGGTCCCCAAAGACCTTGCATGTCAACTCCCCCAGCGCTGTCGGACCCTGGCATACCCATGGCGCTCTGCACGTACATACACCATCCTTGAAGGGCGTGTCTACTGGAAGTGTGTCCGTGTCTCACCCACAACCTTCAAGAGGGATGAGCCATCCACTTTGAATGCGGATTGTGTACTTTCTGTGACCGTAACGCCCAGCCTGGTTGCACATGATGCTTTGATCATGTTGTCTGTAACTCCACTCTCAACAGTAAGATGCACGGGGCAGTGGCCGTGGAATGCATCCAGGTAGGGGGACTGTTTGACGAGTACACGTTTTATGCCACTAGACTGCAGTCTCCTCACTACTGCACTCACCAGGGTCAATCACCTGCTCACCCACCACGTGGCGCAACCTAGCCATGAACGTCTTGTCTTGTTGGGGTAGAAACGTGCATTTAATTAAAAAGTGGTTATCAGGTCTGCCGGCACATTTGCATCCGGGACATGACTTCCTCTGATGAGCAGGCGGAGTCGGCAGGTCGGCATATATGAGGCAGAGCCGTTGGAGGACAACAAAGTGATGATGTTAACTCTTCATCCTCAGTCACAGCCGCTCCTATGTGAGTTACGCCAGAATCTTAGCGTGGCAGGTTGTCGACAGTAAAGACCATTAGGCGATGATGCAAATCCTCTGGTCTCTCATCAGGTTCTTGTCTGATAGCAGCAAAGTCAATAAAGTGAGCCCCAGTGCACTGAAAGCCATAATGTAAATGAATAGCTTGCCATATGTTGTCAATGGATGTGGAGTTCCTGACAATACTGTGGTGAGAGATGACTGGACAGTAATTAGCAATTTGTCCCAGCGTGAGCTCTACCATGGCAGCTTTATGTTCTTTAGTGTGGCTTTGGCCAGCGGGAACTGTGTCAGCATCATCTATGAATCCGTAGCACGGAGACGTCTTGGATTTCTTTTGTACAGTGTGGACAGTAGATTCTGACTTCAGTTCTCGAAAGAATTAACAGTCTCAATCTTGGTCAAACACCATTGCTTCAGCGCCCTGTGTGAATTAGCAATGCTGTCTGCTTAGCTTAGCATCAGCTCCACTGCGTCTGATTGCAGACTTCACTACACTCTGATGTCCCTGGCAGGGTAATTAGCGATGTGGCGTCGGCCGTGGATAATTTCCCCGGGTCATAGGTACGAGAAGCGCTGCCACCACGCCAGTGAGGGAGGACAACACACATAAGTCACATCAGTGGCAGACTCAGCAAATTGGGGGCCTAAAGCAAACATAGGCAGGGGCCCTCTTCTTCTGTTCTTTTAACACAAAAGCTGGAAAGGCCGCCTCAAAGGCACCTATGATTATACAACCTCATAATAAAAAGTACAGGTAGAACAGAATGAGATACTAAAGTTTCAGTCATAACACTGGTTCATATCAAAATGCCCCATATTTATTAAAAGAAAATGCAGACTTACTTAAGTGCAAGAAAGAAAGAAAGAGAAACAGGGAGAGTTTATGTACACGGAGAGAGAGAGACTGTGCGTGTGTGTGAGATTGTATTAATGAAATGGTTGGTAACTATTTACATATATTGTGAAGTGATAAAGCCGAGAGCTGAGAGGGAGTAAATAAAAGCACATATAATACTATATTGGGGATGCTCATGGGGATGCTCAGGTCCTACTTGTTGATGAACCGTCTCACAAACATCTCAGACTCAGTCTTCACATGCTGTTCTTCATTTGCTTTGCTGTAAACAAGCCAGGACCTATTGATCTTCTCTCCATTCTTCATGAATATATAGAAGTTACTACATGTGAACCTCCGACTGTCTGCGTTTTTAGGGAAGTCAGTTTCTATTTGAACAGGTCCTCTCCTAACTATCGTGCATCACTGATATTTTTTGGCCACAGTGCCGGGTCATCATCCAGTCCTAATTCATTCACACTTTGGCCAGACGGAGGGCTGTTTGGCCACGGACTCACCAAATTTTCATTTTGAGCATCACGGCTTTGCTCCTCCACCACGTGCTCGTGGCACTTGGTTCTGCTGCAACTTGTTGAGCTAGCCCGCTGGAACTCGGCTCCAAGTCTGCCAACTCTGCCGTAATCTCTGGCCCCTGCTGCTGCTCGTTGACATTTTTTTCAAGCTGTTTTGTCACAGAGACCGTAAAAAATATGACACTTTTGGTAGTGTCGCGATGTATTTGTTTTTTTGTGTGTCTTCTCTTTTTTTTCCGTTTCTCTGACCCGCTTTGATAGCTCCGCTTCATCTTTGCATCCTCCAGCCGGCGCGAGCACGGTTGCTCTCGTTTATAAACAAACCCACATGACTTGTGCGAGGGAAAGGAGGGGGCTGGTGTAGGTACAGAATTGCTGTGTCTCAATTCAGGTTCTGCGTCCTTGAAGTGCGCATTTTGAAAAGAAGTTGCGTCATAGCACTGCGCGAAGGCTTGTCCCAATTCCCGAGGGTGCTTAGGACGCTCAAAATGCGCACTCGGAAATACGCACTTGTTTTAGCCGATTCCAAGGATGCACCGCTACTATCCTTCGCATACTTGGGTATCCCATGATGCTTTGCGTGCTGCTGCAAAGCATCGTGGGATCCTGGGAAGTCAGCTGAAATTAGCGGCATGTTCTGGTTAAGACACGACATATAAATCTAAATATTGAAGTTTCACATAAAGTATCCAGTTTTTAACGTAGGATTTTATTTATTTGATCATCCAACGGCATCGTTAGATGGTGAACCAATGGTTACCTGGAGGCGGGGTTTGGTCCGAGTGTCCTCCGTCTGAAGGAAGCGATCTTAGACTTCCCAGCCTAGAAGGACGGACCAAACCCCGCCTCCCCGGTCACCACTCGGGACGGTCTAGCCTGCGGCGTATTTCCTCGTTTCGTCACCGCCGTTCCCTCCGGCTGGCCAACCCCGGAAGTGACGTTTTTATAGTATCAAGCTAACCATTGGTTCGCCATCTAACGATGGCGTTGAGTGTTCAAATAAATAAAAACACGATGTTAAAACTGAATATTCTATGTGAAATTTAATACTTAAATTTATACGAAGTGTCTTTGCCAGTAGATGCCGCTAATTTCAGCTGACTTCCCAGGATCCCGCGATGCTTTGCAGCCGCACGCAAAGCATCGTGGGATACATAAGTGCGCGAAGGATAGTAGCGGTGCATCCTTGGAATCGGCTAAAACGAGTGCGTATTTCCGAGTACGCATTTTGAGCGTCCTAAGCACCCTCGGGAAGCACCTGGGTTTGGCTGGTGCTGCTTACGTCTGTCAAAATAAGTGTGGACGTTAGCGTCTTCGTGGTCTTTGTGGTCTTTGTGGATCGTGTGTTTTGAATAAAGCATATTTGCATCGAAGACGGTGTCATTTAGCATGAAATGAGCCATTTAAATATATTCAAATAAGTCTGACGCAGCCCTGCTGCTACCTGCGTCTCAACGCATTTTCCACTTTGCCTGCCTTCTGTGGATAGGACTGCACTGTTCATGGTCCTGTTTGCATGGATTTTCTGCCGAGCAATCGCTTTGTTGGCCCCAAGCATCTTTTTAATTTGTTGGGTCTCATACTGTCAGCTGTCAGAGTTTTCAGACATAAAATTCGCACAGGTCGCTACCCATCTCCCGCCACATTCACTGTGAACCCAAGAGCAACACAGGCTTTGTCATATTTTCTTGTTTTGGCTTCTGGTTGATTACCAGCAGCTGAGCTCTTTGTCTTGTTTGTTTTGAGAAGCATTGCCTGTTTTTCTTGCATCTCTGTCAATTATTTGTACCTGAACAGCGTTTTTTTTCTTTTTTTTTTAATTAGGTACACACTGGCAAGACTTTATGTTAATTGTTCTGCCATAAAAAAAAAGTTCTGACGTCAAATATTAGTTCCCCTGGGGGCCCCCTGCCACCCACCTTCCCCAACGTTTCGTTCCCTCCTCAAGAGTCAGTGAATAAATGAGTAATTAATGAAATGAAGAAATGTTTTATTCAGTAGCCTGACTGTTGCCAGATTAGGAGACAGGACCCATGACGTCCAGATAAATAGACTTTCTGCAAAGCAACAAGTCTGGTCTTTTGTTAACCACTGAACACAGTCGTAGAAGGAAGGAAACAGCTACAGTTCCACTTAATGTCTCAGCACCTCTCTCGAATTGGAAATGTTAATTGTTCGCAGGTGTAGATCGGGCCAAATGATGAGCACTCCAGTCACCTGTGTACAAGATAAATGATACATCGCCGACCCCAAATGCAAAATATTGCATGGAGAGAACTGCTCACTCACGCACTCAAAGCAGTTTGCAGCTTTGCAGCAGTTTATTTTGTTAATGTGAAGGATTTGTTTGAGGGTTTTTTCCCCCTTTAAATTGCCTTGGATTTAACTACAAAGCACATGTGCAAGCATGCTGTACTGCCACAAAGGCAGGCCTATTTTTGTTGGAGCAACAAATGCATGGTGACTATTTGCATGTTTTTTTTTTAATTAAGTTTTTGGCTGCTAGCATTGAGTTGGTAGATTTATGTTTTAATTGAATCCAATGACAGTCTGTTTTCTGGCAAAGGCATGTGTGTTACGCAACACTTTTTTTTTTTTTTTTAAAGAAGAAGACAGAATTGAGTCTCTCTTTCATTCGTTATGTGCAGTCAGGACCTTGCCACTAGTCGCACATTGGATCACAACTCAAAGGGAACTCAGCATTTGTCCGCAAACAATTTGCTGTAACAAGATCACAACAATAGGAAGATTTGGTTTGAAGTTCAGATGTTTTTGTGGCAATTGCGGTAACAGAATGTTCTTGTCTGAATGTCTGTGGACGGTAACTCCCCTTGGACCTCGGATGATAATTGCTTCCTCGCAACAACAGCAAGACTGCAGCGTACAGTTACTTTAAAAAAAAAAAAGATTTTGAGAATACTTTTAACATGGTGAAAAGTTATGGTCTGGGCAAGTAAGGCAAGTTACAGAGTCACTGCAATGATGTTTTAGGAAGCAGCAGGTAGATTATGACTCAAGTTGCAAAAGATAACTTATCATACTCTCTCAATTTCAGTACTTTCTATTTTTTGTTGTGATAAATATGTGACTTAGAGATGAAAACGTTTAACAATCTTTGCTGACTCTTTCATCTATCATTTTTTGGAGGAAGATAAGGTGGCGGTAGTGTCTGTGTACTGCACTCTGGGGGTCCACCACGCTTAAACACCACACCTAGAGATGAACCCTGTTGTCATGCACCGCTGAACATTGCAAACAGGCTGCACTGTTTTTCAATACTTTGCAATTGAGGCTGGAGGCAGAACTCACCGAGCTCGTCCTGCGAGAAGCTGTCCGGTGGATTCACGTACTTCATGGTAGAAGCGTTCAGCTTCCAGTTGTGCTTGGTGCACCTCACTATCCTGTGGGAAGGAGAGATGGAAGCTCTGGGAGCTACTTGAAAGACACACGTTCACCAGGCCGGTGCTTCGGTTCGGGCGACCTCACCTGCCTGCCAGGTCTTCGACGTCTCTGACGAATAACCCGCCCTGGTGTTTACATTGGTTCCTGCACGCTTTGAACTCATCGCCACTCTTGTAAATGATGTAACACTTGCCATCCACCGGGTTCTTCTTAAAGTTGACTCCCTCTTTGAGTGAGTCCACCACTTCGGCATTCAGCGTCAGTATCACCTGCGACCTCTGGCGGTCCATTTTACCTGAAATTGGACATCATCTCAATTATGCTTTAAGGAATTTCCATTCAGAAAAATCAAGGACTGAATCTTAGAGTGTTGTGAGGGCTGAAAGGCACCACCGCCCAGTGGGAATGACTCAAGCACTAACATTAAGTGACAAGATTTCATACAATGTTCTGCCAGGAATTCAGTCAGACAGGTCAAAAGTGATGGACACGAAAAAAAGATTTTTGTTTTTGTTTACCAAGAGGTTTTAAAGTACTAAAAAGAAGTATGTTACGTCAATAACCAAAACCAACACTTTCAAAATGTGTCCCAGTGATTTTCACTGTCTCTCAATTGAAACCATTTCTGGAATCTGTGGCCAGAGCTCATCTTAACGACACTGTTGATACCTTTATTTAGATACCAACCTCTCAGGCATTCATGTCCTCAATCCAACAAGTCAACCACTGTTGCCCTCAGTCCGATCCAAAAATAACCACCCCGGCTGTCTAAGTGTAAAAGTCAAGTTCGACAGAGGAAGCTGCCAAGTAGCAATAAAATCCCTCAAAGGACGTTAAAGGTGGCTCGTCATTGTGACTCTTGTTACCTGCACGCAGGCATGATTGTTTTTTGTTCTCAATTGGCTGCTCTTTTTTCTCTTTTTGTAAAAGAGATAGGAAACAACACGGTTTCAGTTGTCAGTGAGAGGTCACTAAGCTATAAATGGGAGTCCCAACAGTTGCTGACTAGATGGTGACACGGGAGTGGATTTTCACTCCCGTCCCATCCTACTCCCACAGGGGAAAAAGATCCTGTCCCTTCCCGCTCCCGGTGAAAAACGACTCCCGCTACCGTCCTGCTCCCGTTCAGAATGACTCCCACTCTCTTACCGCTCCCATTTTGGAGGTCAGCTACATTGAAAAAAAAAAAAAAAAACTAAAAAAAACAACAACAAACAACTAAAGTTGCATTTTACTCATATACTCATGAACAGTTTGTCGCCCCCTTTCTCCTCATGGACTCTCACTATTTTGTGCAACATGGAATAGAGAACAAACTGGAAAAAATTGAAAGACATAAAAATGCAAATAAAATGGATGGATAGGACGTTGCATATGGAGGACCAGATCGTGCCAAAATTAAACAAATAGATACATCATGAAATAATTATTTAAATGTGTCATTAATTAATTAAAATTTGAATTAAATACAAAAATCTGTAATTAATTAACTAAAATACCAATTCATTTCATGGAAATATATATATATATATATATATATACATATATGTATATACATATATGAATTATTTCACTCTATAATTAATTATTTCATGGTCCTGTGTTGCAGTGCTTCATGAATTTATTTTATCTGTCAAACTCGCCCATCAAAGTCGGTGGGCGGATCCTAACACCTGATTGGCTACCCTGCACATCAAGTCAGAGCAAATCGATTTCGGATAATTGGTCGGAGAGTGCAGAAATAACTGACAATTTCATTAAATTCCTCTGCTTTACACAAGTTGCATTTGAACCTATTTCAAATTGGAGTTTGGAGATTAATTTCAGTTGATTTATGCACGGATCATCGACGCAGTTGTAATCAGGGAAAGTATGAGACCGACAATGAAAATACTGCGGTCAAGCCAACCGACAGGTCGACAAAAGCGGTCGAGCCAGCAGGCACTCGCTTTTTGCTTGCTCCGTGTACACCAGGTATTACGGTAGTCATTGTACTCAATTTGGAAACTAGATAGAATCGCTTTTCTCTGTACTTGGTTTCAGATGAACATTATTGGAGAATTCCTAATTGTCACGTCATCATTCCACTTCAGGGTGCTAGGGCACCACCCCAGGAACACCCTCACTGGATTTCTGCAATTTCTGATGGAGCATTTCAGAATAAAGTCCATCCAAAAATGTACATTTTCTATGTTTATTATTCTTGATTTCAATTGAAAATATTTGGAGAATTCCTAATTGTCACGCCAGTATTCCACTTCAGGGTGCTAGTGCACCACCCCAGGAATCTCCTCAGCAAATTTATGCAATTTCTGATGTAGCATTTCAGAATAAAGCTCATCCAAAACTGTGCACTTTTTGTGTTTATTATTCTTGATTTCAATTGAATGTATTTGGAGAATTCCTAATTGTCACGCCAATATTCCACTTCAGGGTGCTAGGGCACCACCCCAGGAACACCCTCACTGATTTCACAAATTTCTGATCGAGCATTTCAGAATAAAGCCCATCCAAAAATGTACATTTTTTATGTTTATTATTCTTGATTTCAATTGAAAATATTTGGAGAATTCCTAATTGTCACGCCAGTATTCCACTTCAGGGTGCTAGTGCACCACCCCAGGAACACCCTCACTGAATTTCAGGAAATTCAGATGGAGCATTTAAAAAAAAAAAGCTCATCCAAAACTGTGCACTTTTTGTGTTTATTATTCTTGATTTCAATTGAATGTATTTGGAGAATTCCTAATTGTCACGCCAATATTCCACTTCAGGGTGCTAGTGCACCACCCCAGGAACACCCTCACTGAATTTCAGCAATTTCTGATGGAGCATTTCAGAATAAAGCCTCTAAATTCCTCTGCTTTACATGCTACATGCTCGGGGTCAGCAGGTCCTGATTCCACATAGTCTGCAAGTTCTAAAATATCTCTCACCAACTCCCTCGAACGTTAATGGAGATCCTCCACCAACAAAGCCGCCTTGTTTACAAAAACTTCAGACCAAAGCGGTGGATTAGACTACATTCGAGTTAGCCCCGCCCACCGATTTTGATGGGGGGTTTGAAAGATATAATAAATTCATGAAGCACTGCAACACAACCATGAAAGAATTAATTAAATAGTGAAATAATTATATTTATATATTTTACATAAAATGAATTGGTATTTTAATGAATTGATGACACATTTAATAACACATTTTTGTATTTAATTCAAATTTTAATTAATTAATAACACATTTAAATAATTATTTAATGACGTATTTATTTATTTAATTTTGGCAAGTAAGTAAAAATACAAGACTAGACAAAGCAGTGCTTGTTGCCCAATCATTTCTGCAATAAGTTTACCCTTGATTTATTTATTTATTTATTTATTGTTAATTTGCTGTTTCCTCATTTCTTTCCTTCACGAATGACCTTTGATCATTCTACACTGCTCTTTGCTTTGAACCAACAATCGGAAAGTGAATTCAGCAACTGAACTTGTCAAGCTTCTTGAACTTTTGCATCAAGTCTTCTGCACCGGTCATTTTAAGTTTGCCACAAAACGAGCCACAAAAGTGATGTGTTTGTTCCAGCACTTTGCATCCTCATAAATTATGAGATAGTGGTCTGAAAATGTTGTTTTTATGTTTCATAAAAATACTGCGTTAATGTGATGTTAAACATCAGGGTGGGATGGAGCATGGGGTGGGCACTCACACACACGTCCATCATGATGCAAATAATTCTAGTCAAACTCTAAATAAAACCACAGATTTGTTTTTGTCAACCTGCAGACTACGGCAGTTATTCATCCTGCTGCTGAAGCTCTGAAGTCTCACGCTTGTGCATAAAAACATGGATAAGAAGTCTTTTTGAGTACGTCAGAGATTCCTTTTCTTTGATTTTGGTTGATTAGGGCTTTTTGTGGCATTGATAAAGTTTGAATAGCCTCATGGTATTAAACTTGGGCTACAAATTATAACCATACTGACAGTTAGATGCAGATGGGTCTTATGGTAGCAAGTCTAGGTCCAAAAACATTAAAAACATTATAAGCTCTTTGTTATCATACAAGCAAACTGCCCACTGATTATTAAGAAAACGGCATGAGATAAATATAAATATAACATGCAAGTAGGTAAAAATACAAAACTAGACAAACTTATTGTGCTTATCGTCCAATCATTTCTACGATCATTTTGTCTCTCTTCTCTGCACTGTTCTTTACTTTTAACCACCTGTTGTAAAGTGAGTTCAGCCATTGCCCAGCTTCCTGCTTCCTGTGTTACGGTGTTCTGCAAACATTTTTCAATTTATGAATTAAAGACTGTAAAATTAACAAATATTGTCAGACTATGCACCCTCTACGTGGGAACATCATTTGGCCTTTCATTTCTATGATATTTCTTTTCAGTTTGTTAATAATATAATTTCCTGTAATCTACTTGGTGAGTGGCAATGAGGCAGCTGCATCACACATCAATAATTAGAAGTTCATAATCATTATTTAATCAATTATAATCAGTCTCTTCTGGACAGTTGAGTCGAAGCACTGCAAATCCTCCACCTTCATTCGCTCTACTGAATGTCACCACCTCGTTCTCCCTGTGTTGGATATTGTTAAAAAACAAAACATTGACAACCATTGAAGTTTATTCTTGCAAGAAGAAGCAAGTAATGTACAGTTCTTTTGCAGTCTACAGAAAAGCTCAGTGAGAGGTAGTTCCCACCTGGCTTATACACACGGCAGGAATGGTTGGGGTTAGTTAGGTTAGAGTAATGATGTTTTATTTATCTTCATAATAATCATGCGCAAGTCTTACGATAATGTTCATGATGTTTGCACTGCTCCTCAGTCCTCGTCCACAGGGTGCCCTTAAGTTGGAGCTTGAGTTGTATCAGAATAGGAAACAGCCCAAAAAAATTATAAAATGATGCACTGTTCTTCTATCTGGACTCTCAAATTAATGATTGCACGATAGATTTTGATTATTCAGTGAAGACTTCATTTCTGCTTGCTTGCTTGCTTCTTCTGCCGCTTATCCGGGGTCGGGTCGGGGGGGCAGCAGCCTCAGCAGAGATGCTCAGACCTCCCTGGCCCCAGTCACCTCCTCCAGCTCATCCGGTGGGACCCCAAGGCGTTCCCAGACCAGCCGGGAGACATAGTCCCTCCAGCGTGTCCTGGGTCTTCCCCGAGGCCTCCTCCCAGTGGGACATGCCCGGAACACCTGCCCAGGGAGGCGTCCAGGAGGCATCCGGAACAGATGCCCGAGCCACCTCAGCTGGCCCCACTCGATGCGGAGGAGCAGCGGCTCTACTCCGAGCTCCTCCCGGGTGGCTGAGCTTCTCACCCTGTCCTTCAGGGTACACCCAGCCACCCTGTGGAGGAAACTCATTTCGGCCGCTTGTATTCACAATCTTGTTCTTTCGGTCACTACCCAAAGCTCGTGACCATAGGTGAGGGTGGGAACGTAGATCGACCGGTAAATCGAGAGCCTCGCCTTTCGGCTTAGCTCCTTCTTCACCACGACGGACCGGTACAGCGACCGCATCACTGCAGCCGCTGCGCCGATCCGCCTGTCGATCTCACGCTCCATCCTCCCCTCACTCGTGACTCGAAGACCCCGAGATACTTGAACTCCTCCACCTGAGGCAGGATCACTCCACCGACCCGGAGAGGACAAACCACCTTTTTCCGGTCGGTTCATTTCTGCCACAGTAGTTATTGGGTTTTGTCCTTTGTTCCGAGTAATGGCAGAGTATACCAGAGAAGCTTGGGAGGCTACTTAGGGGGATGTTTTGCCCTTGTCCTTGAAGATAAAACAAACTTCATGACATCTGAGTGAAACTGCACCTGTCTGCTCTTGGTTTCATGATGTCGATGAACAGTGAGAAATTAATGCTTTTTACCAATTACACTCTCTCATCCACAGACATGATTGATGTGTTGCTGCAGCTGACCTTCATTTGCACACCACCGTCTTGCTAGATTGTCCTGCACATGTTCCCTGCTCTCACATATCACTAATAATAATACTAATTTTAAAAATAGAGTTGGTTGTAGAATTCAATTCTACCTCTGAGAGTTTTTTTCTTTACTTTTGCAAATGATGCATACTTGAATTGATTAAATGCTGATGATTTTGTCCTAAAAATAGCACTAAAGCAAAATCAAATGAATCACCAAATAATTTCATCATCTCCACCTGAAGCCCGCGCCCTTGAACACAGTCAGATACCATCTACACACCTTAATAAATATATAAAAGATTTTGCCATGCAGTACAATGAGGACTATGACTTTGCGTTTTTTTTTTTTTTTTTAAATTGCCCAGCAGCATCTTTATCGTCTGAAAGGTTTTTAACTATTTTACCTGAATGCATGGCATTCAAGCGTTTGATTTTTAAACGTTTTAGCGTTTGACGTTACAAATTTTGTCAATGACAAAAACGTGACTCACCCCCCAGAAAACAGACGGAGAGAAAGAGACGGAATCCTCGTCACTTTGCCCGGTTGTCAAGTGCAGCGACGGAGTTGCAGTATGGCTCCATATGAAGACGAGGAGTCACAAACCGATACTAATACAGGAAGTGCGGGATGTCTGGGTGCCTGTCTCCATCACGTTTAGCAGTAACCTGCTGGATCTGTAGCGCCACACCGCGTCAATTAGGGCGCCAACTCCTTAATATGACATGAGGTCCTCATAATAATGGAACTTCAACAACGACGAGAATGTAATGTTGAAAATCCATGCTGTGCTTTGTGAGAAGCATAGAAGCACAAGTTGCATTTGAACCTATTTTAAATACTGCGGTCAAGTGAGCCGCCGTTCGTCCTCGCGCAGTCAAGCCAGCCGCTTCTACATTTTCATCGCGCCGGTGTTGCCGTACTTACGGCGAGAGTCCACTGAGAAAGTCAGCGCTTGTTCAATGGCAAGCGAGTTAACTTCCGGGTTTAAAAATAAGAGGCAAGCTCTCTCTCTCTCTCTCTCTCTCTCTCTCTCTCTCTCTCTCTCTCTCTCTCTCTCTCTCTCTCTCTCTCTCACTCTGTGTGTATGTGTAAGTTCTTACAATGGTTGTTACAATTGACTTAAGGAACACCCTGACTACATCATCAGTCATTATCAAGCATTTCTACTGTAGCATTTTGGAGATATTAAGCCTCAAAGTTGTTGTTTTTTAGCTTTTCAAACAGGCAAAAAGGACCTCGTACCCCATCTTTACTGTACAATAAAATACAATTGCTCCATAAGTTATGACAATGGTTGGTACAGTTGACTTAAGGAACACCCTGCCTATATCCCCAATGATTGTCAAGCATATTTACTAGCATTCTGGAGATATTAAGCCTCAAAGTTGCTTTTTTTCTTGTTTAGCGACAGAAAAGTGCCAATATTACATTTTTACTGTACAATAACATCATATTGCTCCATAGGTTCTGACAGTGGTTGGTATGGTTGACCTGAGGAACACCCTGACTACATCCTCAGTCATTATCAAGCATATTTACTGTAGCATTTTGGAGATATTAAGCCTCAAAGTTGGGAGTGGGTTGAAAGGATGACTAACGTTCAGTATCGTATTTTGACATTTCTGTCGCAAAACAAGAAAAAAAGCAACTTTGAGGCTTAATATCTCCAAAATGCTACAGTAGATATGCTTGATAATGACTGATGATGTAGTCAGGGTGTTCCTTAAGTCAACTGTAACAACCATTGTAAGAACTTATGGAGCAATATGATGTTACTGAACAGTAGAAATTGAAACAAAACAAAAACAATCATCACAGAGAGAGAGAGAGCGAGAGAGAGCGAGAGAGAGAGAGAGAGAGAGAGAGAGAGAGAGAGAGAGAGAGAGAGAGAGAGAGAGAGAGAGAGAGAGATTGCCTGTTATTTATAAAACCGGAAGTTAACTCGCTTGCCATTGAACAAGCGCTGACTTTCTCAGTGGACTCTCGCCGTAAGTACGGCAACACCGGCGCAGTGAAAATGTAGAAGCGGCTGGCTTGTCTGTGCGAGGACGAACGGCGGCTCACTTGACCGCAGTAATTTAAAATAGGTTCAAATGCAACTTGTGCTTCTATGCTTCTCGCAAAGCACAGCATGGATTTTCAACATTACAACCTATTTGAAATTGGAGTTTGGAGATTAATTTCACAGTTGATCTATGCACGGATCATCGACGCAGTTGTAATCAGGGAAAGTATGAGACCGACAACCTTGTTCAAATAACACATGGCTCATTTAAAGTGCAAATTGTGTTCCTGTCCTAGAGTTGAATGGCCAGATTCTCCACTAAGATCTGCTCGGCCATACTTGTAACTTGTCGTGCAAATTATTTGAATAATAAAAACAAAATACTCAATATCGCTGCACACAAGTTACTGAACTCGATGACCCTTTTACACGCGCTCTAGACAGAAGAAACATTAAAAAAAATATCTGGCAACATCCAGTGGTCGCAACTGGCATTGACCCATTGGCTTCACAACTGCTGTGATGATGTTGTTTGTTGATGAAAAGGCACATGAATGCAGGTGTCGTGCCAAGGCAGTTATCCCCGATGGAATTTGTATTCCCCGGCCGCGGATGCGCGCGCACACTTCGACGCTTCGGTTTCAACGAAGTACATGCGCAATATGTAATTCATCGTTTCAGTGTTCTAGTTTTTATCAACAACGTTACATATTACGACATATTAGACATTTACCAAGAATGTTTCATTCTGCTCTTTCCGACGTGTTGTTGAAGTGTATATATTAGTTTAGTCAATGACGTTACGCTACGGACACAGACAGTTTCCCAGAATGTTTTTATTCCGCTGTCCTCTACGTGGTGTTGAAACGTATCTGTGTTCAATCAACGACGCTATGCTACGTACAAATTAGACATTAATCAAGAATGTTTTTATTACTCTGTAGCCTACGTGGGGTCGAAGCTTATATTAGGCTATACAGTGTACTGCATTGGCAATGTCGTGTCTATTTCCTCCAATGTTATAATGTACCACGTAGGCTAGACGATTACTTACACTGTGAAATCACCATCAAAATATTGTTGGAAATGATTCTGAATTTCCTCTCCAAAAATAATCATAAAACTTTGCATCATATACCCGTTTGTATTTATTATGTTTTTCCACTGCACAAAACCATAAAGACACCTAGTCACACTGGTCACTATGGAGAAGATTCCTCTCTCCTAGCTGAAGTTACAGGGGGGATACTTATTATATCAGACTGTACAGACGGGCTGCCATAAATTGTATCCCCCCTCCTAAACAAACACATGTTGCACTATCAACTTGTGTTTTATTTTGTAAGTATTTCAGGTCATGTCTAGTCACACTGGTCAATATGGAGAAGATTCTTCTCTCCTAGCTGAAGTTACAGGGGGGATACTTATTATATCAGACTGTACAGACGGGCTGCCAGAATAAGTATCCTCCCCTCCAAAACAAACAGGCAAGCGACCCGGGTGAAAATACTGCGGTCAAGCCAACCGACAGGTCGACAAAAGCGGTCGAGCCAGCAGGCACTCGCTTTTTGCTTGCTCCGTGTACACCAGGTATTACGGTAGTCATTGTACTCAATTTGGAAACTAGATAGAATCGCTTTTCTCTGTACTTGGTTTCAGATGAACATTATTGGAGAATTCCTAATTGTCACGTCATCATTCCACTTCAGGGTGCTAGAGCACCACCCCAGGAACACCCTCACTGATTTCACAAATTTCTGATGGAGCATTTCAAAATAAAGCCCATCCAAAAATGTACATTTTCTATGTTTATTATTCTTGATTTCAGATGAAAATAATTGGAGAATTCCTAATTGTCACGCCAGTATTCCACTTCAGGGTGCTAGTGCACCACCCCAGGAACAACCTCACTGAATTTCAGGAAATTCTGATGTAGCATTTCAGAATAAAGCTCATCCAAAAATGTGCACTTTTTGTGTTTATTATTCTTGATTTCAATTGAAAATATTTGGAGAATTCTTACTTGTCACTCCATTATTCCACTTCAGGGTGCTAGTGCACCACCCCATGAATCTCCTCAGCGAATTTCAGAAATTTCTGATTGAGAATTTCAAAATAAAGCTCATCCAAAAATGTGCACTTTTTATGTTTATTATTCTTGATTTCAATTGAAAATATTTAGAGAATTCCTAATTGTCACGCCAGTATTCTACTTCAGGGTGCTAGTGCACCACCCCAGGAACACCCTCACTGAATTTCAGGAAATTCTGATGGAGCATTTCAGAATAAAGCTCATCCAAAAATGTGCACTTTTTTTGTTTATTATTCTTGATTTCAGATGATGACCCCAGGAACACCCTCACTGAATTTGAGGAAATTTTTTCAGTGCATAAAATTGTAAAATTGGAGAGATCAGAAACAAAGTGCAATTGCCTGCGATATATTCATATTCATTTCAAAAACGAACATTACATTTTTGGGCGATATTAAACAACTTGAAATATGTCGCCTCTTGCTTGTCGTATCAAATAAATTAGAGCATACGCAACGTAGAGCTTGATGAGATGAACGCGTGGTTGTTTGTTGCACATCGATGCGATATTCCTAGGGGGCGCTACGGCCATTAAAGTTTTCTTCTCATGTCTCGGTTTTTGAAACTTGGGAAACAAATGCTTCCAACTCGGCCATTTCTACATCTACAGGAGCATCATCGTTTAGCTGAGGTCTTCAGGAATCTAACTGTGTAACCTTTATCCAAGTGTGAACAACGGTGTAGGCGTGGCCAGTGAATGAACGGACAATCCAACTTGGGGGCATTTCAAACAAATTGAAATATCTCACTTTCTGTATGTCGTACAAAAAAAGTTAGAGGATTTTGCTGGAGGATCTGTGATGATCTGGGGGTGCTTTAGCAAGGCTGGAATCGGGCAGATTTGTCTTTGCGAAGGACGCATGAATCAAGCCACGTACAAGGTCATCCTTGAAGAAAACTTGCTTCCTTCTGCTCTGATAATGTTCCCCAACTCTGAGGATTGTTTTTTCTAGCAGGACAATGCTCCATGCCACACAGCGAGGTCGATTAAGTTGTGGATGAAGGACCACCAGATCAAGACCCTGTCATGGCCAGCCCAATCTCCAGACCTGAACCCCATTGAAAACCTCTGGAATGTGATCGAGAGGAAGATGGATGGTCACAAGCCATCCAACAGAGCTGAGCTGCTTGAATTTTTGCGCCAGGAGTGGCATAAGGTCACCCAACAGCAATGTGAAGGACTGGTGGAGAGCATGCCAAGACGCATGAAAGCTGTGATTAAAAGTCAGCATTATTCTATCAAATATTGATTTCCAAACTCTTCTTAAGTTAAAACATTAGTATTGTGGTGTTTCAAAACAAATATAAACTTGTTTTCTTTGCGTTCTCTGAGTTCTGAAAACACTGCTTTTTGGTTATTTTGATCATTTGTCATTTTCTGCAAATAAATGCTAGAAATGACAGTATTTTTGTTTGGAATTTTGGAGAAATGTTGTCAATAGTTTAAAGAATGAAACAAAAATGTTTATTTTACTCAAACACATGCCTATAAATAGTAAAATCAGAAAAACTGATAATTTCGCAGTGGTCTCTTAATTTTTTCCGGAGCTGTATATGTATGTTGTCAGGCCGGGACTTGAGGCAGGACTAAGACGCAGAGGATTAACGGAAAACAAGTAAATTTATTTCACACAAGCAATTGTCCGCAGATCAGAGAGATCAAATAAAACAGGCTATAAGAATCCTATTCTCACTGACAACAAAATCAAAATCACTCGCATGGAGGAAAAAGGACTGACTAACTAACAAAAGTACACTCTAATAACAAATCTAGGTTTTAACAAAACAAAACAAAACAAAACAAAACAATCACTCACGAGGAGGAAAAAGACTGACGAATTAACAAAAGGTCTATACTAATGACAAAACTAAAAAAAATCACTCACAAGGAGGAAAAAGACTGACGAATTAACAAAAGGTCTATACTAATGACAAAACTAAAAAAATCACTCACAAGGAGGAAAAAGACTAACTAGTAAACAAAATCCTATTCTAATAACAAAACTTAGCTTTGACAGAAAATCACTCGATCTCGAGGAACAACCGTCTTACTGTGGACTCTTACGGCCGTGGCCGGGTTCGACGCTAGACATGCCGGCCGAAGACACTCTGGCACAAGACAAGGGGAACGCAGACTATTTGAACACACAAGGTAACAAGGCACAGCTGGAAACAATGGGTAATTGGGTCAGACGAACAGGTGGAACATGAGGAGAGGTTGTGATCTGAAACGAGAGGAAGTTGTCAAAATAAAACAGGAAATGACGGGACAAAACCCCAAGACGAGACAAAACCTCACCACGGTGTGACATATGTGGTTGGCGACGCTGCTTTGTCTCGGCGCTCTGACGTTCTTGCTAGCTCCGGTGCTCGTACTAGCAGCAACGTGTTTTGCAATCAACACATTTATGTTCATATATTGTCAGTCACAGTTGGATGTAGAGACGTTTTAATACATATTTAAAATACTAGCGCCCGGCTCTGCATTTGGGCATACTCCCCCCGAACCGGCTGCTTTCATATGGCGCTGTGACGACATGTAAATTCAGCATTAGAGCGCTAACTCCTTAATATATCTATTACATGAGGTCCTCATTGGTGTCTTATAATAACAAGCGCTCTTCTATCGTTCTAAAATTAGTCATTCAACGCTTTAATTTTGAAGGAGTTTTTCCCGGAAGTGTCTTATCTCTAGCTGCGGAACTGAACCCAGTCAGCTGTTGGGAACGGCGCAGTCACGTTACATGACATTCCGTTGAACAGCCAGTACAGCGCGACGCCTCTTTCCGTATTTGTTTTTTGTTTTCGTTTTTGTCCCTGCTATCCTTCTATTTCTTTCCTTTTTAAGATACACCTTTCGGCGAGCTACCGTTTCCTGTCTCGTACCGTTTGTCCTGTGTTGTGTTCGCGGAACGATGGTTATGTCAACATCGCAGCAAGTCGCCCTGGCTTTCACGGCCGTGCTCTTCACGTTTGTCGTCCTGCCTCGGCTGTTTGGCGTCGGCGTGGGGTCCGCGGGGAAGGAGAACCGTTTCGACTCCCGCTACGGACGAAAAGGTGAGGACACCTCCGCGCTGACACACAGACGGAAACGGAACAAAGCAGTATCGTTTCCTAAATGCCCTCGTCGCCTTGAGCGTTGCAAATTCCCAGCGTGAAGGAGAACTGGATGCACGGCCATGTGAAAAGTAGTTTCTTCCTGGACACTTCGGTGTGTTCGTGCACTGGTACAGTTACAGCTACACGGATGCAATATTTGCAATGTTTATTTATTTTTTTTTTAAATGAGTAACTCTTAATACAACTAAATACAGAGATTTCGCCACACTGGAGTCTGAAGGAAGCGCCCGGGTCGTTTCCACATCTAACCTCCGCGCCTCTCATCTCCCTTTTCACTTTGTCTTTGTCCGCGGTGCGTGGGGGCAACTAGCCTAGCGTCAAAATGTTGTTTTAATGCTGTGAATTGAATTAAAGTATGAGAGCGAATTACGAAACCACCGCGCGCGCAGTGTCGTTAAGAAAGGTTTTCCGTGAGCCAGATGCCGTCATCAAAAGAGCCACATCTGGCTCGCGAGCCATAGGTTCCTGACCCCTGCTCTACGCATTCCTCACGTGCTGTAGAGATTTCAATTTATATGAGATGTTAATAAATCCCGTAGTTTACAAGTAAACACTGACGGATATGACGTAAATATCACTCCCGTATTTCTTAATCCTAAACCTTTACTCATTGTTTTTCCCCAATATTTTTTTCAATGACTATTTTCAGTGCTACTCAGTGAATGAATCTTGATACGTTGAAGGAATATTTTCTGTCTGCCCGGGATTATTTATCAGATGTTGATTTGATGGGCACCACATTCATTACAAATGTTTTTTTCCCCCCTGTAATTCATCCATATGTTTTCATGTACAATTGGGTGACTTAATTATTGTGTTGCAGTATTGATAGTCTGACAATCTATGTAGGGGATGTTTGTTGGCTACACACTTGGCTGTTCATTGTTTTATTGTTACCATTATGCTATTTAAATACACACTTAAAAAAAGTGTCTGGAGAAAGTAACATTTTCTAATAAAATTTCACAGTTCCCTTTTTTCAATTGCACAAATTAGACTTAGTATTTTGGAGCAGTACATAGACGCATGACATTATATTGGGTTTATTGTTCCAAAATGTCACAACATCATATAAAATGGGTTGTTTTGATATATACCTCGGCTAACATCAGTTAAACTGTTAGAAAATGGAATAAAAATAACGTTCACAAAAATACCAATCCCTTTGATCTTGAATATTTGTAGGAGCAGGTCCAGGCCCTGGTGCAATCAGAGGTCAGGCAATAAATATGAATGGCCCTGGTTCTTCTCAGAGTGCTGAAAACATGCAGCAGATGCAGAAGCTGATGGAGCAGGAGCTGAAGAGCGACAAGTATAAAACCAACAGCAACAAGGGCTACGTGTTCACACTCATGCCTCTCTACGCTATCGGCGTTGGAGTATTTGCAGCCTACAAGTTCCTAAAGGTGAGTGCGTATGTTTGTAACCTGTTCCCCTGACAAGTAGTGATAACTGAAGCCAGAATCAGTGTTTGAAGTTTTCCTCTGTCTTCTCAGATCAAGTCTGCAGACGATCAAGCTCAAAAAGACACGTTCACAAAAGGGGCCAAGAAGTCGGTGGAGGCAGGTTAGTATCTGTGCGCTGCCAGTTCTGCTTGCATTTTTTTTTTCTAACCATTTATTTCTTTTTAATGCGTAGTTGTTTGGGTTATGGGTGAGTAATGAGTGTTTGCGCATCTGCAGAGAACCAGCTGAACGAGCTGGAACAAAGGTTGGCGCAAACTGAGAGGATGCTCAACTCCATCCTCACGCAGCTGGACCCGCTCACCAACTGGTAAGCACGGGCAGCTGTTGTTGGCTTTACACGCGGTGTGGTCTCCAGGGAGATGAGCGCCACGCCCTGTCATCACCACTCTTGTGTAAACAGCGGCGGCGCCGGAGCGCCGCTCCTCCAATGTCCTCTAATGTAAATAACGCTCACGTTTCGCAAATACGTTTCGTCTTCTAACCGCACAAAAGATTCTGCTCAGGCAGCCGCGTTGGCACATTTCCTGGTTGATAAAATGTTTTCTAGATGGCAGACGTGTTTCCGTATTCTATGTTTTTGTGCCTTGTTTGGAAAGCTAAGTTCAGATTTGTTGTTTCGTCTCGTTATTTTAAACTTCCTCCCTTGCTGTTTAATCTGTCTGTGAGCGAGTAGAGGGACATATTTCACCCACAGATCGAAATATTTTTTGATACTCTTTCATAGAGACTGTTTATGCACATATGTTGTTTCGGTACAAATGTCTCAGTTATGTAGATACCAGCTGTCGAGAGGTTTGCACTCGTTACAGATCTCAACGGAACGACAGTGTCTTTCTGTGTGGTCACAGTGAGCTATTGGAATTGCCACCTTCTTTTTCTTCTTCTTCTTCTTCTTTATCAAGTTGGGTTTTCTGCCCCTGTGGGTAAACGGTGCTTGCTGTTTGGGTTTGAGTTTAAACCAATCAGAATATTCACCACAAAAGTAATTGAAGCAGCACTTCTTCCAATTGGAGCGAGAGCTAGAGGTGATTTGGAAATAAAATCATAAACAGACGCAGCACAAGCTGTGGGACAGTCAGTCAGCTGTATCTATGGCAACACTGTAAGACCTCTGGACTGTAATGCTTCCCAGTCCTGCTCTCGTGGAGTAATATTGCTCTCAGCTTTGGTTTCGATCAATGCTTCCTCCCCACACAGAATTGTAATTTCTAAACACTGAGCGTGCCTAATGGTTACAATCTTAAATTCGGGGCACTGCAGTTTGAAGCATTAAGGTCTGCCGCAGACCCCTTCCTGAGCATGTCGCTTGGAATGCCGTTTGGGTGCAGTTCTATAGCATTTATTTTTCTTACGATAGAGTTCTTGTCTGTCTGATGGCCCATGATGGACCTGATGAGATGCAGAATCTGATCCAGTGTTTGCTGGCTTCTATGTTCACAAAAAAAGATGAATGCATTCTGCATGGTAATACATACAAAAGTGTATAGATTTTTCTTCACCCTCGTGTTGTTAATCGTCGATTCATTCCTCTGCAGTGTGAAGTCAGTGGCCCAGGAACAGAAGACTGAGATCATGTCTCAACTCCAGACGATCCGGTACCTGATGAAGAAGAGAGGGATGGAATGCCCCCCCCTGAACAGCGGTGAGGTCACTGGCGCCGACACACTGAAGGGTTCTCGCCTCGTTCACACTGGCACTTGGTGTTCTGCACTCACTTCGAGTTTAAAGTTTAAGCGTGTAATATTTGGAGATTTTTAGATTAAACGGTGACATCAAGTGGTTACATTTTAGATTGCAGCGCCATTTCGCTCAACCCTCCCTCCCTCAACCTTGCCAGTGAACTACGGTGGCCTGCGCACCCAAACCTGGATAACTTGTCCACTTTCTTCTTTGTTGCTTTATTTGACGACGCCAGCGTTCACCTTAAATACGAAGTGCGCTGTCAGGCAGCTGGATTGTCCACACCAGGCTTCCTTAGACATATGGCGATGCAAGAAGGCAGCTGACTGGGAGCAAGAGCCTTGATCTGTGTATGTTGTTATATATAAATAAGAACCGTTGCAAGGGTAGGAAAACTAAATGACTTTTATTGTACTGTGAGTATACACATTTATTAATGTATTTATTGGCGGTATACATATAAGTTTTCCCAAATGAAAATAGTATATCAGGCTAAATTTTCCACACTGGACCTTTAACAGTGACAACGACGAGAGTATAACATTTACAAACCAGTCGACGCCACAACAACACCTGCAGCCAACTTCTGAAAAGGATGTTTGTTAAAAAAAAAAATAATAAAAAAACATACAAAAAACAAACGTGTCTAAAGTTTAAACCGTCACAGATTGCAAACAATGTGGCTTGCTGCTGGCGCTGTGTGCCTCCACGTCAAAACCCACAACTTTGATATTCAGACCGAGCCAGCCACGTTGTCATATATTTCTAGAGGGGCCTTTTGCATCTAATTTACACATGCCAAGTGTGGTAGATGTTCAATTTGCAAAAAGGCAGCATGCACGACAGTGACTGCCAACGAAACATTTAACACAATATTTTTTGTGTTTTGCATTTTCTTTGTTGGACCTCCAGAGTCCTCTTGCGGGCGTAACCTCGACGACCTCATTCAGTCGCTCGGAGCGGCGTCGCTCTCAGCGGAGGAAGCTCCTCCGAAAGAGGCGAAGGGTCTGGAGGAGCCGGAGGAGAAAGCTGCGGCCCAAGACGAAGAGGTGAAGGAGCTGGAACCAGAAGAATCAGACGAGGAAGAGGAGGACGAAGAGGAGAAGGAGGAAGAGGAGGAGGAGGAGGAGGAGGTGGTGGAGGAAGAAGAGGAGGAGGAGGAGGAGGTGGAGGAGGAAGAAGAGGGAATGGAGGAGTCTGAGCTCATGCCCTCACTAGAGGAGGAGGATGTGACAAACATTGAAGAGGTGGGAGCCGGGGAACCTGCCTCGGGTCTCAGGCGGCGCAACAGGCCCGAATGAACTGGTGCGGAAACCTTTGCTCTCCACAACCACAGAAACTCTTGTACATTTTTATTACGTGAAGTGGTTTCTTATTTATAAAAAAAAAAAAGCATTTGTCGAAAAAACAAACAATAATGGCATGAGGACAAAACACAGACTGCAGTCTTGTCACGTTCAATGCTCATCGGTCAGAAATAACTGCACAAGGACAAAATCAACTAGGTTTTGTCTCTCGCTTCTCTCTCTGTTCGTACGTCCTCTACCGATTGCTATGCAGACTGACAGTAAGGCAAAATCCACATTTTCCACTTAGGTTTAGTTTTTGCTTTCAACTGGAAGATGGAGCCTGGTCCTGCTCCTGTCCCCAAACAATTTCCCTCAAAACATTCTTGACTCTTTGTGAAATATTGCTGTTTGGTTTCTCACGCTTCATTTCCACTACGGTGAATCCAGCGCTTTCTATGCCAAGGACCTTGCTTAAATCACACACATACTTCCCATGAGAAGATTGTTTTATTTTTTTTTGCCACATGCTATAAAGGTTGGCCTCTATTTTATTGCAGGAAGTTTGTCTCACCTTTTGCCAAAGTAAATATGATTTTATTTATTCTAATGGTTTGCAGATCATTTCCTCAGCAAGCATAAAGTCAATTTTATAGTTGGTTAATTGTTAATCATTTTAAATAGCCAATACTTGTATAAACATTTAGAATTAAGAAGAAAAAACAACTAGACAGTGTTAAAGACTGAATTAAAATCTTTTCTTGAATATGGGACCCTAGCTCTTTTTTATATAAAAAGCCTGCAATCAAAGAAAACTTTTATTTTCACTAATTTGCACTATGAACATTTGGCTTTATCTCTACTTGACAAACAAGCTGTAGAAAAACTGATGACTGACATGACTTTTTTTTGGCGTAGCGGGGGCCTTAAATGGAACACTATCATGCTTTCATGTCCTTCTCCCTGAGCAGATGTATTTATTAGCTTTTATTCTTTAAATAGAAGTCTCATTGTATACTGTTTTTCCCTTAGCTTTATTTATACATGACAAAATAATGAGTTTTTCAAAACTTTAATGCATGCTTTTGTTTTTGTCATGATACTTTTAGTTGTAGATGTTGAAAACACAATATCTTAATGTGGAGTATGTTTGCTTTTGGGATAGAAAAAAATGCCCAAACACAGACCATCTTTGTTTCAATCGTTTCCACCTTCACATTGTTACATGTTGCTCAATGTGTTTTTCACAAGTCTTCTATTGAAAAACTGATTATCCAATCAAGAATTGAGGGTGAGAGTCCCCCCCCCCTTTTTTTTTTAATTTTATTTTTTTACTGAGGCTCATTGTCTTGCATCAATTTCACGTTGCTATCTGTTACATGTGAACACTGCACATATTTATACATTGAATTTATTGTGAACTCTATTTTAAGTGAAAAATGAGCTGCCCCTGAACTCTGACTCTACTCTAGTGATCATAAAATATTCCTCCTGTAAGTCTCTGAAAGCCTTATCAGTAGGTCACTGTTAGAGCTGCGCCTACAAGGTGTTTTGTTTCAGCCTTTTGTACCACAAAGCTTTGCCTTAACATAGATGTCACTTCCTCCTCCTTTATTCCTAATGGTGGTTCTGTTTGGATTGATGTGTGTTTTACGTTGAGGTCTGTCATCTGAGCTTTTGTGTACAACTGAATACACGATGAAATCATTTATAATAATAAAAACAGTTCTAGTAATCTCAAGCGTGTTCAGTAAGTTTCTTAGGATGGCTGAATACTTCAACTTGACTTCAAAATGACACTATACAACAGTCTGCCGTCTTTTTTTCTTTTTTCAATTTTAAGATGTGTTGCATCCTATCACTTTGATAGGACGGTCATTTCTGTGACTTTTGGGTGGATTAAAGTTTTTTTACATTTTTTTTGTCTTCGACAAAAAACAGCATAATATAGTATGTCGTTTTTATTTATTTATTTTTTGTACTTGAGATATTGCATTCTACCTCTCCGTCTCATGCAGAAGTATGATTGCATGGTCATTCTGGTAAGTTTTGGGCTGATCTGGGAATTTTCATCTCCCCTGAAGATGACTTTTATTCTGATTTTGGCATGATTTTGTACTCTTTCCCTCTTTTTCATGCTCGGCTGTTCTAGAACAGTCATCCCTGTGGTTTTAAGGCTGATCTGTGTTGAGATGTCGCAGCCCCTGTACAAAAAAGAGTATAGTATGAATTTTTCTGATTTTTGGATATATTGAGATTTTGCCTTCTACCACCTCGACTCGTGTTTAAACTATAATAGGACCATGATATTTCGGTGTGAATTTCGGACATGTTTTGCATGACTTTGCATGGAACAGCTCCGTCTCATCCTGTAGTATGATAGGAGTATGGTTTTGGTGCATTTTGGACTGAATAATTTTTTTTTTTTTTTTTCCAAACTATCGTATGTCCCTTATGAAGAACGTGACTTTTTATTTTTATTTATTTATTTATTTATTTAGATTGGATCCAAATACAAGACCAATCTGTCACTTTTTCAAGCCCCTTAGAAGCCCCCCTGCACCTACAGGAACCGAGGTTGCCGTCACTGTGAGGTCGTCCATGAATGCTGCCGAGTGCCACATCTTGACATGGGGCCTCTACATTCTTCCTCAGCTGATAAGAGATGCGACCACTACATTTTTATCCAGGTTTGCTGACAGAGACACCACCATTTTATTTAGCCTGCAAATAAGGAAGGTGACTTGCAGTGTCACAGAAACAACATGTAGTGTAGTTTAATAAGCGCTACAAAAAAAATCCTTCAGCCCAAAGTTTGCTTTGACATTAAGCCTGTGAAATATTCAAGGGGAATGATATATGGGTGCTATATGTTTTCTTTCAATAGAAGAAAACATAGCAAAATAACAGGTCACAAGCCAAGTTTAAAGTATGTGAGGAACCTTGCTGATGATTCTGTGTCCCAGTAAAGGTTTGTTGGTTGAAAGGAAAGCGCAAAAGGCCTAAGGGTTTAAATACTGGCCATCATTTGAAAGAAAATAAAACACTGTCATTCACAGAAATCACAAGATGCCTCTTCCATCAACTTGAAGCGGCTCCGTCACGAGGTGGACGAAGCTCTTTGGCGGACTGGGGAGGAGTGAGGGGACGAAAGCCTTTCTGAGGGGGAGGAAGGTGTGAGAGCCGACTGCAGGTGGACGGTCTTGTGGAAGATTTTGTTACTGATCAGAACCACAAGGGAGAAAAGACGCAGCTGAAAGTGGCTGAAAGAGCGGAAAGCACAAATGAAAATCTGGTCAGTTTGTTCAAAAATACCTGAATGAAAACCATTTTGGACTTACTGAAGTGTTGTTGGGGTCTTGGCCTCATAAGCGCTGATTATGAACAGTGGGAAGAGGATGGAGAACAAGGAGCAACTTGGTGAAAACAACAACAACAACAAGATACCATTAGTGAGACAATCACTGGAAGCAGTATGCAGTAAAAATAACTAGGTGTGCTTTTATGCTACTTTATCTGGTACATATTGCCAGTTCAAGGTTTGAACCTTACCTGATGATGTAGGAGGAGGGCTGGGCAGTCAGCAGAGCCATGGGCAAACCAAAACCAAAGTAGTATGGCCAATTCCTCTCTATATTGGACAGCCGTTGGTGCATTTCAATACCTGAAACGGCAACGACAGCAGCAACAGCTTGAGCACATCGATCAGAATTTGCTAATTGCCGTGGCTAAAGAGATTTCGTGTCAGAATCTCACCGTGGTTGAACCAGCGATACTCAAAACAGTACAAAGAGTAAAGCAGAGACATGTGGAGAAGACCAACCACCTTCCCAATGGCGTCGATGGGGAACAGGCTGACGACCATGCCCTAGAAAATATAAAAGAGAGAGAGAGAGAGAGAGAGGGAGGGAGAGGGAGAGGGAGAGAGAACCCCCTCCACCCCCACACGCACACGCACATACACACACACACACACACACATATTTACAGGCAATTTATAAAATGTAGACCCAATTTTGTGTCGCGGCTTCATGGGCAGCCACATTGTGAAGTCTCTATGAATATAGGATAAGACCGACAGAATTTCGGCCCAATAGAGACAGTCACCCGATTGTACCTGAATTAGGAAGAGTGCCTGCAGGAGCAGGTTGAAGAGCATGTCTGCGATGTTCCTGCTGACGCTGGGGAATGGCTGAGCTCTACAGCCCGACACTTCAAACGCTAGAGCCGCTATGTCCTGCAACAGAGAAGTAAAACATCTACGTCTGTGTGACTGCTTTCAACTTCTATTGCCATTTTACCGTACGGTGGCTTTATGACAGCAGCACAAGACGTCAGCAGGTTTTAAACATGAATGTGCTTCTGTATTTTAAGGCAAAGAACTGGAATGTTACACAATGGCCAAGTCAAACACTCGACCTGAATCCGATTGATCATGCATTTCTCTTGCTGAAGACAAAACTAAAGGGAAAATGCCCCACAAACAAGCAGGAAGTGAGGACAGCTGCAGTGGAGGCCTGGCAGAGCATCACCAGGGATGAAACCCAGCGTCTGGTGAAGTCTATGCCTTCCAGACTTCAGGCTGTAAGTGACTGCACGGAATTTGCAACCAAGTATTAAAAAGTAAATGTTTGATTTATGAGTGTTAATTTGTCCCATTACTTATGGTCCCTTAAAAAGTAGGAGGCACATATACAAACTGTTGTAATTACTACACCATTCACCTGTAAATACCCTCAAATTAAAGATGAAAGTCTGCAGTTAAAGCACATCGTGTTTGTTTCATTTCAAATCCAATGTGGTGGTGTTTGGAGCCGAAAAAGATGCTAACTGTGTCGATGTCCCAATATTTATGGACCTGACTGTATGTAGCGTTCTCTTTTGAAGTGAAGTCACAATCCTTTCTGTCTAATTAGAATTTCATCAATATTGGTGGCGAAAAGTTTGTTTCAAAGCTCTGTGTGTGTAAAAAGCAAAACCGCACGCGCAGAACTGAGATCCATAAATGTTTTTTTTTCCACAAGTAATTCACAAATACATTAAAGACTGAGCTTCCAAACGCGTGTTGGAAAGTTGTGAATGTTAGGAAGATCGTTTATTTTCCAATTTGTTTTATATTTGCAAAAGATTTTGTGTGAGTTTACAAATCTTTTTTTTTGAATGTGCGGAAGATGTTTCAATGTGCAGATTACACATTTACATACAGACAGACGATCTGCTCACACACATCATTATGAAACAAATCTACCTCCATATATTGGGCTTGCATCAGAGAGACAAACTTTGCCACACTTACGGAGATTCATTTTTAGTCACAAAAGTAAAATAAATAGAAGAAAACTTTGTGTGTGTCAACTGTAAGAAGATGGTGTCAAAGCATCAAAGCATCGACTTGGAATTTCTTCATATCATCACAGTGTGTAAAAGCGCAGCCTTACCTTGAACCAAAAGGCATTGACTATCCTGCTGATGGCAAACAGAGGGAGAATCCAGAGGGCACTGAAGACGGAGGTCAAGAAGAACTTCAGCCAGGACCAAATGCTGTGATGAAGGGAGGGGTCACCTTTGTTTAAAAAAAGAAACAAGTTTGTTTACTGACTGCTTAGGTAGCATAGTTGGGTCTTGTTGAATTTCTACCAGCAGGCAAACATACTGATGATCTTTGCTGTCTGAATGTGCAGCCAGGGGATGAACAGCTGGTTGATGACCACAAGACTAAGCTGCAGGGGGGGGGAATGAGTTACTTCTCAAGTCATGCTTTTACACAATTTATTTTATAAATTTGACTTCAAACTAAAAAAAGAAATACTTTTTTTTTTTTTTTTAGAAATGGTTAAAACATTTGGGAACGTTTGTCTAAGAAAAGACAGCCACTGTATAATGATGTAGAATCATTGCATGCCGGCCCATGACCTACTTCTTCACCTTTCAGAAGATTGAGTATAAAGGAATATTGCTCATTTCAATATCTACTCTCACATTTATTTGCATGCATGGTTTAAAAGAGTGGGGAAGAAGATGGTATTAGCAGGAAATGAGTATTATTTGTGTAACTGATACTCACAATGGACACATAAGAATTGTAATCTTGTATCATAATGATGAAAATGAATGAATGATGAAGATCTCACCCAGACGACTCCTGCATTCCAGGCACAACAGTAAAACACCCTGCGGACGATGCTTGGCTCGCTGAAAAAAGAAGAGGAAATTGAAGTCACGTCTTTGAGGTCTTTAACAGTCATTTGGAGTGCCTTTGTGTGAAAGAACGGTCATAGATTTTTTTTTGACCAGATGGCCAGACGGCGCTTTGCCAAAACAAAAGTAGTATGCTGGGAAAATTCATGTATCTGAAATTTGCGCAGAGGCGTGATGTCGTCACACAGGCTGTGTAGATACAGCACATAGCTCAGCTATGTACTATAGCTCCATTTGGCACCGTTCTGCATTGCAAAACGGGGAACGGTTTTGTTGGATGACCTGTGTTCAACGATCAATGAAAGCATGCGTTTGAACGAATGTGAACAAACTTTGTAAGCAGTCTATTTTTCCATAAACTGAAACAACCAAACTATTTACCCATTAGCGGCAGAATCAGAGGACCTGGCTCCATGGCACTCAATGAGTTAAGCAATGTGAACGAAAACGACTTTGCCTCATTGTGCATCGTTTGCTATCTAGGAAACTGGCTGGCCCACTGAAAATTCCAGTTTTTGGTGGCAATTTACAAGCATTGTGGTAAAAACATGGATTTATAGAACTTTTCAATTATAACCACATTAAGACAATGTGGCACAATGACCAAATACTCCTACTTTTAGCAGGTCACAGAGCCACAGCACATGCAGAGTGAAAGTTTAGTTGATGAGCCTGAGTCATTAATTCATTCAAATTCAATAGCAGTTTCTAATCTAAGAGTAGATAATTTGGTTGCTTAAATATGTGAAAAATATACAAGAGTATATTGTCCGTTGTTATAAAAGAACCACTACTAGATCAGACATTGATATTCAACGTTAATGTGTGTGTCTGGATTTGATCAGTAGACTGTCGTCTGGCCTACTTTTCCATGTTGCGCTTTTCTCTCTTTGCCCGTCTTCGTGCCAGGACCCCATTGACCCTTTTTTTCCGCTGCTGTTCCCTTTTCTGCTGGATACGGGCATCCAACTTGTAGATTGTCCCAATCCACAGTATGGAGTCCTTTGCACCCTAGAAATTCAGAAAATAAAATGGAGAGAGGAGAGAGAGGACTCTTTACAAGAACACTTACATAATCATACACAATTAAAAAGATGAAGAGATGATTGAAAAGATCTGCAACCTCTTACAGGACTTACAACAACTTCAGTGAAAGAGTCTCCTCAGGCCAAGTAACATCTGCCTGGCACCGCCTGGAGAAAGGCATCATCACTGCACAATCTCGGTGTTACTCTTCTCCTCTCTGCATTGAACATGACTGTTCAGTCTGCCGATGCGGAATGCAGAGGACCATAGTCAGCCCCCATAAGAAACTTCATGGACGACTTTAACAGTGATGACCACATCTGTTCCTGGGCGCAGGTGTCTCCTTCAGGGGCTAGAACAGCTTATCTCTTGGGCAAAGATGAGCTTCAAGCCAGCTAAGTCCAGGTCTCTGGCCTGCTTTACTCTGGAAAGGACCAAGATTCCAACAGTGACCGAAAAACCTGTCAAAAGCCTCGGCATCTTTGACTGCTCCCTGAAGGTTGCAGCAGCACTACAGCAGACCAAGAGCGACTTGTCATCTTGGCTCACAGCCATTGACAAATCTGGACTTCTGGGAAAGTTCAAGGCCTGGATGTACCAGCACAGAGTCCTACCTAGAATACCACTATGCCCCTGTTGGTCAATGAGGTACCAGTGACAACGGTAGAGGTACTAGAGAAGACCATCACCCAGTTTCTTAGGAGATGGCTGGGGCTCCCTCTGTCCTTGAGCAGCATGATCCTGTACAGCCATCGCACCAAACTGCACCTCCCTTTCAGTGGACTGACAGAAGAGTTTAAAGTCACCTGCTCCAGAGCGGCGATGATGTACAGGGACCCGTGAAAAGTCAAGGTGGCCTCAGCAAGAATCCTTGTGAAGACCCGGAGGTAGTGGCTGGCACAAGAAGCTGAAAACAGAGCAGAGCCACAGCTGAGGTGCAAAACCTTGGTGGCAACCGTGGCAACAGGGAGGGCAGGCCTTGGTAGCTTTCCGAAGCCACGTTACGACCGCGCACATGGAAAGGAAAAGTGCCAACTGGTCCTAGATGAGATCTGTGCAGAGGTAGAGGAAGAACATTGCAGCAAGATGGTCTGCATGTCCAAGCAAGGGGCGTGGACAAGGTGGGAGCATGCGGAACTTCGCAAACTCAAGCCCGGCCAATCTGCACACCCGGGGCCTGGCAGACATTCCTGAGTGCAGGTGTTCCAGAGGAGGGACACCTTTAAGCACATTTTGAGCTGCTGTCCAACGGCGTTTGGAGATGGGCGGTATTGCTGGCGACCAAGTTTTAAAATCCTTGGCAGATTACATCTGCACAGAGATACAGAACAGCAAGAGCCAGGTTGCCCCGAAGCAGTCAATCACCTTCTTCAGAGCAGGGCAGAAGTCAAAACACCGGTCCAACTCCCTTCAGGAGGGCTCCTCGCCACCGCTTGGGACTGGCAGTTCCAAGTTGACCTGGAAAGGCAACTCATGTTCCCAGTCAACATAGCTACCAGTTCACTTCGCCCAGATGTGGTTTTAACATGAGTCCACCAAGCAAGTGGTGCTACTGGAACTGACTGTCCTGTGGGAGGACCAAATCGACGAGGCAAACGAGTGCAATACGCCGGCCTAAAACGGCCTAATACGCCGAGTTCACCACTGAGTGCCAGAAGAATGGCTGGAAAGCCTGCTGTGAGTCAGTTGAAATCAGGTGCAGAGGATTCGCTGGACACTCACTCCACCGTGTGTTTAAACTCCTTAGAGTGAGAGGACTGCAGTTGAAGACAGATACCAAGAACATCCTTGAGGCCGCATAAAAGGCCCAAATGGTGGCTGTGAAACCGTAGGGGGGACACGTGGGGCGCCACTTGGTCACAAGTCGGAGACTGATCACCGCCGGCTGGGTCGCCTGGGTGAGGGTGTATGATGATTAAAGACCCGAAACACCCTTTGACCCAGGGTTCATCACTGTAGACGTGAACAAGTAGCACCGTAAGGTGTATTAAAGTTCATAAATAAAGCTGGAAGATATAAAATATTTTAAATCTTATGAATTTCCTGTCTTGCATTCGAGCTTTGTTTGTGTGTAAAATCTGCTGACCATCATGACACTGCGGAGGAAGGGAACAATGCTGTCTGCCATCTCTGGACCAGCTACAGCACCATCAACTGTAGGAGGAGGGCAGTGTTGTGACCTGGTGCTCAGCTCTCATTGCAAAGCAGAGCTCACCCACGAAGCAGCTGCAGGCCAAACAACAAATATAGACTTAAGAACTTAAGGACAAGAACAAAGTGGTAAAATTATAAAAGCACATTAGAATAGAATGGGAGAAGATAGAAGAAATCTTTATTGTCACTGTGCACAGCAGTGAAAATAAAAGTGTAAAAACGATTAACACGAACAGACATAAAGGCCTAAGAAAAACTAGCTGGGTGACAGAAAGAACTTTGTTTTATAATAAATGGTATAAATAAATAAATATAAATATATGGCTTTCATCCAATCATATTCCTGCCGGCTTGTCTTGTCAAGTTCTATGAAATCTGCCTTAGGCCCTCAGAATCAACACTGCAGGTGAACGGACTACAGTCTGTTATGATAGCCAATCAGATCAGCTCGCTGGCCTTGCGTCTCACCCTGAACTCTTATTGGATAAGCACCTACGAGAGGTCAAACAGACCAAACTAACCTCAGAGGTCCACCACCAATCAATCATTTTGTTTTTGTCTTTTTGGTGTCTTAAACGGAACGGCAACAATGTGCAGTTTGATTGGAAAACCTGTTCAAGCTCACATATTGAGCTTTGCTGAAATTCTTAAAACTTTGTTAACTAAGGTCTCAGAATTGGCGTTTACTTTGGAGTTTTGACAGTGTTGATGGTATCATGAGGTGTATTAATTTAGGCGTGACTAAGTATGTCAATAAAGGCCTAGAAGTGCGCCTGCCACTGATATGTGTACACACACACACACACGCGGTTACTCATGTTTATGTCTTCTTGCCCCCTTCAGACAACTTCCTTTAAGATTCCCTTTAATTGCATACTTCTAAACATCTATTGACATGGCACAAATTACTCCTTTATCCATTTGGATCACACATCACCTACTTTAAACTTCCCAATGCCCCTCAATCTACACGCCCTCCTCGTTGTTTCTCATTATTATTACATATTATCATCAAATTCCCATCTCTTAACATTTTTTCAGCGTTCTTTCAACAGGTGCCATTAATTAAGCTAATGAGTCTTCTGACGTCCTATCCAGTGTAGTGGATACTGGTTACAGGGAGCATTCCTGAGAATAAGATATGCTAAATTTGCACAACAGGAAGATTTACCTCATTATTTTGAAAGAAAGATGACGTTTCGACCACTGCAGTCTGCTCCTAACAAGTCGCTTAACGTTCGCTATGTTTCCTGCAGATGGCGACACAGGCACACTTATGCGGAAGCATGAATTAAGTGAAATTGTTCAAATACTTTGTAGCGGGTGGCCAGACTCTATCCCCATGTAATCAAAGAAAACTTTTTAATACTCCCATTTCAGATATGAGTGATGGAAATAGCTCAGTTGATAATCATTCATTTTAAATTAACACCAAGCTAAAGATCAGACCCCTCTCTTGCATTAACTCCCGAAAATGGATTTTTTTTTTTTTTCTTTCTCTTGAGTTCTCTTCTTGTCATAACTTCTAATTACACACGCAGACTTCATTAAACTTCCTCTTATGCAGCGGTAGAGGGAGGGAAAAAAAGATCAGGGATTCCTCTCAAATTAGCTTGGCTTTCTCAATTAGCTAAGCAACATTTAATCAGCTCAATGTCACTCCGCTGGGATTCCTGTCTAATTCCATCCATAGGCCCGTGGTTAGTGCCACAGTGTGAGTTTGTGAGTGAACTTTAATGCTTGCGAACAGAACTCAGTGTTATTAAAAGACAATAAATAAATGAAACAAACAAAATTGTTGTGGAACAGTGTTTAAAAACGTTTTGTTTTTCTGTTGTTGTTTTTTGTCTCTTAAGTGTGACGAGAAAATGGTACATTTAAAAAAAAGAAAGAAAAAAAAAAGACTGTTGGTTTGGTTTTGCATGCTTTTGTAATAAGGTTCTGACAGAATTTTGACACAAGCATTTTGACCATCTTATACCTTAACCCCTTTACTGGACTTCCTGTTAATCAATGTCTAATGTTTTGTCTCTGGCAACTTTTAACAAAAAAAATCTTAAAATAATGCAAAATGCAATTTAAGACACTTTACTGAAAATCACGCAACAACATTGTCTTCCAGATCATTTGATAAAAGCATCCCTGCTTTGATGCCAATGATAAGAACTGATGTTTTCACAATGTTTTAATACAACTATTTAAAATGCAAATGACATCCGAATTTTAAACGAGGGAAGGAAGACATCTGATTATAGACTCAGAGGCAGGAAAAAAACAACAACCTTTTATCACGACTACGCTTCAGATTTTTGCATCAAAAATAGTTTTCGGAGAGAGAGAGAGAGAAAGCAAGAGAGAGGTTATTCCAGAGTTTATTCAGAGTTTAGCTGTTAATTGCAGACAATTTAAAGTGTAATTTTAAATGCACAAAGTCACAAGTACAAGGATGAAAATGGAGATTGCATCTAACCAGAAATGGAGACTATGCGCAAACAAGTATGCATTATGAATGGAAATGTACAGATACAGATAAAATGTCTATATAATGATTATGTAATGTCATCTATAACATAATGTCATCTCTCTTTTTTGATTTCTTTTTTTAGTTTGAAGTCAAATTTATAAGAATTTGTGTAAAAGCATGACTTGAGAAGTAACTCACCCCCCCCTCCTGCAGCTCTTGTGGTCATCAACCAGGTGTTCATCCCCTGGCTGCACATTCAGACAGCAAAGATCATCAGTATGTTTGCCTGCTGGTAGAAATTCAACAAGATGAGAATTTACATCGGTATCCCTGGGCAAGGCACGCTGCTTCCCACATGCTATTACCCTTTTTTTTTTTTAGTTTGTTGGCCAGTAAAACATGAAAGGCCAAAATTGATATTGAGTTATGACATTTACATGGGCCCTGCGATGAACTGGCGACTTGTCCAGGGTCTGCTGGAGCATCTCCCAGCTGTTAGTGCGAAGGCAGGGTGACACCCTGGACAAGTCGCCAGTTCATCACAGGGCCACATAGAAACAAACAACCATTCACACTCACATGCACACCTACGGACAATATAGAATGTTCAATTGACCTCACATGCATGTTTTTGGAGTGTGGGAGGAAGCCTGAGAACCCGGAGAGAACCCACGCAGACACAGGGAGAACATGCAAACTCCACACAGAAAGGTCCCAGGCCCGGGCTATAAATAAATTGAAACTTATAAAACACAATCATCAATCACCAAAAATGAAAAGAGTTTAATTGCACATTCCATACTACATCCATAAGGATCCATTCAGTGACTATGAGTAAGACAAGAAAATGTTGGTTTCATGCCAGAGCTATGGCAAGAGTCATAGGAAAGCAAAGGCTCAAAAACGCTGCAGTCAGACAACCCTGTGAAAATCCACCATGCAAGCCTTTCACTTTGCACCATCACTTTGTTAGGAAAGACATTTGAAAAGACTGTGGCTTTCATTTTAGGTTTTAATATAGAACAACAACTAAAAACAGGTCTGTATCTTCAAAGTCAGCAGGATTGTGTCTTCAGAGCTCTGGGAGCAAGGCGGAGGAGGCATTCTGCTTCATCAGATATACAGCCAGCAGACAGACAGCCTGCACAGGCAGAGCAAAGAGTTGGGAGTTAAGAGGCAGCAAACTCTGCCCGGCGCAGCCTGACAAGGTCGCCGCTTTGTTGCTCGCTGAAAGAGTGTCTTACAGGCGGAGGGGGATCTCTTTTGTCCCACTGTCTTAGCGTGTTCTGGATCACTCCAATGTGACTTTGATTAGCTTTCCTTTCACAAGCTAGTCGTCGCGTGTATTGGCAATTGTGACGTCTCAAAGGGAAACTGATTCATGAAGTCCAGATGTTTGTTTCGCCGTGCACCCACTTTGCCTCCTTCCAAATGACATTAAATAAAACAGCACAGAGTCTTTTCACCATTAAACCAAGAGTCTGGAATGAAAAAAATTTAGCTCGACAAATGGGTATCACAAGATGTTCAAAATGAGACATTAAAATGGATTTTCTGAGTTTTCTGAGACCTTCTACTCAAGGAATTATTTTCTTAGATTTTGAACTTAAAGTAGAAAAGTTGTCTGTTTGGCCTTCAGACCCCACTGGGATTCATCTTCATGCTTTTTTTTTTTTTTAGGGGGGGAGAGAGGGTCAGGCTGGGAACCCTGGCTCTCTAATAGGCCTTTAAAATGATATTTTTTAAAACCTACCCTTACCGATAAAGATCCGCAGTCTGCCTACTTTTAGCGAAGATAGCATGTACTGTGTAGAAGAGTGTGAGAGACCAGCGAATCCCACATGGGTCAGTACAAGGGTGGCTGTTTATAGGCAAAGAAGCATCGTCTTGACCCACTGCAGTCCCCAATACTTCATCTCCTGTGATGAATGGCCCCATTAGTGAAACATTAAAAGGACCCAACACCCCAATTTTAAAAACTCGCCAGCTGCTTCATTTTAAATTGAAATAGGACGCAGCAGCTCGTGGAAAATGAGTAATGTCGCCACAGTAGATGCGTCTCAAAGAGTTGGTCTACCCTTTGACTGATAATTGACCTCCGCTGCGGTTCCAGTGACATTGACGCCCTGACAATGTAATAGATGTAGACCACTTTATTTTTCATAAGGCACCATTCAAGCAGGGGCTTCAAGTACATTAGATTTGGTCTGCCAGGTGTCAGGTGAAGCTGAAATCCAGCATTATACATGACTGCAGTTTGAACAGTAAACACGATGTTGCGTTATTAAAGCTACCTGAGACGGCCGATTACACTGTAACATGCGGTTTTCACTTGCTTTGGAACAGAGATGATCTCATAATTTACCGTGGGGGCAAAAAAATAGCTGGGAGGAAAAACAAAATACAAACCAACAAAGTCAACAACAACTATACTATACCAGAGGGTATTTTGGAGTTGAGGGCCAGGTCTCTTTTATCTATGGCATCCCTAGATTCTGTAATTCTAGAAACACCCCTAACTCAAGGTTGACAAAACTGCTACGTTTCACCTAAGTCACAAGGATTTCAAGTAACTGGTCATTTATTTGTGACTGCTAACAAGTGTAACTTGTTATCCAGGAAATAGTGTAACGTAATCTTGGGACGTCTCATTGTCATTATGCAGAGGACAATACTGTGACTGTAGCTAGAATATTAAAACTATGGACGTGCGCAGACAACCACAGCAGCTGTATATAAAAGTACAATTACAACAAATATATATGTGTGTGTACACACACACACACACACACACACACACACACACACACACACACACACAGGTGGGTGGTGCCATTGATCTTCTTGATGAAGGTCCCCTGTAGGTCAAATACAGTGAGGGTGCTGCTATTCACTCAGAAAAGCTCTGCAACCTAATAGATCTACATGTATTCTAGTTTGGTTGTTCATGCAGAAATAGATATGAGGCAATATAGAATGTGAAATTACTTCCTTTCAGTGCTGAAAATTCTAAGTCTGTGTGTTTTTGGTGTACCTACCAAATTATAAAAATGCAAAAACAAAACAAAAAAATATTGAACAAACAAACAAACAAACAAAAAACCATATGGCTGCATTGTTACATTGTTTTTCTGTCAGTTAATCTTTGCATGGTATTAGTATACCACTATACCATTAATACTAATATTAGTTTTCATGCTGTTGGAAAAATGTAGTGTCACTGTGTAATGGGGTGAATGAGCAGCCGCTAAAAGAAAACCCCTCTGCATCACTGTCATACACTATAAGACGCTTCAGACACTTTAGATTAATTAATCTAAAAAGTTAATTAGCTTTATTCCAGGTGGGATTGGAGACCAACTTTCTCTAACAGTTAAGACACAATAATTCAGTGTAAAGAGATAGATAGATAGGTGGATAGATAGATTTGTATTGTTCATTCATATTTTCCCAACCAGGGACATTTGAAAGACAGAAAGATGCATCTTAGCAGATGTGGTTAAGGCAAATAATGAGTTTTACAGAACATCATTACATCAGGGAATAATGATGCATGTAATTAAAGGCTAGCTTCAGGCCTGCTGTGCTCACCCAGCACTGCATAGACAGACAAACTGTGTCAAGGCAAATAGCAGTGGAAAGATACACCATTTAATGCACTTTAGAGTTTCAGCAAACTCTGTGTAACACATTTTTACTTAATATTAAGTTAATAGCTTATCATTCAGACCTTTACTCAGTTTTTTGTCCAGTGTTACCTAGTGGTTACCGTCTGCATTGCAGTGAATTCCTTTTTGGGAATGACAATTTAATAAAACATTTTCCATAAAGATGCAAAAACTGGTCAGTCAACTCAAATGTAAACTTCCACAATTTGTAGTCATTTTGATTTATTATTATGTTAAGTCAGTGCATTGGATAGAAACTTGCAACGGAGACCATATATTGTTACTTTAAGAAGAACCAGATGATGCTTGGATTACTATTGCAGTGAAAGTTAAGTGGCAACATTCTGAAGTAGAATCATTAAGGTTAAAGTCCCAGTGATTGTCACATCCCGAAGGATGTGAAATCCGTCCCCTACATTTGACCCATCCCCTGAGGGAGCGGTGGGCAGCAGCGGTGCCGCGCCCGGGAATCATTGGGTTATCTAACCCCCCAATTCCAACCCTGAATACTGAGTGCCAAGCAGGGAGGCAATGGGTAGCATTTCTACAGTCTTTGGTATGACTCGGCCGGGGATCGAAACCACAACCTACCAGTCTCAGGGCAGACACTCTACCACTAGACCACTGAGCTGGTCTAGCGGTAGTGGGTAGTCTGTGTGCTGCAAGGCCTTCTTGATATATCAACATGCCATGTCCGCACTGCTGCTAAATCTACAAGATTATCTCGCACCAGTTTATTTTTTAAAAAGTTTTCTAGCAATGCCTTGGTTAGCACTGTTGCCTGACAGCAATGACCCAATGAGTTTGCATGATCGCCCCGTGTCTCTGTGGGTTCTGTCTGGGTTCCCAGGCAAACTGGGAACTCCAGGTTGTCAGCAGGTACCACTGATGGCGTTCTACATGGGTGGCCCTGTGATAAACTGGCAACTTATCCAGGGTGTGACCCCCAAACCTGTGACATCAACAGTACACCTCTGCTCCCAGCAATCACTTCTCCATGCTGGTATTAATAGAGCATCGGGTTGGCTCCAGCAGAGTGCTCAGCTCACACTCACACTTCCTTCACACTTCACCATCACTGACTCACTGGTGTCCTGCTTTGCTAACAGCTGACTTGCATGGTTAAATATTATTGATGTAGGTGTGAGGCCTGGCCTTGTTACCTGACGACTTGTTTCTTTAGGTTCAAGTACCTGCGAATTTACCCACCTCGGTCTCCTTCACGGCCTGGATGACGAGCGTTAACCCAGTGGTTCATAGGGATAAAACAACTTTTGCCAATAAATCATGAGGAAATAGTAAGAATAATGTTCAACATCTCAAACCTCATTATAATATATCATAATATATCTTAGCAACTGTCCAATAACCACATTCACAGTATTTACAATGATGCGGGAGATTCAGTTGATACGATCGTGATGTTTCGCTTATAATGTTACACAAGGAACAAAAGCCACTTTAAGTTAGAGCAGCAGCGAGAACTGGTGTCTCCGGCATGAGAGATAGAGAAGGATGCGCTGATGGCCAAACTGGAAGATTCATTTGCACTTTCAAACGGCGTGTGAATTATTTATGTGCACTTGAAGAGGATGTTTATTCTCTGCAATGCTGGAAGGGGGAAAAAAAAAATCTTTATCCTCTGTCGCAAAAAAAGAAATCAATTGGGGTGTTACAGTGGAATGATAAAAAATAAACCAGTGGAAGGATAAAGTATAAACCAGAGGATGTTATCAATGCGTTTAATGCTGCCTATTTATTTAAACATTGTTTTTTCTTCCTAGAATCAAAGTCAACATTTACTCACTCCTCCCAGCTAAGACAAAATAAAACCTCCGTCATCCTCTTGATTTTGCTTTTGTGACTTTTATGACTTAATTTCCCCCAACCAGTTCTCCCACACCCACCCTCCAATTCCCTTCAACAAAGAAACATCCGCATCGGGGTGTGACTCCTGTGACGGAGTGATGAGTAAACCGACCTTGCGTGTTTGTTTGTTTTTTCCTTTTTTTGTGAAAGGGCCGTTACGTTTTGGGTTTTGTTTTTTGTTTTTTGGCTGGGTGGGGTCAGGGGTAGTGGTGGAGGTGGGCTGGGATGGAGTAGCGCGCTGACGAGCGGCTGCGCGCCTTGGCTAGAGGCAGGGACGCACAGCCGCGGCAGACGCGCGTCGGCAAGAAGAGGAAGGAGGCGAGCAGCGAGCAGCGGCGGCGCAGTCGGTGCGGAGCCAGGGCATCATCCACTCCTCCACTCCTCTTCAGGCTCTCTCGGCGGAGCCAGCGGGGATCCACGACCGGGCGGAGGAGAGAGAGAGAAAAAAAAAAAAGAAATCACGGCCGACAGGCAAAACGATGGACGCGCCTTTCGCATCAGCTACAAGTCGCGGGTGCGACGGCTGAGCCGCTGCGCAACCCTGAAAAGAAAGGAAGGAAAAAAAGAAGAATCCTCCTTGAACCAAGGCTGCCCGCCGCCGCTTCCTCCAGGACCGCCGCACTCGCTCAAAGTTCATCCACCCTCCCAGCCACCGCCACCCCACCCCCGCGCGCCACCGAGTCATGTCTGATACAGAGCGATGGGCAAGTTTGACGACAACGAGAGGATAATCCTCAACGTCGGCGGCACCCGGCACGAGACCTACAAGAGCACCCTGAAGACCCTGCCGGGCACGCGCCTGGCCCTCCTCGCCTCCGACTCGGACATCGACTCCGTGCTGGACCAGCTGCAACAAGTCCCCGGCTTCATCGAGTACAACGCGCGCACCAACGAGTACTTCTTCGACCGCCACCCGGGCGTCTTCGCCTACGTGCTCAACTACTACCGCACCGGGAAGCTGCACTGCCCGGCGGACGTGTGCGGGCCGCTGTTCGAGGAGGAGCTCTCCTTCTGGGGCATCGATGAGACGGACGTGGAGCCGTGCTGCTGGATGACCTACCGGCAGCACCGGGACGCCGAGGAGGCGCTGGATGTGTTCGAGCTCAACGTGGACAGCGGCGGCGACGAGGACGAGGAGGTCGGCAAGCGGCTGGGCATCGAGGACGTGGCCGCCGACGGCAACGCGAGCCTGTGGCGGAAGTGGCAGCCGGTGATCTGGAATCTATTCGAGGACCCGTACTCCTCCAGGGCGGCGAGGGTAAGGAGGGCGCACCGCCGCGCCGCGCCGTGCCGCGCCGCGCCGCGCCCGGTGCGCGCTGCTCACGTCGCCTGATGGCACGGCTACTTTTAAACACTCGAAAACAACTTTATGCTTCGCAAGTCAGTCAAGTTTGGTTGGCGTAATAATAATAATAATAATAATAATAATAATAATAATAATAATAATAATAATAATAATGACCACAGTGACAATCTTCTTCAACTTCTGATTTGTAACATTCTCACATTTCATCCCACTGATTGACTCTAATCTGCGCCTGCTGTCTCAGCCAGGTGTCAGGTGTAATCGTGCAGTTTCCAGCCTGTTCTCGAATCAAGGCGCAGTTGTCACCTCGGGGATAAAAAGAAGCAGATTTTTCCACTTGCCAGCAGCAAAACGAGGTGTTAACGCAGAAGTTCTCAGCAGCGGTGTGTTTTCAGTGTGTAGGCCTGTGCCAAGACAGAGGCTGCATAGCCTACATTGGATGCTGCTTATTTTAGCCGGGCGTCTTCCAATCCACGCTGCCGCTGCTGCTCCTGTTACTGCTAAAGATTTATTGTATCGTGGTTCTATAAAGTTCACATTTCTAGATCTCATTCCTCATCCATCATGCCCCCCCTCTCCCATCAGCTTCTGAAACATGCCGACGAATACAAAAAAAAAGTGTGTGGGACTTTTATCTTTCCAAAATTAGTGCAGCGCCTCATGCTGGGAATAGGAGAGATGTAAACTCAAAGGCCACATGTGGCATCGCTGTCGTTTCCTTTTTGATCAGCCCACTTTTACTCTGGCGCCGTGGGAGGCAGTGTGACCAATACGTTTTCTCAGAATGGAGCACAGGCATGAGATCACAGTTGAGACAGATAACAAGTGTTGTTGTTTTAGTTTTTTTTTAAGGGGGCGAGGGGGGGGGGGGGGGGGGGGCGTCTTAAACCTGACACACTTCAGATCTTTGTCTAACAGCCAAAACAGCGGTGAGTCAGACCCCCCCCTCCCCATCACAGTGAGATACACAGGGTCTCTAAGCTTCAGATGAGTCCGCACGATTGATAGGCAGTCAATCTCTGATTGGCCTGCTCAGGCTTTGGAGGCATGAACAGTCGCAGGCCACGTGGTCAGCGCATGCAAATGGAAAGCAATGCCCGTGACGTCACCCTCAGTGATGTCATAGGCTGGAGACGCAATCCACGGACCTTCCCAGACGGCGAAAGGTCAAAGTGACAGGCACAAAACAGCCATTTGAAAACCAGTGGAGGATCTGGCATTGTGGGAGATCCAGGTCTCAGGCCAGAAGGAGGAAAAAAAAAACTATGCACAAATATCTCAATTTTTGTTGTTGTTGTGACACAGAAAACTTCAACTTCGCAATTTTAAGTAGCGAAAAGCACTGCCCTGAAGGACCCACAGGCAGTGTTTGACACAGACTGTAAGAAAATACAGAACACAAAATGTGTTAAGAGGGACCAGAAGCTTGATGTTTTATATGAAAAGCATGTGGCAGTGCATGCAATCCTGATTGGAAAGTCAGAAACTTCAGAACCTAAAAACAAAAAATGGCTTTATTACTCGGACTGGCTGAATTCCAAGGACTCCAATTCTGAGTCTCCTGATCATTTCTACCTCTTGCCTGTGTTTGATAACCAGTTAAGTCTAATGTTTAAATGACAAAAGTATTTTTGAATCTTTTAGCTTGAACTAAACATTCACTGTAAATAAAACGTAAACGACAGATGGTCCTGAAGGCAGCGCCACGCAGAAACCAAAGTGTGTGTGTGTGTACAAAGAACAAAATTCTACCTTTTCATTTTTTAATTTGCTGTACCTAAATTATGCCTCCATCAGGGCAATTATAACTGCACTCAGTTGTCATTTAAGTCAGTGGAATTATTGTCCCACTAGTCTCTTCTTCTAACAGCAGACCTTATTTGAAAACAGCGAAAGAAAAAAGAGAGAGAGCATAATGCAATTTCGTGACAGAAATAGCACTGGTTTCATTTCTGCTGCGGTTACATCATTCCTCCTCTTCATTCATCTTCATAGGGGCGGCAGCTTTAACGGGAATACGTGCTCTTTTACACCAGATCTCACTGTTTTGGAGGTGAGCTGAATAGCGAGAGAAACCTAATATTCTGCGCTGAAGCTTCAAACCTGTTCGTTGAAGTCACAATGTGGAATCAAGCTGGAATCACTGCACTCCCAGTGTTTTTGTTGATTTGTTTGTTTTCTAGCGGCGTCGGTTGCTCCTGGAAATCTTGTGGTGAGTCAGACTGACTGGCATCAGTGATCAGTTTGGCCCGTCAGTCCAATCAGTATTTGATTCTGTCCTCGGCTGCACAGTTTGTTACTTTAGTACTGAATGTGTGTGTGTGCGTGCGTGCCTGAGTGTGTGTGTGCGTGTGTGTGCGTGTGTGTGGTTGTCTGACAACCTCCACCAGAAAACTCCCCTGCAAAAGGTCACACAGAGGTGAATATTAAGGGCTAAAACAAACATCACAGCAACTTAAAGGTCCAGTGTGTAATATTTGGCTTGATTTGTGATTTTTATATTGTTAAAAAAACTTCATATACGGCCCATAAATACATTAATAAAAGTGTGTAACGTACAATAAAAGTAATTTGGTTTTCCTACCCTGAGAATGTTTCCCATACATATACAGATAGATGTACAGGCGTGTCCAGGTTTGGGTACGCAGGCCATTGTAGCTCACTGGCAAGCTCAGGAGGGGGAAAGAGAGTGAAAGTAATCAATTGATGCCTTCAAAATCTCCAAATATTACACACTTAACCTTTAAACTGTGACACGTTGATTCTCGGCGAGGATGGACCACTAAAACCAGCTGTAAAGGGAGCAAGTGCAGTAGTTCCCTCGTCTCCTTCAGGCTGCAGACCAGGTCGTTAACCACTTCGCTGCTCCAAACAGGGTTACATTTTCAGCTACTGGCAGAAATAAAACTGATGTGACCTGCATAAGGAGCTCCTATAAACCTCCTCAGCTCTCATGTCTGTGATGATTTGGCTTCTTTTTTCAGGAGAAAGTGACGCCGTGTCATCCCCTCTATATTTACGTCAGAACTTCACAGTCACGGCTCACAAGTGCCTATTTTTAAAGGACAAGCTGCCACATTTCTCGGAATTTGTTGCCTTTTTTCACATTTGTTACCCAAATATCTCTCACTCTCTTATTTTTTTTTTTGGCGAGTCCTCAGCTGACAGAGGCGTGAGCTGAGATGGAATGGAGGTAAATATTGAGTTGGTTCTGGCGAAGCTCCCTGGCAAACGGGAAAGCCGCTCGTTGTTGGAAGGCTCCGCGTTGCTCCGTGTCTCCGCTAGCCAGCAGAGGTGGGAAGTAACTTAGTACAAATACTTTGTTTCTGTAGTTGAGTAGATTTTTCAGGTATCTATACTATACTTGAGTATTTCTTTTAACAATGACTTTTTTAACTCCTAACATTTGGACACAAATATCTGTACTTTCTTCTTCTTCTTACATTGGAACAACATGTTTGTTACTTTTCTGATTAAAATATACAAGTTCTGTTTAAAGTAATTCAATTCTTCTTATTTTTTTTATTATAGTTTTTGCTAGAAGTGGAGCTATTTGAACTATGTGTAGTTCAGTATAAAAGTTGATCATCTATTGGAGGGAGGTTGTTTTAGAGTACCTCCTAAAGTTTAGACTACTACCTTTTGGGTCACTGTTCAGTACATTTTCAGTACAGAGAAAAATACCTCTGGTGAGTTCAGTCCAGATTATTCTGTCACAGCTTTTTCATTTGACCAAAATTATTAACAAATTTGTTGAAAAAAATATAGTCTTATTAATGGCAAAAAAACCAAAACATTTTTACTTTTTACTTAAGTACATTGAGCCTGTACTTTCTTACTTTTACTTGAGAAAAGGAGTTGACCGAGTACTTTTACTTTTACCATATATTTTTACCATAGTATTTTTTATTTTACACAAGTATTCATGCTTTTACAGAATGTACAGAATGTGAATACTTTGCCACCTCTGCTAGCGAGTAGGACACGAAGACGAGCATTCGGACGTCGCTTCTCCAGGTCAAAGGTGTTTCACCCACGGGATGACAAAGCTCAGTTGCAGTAGTGTTTAAGTACAAGGTTCTGTGAGCCAACGGTAAGTTCAGGCTGTGAGCTTCCGTTCCCTTTAAAAAACAAAACAAAAAAAAACTGGAACACCCAAAAACTGCGCGGGATCAGCTGTCAGCCGGAGCTGTGTTACTTTAGCGGAATTTAAGCAAGCGAGTTTTAATGAGAAAAACATCAAAAGTCTCACTTGTGTTGGTGCTGCTAGCAGTCCGTGGCAGCAGGCGTATTTCCCAGAGCCCCGCCCCCTCGCTGCTTCCACGCCTCTCCTTCCACCACCCCGCACATGGAGACGCAGTTCCTGCACGATTTTCCTCGCGTACGTGTCCGTCTTTGTGGAGAGTTTGATCCTGTGTGTTGAAGCGTGTGCGCGCAAGTGCTCTCTTATTGTGTTAACCTGTCTGTTTGTCCCCCCCCTCCTCTCATATCTCTGTAGTTGGCCGTTGCTGGATTGGGATGGTAACACAACGCAAGGTTTTCTTTAAATTGAGAACAAAAAAAAAGAGGCAGAAACACACAACACCCACCACCTTCTTGCATTTCCCATATCTGTGCTCAGAAGCAATAGGTTTAGCTGGTGCCTGACTTTGTAGTCCCACAACCCCACCCCTCCGCCCCCGCACCTCACCCACGCACTCTCCCCGCAACCCGACCCACGTCCCCCCTCTCACCCTGCCCCCCCCCATTGATTCCATCCGAGACTGCAGCTTGCTTTCTTCCACTTAAGAGGTTAAAAACCTCAAACCGTCTGGGTGCCGCCTGCCGCACGCCTGAAGATACCAAAGCCAGGCTGCACGCTCAGCCCGCCTGTTGTCATGGCAACATCATCGCTCATCGCCACGGCCTGTTTTCATTCAGATTTGTCCGGTCCGTGAGACTGATTGATTTAGGGACCTGCTCGAGCGTGAGTCCTCATTTCTCAACTAACCCCTTGCGTGCCAGCTTTGTCGGCTCTGAAACGGGCCGACTTGCTGTCGCTGTCACGGCCGGTTGATGCTTGCATGTTTTTTGTTTGTTTTTGTTTTTTTTAAAAAGCCGCCCTGTTCAAGGTGACACAAGGTGATGTGCTCGAGAAAGTTTTGACCCCCCCTGTTCCACTCCCCACCGCTGCCCAGCTGAAGCTACAGGTGCTGGGTTATATTTAGTAAATGGTTTGAACTATGAACTCATTTTCCGTTTTTTTGTTAAAAATTCTAAATATTCACGTTTCAGTTTAAACATGGAGAGCAGACGCACAGTGAGGCAGCAGCGAGCAGAGCCTCACCTTGGATTGCGCAAACCCTCACACTGTGAGTGGGTCCCTGTCTCTCTGTATGTCACCAATCAAATGTTTTAAACAATTTTACTATACCTCAACTCTCAATAGTTTAGCTGATGTTTATAATATATGTAGTAACCTTTCACGTATGCTCAGCGATCTTACAACGGCAGTAAAGAGGCATTGGGTGAGGTAGGCAGTTGTCTTACTTTGAGGTAGGGGGCAGTCACGAGTCCAGATATTCTTATGCTACTCTGCAACTGCGGAGCAAGCAGTCGTCATTGTTGTATTGGAATTGATGGAAGTAACATTTTCATCTAGTGATTTCTTCATTCATTTGCAAGGTTTTCATAATGAATCTCTCAACATCTGTCTCAACCGCTGCCGCTGTGTGGGGCAGCTGCCACTGACTTGCGGCAACTGAGATATAAATGAAGAAAACCAAGTGAATGTAGAAATCACATTATGAAATGCTGCTGCCAGTGAGTCTAATGCAACACTGAAGACTGTTTTACAAAATAAAAAAAAGGCAACAACTGATGCCCATAACAGCACCAGTAGTGTGGCAGGTCAGTGGTAACTGCCTCGGACACCCGCAACTAGAATGAAAGTCAGGAAGCAGGAAGTGCCACAACTAGCTGCCACTGCCGTGAACTGACCCAGCCCCTGCTGTCAAATGGTGAATATTGTCCTCTAATGGTTTCAGATACATTTGTAAATCTGATTCTGATGGGAGTCAGTGGTGCCTCGCCAGCAATGAGCCTCACCGCACGTCACTGGTAAACACAGTCTGACGTGTAAACAGCAGCAGACCTGACACCGGGTGGAGGAGCGCGGCGAGTAGCTGGCCAAACGTGGGCGGTGAAGACGCACTACTGGGCATGTTTGCAGGCGCTGCCAGTCACGTTAATCTCGCCCGCCAATCACCACCAGTCGGTAGTAACTCGCCGTGTCGAGGACCGGAGAATCGCAGGCCACGCTCATTAGAGGAGCGATTAGGTTGAGGAGCAGCTCCAAGATCATCATCATCGCCTCAGTGCAAGGTCCCTGGAAATGTTTTGTTTCTCTCACAGGGCAGGAAAATATACGTGAATCTAAATATTACATTGCATTATTCAGTTCATTTAAAAGTTTAAAGTAATGTATAAATATTCTTGCAAAGGCTAATGATGGTCAGGAGTCTTGTGAATAATCACAAAAAATAAAATGCTCGCATGATTTATATATATATATACATATATATATATATATAAATATATATATATATATATATATATATATATATATGTATATATATATATATATATGTATATGTATATATATATATATATATATATATATATATATATATATATATATATATATATATATAAATATATATATACATATATATTTTTTTTTTTTTGGGGGGGGGGGGTTATTTATTCATTTTTAAATAGATGCCCCTAGTACACATGTAATGTCTCAAATTATCTCAATTAATTTAGTAACGTAGCATCAGAGAAATGCTGAAAATACCAGGTAAATTCAAACATATAGCATCATGCACTTGATACTGTATCAGTATGTGACGCTGGCTGAGCCACAGCCCTAGTGTTTGTGAGAACAAAGAAAGTATAAGACGATGTTGGTTGTATGATCAAAACAAAAAAAAATATATAAGTACGAGTGCGCAGCAGCCATCACGACCAACAGGAAGAGGCTGAAATACCTGTCAATCATGTGAACATCTGCCAAAACAGACTTCTGTTTGAGGCTATAATACAAATGTCCAATTCATTAGGTCTCTTTTCCATGAAGGAAATCAATACTGACATTACTGCACAGAACTGTTGTTCAACTAAGTCAACTAAGCCAGACTCCAGTGGAGCAGTCTCACATGTTATTATTAAAAACCTATATAGATCTGCAGAAAAAAAGCACCTTTAACCTTCTGTTTACAGAACCTACATCAATGTTTGAACCTCCTGATAAAACTGATGCATTTGTAGCATTTGTTGAAGGGGATAAAAACAAAGTGCGTTCATCATTTAGGGCAAACTTGGCTTTGTGAGTAAGTGAGTAAGCAAATGTATACTTTTTAAAAATGAAATCATCCTTTGTTGCTGGAAGCAAACAGCGATATGTAACTAGGGTTTTCCTTTTTGCATAATCCCCCAGTTTATTTTGAATTTTAGCTTTGTAATAAAAATCCAGTGGAGTTGACTTAAAATCAATTCAATGTGGGCAAAGAAGTCTGTTAACATCCTGGCAATTGGGTTGTGAACCTCGACAAAGCCAAAACTACATGGCAAAATAAAACTGAGCCCTGCAGAAGCTATACGTACATTTGTGCCATATTGACAGTTTCAGCAGGAAGAAAAGCCACAGACTAACCAATATATAAAATACGATTCCCATCCTTGTGAACATGAAGACGTGGATCATGGTGCAATTTGATTTCCATGAAACGACATCATCTCGAAATCCATCGCCCTTTGAATTCTTGATCTCTTTGAGTTTTTCTTGGGAATGATTAAAAAAAAGTGATTGAAAACGCCACAACTGGCAGGTGACTAACGATGCTGCTCGTTTTTTTTTGTTTGTTTGTTTTTTTTTACCCGTGAAAGACTTTTCTCTTCCCCTGGCGTGGTTGGAACAGAAACCTTTTTAAGTGGCATCTATGCTTCAACACGGCGAGGGGGCAACATCAAGCGCAACAGCGGGATGGCGGGGAAAGCATCATTGTCTGCATACGGAAGCAGCCGAGAGCGGCCTGTTGGATAGTTAATAAGGTGGAGACGCTCAGTATGCATGATTGGAGCCCCAGCGTCCCAGCCAGCTACAACACGGCATCCCGTCAGGCCTCGCCCCCTTCTCTCTCTCTCTTTGTCTGAGTGTCTCTCTCGCCCGCCCAGAATGAAGAAAATGCTCTTTCTTTGTCTCTCCCCCTTTGACTCGAGGTGTTTTAAATTATTACGCAGCAGATTAAAAGCGCCAGATCCAACATACATGAAGCCGCTGACAGAACCTTAAACTGCTGGAACTACTGTGCCGGGCGACTTTATTCCCTTTTCTATTTTTGAGATAGAACTGTATTGGTATTTTTGAAACCAAACTTTTTTGCCCTCTGGTTACAAAAAAATCCCTGTCCACTACAATGGTGTGATAAAAACTCTCTGTCCACATGAAACCACAAACTCAACCCCAAGCAATGTAATTCATATGCCAAAGCAGAAGGTGGCGATATCACTCCTTACAGGAAGACCATTTAGGCCAATCACAAGGCTGGAAACACAACGACCCCGAACCGAAGCAGGGTGGATTCTTTCGTACGGACTGACGGCGAAGTGGAGCTACTGTTCACAGTATAAAATCAACAGAATTCAGCAAAATGTGGATTGGGAGTCGTGTCAGTCAAAGTATGGCGACGTGCAAGCTCATAAGATACACAAAGCACTAATATGTTGCTAAATAGCACCAGTGTTTCGGCGAACACCTCAATAACAGCAACATCGTCAGGTGGTCACGTCCACGGGTCTCAGTTGAGACGCCTCACTGTTTACCGTCACACACCGTGACACCGTTTAACAATGCAGACAAGAGGTTATTGCGGTTTTCCTCGGTTTTCCTGTCCACACATGGCTGCTGCAACCAGCCCGGACTCCAGATGCCAAAAAAACTCCAAAGGAGCCAACAACCTTGTGTGTTACATGTGTATGAAAAGCCTCACAGGAAGGAGGTTCACTCTGCTGGTTGGGAATCAGCTCTAAGTCAGAATAAAGCTCTTTGACTTCAGGTGTGTCATATTATATTATATACATGATATATATTTGCCCTTGGTGACATGCAAGGAATGGAAAGTCCTCTCTTCTCCTCCCCCCACTACCCCTCTCTAAAAAGCTCAGTTTTATAGATGTGAGGCAGGTTTGAACACCAGTCAGCATGGTTTGCCTTTGACTGATTCAAGCATTTTGAAGCATGAGTGCATGTACGATTGACCGCAACGGCAATGTTTCTTCTTTTTCTTTTTTTTTTAAATCTGTATTTATGTGTATCAGCTCAGCGTCCTTCCTCTCCTTCCTAATATCCTGGTTAATTGTCAGGAGTGATTCCTCGGGTGCTCCTCAGTTTTAGGGAATCTCAAAGTTTAAAAGCATGTAAGCAGATAAACTGAGGTGCTCCGGAGGGGATGTGCAATTAAAAAGCTTTTATTGGAACGTGGCCATCGCTTAAAACCATGCCAACGTGTGTTGTTGCCATGGTGGCCTTCTTCAGGGGAAAGCTTAAAAAAAGTGGCTTGCAGTGTGAAGCATCTCATAAGTATGGACGCAAATAAAAAGCAAACAAACAGGTAACCACACAGACAGGTGGGCTACATGACATTAGCAACACAAAGACATTGATGTTGGAGAGGAATAGCTGAATTGGAGAGCATTCAAGATCAGTATTTCATAATGGAGAAATGAGTCCATTGAGATTTTTAATGCTAGTGTGTGATACACAAACACACAGGCACACACTGACATATATACACATATGCTGTATGTTGGAGATGGGTAACATCTACTTCATCATATGCAGTTGCAGTCATGATTCACCTAATTGAAAGAGCTTCATTGGTTACTGCAGCAAAAAAACCCAAAAAAAAACGAAAAGAGGGACAGATGTCACCCTCGGTGAAGAAGTGCTGCCAGAGATGGAACAGATCAAAAAGAGGAGGGCAAATAATCTTGGACGTCCATCAGTGCCGAGTCTCCAGCCGTGCACTGGATTATGCAGCGGAATGGACACGCTTCGGAATCACTTAGGATCGGCCCAGATAGGAGTTCTGTATCTATGCATTTATGGATGCTGTGGCCGAAGGCGTGCACCATCCGTAACCCCTGCACGCCACCTGCCGGCCACCAGGAGGAGCCCTGACGAGGCCCCCCGCCCACCGCCGCACCCTCACACCCACCCCGGGGCCACGTGAGTTCTAGCAGACGTGCCGTTTGCCGTGTGAGCTCAGTGCTGAATAATTGATGCTCATCCAGTCAGTCTGAAAAGACGGAGCGCTTCCCAAGGACAACGGATTGACTCCAAGTTCTTTTGTCTGGCACCGTTTGTACAACCCTGAGGTTCCTGCATTAAAAGGTCATTAATAAAGCCCAGTTCGAGGCCTAGCTCTTCTGCTCTGCTGAGTCGCTAATGCTAGTTCAGTGAAAGAAAGTCAATTATGCTTTTAACTAACTGGCCCCAGCTAACAAATGATGGGCGTAATTAACTGGCCTTGTTTACCTCAAAGGATATTTTCCCCTCTATTGTTTATCATGTTAAAATGTGTTGTTGTATTTTTTTTTTTGAAAAATTGGAGCTTTCTTTAAAACTATGACTGCCTTACTTCTTAGCCGAAGATTTCGCTACACTGTCACTTAGCAACTTGAGCCTGGCATAATCTAATAAAATGGCATGGCCTTCAAACCTTTCTCTCCTAGTGCCATGTATTGAAAGAATTCTTCCACACTGCACGGATTAGCATTTGGTTTTGTATGCACTCCGGGAGCCTTCGCAGACTTTACAGGCAAAAGGCCAGGCAGCGCTTTCGGCGAGGCGTTTACTGTTTCCTCCAATAAAACTGTCGACAGCCACATTTAAAGTGCTCGTGGACACAGATGAGGGCGAGAGGGAAGGAGTTGTCATCGTGTGATAATTCCTGAGAAGTCGCTGGCTAACCCCATTTGACAGCTTTGGATGCAGTTGCAAGGTGCAAAGAAAGTGACGGTTCCGGCTGTTGCAGAGCGCCGGAATCCAGCGTATCCTTTTGCCAACATTAGCGTGCGGTCACCTCACCAGTATTCAGCCGTGGATGCAAAGGAGTGCAAAGGGGGAGGCATTAAAGAGGATCCACCGTTTATAACGTCGGCATCTACGCAAGAGGTTTGCAATTACAGGGCAAAGTGACACAGTCGATGGAAACAGTGCCGGACGGAGATCAGCTGAGGATCTCTCACTGCTGTGAAAGGCCCAGTGTGTAAAATTTGGCTTGATTTACAATTTTTATTTTTGGGTTGCAACCCACAAGTTGAGGGCGCTGCTCGAGATGTAGTGATTTTAGTTGTTGAGCTGATGGCTTTCAAAATAACAGGGCATTGGATCTATTTTTGCTCATCTGTAAAAAGGCAAAAACAACGGTGATGTAGAACTACAATGTAAATCAGCCCCCGCCCCACACACACACACACACACACACACACACACACACACACACACACACACACACACACACACACACTTTGAGACGATGTAAACATAAGTGGCCTCGCCTGAGCGACCTATAAAAACTGTCAACTTCCTTCACTGAAGCCTGCTTCACAGTTTTTTTTTCTCTCTTTTTTTCCTCTCCCGCGGGATCCGGAGTTTGTTTAATTTGAAGAGTATTGTTGGGTTAGTCTTCACGTTCCGCTGAACATTCCTTCACTCCCTTTGAACTCCTTGAAATGGTTTGGCACATTTCAGTTTCCAATTGCTCCGGGATTTGCGCCTTCCAAGGAACAGTTGAGAAGTCCTTTAAGTTGTGTCGATGATTCTTTCTTCTTTCCAGGGGTTAACAGGGTTGAGGTACCTATATATCTATTTACATGTCTATATATATATCTATCTATAGATATATATATCTATAGATAGATAGATAGATAGATACACTATTGGTTGTCGTTTACCAAGGGCAATGCAAGGTGTCGCAAGGTGTTTAACTGCAAAGCTCGAGTGTTAAAAAGTTTCAAACAATTCTGTAATAGTTTGGGGTTTATATCTGGAGCTAGTTGAAGACCTCGCACCCGAAAATTGAGGACCTAACATGTGAACAACTAGCTATGAGTCTGCACAACATGTGAAAGGCCCTGAGATAACTCTGTTATGACTTGGCACTAGAAAATAAAGTCGAATTGAATCGAGTCAACTTGATTTAGGGGAACGATCTGTTTGCTTGGTTAAGGTGAGACAAATGATTCTATAGAAATCTTTTCAGGTGATTGCATTTGTACCACTATCGCCTTAGGATAGAGACGCCGAGGAGCAGTAGCCCTGCTGCTTCTGAGGATGCAGCTGAAGCTAGTTATTCATTTCCTCCAGGCCCTCCTCCAGCAGTAGTCGCAGTGCCATAAACTCAAAGGAGTTAAATCCCCACTGTTACATCAGGAAAGTAGGTTAAGCAAAGCCTGATTCTCCCAAACTTTTCAGATATTTATGGAGAAAAATATTATTATTATTATTATTATTATTATTATTATTATTATTATTATTATTATTATTGTTATTATTATCATTATTGTCAACAACAACACATTAAACAGTAGAGGCATGCATCTACAGATGTTTTTTGTACTGTGTGAAATTTAAAGCTTAGATGCGCACTGCACTGTGTGGTCATCTGCCATCAAACCCCAGTATACTGTAAAATAATTTTGTCTGGTTATATCATGAATTATTAAAAAAGCAAAAAGTAAAAATGCATGACTTGAGGAGGGAACAAGCAAAGTGGGTGTGACAATTGGTCTAAAGTCCCTGAAAGTACATTCATTAAATTCTGCATGTCCAAGGCCTGCAGAAGAGAACAGTGTGTGCTGGTGGAATGAATAAAAGAATATGTGGCAGATATATTTTTAATTGAAGCCTGACATGCTTCCGCATTCCCGCAAGTCTTGGGGAAGAGGGGAAGAGGGAGGGGGGGGGGGGGGGGGGTTGAGGCTGCTGTCCATCCTTGCAATGGTAGAGAGCGGTTTCAAAAAGGAAAGGAAAAAGTGTGTTTACCTTGAAACATAACTGTGAATCCCTGAAGACTTTGACTTAAAGGTTAAGTGTGTGCCCTGCGATGAACTGGTGACTTGTCCAGGGTGTCACCCTGCCTTCGCCCTGAGACAGCTGGGAGAGGCTCCAGCAGACCCCTGTGACCCTGAATAGGAATAAGCAGGTATAGAAGATGAATGAATGAATGAATGAATGAATGAATGAATGGTTAAGTGCAGTGTCTTTCGCTCTCTCTCCTCCTCCTGCACTTTCCCGTGAGCTACTGAGGCGTCCACCTTCTTCTTCATTGGTTTGCTTGAAGATGCGAGCAGTGACCCTAATTACGAAACGCGCTGTCAGGCTTTAGAAACATGGCGGTGAAAGATGGCAGCTAACTACTTATATTGTTAAATATAAATAAGAACCGTTCTGTGGGTAGAAAATCAGATTACTTTTCATGCACTTCAAATACACACCTTTATTGTATTTATGGGTAGTATATTAAGTTTTTACCAATAGAAATCATAACTCAAGTCAAATATTACACACTGGACCTTTAACACTGTGATTCCTGTTGGAGGAGTTGGGGCTTCCGTTTTCAAACGCCTTGATTTGCACGTTGTGTTTGGCCTCACGGAGCCACTGGTTTGAAAGCGAGCTGACCCACAACCTCGCAGCATCTCTGCTCCGAGACTCACTGTTAAGGTTCACCGACGGCGACCCGGCAGAAGCTGTCCTATTAGTAATTCTCTACTGGATTCACTCTCCTGGGAAAGCAGCCTACAGCTTCCTACTTTTCTCCGGGCGTGCAGACAGCAGGATATTCACGCCTGAGTACATTTTCTCTCTTACAAAGACAGTGTCCTGTCTCTGAGGCACAGAGGTTGAAGGCCTGAGAAAACCCTCACTTTTTTTTTCTGTACGCAATTACTTTAAAAGCTGACAAATGCAGACGGACAGATGCCTCGCCTGTCTGTTCATGGAGGTCGATCAACAAATTATAAGTTGGCTACAGTGTCATTCGTCCTGCATGCTTCTTATAGTGAAAATCCCCAAAGACTGACCCCCTTTTTTCTGCAAAGAAACCTTTGCCAGCATTTTCCCCCTTTCCTGTCCAAGATAAACTCCGCTTTTATGTTGTCTTTTGAGAATCAAAAATTGTGTAGCTCTTTTTACTTAACTGTCATGAGAGAAGACAAAATGCGCAGAGGAAAAGACAAAAATAGAAAGGGGTTAGTTTATTAAATATATACATTAAAGAGAGAATAACTTAGAATGAACACTCACCACATTAGTACTTCTCATTGTTGTAAAAATGTCATTTTGGAATCAAGTTACACTTAAGCAATTGTCCTTCCCATGCGGCTAGATCATCAGAAATATCGCAAAACTCTAATATGGTTGTTAAGTGTGTGAATGCTGAATTCATAACTGTTACCCACTAGTTTGTTATTGAAATCAGCCATGAAAAAACCTTTGCCATGCAGTATGCTAGTTTCATGTGCAAACTGTCATGTAGCGCGCAATAGCCACCGCTAGTAGCTAACAATGATGACAACAAGAACAAAGCATCTGTCTGTATTTTCTCTCTTTTAGATAGGCTAGTCGTGACTTTATGTGTGTAAGGGTTTGGTTTGGCTTCTTTGCAAAAGGGATGCAATTTTTTCAAAGTCCGGTCATTTAGCTTATTGTGGAAATCTAAAGTCTAAAATTGTGGTAACACTGTGTGCTACCGCGGCACGCCGCACATTAAAAAGATGAGGCCCGGAGTTTGAATAAGAAAATGACTCGCAAAATCTCTCTCTTACACTATCAACATTCAAACTGTCCAAACAGTGAGACTCTCCATTATTAACTTTCACATCTGTTTCTGCGCCGGTATGACTCACGTTTCTCAAAATGAGTGTCTTCCTTAATATCAGCTCTGGCAGGCGAAAACCCTCAGTGGGTGTTGAGTGCAATCGTTCATTTTAAAAATGTGACTGGGAGAGAAAAAAAAAGAAGGATTTTTTTGAATGCAGCCCCGTCTTGGTGCAAATATTTTTAAACCCAAAGTGGTAGAAAATGGAAAAGGGGGGAGGAAAAAAAAACGTGGGTACCAAAGTGAAATGGTGACTCACTCCCACACGGGCAATTTTGTCATTGACTCACGCATCTTGAGCAGATGAGAACATTACCCCGGGCTCTTGATTTCAAAAGGTGTTTATTTTGGTGTTACTCTAATAGTCACTTTAAAGTGCAAATGGCTGAATCTAATCCAGTGACGTCTCACCGCAGAGATCAGCCTTGTGTGTCTGTCACAGGCCAACACATTTATTTTGGATTCAGGAAAATTACCTTCCCGTCACGTTGTCAATGCGCGTTTGCGGGGGAAACGAAATGACTGATGACTGATTCATTTGATGTGAACTGTGTCCTCAATCGCGTTAAAAGGTGCTTTATTGTAACCGAAGCAATAAGTGCATTGATGGGAAATATGTGCATAAAGGGAACAGCGCAGCAGAAATAGAAACAAAGGCAAAGTGAGCCCATTTTAGCTCGTCACGTTTTGTTGACATTTACGATAAATTCATTCATTCATTTTCAATACCAGCTGTTGTTTGGAGAAGGCAAGGAGTGTTCAATTCTATTGTAAAACGTTTGCATTGGGTTTTAGCACACAGTGATTTTCATCAAATCGCCTTTCACGTCGGAAATGCAAAGTATGCTCCAAAAAAATGGGGGATAAACTGACAGTGATGAGGCCTTTTGCCTTAACAGTTTGCAGGTGCAAGAAATGACCATACAGCGTCTGAGGAGTCAGGAGAGAAAATTGCATTATGGTAACCTTGCCGCAAATTACCCAAGACCGAGAAAGAGTATTGAGGTTGTGCCGAGACTGCGTAAAAGTGGTCCCAGTAGTGTACTGAAGACCAGGAACAGTCTCGAGTACTACAGTGCGACTTTTTCATTTGATAATTATTAATTTTTTCACTCTCGCATCAAGTGCATGAAAATTCTAATTGCCGATGTTACTCCAGTGGCTAATTCCCACATGAACGTCACCCTGTTTTGGTATCAATCGGGTCGAGGTGACTTTCTGTCCAAGCTTGCCCACCTGTTCGTTGCCACCCTGCGACTGTTGACCTGAATGTCTGGACAAATCAGATGGTCCCAGTGTCGAGGGTAACCAGGCGAGAGGCCATTTTAAGAGCGCGGCTTCGGAGTCGATCGGACGCAAGAGACGCTGCCTCTCAGGAGTGAGGCCTCGTTGTTGTCCATGGACGTTCATGTCTCTCTGAGGCTGCTGCGAGGGAGGGAGAGTGTTTGGAGTCAGAAGCGGGTCTAAATGGTTGTTAAATCCGCCGCTAGTCAAGTGGTCCACCTCACCTGCAGCTAGAAGCCTTTTTGTGCTAAAAGCTCAATTTAAACAAAAGTCCATTGGGAGAAATTGAAAATGGTAACGCGGTATATTTGCCTCGACGCAAAATGAAGTGGAGGACCCAGAACCGCAAAATTTATTTACTGTTGAGTGGTCGTTAAAAAAAAATGCATCAACCACTTAAAAAAAAACAAAAAACATTTTGCAGTAGCTTATTCCATCAATAAAATATCAATAGAAGTCACCACTGAAATCACACATTGACAGCTTATTCCACAGCTGTCCCGACTTACTGACTTTGAAGGTGGTGCTTACGTTAAATCTTTGACTTCTGACCGAACCAACTCAAGTAGATTTGCTCTGTTGGCCTCTCTAGAAAACCAGCTTTTCCCATTCACCTTCTGTCATTATAAATGCAAATTACATTAGAAGGGATCTCAAAACAAAGACAGAAATTCTCTAAAGTCAAACATAAAGCAGTTGCAACAGAACACAATATTTGTGTGTGTCAGAATATCCAGTGGTAAAAAATGCCACCCAACGACTATACGCTGTATAGAAAGGACTTTCTGTGCTATACTTTTAGCACATGTGGATATATTTTTTGTATAAGGTAAAAAAAAAAAGAATGATCAATATTAACAGGAACAGGCAATTATGAACAACATCTCAAAAACAAGACACAGTCATATTTTGATTCCAGAAAATTACAGTTGTTGTTGTTGTTTCTATTTAAAATCTAAACATTACGGTTAGATATTGGGCTTTGGAAAATTGTAAATTTTAAGGGCTTCTCACTTTTAAATACAATGTGCAGGGGGTATACAATAGACACTGGCATCAAAGTACAATTGAGAAGAATTGTGATGGGATCAGAGTCAAAACACAATATTCAATGTCCTCAGAAAAGTGAAAAAGAAAAACCTTGAAAAGTGTTGAGCGCAAAAACGATGCAGTGTCTGATGATGAGCTTTTGCCATTGTGTAAATGTGAATAGTGGCAGAGAGAAAGAAGAAGGTCTGAGTAGCGTGCAAAACTGCTTTTCATTCTGCTGATCAGCTCACTGTGTAGACTGCTGCAGGCTTTAAAAAAATGAGTGGGAAGAAGTGCACGTAGTAGCAGCGAGGCGCTTTAACGCACCAATAAATAAATAAATAAATAAAAAGGGCGGGGTGCACGCAGATACTGTGCAACGAATAAGCAATAATAAGAATGGGAAGGGGTGCCTGGAAATGTCAGAACACTGGTGAGAGGGGATTCTTCCTCGAGAAGCATCAACACGGACAAATGCAAATGCAAGTGTTAACAAACACGAGTGCACAATGGCATTGTAACACTTATGTGGTGGAATACCAGGCGAAATCAGCTGCAGAGAAGCACTGTTGGAGGCCGTCCAAGGCGCATACACACTCTGGAAACAAATAGTGCAAATCGATAAAAGCAGAGGCTGAGATATTCCAGCCTTCAGCACCTCAGGACTCCTTCCAGAATGCAAAGCCAGCAGCGTCGCTCACCCGGGGCCTCGCTGTTCTCAATCTGCCCTCGGAGCTCCATCTAACATCCGCTGATGATGTAGAGAGAGAAAATCTCTCTCTCGCAATCAAAACAAAAAAAACTTTGAAGGGTCAGAAAGGAGGCCGAGCGGCACTCCTGCAGGTGATGAGCCGACGTGAAGGGTTTCCAGGACGGCGGCGTTTCTTAGAGGAACACTGACCTAAAACTTTCAAAATGTTTCACCTCTGATGGTGGAATGGAGGAAAGAAATGAAAAAGATATTCTTTTCCTCCAAAACCTTGCGCTGAATCCAAATGAGAGGACCTTGACTCAACTTTCTGCAAACTTCTTCAAAGTCGTTTTGGGTGAGAGAGAGATTGTGGATCTTATCACTGAGTGGGAAAGAAATAATAATGAGGATGTACTGTCTCTTGTATGCAAGCAACATACGCACCAATTACAATCTGGGCTGTTTGTTTTTTTTCAAGCCTGAAATCTTGCACATCCGTAGAACATTTTCTATGGGCCCTATTTCTTCTTCTTTTTTTTTTTTTTTTTAATGAAATAAAGGCTAAGAACACCGAAGGGAGACTGAAGAGAGATGTGGTCTGTCAGGTGAGAAAAACTGGAGCTCAAACAAAATCAGTGTGATGGATTTATCGAGCCTGACAGTGTCCGCATCCCGCCAAACACAAACACACAAACCAAAAAAATGAAAAACTTCTGCTTCCATAATAAAGGGAGTCTTTTAAACAGAGGCAGACAAGAACTCGTGTCTTACCTCTGGCAGTAGACGTGGGCCAATTTAAAGGCACACCTGAACACTTACGTTTGTGTGAATTTTGTGATCTCCAGGTGGTGGAAGAGGAATTTCATCCATTCGTCCTTAGGAGTTATCCTTTTGAATCAATTCAGTTTAAAAAAAAAAATCCAGATATATTTTGGAAATATGAAGGTGAGATTCTGTGCCAGTTGTTTGAAAATTATGTTTTTGCTTTGGCAAAATTTACAGCAAAGGCCTGGTGGTATCAGCGTATTTTGTATTTTGTAACCTATGTGACAAACCATTTTTAATTGTATGTGTCCCTACTTTCATAGGTCTGGCTATGTTTTGCTTTTTCTGTAGTCAGTGGCTATCATGAATGTAATTGTGGGAATATAATTTGACAAATTATTTGCTTAGTAAGTATTTGCTTTAATAAGCCCATGATGGCTGGGCACCGATCATAGTGTTTGACACTTGACTAAAGTGTCTATTAATAAATCAATTAATCATTCCAAAGAATATATATTTTAGACTTTTTGTTGTTTGTATCCAAAAATAACAACATTACCCAGGGAGGCAGGTGCTTAGCAAACGCAACGCAATTGACCTGACAAATGAAAATAAATGATCCTTGATCAACAGCAAAACCCTGTGCGTCGACATCTCTGGAACTGTCTTGTTATAACATTTGAAATTCTAATCAGCGGCATAATCAGAGATATTAATATTGCAAAATCCCAATTCCAGCAATCAGCCGGCACTACATCTTCAACTGACTGTTGAAGATGTCAGTGTTCTCTGATGGCAGCCCAGAAGCCACGCTCTCATTTGGAGCATATTTCACGAAAGCAAAAGTCGAGGGTTCAACGTCCTTAAAGGTTAAGTGTGTAATATTTGGAGATTTTGAAGAAGGAACAGTGATATCAAGTAGTTTCATTTTAGATTGCAGCGTTTTTCACTCCCCCACCCTCTTCTGAACTTGCCAGTAAACTACGGTGGTCTGACAACCCACACCTGGATACATTGTCTACCTTCTTCTTCGTTGGTTTATTTGAGAACGCTTACCCGTCCAGACTGGAGTTAAAGGCCCAGTGTGTAATATTTGGAGATTTTGAAGAAGGAACAGCAACATCAAGTGGTTACATATCAGATTGCAGCACTCACCCTCGATCTCCAGTGCTTGCCAGTGAACTACGATGGCCTTCACACCCAAACCTGGATACCTTGTCCACCTTCTTCTTTGTTGGTTTATTTGAGGATGCCAGCATTCACCCTAATTACCAAACACGCTGTCAAACAGCTGGATTGTCCACACCAGGCTTCCTTAGAAATATGGCGGTGCAGGATGGTAGCTAACTGAGCGCAAGACCGTTATTGCTCAATGTATATTCTCATATATAAGTAAGAACCGTTCTATGGGTAGGAAAACCAAATAATCTTTTATTGTACTGCCAGTATACACTTTTATTAATGTATTTATGGGCAGTATGGTAAGCTTTTACTAATATAAAAATCAAGTTAAATATGACACACTGGACCTTTCAATGCCTCCTGTCCCCTGGTCATGGTAGGAGAGGGAAGGGAGGCGAGAAGAGGTAACCCCCCTGACCCCCCCCCCCAAAAAAAACAACAACAAACAAAAAAAAACAAACAACAAAACAAAACAGCGAAGTCACCGTGTTTAGACTTTTTATCCCGGCGACCTGGAGTATCACTTTTCCCTCTCCCCAAACATGCTGGACTTGGGCCTGAGCAGCTTGACTTTGGGAGGATTACATTTTGAGCTTGCGGTGGTGAAAAGCAAGAACTCTTGCGAGAGCCGAAGCTGTGCTCAAGTGTCAGCCAGCAGGGCGGGAGGAAACAGAGATGAGGATGTCTAGGAATGACTCTTCAAGGAATGACGTAAATAGACTCAACCTGCCACTTGATTGTGCAAAAAGTCAGCCTATCACATGGCAGAACTGCAAACGCACCTAGACATGCAGACGTGCTGAAGCTCAAACTGAGCACAATGTGGATTCACACACAAACATGCTGTAACAGAGGAAGTTTGTTTCAACAGAAAAACAAACGACTTTGTGATGGTTTTTGGTAACGATATGTACATTATTTAACGCAACATTTTTGGGTGTTTTTTTCTTGAAGTTCACGAGATGCTTTAGTTACTTTCTGAACATGTGTCTGTTCACTTACAGCAAACAGGAGCCTGTAATGTTGATTCTGCTGGTCTCAGGCAGATTCCACAGATTCTGACGGCACAAGCTAGCTGAAACTAGCTTGTTGGTGTTATTTGATTTAAAAAAGAACAGACTAAGAAGAATAACTTTATGATCACTTATGTGTTCACATAATAATCTTTTGATTTTAATGTGCCAGGGTGCCAGGGTTTACAGGGTGAAATATCTCTTCAGAAAACAGCCACACTCGCATACAACCCACACAATATTCAGGTGTGTGTGTGTGTGGTTTCTGATCAATGTGCGAACTCCTGTATTGAACTGGCAACCTGTTCACCTCGCCAGCCTCCTCCCGAGTGATTTCAGCGCAGGATTCCAAAAGACGCGGCTCTTGGGGGGGAAAACCAATTACGTGAGACCTCACTTTGGAAAGAAAACAAAGATGGTTTAAGAATCTCAATGTTGCCAGCTCGCAGCGCGGGAGTCAAGGACCTCTCCTGCACCCGCATACGTGCGGCACGTATATTTCCAGATGACACATCCCGAGTGCCGCTCCAGTATCATTCTACTATTTATGCAACAAGCGTTTTCATCAGAGCGAGGAAAACAATCGACGCGAGCTCTCCTGCTTTTCCACCAGCTGCGGTGTCGGATTTAAATGCCGTGGTGTGTCTGCTCGCGCTCGCAGCCCAGCATGTAAATACAACCCTCTCCTCTGCAGCGCGCTCGCCTTTCCCGCCCTCCTTAGCACACACGCAAATTATGCTATTCACTCTGTGCCAGTCTCTGCCTCCCATCCATGACTCTCTTTCTATTAGGAGCCACTTAAGCGACGTTCTGGAGTGGCGCCGTGAAGAGGCTCCCCCTCACGCAAAGCACACGCATGTGCATTTGACTTTTCTTTTTTTCTAATTGGGCCTTTTGAAGGCAGCAGTCTTAACATGAGCAAGGGACGCTGATGCTCCATCCTTTGCCCTCCACGCTTTGTCTGTCAGCACCTGGTAAGGCAGCACGCAAGGGCATTCAGATTGAGCGTCCAATTCCTCCAACAGGAGGAACTATGTTACCTTTAACCAGGCTTGGAGTTAAAGGCCCAGTGTGTAACATTTGGAGATTTTGAAGAAGAAACAGCAACATCAAGTGGTAACATATTAGATTGCAGCACTCACCCTCGATCTCCAGTGCTTGCCAGTGAACTACAGTGGCCTTCGCACCCAAACATGGACACCTCGTCCACCTTCTTCTTTGTTGGTTTATTTAAGGATGCCAGCATTCACCCTAATTACAAAACACGCTATCATGCAGCTGGATTGTCCACACCAGGCTTCCTTAGAAATATGGCGGTGCAGGATGGCAGCTAACTGGGCGCAAGACCCTTGATATGTGTATATTCTGATATATAAATAAATATATGTACAGTCAAGACTCAGTCAACATTACAGTGACAGATATTAGCGGAAAATAATCTAGCATTTGCTGTTTTACGCTCTGTTTGTGACACCCAGAGTGACACACTCCCTTATTCCTAGTTCATTTATTTTTTTAGAATTCTATGAAGCAGAGTTGGTTTTTTTGAAAATGGTTCAAAATAGTTGGCAAAGCAGTAAATTGAAAATTATTAAAAGATACCTTGCTGAATAGAGGTGCTGCTGTTCCATTTAGAAGCAAATTTGAATTTAAAAAAGATTCTGGTATTTTTTTTTTCTGTTTTGTTGTAATTTTCTTTGATATATAAAATCTTGGTCTTGTCTCGATCTCGATACTCTCTAGTCTTGATAATGTCTTGGTCTCAGTTGGTGCGGTCTTGATCACAACACTAGTATGTTAAACATTTACCAATACAAAAATCGTAAATTAGGAAAAAATTTACACACTGGACCTTTAATGAGATCTGGAAAAAAAACAAAAACAAACCAGGAAGCTAAAATAGTGTCCCTACAAAATCACATGACAACAAGCAGGAAACGTGTCACTCCTTCAAGAGAGTCTCGCAGACTCAGCCTCAGCTTTGCCGTTTCTCCCATGACTCAGCCCTGCGCCGGCTCTGTCGTGGGTGATACACATTTTGGTTTGGATCCAACGTCGGCGCGCTACAGATGCCAATAACTCTGCATGCCGTCCGCGCTGGGGGATGCTTGTTTGTGCTTGCAATAGAATAAGTAGGTATATTAGCGACTAATGGATGTGTACCGCCGAGCTCGAGTCTCTTCCGGCTGCATCTGCACAGCTGCCCTGTAGAAAAATATCCGTGTTGTAGGAGCCGGATGCTGAGAAAGTTCACTGTAAAAAAAACCCTATCATGACAAGACAACGGCGTGAAGAGTAATTGAGATCTAACATGGCTTTCACTCTTTCCTCAAAATTGCTTGTCAAGTAACCAACAATAACATTTGAAGGTTAAAATGTGAATGACTTCTCTACACTTGCATCTAAAAGGCTGGAAAACTCAAAAATAATGTTTTGTTAAATCCATAGAGTTTTATTCTCTTAACAAATGGGATTAGATCACAGTGTTGAAATAATAATAATAATAATAATAATAATAATAATAATAATAATAGTAAAAACAACAACAACAACAACAACAACAACAACAAATAAATTGACCAATCTTTCCATTCAGAGTAAAGTGTTTAATAACAGAATGTGGAGACTGAGAGTTGAAAGACAAAATTCAATCTAAATGATTTAGGCTTTCCACCGGTCATATCGGCTATATCGGATCGGCCGATATTTGGCATTTTTTGAAATGTTCGTGATCGGGCGTCATGTCATAAATCACCGATCCGATCAATGACGTCACGGTCGTGTTGAAACTTTTTTCCTCTGTCTCATTTACTCCAAAGTAGTTCCACAGCATCGACATGTTTATTTGTTTGTATCCGAGAGCTAATGATTCATGATGCAAAAAACTTCTCGTCTTGGTGCCTCTTCCTGTTTTGAGGACTGTCGCTATGTGACGGACAATAAAGTTTCTTTGAATCTTCACAACAGCATCATCCATGGGCGACACAAACAAACATGTCGGAGGTGTGGAAGTTTTTCAAAGTGAGAGAAACAGACATAGCACAAGTTATCTGCAATATATGCAACGCCACAGTACCTCAAGCAAACAACTTTAGACAGTGCTCGTCCGTATAGTCGGGAAAGTGAGAAGGCAAGGGGTCTACATAAACAAGTCATTTAAATATTGCTCCTCACGTGATCGTATCGGTGATCGGTTATTGGTTTATTTAAACTCACTGATCGGTGATCGGCACAAAAATCGTGATCGTGTAAAGCCTAAAATGAGTTGCTAATGTTAGAAGCGCTGCGCATACCAGAAGACAAACCTGTGACCATTCAACTGAAGGGGCCTGGAGCTGTTTTGTCCTTTTTACGCAAACATTTATTTGGACTATTATGGATAGAAAGGCAACCCATGATTTACCGCTCTGTCACTGGAACACAAGGGAGAAATTTTCAGAGGCTCTGGCCTGTGTTTCCTTTATCTGAATCGGAGTCAGACGGCTCAAACCGGCTGAGCAAAATGGTTAGTTAAAGTCACCAAAATGTGCTGTTCCTTTATATTATTTAGCTCATTTCATTGGTTTAGCATACCATGTACTTCTTTTCATTCAGAGTTTCACAGCTACGTGGACACTTTGATATTGTACATACACATTTTCTCATTCAAGCCAAGTTCTCAGAGGCTTGACAGATTTCTTGCCAAAGGAAAAAAAAAATGCTGTCAATGAAATTTTGTCAATGAAGTTGTGTTTTTTTTTTGTTGTTGTTAGATTTTGTTGTCGTCATTGTTTTGAGCATTCAACATTCAACTCACTGGGTGCGTTTGATCTTTGCTCCCCCGCTTGTGATCGCAGACAGCCGGCGGGCAGTGACACTGGAGGATCCCTGCCTGGACACCATCTGTGTCTCGGGCCCTGGTGCTCCACGCTCACCATCACGTGAGCCCGCTAACGTCAACGCACTGCCCGCAGCAGCCGCGTGGACGCGCACGTCTAACCTACGAGATTTTTTCCTCCGAGACCCCCGGATGTTCATCAGTCACAGCCACCTTACGCGGTTGTGAGCAGGCAGATTGAGTTTATCGCGGCGCCCTCATCCATCTAAATCATCGGCGTGTCAGTTTCAAAGACGTCCTCAAGGGGGTTTCCAATGCAAAGGCATTGGCATACGCGCAACACAAATACAACCCCAAAAATCCTGGTGACAGCAATTTGGAAAATGACTTCAGATGTATTGCAGACCTTCCAAAAGCACCTTTTTATGGAGAAAATGTTAGGTATCTATTTTGCAGGATGCACATTTCAATCAATTCAATCATTCCAATAATTGATCTAGCTATGATTGAAAGTGGGCTAGCTATTTTTGTGGAATAAATTTGAGTGCTGTGGAATAAATTTGGGTCGTGACTTCATTATAAGGAAAATAAATTTGGGTCCTTAGACTCCAGCTGTTGAGAACCACTAATTTAAATCATAAGGTATTGAACTATATCACTTTCTAGTTTGGCAACAGTCGTGATATGACATGCTGGGGTTTTATCGAGACATTTTAATAATTCTATCTAATTTATTCATCGCATATATGACAGAAACCTGCGTGAAAAAAGACTTATTTTAAGCGGCAGCCTTCATTAGCAGCAGGTCTGTTCATTCTGAAGAGCCCTGATTACACACCAAGAGCTTCCATTTGTAAAAACACGTGACTAATAACGCACGTTAGAGATGACAACTCTGCTCAGCTTTGCAAATATTTTCCAAACATTGGTAAACAATGGAGGCTTTTGACAAAGTCTGCCAAATGTCTTTTTAAAGGGTGAAATCAATCCCGGAGCTCCTCACCGGTGGCACTGCGGGGTGAGTCATCGGTGCCTTAACCGCTCTCGGATCATGACTCACTTCCCCGTTATAGTCAAAAGGTTTTCCTGGAGTTGCCTTCACCTTGACAGGGTTACAATACTGCTGGAAATAGCAAGTGCTTCAACGTGACAAGGACCGTTAACTGACACTTCTCAGATAAATAAATGAGTCTCTCTTTATTATTCCACCCCACCCCCTCTTGGATGTGAGTAGCTGAGCTTAGCTGACACCACCAGGACCTTCACCCTTCTCCAACTTTCAGCTGTTTTCTCCTGCCTCAGATCGGTGATTCCCTTTGTTTAAAGCTGTCAGATTTACTCCTGTCAGTCGAGGAACAGGGTCAGCCACATCCGAATCAAGTAAACATTTCAAAAAATATACGCGACACGTCACCGATATTACATGTATTTGAGCCGACATTCTCATCTGGAGGTGAAAGAGAGAGAGAGAGAAAAAAAAGAACTATGAGGTTGCCTGTCACTAGTGATGACAGCTGCCAAGCTGGTGCTCCAAAGAACTTAAATCAAACAGCAAACCATCTCTCAGCTACCAGGACATTTCTAGGTCTTAGATCTGGAGCTGTCATTTTCTGAAAAATAGGCGGGCCTTTACATAGTCATGTGACAGAAAATATATCTTCCCTACCTTAATGACCCAACAGTTTCTGTGCACAGATAGAAACCATTAGAATCTAGGTGTACAATATTTCACTGACAACCAATGATGACTGTTCCAAGATGCATTTTGATAGAATTGGTGACTCACAGTTAAAAAATTGCGTCTCTGACAAAACCGGTGTATACATATATAGGTTATAGGTATGTGTGTGTTTCAGTTTTTACTGTTTTCATTTGCGTGTGAAATCTTGGTCGCTAACTCGCTGCACGCAAGCTGATAGCATGTTCAACCTGTTTGCATGTACAATAGACTTCTTGTTTTTTTTTCCCGCCATCCTGGATCATAGTAAATCTGGTCCACGGAGTTCATTTTACCCTCGGGTTTTCCTGCTGCATAATGTAAGACCCAAAGCTCCTTGAGTGGAATTGTTTATGTGCCTTGTCCAGTGAAGTTACTCAGGATCAAGAGAGAACAGGTGGCCTGACAGAGGGCCCTTTTATTTGTGATAGAAAAACTGTTTCAATTTTCCTCACTCCGGCTTTTTATGCATGAATCCCAAAAGTCAGGCCAGACCTGCACCGACAATGTCTTCGCATTAAATATGGATTCGCTTGCACCATGCGCAGGAAGCAGCACTGCGCCTTATGAATTAGGGTCGGTTGCTTTTAATTGCCTCCATGCAACTCTGCTATTGTATTAACGGGTTTTGTGTTCGGAACATGCTCACCATCACCATTGTCGTTATTACGTTAAGTAACCAGAAGCTGATGCAACAATGCGGACACTTAACGCTGATGCCATGATAATCAGGGAGTCTTATTTCACTCCAAGGTTTGGCCCTTTTCCAACTCTGCTACATTCCGTGAAATACAACAGTAAAGCAGTATAGCCAATAACCAACCAAAAGCCACATATTTTCCAGAACTTCGGAGGTCACATGCTCTCAGTTGTCTGGCTGAAATCATCAAGAGTGCCATAGTCCTCATTGTCCCACAGTGCTACTTCCTCTATATGGGCATATGGCCCAGCATCTCCGCCAAGAGCAAAAAAAGAAAACATCGGTTTACCCTTCACGCAGCACAACTTTGTGATGTGTGTCCGAATGTTGATACGCCTTTCTCACAGAGGCTATTCTTGGGAGTTGCTCTAAAAAGTTATGGAGAAAGTAGTGCAGAAAGTAGAAGACAGGAAGTGTGTGGCAGGAGAGGACAGGAACATCTTTCTCTGATGTCAGACAGAGGGCACCGTGAGGCTCCAAACAAAGGCCTCATGGTTGTTTATCTGAACCAAAAACCACATAAGTCACTACGACGCTGCCTGGCGTGACACGGTGTCACTCCGTCCGTTGTGTTGCAATTACAATTACATTATTATACATTATGGTGAATTTGCAGGTCACAACTTGTCTAGGAGAGCGTTTTGGAGTTGTTGGATTGTGTATTTGATAAGTTTTGAGGGATTTGGCTTACAAAGCAGCTTGTGTCTGCTAGAACTGTAGTTACTGAAGGTACCATATTATCATATGAACATAACGATTGTGGCAATAGGCAAAACTACCAAAATGTTGAACTGGATTCTAAAATTTGGCAGAGGGGCTGGACCAGGAGCAGATGGATGGAGTGTTTTGGTGACCCACCTCATAGGAGAAAAAAGTGTATTATGGGATACGTACAAAGGTGCATTAATATCTAGTGAAAATAAATGACAAAATATCTTTCTTTAAGCCACACAGTATCTAGCTCTTCATTGCAATGACTCTTAAAACACTTTTTAAAAAATGGATGAAACAGCTATTTTAGATAGATAGATAGATAGATAGATAGATAGATAGATAGATAGATAGATAGATAGATAGATAGATAGAGACTTTATTGATCCCTTTGGGATGACTCCCTCAGGGAATTACTTACTTACCATTAAAACCATTAAAATCATTTCTTCAAGTTCGGCAGGCCGGATAAAAAAGCGCAACGGGCCGCATATGGTCCCCATGACGTAGTTTGCCCACGCCTGATTTAGTCTCACGGCGCGAGGTTGCTGCCTTTACAACATAGCTTGTTGTATTTGAACTTCTCCATCCTTCTTCATCCCTTTGGCCCCCACCACCTCCCGTCCTTGTCTTGCTGGCCTGTACTTAAGCCTGTTCAATGTCCCTGAAAGCAGGCGACGGTGTCAGAGGGGACGTGTAAAACTGTCACGGTGGGAAAAGAAGATGATTGGCTCCCGGGGAGAGCCCTTGCAGGAATGGAAAAGGTCATGTTTTATGGGCCCGTCTTTTAACCCCTCCAAATAGAGGTGATTACGGGAGAGGGTACAAATCCAGTGACCTGCCCTCCCACCACAGTTGCTCATGTTCCGACCGGACCTGATGTTTGCACAATATTAGACCCGCAACATGCAACAAGAGTTGCGGCTCCCACACGTTGCGCAGCAATGCGTGACGAAATGCTCGCCAGCCATTTGTTTTTTTTAAAGATCAGGATGCAGCTGTCACGGATGACTTGTTTTGTTTTGTTATCAGATACGGCTGCGACGAGGAGCTGATATTTCTGTGTCAGCACTTGCGGCCTGCCTAATTTAGCATTTAGACCAATGTGTTGAAGGGGAGGCAGAGATTTTCTTCCTGATCCCGCAGCGTTTCTCAACTGGTGGGTCGCGAAGCCGTTTTGATTGGTTCACAGCTTCGTGGGCAGTTTTAAAATATATATATTTGTAGAGAAAATGTTGGGCTTTTATTTTGTAGGACACACAATTCAATTCAATAATTTATTAATTTATTTACTAGACATACGAGAAAGTGGGCTAGCATTTTTATTTTTGTAGAATCAATTTGGGTTGCAACTTCATTATAAGTACAACACATGTGGGTCCTGGCACCCATTGAGAACCACTGCTGATCTCACAGCAATATTTCAAGCATTGTTTTCTTTTAGTTTAGCTTAGTTTAGTTGAAATCGTTTTGAGCCATAATGTATGTAGAGAGTTATAATGACAATTTAGGGGAAAAAAAAGTGTTTTGATTTGAGGAGCGCTGTGGGGATCGCCAGACAAACTTTGAGTCAAAGAAGTTTCCCCAACATGCAGCCCTGAAAGCAAACTAATAGCTCTATCTCAAGACTTGGAGGCCGAGAGCCAAATACGATCAGTGTCCTCGCACCACTTTGAAACTAAAACTCTCTGCAAAGTCAGAGTTGCCTCAGAGGTCAGCCGAGTTCGATTTTTGTCTATATTTGCAGTTTAACAGACAGGTTTGGAATTTTAGCATGAGAAGGGATAGGGTAAGAGGAGTCTTTTGTCGCTGGGACACAGAGGCCAATTAAGACACAGAAAGCTCAGACTGGAACCACATCTGAGGCCGCCGTCCACTTGAGCCAAGAACCTTGTGCCACCAACAACCAACCGCTGCTTTCTGCACCCGAGCCTCATTCCTGGAGTCCTCATCTGTCACTAGTTTCTAAAGTTGCCTTCTGGCCATTTCATTAATCATGGGATCACTGCTTAATCCCACATTTGGCAGCTTTTAGCTCATGTTAGCACCCCAGACTGTTTGCCCACATCTAACAATAGCGCCACATTTATAGCTGTAAAGAATCAGCAGCATGATTTTTCCAAAACCAATTTCATGGCCGATTTGAGCAAAGCAGAGTAAGTAGCTGGAATTCCACTGAAAATTAATGCAACGCGTGAGTAATAATTCTGAAATTCTGGTTAACACCATTGCTTGATTTAACACGTATTCTTGATGTACAATATGTCAGAAAAACAACAACAATAGAAAGAAAAGACAACATATTCTAAAGTTGGGCAGGTTTGTTTGTTTGCTGTCACCAAACTGACTTCACAAGAGAAATTTCTGCTTTGTCATCTTGTGACTCATCAAGAGTAAACATTTTCATTTTTATCCTTCAATTTGTTTTCAACCTCTTATATTACTGAGAAATATCTGTATGCACATACCATGTCTACATGTTATCTGTACTTGTGAAGAAAGAGTTTCCATCACAGTTAGGGGGACTATGCCTTGAAATGTTATCTCATGTAAGTTCATGTTTTTTGTTGTTTTATACAGCACACGGGTTTCTTGTTTTGTCTTGTTTTTGGTGGTTGCTGTTCATATTGTTTTAAGTAGGCGCATTTTTATCTTTGCAGCAAGCAATTTGCAGCAAGCTTTCATCAGGATAAAAAAAGACTCAACCAAAAAGTGAAATGAGCAACAGAGGCTTAGATAAATGTCCCAGGAAAGAAGGAAGTTGGACGTTAAAGCGCTTTAAATTGCAGGGATCCCAACGATGGCGGCAGGTGTGCCGGTGCATTCTAAACTGCCTCCTGCTGAGAGGAAAATGGCAATTGATATATGACCCTCTCACTTTTGCTTGCGACTCGTCGGTGGATTGGGGGAGGGGTCTGATCGTCACACGGAGAAAGCCTTTGCACTGGTGATCACTCGTCAGCAGGATCAATTTTTATTTGGCACAGCGACTGTCCCGACGAAATGTAAAGGATGGTGTTGACTGTTGTAACAAGATAGATGAATTCATCGGGGATTTGAGGAAGACGGAAGCGCGCCGATTGTTCCAAGACGTCGTTCCTCCTCCTGCGTATTAGCAATTTCGTTTTTGCATTGCAAAAAAACGTTGCTGAGTCCATTTCGGAAGTTGTCAAGCTCGAGTTGAACGGGACATTAAGAAAACCGGCAATTCCATCTCAGCGGGTCCCTTAATTGCTATGAGCTGGACGTTAATGGAGGAAGTCAAAAGCGAGCTATAAATAAGGTATCAGGAGAGAGAGGGAGAGAGAGAGAGAGAGAGAGAGAGAGAGAGAGAGAGAGAGAGACATTAAGTTATTTGAGGGAGCTGGAAAAATCGTGGCCGAGGGTTGGGATGCTCAGAGGGAGAATTGGCCGGGGAGTAAGAACCTCCTCGGAGCGGATGTGTCCCGTCTTCTGTTGGTTCCACTCATTTCACCCTCTAATGTGTGCTGAATTGCTACCTAATACTGGCAAAGCTGGTGCAAATGACTGACTTTGGCCTATATTCGCAACCTTTTTCTATAAGAAGGGTTCTCTATCGATGCAACCCTTTTTAGGTCACCCTGTTCTCCTTCTTCTTCATCCCCTTGGGAGCATAGGGCGATTGGGCTAAGCTGCCACAGATGGAGTTGGTCTGGTAGTCCTCTACCCTTAACCTAAAGTCCTCCAGGCAGTGGATTACGGTCTCATGCCACATGAGACCGGACAAGTTATGGGTCGCATACAGCTGGCCCGGAACATCAAGACCGACCAACTACTGTTACCATCTAAGAGGTAATCAAGATTTCCAATTTCTGGCAACACTCATTTTGCCAGTAATTTCTCCCACTGGTATGTTTGACTTGACTTCATGCGGTTGCATGTACATAAAGCTGTTCTCAAGCAGCGGAGGGTCCGTAGAGTGAGGTAAAGGAGTGCTAAATAGGGAGTGTTCACTGCTGTTAGCAATATAAATGATAATCAGGTGGCTGGGGTCCCAGTAGGGGTCTGCTCGAGGTTTCTTCCCACTTGGCCGCTGTCGCCTTGAGCTGGCGCTGGATGGATCAGTTGGTTTTCTCCTCTGGTTGTGCAAAGTGGTTCAAGGTGCCTTTGGATGTGGCTTTGTTGTTTGGGAAGAGAAGTTGATTGATTGATTGATTGATTGATTGATTGATTGATTGATTGATTGATTGATTGATTGAGTTTCAGAGGTTTTTATGGCCAATCCGCTACAACAATATCCTTTCCTGGCTCTATTGGAATCTGATTAGTTTCTATTTTCTTGGATGGCTGGATGACCGCTGATAGTTGTGCCACATCCAATCCATGTTTGAAAAACAGGGACAGGAACAATCGTGACACTTAAATCTTACAATATTTTCAGTTAAAAACAAGGGGAGACCCCTACACCTCCTTCTCTCTGCTACCCTTTCCCCCAAATTTGCTGAATAAATAAATGAGCAGTTGATGCCATGGCCGCTTCTTGTAGTTTGACATCTTCTCTGTCTGTTCTCAGAAGATTAAAGGCCATTTGGACAAAAGTAATTGTGAGCACATTATCAGTCGTGCATTATTCAAAAACCCATCTACATAAAATCTGCTGAACTGTCCTTCTGGCAGACGTGGAAAATTCACATTGTTTAGCGCTCTCCCTTCGCTGTGCTCCTCCCTCATTATTCTCGCTCCGTGCTCTTTATCTTCCCGTATAATCCCCACTGAAATGGTACATCCTCTTTCTAAGCAGGGTAACGACGTGATGTGTGGCCATGTTGCTCCGAGTCTGCCTGGCATTAACCCTGCTGCTGGTGGAGCCTGTTTTCCTTTGAGGTAAAAGCTTTTGCCCCCCCCCCTTTCGTTTTAGCCACACACAGGTGTCTGAAGCGCCCGAAGATCCCCGCTCCGTTGGGCGCCTGTTGGGTTGCCTGTTTGGCTGCGTTCTCCTGCTCAACGCAGTACAAGCTCTGGATGTGTATGCTGAAATCCTTTGTCTTTTGTCAGGTTGTGTTGTGCAGCTGGCGGTGATCATCCCCCCACCTCCTTCCCCCAAATTCCCAACACACCCCACGTTCACACCCCTCGTAGGCGTGCTGTTGTTTGAATGCGGTTATTCTTAGAACATTAATGAAACGAGTTAGGGTGTAAAATGGCTTCCACGGGAGGTCAGTCGCTGGTCATTTGTCATCGGGACGAAGTGAGCGAGCTCCGAAGACAGAAATAGCTCTGTTTGGAGTGCCAAGTCACCTCAAGCCAATCTACTGGAACCACAGGCTCCACTTTTATTTATTTATTTATTTTTTTGGAGACCAGATTGTGGAGGTGGGCTCTTCATTACTTTCAGAGTTCCCTTCATCTTTTTTTTCTGCCAAGACGTGGCCCCAAGGCATCGTCTGCCACACACAAAGACATAAATATTCCCACCGTCGGAACACGTTTCTCCCAAACGTCAAACAGTGCCTGTAAGCGTTGAACAAAGTGTATAGAAAGTCCTTTCAGTCCCCAGAGGCACCAAGGAAGCCTTAGAGGGGGTAAAAATACTTTTTTTTCCCATCTTTCGACAGGTATATCGTATGCCGCTTTTCTCACGTCTTCAAGGGAAAGACGTTTCAAGTTATGTTGCGTCAGGAAGGAGTTGGATGTTTTGAGAGCTTAACCTTTCAAAAGACACAGCCAGGGGACTCAGCTAAGCCAACCAGGCACAACCGAGTGAGCGTGAGAATGAAGAAAACCTTTCAACGAGAGCAAGATTTCTTCGAAATTTTGCCGGCGTGCTTGTTCTCTCGGTTGCTGCTGATGACTACAGATGGGAATAAAAATAACCACATAGAGCACAATGCGCACTACCAAATGTGAACAAAAGTAATTGCAGCAAGGTTTAATGGAGCCGAGCAGCTCGGAACTGCTCTCAGCAGGGCAGAGCGGGATGTTAGCTCCGTGCACTCCGCGCCCTTTATTGATTTCTTTTAACACAATGTACCTGCATCATGCCACTCACACGACTTACTGTTCATTTTCTCTGTTTGTGAAGGTGGAAATGCTTCTCCATAAAAAAAAAGAAAACAAAACTAAAAACAAACCCATAATACTCAGCGACAAGAGCGTAGCGCTGCTGATGAGAGCACATGACTCAGAATTGAAATATATATCAGCCAATGGCTCAATTTGCCCCAAGTTGCGGTCTATTCCCAGACCGGTTAGGATTCAACCCATTCTAGGGCAGCACAACAGTGGCAGTATTCTCCGATGTGTTTTTTTTTAAATCTTTTCTTTTAACAACAGAGACGTCTTGGAGCCAATCGAGGAGCCTCCCGTCCGTGCGACAGCAGTCCCTCAATCTCCCTCAGGGTGTTGCTTTAAAGAGGTGACGGTGATGGAGGGAGGGTCGGCGAGGGAAGGGGAGGGGGCGGACGATGCGAGGTGTTTTTCACCTCAGGTGCAGTGAAGTGTGGCGTCCACTCTGCGCTAACATATAGCCTCATTGGTCACAGTTTACTCTTAAAGAAAGGCCATCGGCCACCGGTCATACATCTTGTTGCGAGCAGGGGCAGAATCTGTTTCTTTTGGCACGCTACAAATAGGAACTATTTATTTACTGTCCCAGCCCTCAGGCTACTCTTATTGCTGGGACCTCCTCTTGCACTGTGCAGCCGCATTCAAATACAGTTTCTTTGTTTGCACAGAGGTACGGCCATTCTTTTTAAGACCTTACTCGCAGGTTAGCTCAGATGTCGTTCTGCTTCCCATTCAGTTCTTTTGCAGCTACATGCGTCGGTAACGGAATTCAACACGCAGGGCTTCCTGTAAAAACTAACAAGACAATAAATGTCTGTTACCACTTATCAATTTGCACTTTTCAAAACTGTAGCATATAATGCCACTATACTAAAGGACCACTTTCGATCATATTGTTACCATGACCTCTCGCAATTGAAATAGATGCCACTGACGCCACTGTAGGTGCGTTTTTATTGACATTTTGTCAATCTGACTGAATTGTTTCAGATTGAGTGATCAGATTGATACGTTTACATGAACACGGAATAAAGTGATCAGATTCATTTGTGGGTTCTCCGAAAGCCGTGCACTGTGTTGCTGGCACGCCCAACTATACCTGGAAGTCGGTCAGAATTTAAGCTGGTAGGGTTGTTAGCTAGGCTAACAACTAAGTGTGTTCCGTTTCTTTTGCATTTCTTTTGGAGCTGCAAAACATTAGAGACGTCCTCCTTTCGTTCGATTGTTAGAATCAAGATTCCAATTGGATCGGGCCGATTTTCTCATCATCAGTGGTCCCCAACCACCGGGCCGCAGACCGGTGCCAGTCCGTGGGTCATTTGGTACCGGGCCACGGACTGGTGCTGGTCCAATCGGCCGTTTCATTCATTATCTTAGTGAACAATTTTATTTTGAAAAATTACCGGATTCTCTCCGTTACGTCCATCTAACGCTCAACTCTTCATGCATGTCAAGGCGCTTGTCTCGGCCATCTGATACGTTACCGCGAGACTAAACCCACAAGCTAGCAAGCTAGCGAGCAACATGAGTTTTGATCGCCATCTCCTCCACACCCCCCGTCAACGATCGCGCGTTCATGCCGGTCCGTGAAAATATTGTCTCATATTAAACCGGGCCATGGTGCTAAAAAGGTTGGGGACCACAGGTTTACAAGACACGATTTTAATCAGGTCCACTTACTTAGGGTCTTTGTAACTGCACCTGGTGTTACCAGCCACTAATCTCTACTGTTAGTAAGTAAGACTTCTAAAACGCAGCACTTCCCATAATGTAATCAATTATAATACAACGATACATTCACTGATTAATAAAGAGTAATAGCCTGAACTTACTTAAGATTAGGAGGTATTTATGTTAAAATGCAGTTCAGTGCAGCGTTTTGTGAATCCAGTGGTGGGCCGGTGGTGGTGCAGCAGAATGACTGTATTGGTCCTCAGGCTACTACTGGTTTAATATAACAGTTCCTGTGTAGGCTCATGGCACAGTGCAGTAATTGACAATCACTGTCAGCATCAAAAGCAGATAAGGAATCAAAAGAACCAAATGCGTTTAAATTACAGTGAAGCATTTGTGCCTTGTGCCTGTCGCCAGTCCTGCTGCAGCAACAGAACTCGGCAGTAAAAATGAGGATTTTCATGAACTGATTCACTCAGAATTGCCAAGAGTACATATATATGTGCTATATGGTCAAATTATATTGATGGGTATAAAGAATATTTTCAATCGTGGTAGTTTAGCAAAACAAAAAGCATTGGAACTAAACACGACATAGGTGTTCCGCTATTTACGTTTCACTTAGTGGCCTTCACTAACACCAAGACTTTCTCAAATAACCAGGATGAAGTAATTAATGTTAATTTTCTCTCAGCTTCTTCTGAAGGTTTTTTGCCAGATGCTGACAGATGAGTTTGTAAAATCCATGTAACTTCCGTCCACATCCCTCACTTCCTGCAGCTCTTCCATGGACACACCCACGTAACTTTGTCCACCCCGACTCACAAACTCGCCGACCTTCAATGAGCGGAAGAATTTAGAAATCACAAACCGACAGAGGAGTCGCGGGAGGGAGACGGATGTCGATACGTTTTCTTGGCAGATCCAGCGCCTGATTTAGAAGTTAGGGAGTGGAAGCAGGGGAAACAAGTGCTTTCATTACAGAAGGTGATACCCTGAGCCACCGGGGGGGAGTGTCAGTTGGCGGGCGTTAGGAGGAGGAGGGAGATTAAACAGGAACATTCGAAGGTAAAAAAACAGGAAACAGCAGCAGAATCCTACATAAAGCAACAAGGAGTTTACCGTTTACTTTTACAATTCTGATTTTCGAATCCCTCCTCGCTGTCTACTTCTTTGTCTTTAACTCCCGGTACTCTCGGTATTCTACCGTCTGCTCATTCATAAAGCAACATACGGCCCCACACACAAACAGACAGACAGACAGACAAACGCACAAAACAGACTGACGCACACGCGTGCGCCCTCACCCTCCATCTCCGCTTGATCTGCTATCATATCCCAGGACACTGTACAGCTTCCCTCCCTCTGGCAATTCATTTCATGTTAACGCAACATCAATCTGTGGCGCTGCCCTCGCGCTCCTCCACATCAATCCATCGCCGCGCCGCTTATCACAGTCACCTTCAGGGAAAACAAACGATGTTTGTATCCATCCCACCTCGCCGCTCAGATCACCTTCGCCGCATTTCGCCCGCGGATGCCGACGCACGGCACGGCACCACTGGATTGCTCACGCTCAGCGGCAATGTGTAGACAAGTGCAATATATCTGTCATTCTGAGGCGTTGGCAAGCCAACCCTTACTTTTCTTCTTTTTTTTTTTAATGATCGTGACGGCAGCAACCAGACAACTTGAAATGGGATGTTGTGAGATGCAAAGTATTCAACATGTGGTGACTATTGAAGAGTCTGGGATAGGAAATCATTGAGTTAACATGCCTAAACCGAAAGATGGTGATGGGAAAAAAAAACTTTATTCAAAGAGGCTAGTAGACATCATGTGTTTAGCACAACACCTTGTGTAGAACATAGCAAAGCACTCGTCATCCTGCTTTTACTGGTGATGCTTGTTTTTCATTCTTCAGTGAGAACAATATGGATATTATTAAAACTGCAATAACCAGCTTCCATTGGTCCAGAGGATATCTCAGTGCCATTTTGAAATCATGACACTGGCTGCGTTTCTTTCAAAATTTCATCTTCCCTTTAAGCTTTCAACATATTCAATATAGCTAAATCTGCATCAAAATGTTGTTGCTGAAGGTGAGCCATGTTGGTTGGATACGGGAGAATAAACAAGATTTTGTTACTAAGAAAAGCCCAGATACTTGCATTCATTCATTCCTGTGCTTTGATTCTTCCTGCATACGCAGCAACATAAATATACATACCAATATACAACAAACATGCCAAATGTCTTAGTTTTTCTAATTATAATTAAAGCTATTCAGTGTAATTGGATGCGCTGCGGTGCACGCAAAGAAAACACACACTTTAAGTCCTGATTAAAATGTGGACACCACTGCTAAACAGCGATACGCACGGCCAAGTTCGTCTTTCGTGCATGTAAACGCCAAATCTAGAAAGTGATCCATACCCCAGAAAAAACTCCTAACCAGCACGTGCACAGTTGAGTGAGACGTGTGCAGCGATCAGATTACTGTTCTGTCTTGTTTTAAAATGAATGCCACCATCAGAAAAATGACAGTCAATTGAAAAAAAGTGAAGAAATCTTTGCAGATCATTGCAGCGCGTCTACCTGGAACTGATCTATAATTAGACTGACGGGTAAAAAGTCAGCTAGCGAAATCAAAGCACTCTCAGAATAGACTTCAGAGCGGAGCATGATGGTTTTTTTTTATTTATAGACACAGGTTGGACAGCAAGGATGTGAGCGAGTGGCGGCTCTGCCGGTAGGTTGAGTTGGTCACCGCTGCGCTCGGTGCAGGTGGGAGCGCTCGGCCCTTCCGTGCGCGCGGCTTCCCATGTGACGGCTCCCCCTCAACCCCTGCAGGCTAATTGGCTCTAACTTGATCTGAAACGGCGGGCAGGCTCACCCATAATGCCAAGCGTGGAAGTCTATCCGCTGGCGACGGCGGTGGCGACTCTCCTGTGCTTCACTAAAAACAACTCGCACACTCTGGGAAACACAGTGTAGTTGCGTGTGTGCTTGTGTGCGCTTGGGGGTGATTGCGATGTTGGGGTTGAGCGAACGCGGCGATTGGGCGCCAAAGTCACGTTCCAGAGGAGTCGATGCAGAGCATTTTGCTCAGTCGTATCCAGATTGGCTTGATTTCAAACGTTATTACAGAAGATTAATGCTAGGAATAATAAATCCATTACGGTAAGTGCCGTAGCCTGGGAGCTGTACCGCAGTGCTGATTGGTGGAATTTAGTTGCTGCTATTATCGACACAAGACTTTGGCTGAAAGCAGGCATGGACATGTTCACCTTTCTTGATAAATATTCCAAGACCAATTTAATTGGGCCAAGGACCAATTAAGGCATCAGCTATGGTGGTACATTTGATTTAGTCCATCATAATGGACAAAAGTGTAATTTTTGATTCACTGTAATGCCCACACCAACTCACGCAGGGATAACTACCACCAGCTTTATTACCAATGTTAATAAAGCTGCTTCACCTTTTACATTTACATTACAAAAGCAGAAAAACTGTATTTTCAGTAGTCATGAGGGTTGAGTTGAGACAACTGGACCAGTTTGTGGCATCTTGAAGACATTTCGCCCCTCATCTGAAATACTTCTTCACTCCTGAAAGAAATGGATGGAGAGCCCCAACCTGGGGTTGTCATGGGGCTGTCAGAAAAACGACCTACATGGGTTTCATAGGATGATAGGATTGGTGAACTTTTTAGGACCACCCAATTTTCTTGCCTCCTATTGATGATTCTATGATGAAGCCTTTCAGATGAGAGGCAAAAGATTAAGATACCAAAAAAAAAAACCTGTCCATTCAAGACCAAGAAGACCTCAGTGAATGACAGCCTTCACAGATATATCATAGCTTGTGTCTTCATTGTTTTCCCACGTTGCTTCAATTGAGGCCTGAAGGTGTTTTAAAAGTTTCCAAAAGATCAATACGCAACAACCTTAATATATAAAATTAATATGGTACAGGCTGTTTCGCAGAAGCGTGAGCACAGATTGCAATCTGTGCTTAGTTTGAGAAAAAAAACCTGATAATAAAACTTGGATTTTGCCGCAAAGACCATTAGAGGAAGCTAATCCGATGTAATGATGTAACGTGAGACTGTGCAAAGACCTAGAAGTGCTCCTTTGTTGCTGTGCGCCCAAACCAAAGCTACGGCCCCTTCTGTTTATCTTTCTTTAATGAAATTCGGAGTGGCTGCAGCCCCGTCTGTCTCCTCTCCACACGGTCCTCGCAACTGTCCCTGGAACTTTTGCGCAGTAGTAATGGGAGCTCCTTCATGAATCATTGAGTGCATTTTTCTACAATGGAGCGCAATTTGACTAAATGGGCGCGGACGATGAGAGCTTTTCCCCATTGCAGCTGTATTATTTAGCAGGGATCGGCCACCGCGTGGCGGACGGCCAGGGCGGTGGCGTGTGAGCTGCGGCGGGCGGCCACCTTCATTATCGTCACTTGCCGTCTCCGCCTTTCCCCTCCTTCATCATTTCTCTTATCTTGTTTTTCCTGGGCCCCTCCATCGCTCATGCCTCTCTGTCAGCGTCACCAGTCATCCTGCGTGCGCCGTCTCCTTATCTCCATCTCCGCCTCCCAGAGGGTTTCCATCTAATCAGTCCTCTGACAGAAATGTAATTATTGGACTAATGGTATATTTTATTCCGCAGAGCTTTTGAGCTAACTGCTGTGATACTAGGCATAATAAATTGAATAATTCTAAAATAAATTTTGAGTACGAGTGCAAGAACGAGTCAAGCAGTGTGGGAGTCTCCGCCACTGCTATTATGTGCAAAGCTCACAAGGAGCTTGGTGGTGCCAAATACAGATCAGTGGGCGGGGTTTAATTAAGATGCACACACTCACCCAATGGCATTACATGGCAGATCAACAAAATTAAAGTGCAAGGATACAGCTAAAGTCACGTTAAGGATGCAAAGTGTTTGTTTTAGCCAAGCTTAAATGGGAATTGTGACATCTAGCATTTAAACCTCACAGTATATGTGGCCTCATAGTGTGTCTGTTTCACATGTGGGAAGCATGACTCTTAAATCAGCACCTGGGCATTTCATAAGCAGCCTATCCTGAATATATCTGACTGCAGGGATGTAAAGAACGCAGGAAGAATCCGTTTATACAGTGAACCTCTCAGGTTTACTCAATAGCGATTTGGACTAGTTTTCATTTGATCATTTGAAATGCTTTTCAGGAGACTCCCCAAAATGTTGTTACTGTCTCTAGCAAAAAATATTGCAGCCTGACCATTGATTGATCAATATTCCGGCTACTGTTCCTGCCACGTTACAATTAGGGTCAATCCTGTGGAAGACTTAAATATACTGAAACTGCACCCAAGAAAAAATAGAAGAAACATGGTAATTTCAGGACCACTGAAAAATGGAGCTCTGAATTGACTGAACAAGAGAAATTTGTTAACAGGAATCCTGCTGCGATGGTCCTAGATTCCAATAATCAAAGGCTAAATGTGGATAGTAGAGATGTAGCTCTTCATGAGTTCACTACAGCCCTGTTTCATCAAATTCTGCTGTGCATACTCGGAAAGTTCCAGTTACTTTTGGCAAGTGTGGACGTGCAATCGGACTGACGATCGAAGAAGCAAACTCTGGTCCACCTAAAAAACCCAAGTGAAACAAGTGCAGGAAGCCGTAACAATTGCGTGATTAGCAGGTTTCCCTGGGTCAGCCAATAGTTGAACAGGGTTTCTTTCACTGTTTGTCTCGTCCCAAGTCGTTCTTGACGCAGCGCCACCACAGGCGAGGAGGGAAGTGTCATTCAAAAGATTCTGTTTGTGCAATGCCAAAGCAAACGTGGACCGGCTGAATGTTCGACTCCATTCGAACCGGGTCCTGAATCGTACCGACGCTTTCGGACTGTCACGTGCGAAAACGATCCCTCAAAAAAAGAAACCAGGAGGGAAGGAAAAATAAACATCCTGGGAAAGGAAGTGCTGGCGGTTTGTTCCGCTCTGTGAAATTGGAAATGAAGACCAACCCCTTGCACCTCTTCATTGAAGTGCCAGAACGCTTCAATGTGACACCGCTACCTGAACGATCAGTCGGGACCAGAATACGCATCTCAAATGAATAATTCAGCGGGAGAGCCACAAATAGATTTAACTGTAGTGGCAGCAGACGTGACGCTTTGATCTCTCCTCAACAATAAAAGGCGGCAAACACCTCCCGGCTGTTGCATCAGACATCCAACAATGTTGAAGATTAGTGGACGCTGTTGAACGGAGGTCATTCCGCCACAATGTGCCGGTTTCAGCTGACAGGCGCCGCCATCACTGCGTATCTATGCAACCTGGAATTCTTTTTTTTTTTTGACCTACACGAGGCACCCGTTGACTGGCACATGACACACCTTCAAATGATTGCGCAGGGATGGAAGACACCACGACAGATAAATAATTCATCTCAGGGCCAATTATTTTGTACATAGCTCCCGTTGGGCGATGGCTGAACTCAACGCTGCATTTCCCCCTTGATGCAGGAAACGAGGCCGCGTCTGATTGGAAAGGTGGTGTTTCACATTTAGCCGCGGGGCGCTCATCAGTCACGAGGCTCAGAGCCCAGGCTGGCAAAGAGCTGATACAAAAAAAGAGAAGAAGAAGTGGAGAAATACTGCTCCGACCTTCCTTAGCATTAGCATTCAGGTTTCTGGGCTTCCTGTCCGCCTCTGCCAGACCATGTTTCACGTCCCTAGAGCTGGACAAGGTGAGAAATGCATTCATTGTCAGGGGTTGTCAACCCCTGGGAGGCTTCGCCACAGAAAGAGCCGCAGTCCTCTCTAACTGGCAGGGGGATCAACTTCAACATTTTAAGAGCTGTGAACGGTGATGGTAGGCAGTCTAAGCCTAGATGGCGCCATTTATAGAAGTGAAGTCGTCGTCGGAGATATGCACAGACCATTTTTGCTTTTTACTAGAGTAAAGGAGTGTGAATACTTTTGCCAGCTCGGGCTACTGGTGACATCATATGAAAAAGGGAAAAATAACAAAATTAAAAAAACAACAACACTCATTTTTAATGGAAGTTTGGATGAATGGATATTTGATGGATATTTCAATCTCACATTAGAAGACATTGTCACAGTGTGACAGATTGACCTTGTTCCTTCCATCAACATCACTCAAGCACTCCTGTCCTATCAAACGCCTACGTCTTCGGGGTCCCCACGATTTGAAATCAGCCGCTGAAGCTGAAACTGGAGTCAGTCGTTTATACTCCGTTGCCCGCCTTTCATTCTCTGCGACCTTTGGCGGGTCAACAGTAAATCCCACGTGCACAGGATCAAATCTCGGGCTAACCCTCGGCCCACGGCACGCTTCTACGGTTGTCCTGTGGGCGTCCATCGGACCGTAGTGGCGCCGGCAATTTCAAGTTGCCCGAGGATGGAAGGGGGAGGGGTGGGAGTTGTGTTGGGAGCCTGGCTCTGCTCTGCTCTGCAATCAGACTCGAGCAGGAGCCTCCCTGCTGTCCAGCTCGGGCCGGGGACACAGAAGAACACAGTGATAACACAGGTCCTGCTGGGAATGGTCTCACCGGACCCACTAGAAACGACCGTGTCAATCAGCCGGCTCTGATAAACACACCTCTGTTCTCTTTAAAGCAGAAGGCAGACTGGTTCCAGTTTGCTCAAAAAAGTCAAAGTGAATGGATGCAACAACAACAGCGTTTTGATTGTCAGTTATGTATTGGTTTTTGTTAATTTTGACGCTGCTCTCCAGTCTGATGGTACCGTAGAGCGAGGGCTGCCAGGGGGCAGCAGAAAAATTGGAGAATATTCATTATTGTTAAATATAATCTATAATAATATATTATATGAATGCCTGCTAGTTAATAAAAATATTCATGGCATCGTGTGTGACATTGGTGCCATTTATCAAGGTTTGCAAATGTGCTCCTCAAAGGAGCCCAGGCTGTGCAACATGGACAACAGGTTTGTGACAATGAGAGTGAGGGAACAGACACACAGCCCAGCTGTCAAAGACAGCATAAAAAAAACAAGACTTATAGAATTAGAGTAAGAAACTATGAGGCAGCACACTTTAAGTGAGGCTTTACAGCCATACAGAAAGATGGCCGTGATTATCAACATGGTTAGTTTGGAGTGTTCTTAATCGAAACAAACAAACATTTATATAATAGCAGATAAAAGTAAGAAAAGTGTAACTGGTTTGCAAAGGGGTTCCAGCCAGAGGCTGATGCCTTAAAGTACGCAAACCCAGCTGTCATCCCATTACAGAGATGAGAGAATTTTATCGTCACAAAATGAAAAAAAAATCTACCTAGCTACCTTTGCAACTAAAATATATTAAGTACATGGCATTAACAAAATGAAAGAACTTGGTTACATTGGCTGCCAGATGGATGAGTCTGAACAGACCCAGACCCAGACTTTAAATGAGTGAAAACTTAAACAAAAGCCCTAAATCCACGATGACGGAATCAAAGAGTGGTGTATTTATAGTGGCCCGAGGATGAGAAGACGTTTGATCATCTAAAAGTTGACACGTTTTCCGCACTGGCAAAGCGTGTGGAACAACACGGGAGTTGTGAAAATTGAATTGCCAAGAAAGAGACAGGACACATCACTGTTCTATTCAACAAACACACCTGTTTATTGATAGGAGGTCTAACGCCATGAATAAGTCAAACAGACTAAAAAAATAATCTGATCTTGATTTGATTCACAGCCAATTTCTGTTTTTTTCATTCTCTGGCAAACACAAAAAGCAGACTGAATGGAGCTGTGGACGTTCTCATTACCCGCTGCGGACCAACCGACCGCTGTGTAAACGCCACCCGCCGCTCGGCCCGCTGACACGCCTAACAAGCACAGAGTTTCAGGTGCGAGTCGCCGGTCCAACGCCTTTTGCGGAAGCGGCGTGATGTGAAAACGCATCAGCATTCCGCGCAGGGCCAACGGGTGCAGGCATTGTGGAGATCCGGCCTTGTCTTTTGTCACCGCGCTCCTCTGCCGCCACTTACACGTTCCTCATTGCCATAGCAACAGGGTCCCCCCCCTACCACACACACACACACACACACACACACACATCTACCTCGTGTCTCTCAGTGAGAGCCGCGGCCCTGAAGCTGTTGAATGTCTGCTCGGGGAACCGGTGAAAAGAAGAAGCACAAATGACGTGCGGCGAAACGACGGTCACGACACGAGCGCAAATATGACAAATGGGGACAGAATGTTGCAAGTGGGAATCCAGGTGATAAAAGCTTAATATACTGCCCAGAAATACATTGATAAAAGTGTATTCTCGCAGTACAATAAAAGTAATTTTGTTTTCCTGCCCATAGAACAGTATTTATACATAAGAATACACATAGAGCAAGGGTCTTGCTCCCAGTTAGCTGCCATCTTGTACATCACACTAGTGCTGTTTCTTCTTAAAAACGTCCAAATATCACACACTGAACATTTAGTTCAGGATGTGTGCATATCCATTTCTCCTTCGGATGATACAACCAACTGTAAAACAGTGTTACAATGGAATCTGGAAATTAATTGGACGCAACAGAGGACTTAGCAACTGGCACCAGACACCCACTGTACGCGTCGCTGCCGCTCCGCTTGCCGCACCCAGTCACATCCCCAGCGTGCAAATACCCAAAAATCTGGGATAATGTACCTGTCACACGTTTCCAGAGGCGTTGAGCACTGCTTGTACTCCAGTTTATTTCTGCAAAATCCAGGAGTTCAAAGTGAAATTGCATTTTTTTTTTAAAAAATGGGAAAAAAAAAGTGTCTCGGCTCTGACCTTGAGCAACACACACACACACACACACACACACACACACACACACACACACACACACACACACACACACCCTCTATCAGAGCCTGGAGCCCAACACATTGGAATTATTCACATCTGAGGCTCATATTAGGCTTTTGAATTCCAAATCCTCTTGTACCACCTGTGTGACAGGCAGGGGAGGGCAACCTTTCGCACCCAGGACACTCCAATTTGTGCCCTGCCAGCGCCCATATTTGACAGTGCCATACTTCCAGTGAGCTTTTGGCTGAATTAGAGCGGGCAAAATTTGGAGTGGGGGAGCTCGTCCGGGCGCACAAATACAAGCAAAGAGACAGATAACAGTCCCATCAATTGCAGGAGCCACTTATTTGTGGCAATTGAAGGGAAGGGCAGCGGGAGTCTGTGCCGTCATGCACAAAGGCAGGAAGTGAAGCGGTTTGACTGGGCTTGGCTCTCTCTTCTTGCTCCCGCTTCCCCCATATAATTGCGTGTTTGTTTCTTTTAAATGACAATAATGTATTCATGTATTCAGGAAAAAGCTTGGGAGGGCTGAGCAAACGCCTGCCAACTAGGCTTTTAATCACAACAGGAGGAAAAAAAACAGAAGCCGCCGCACTGACACCAATTTTCACCCCGCAGCATGGAGGCAACGCCGACAACAACGACACACACGCGCACGCACACACACCAATTCATATGTTCCTCTCCTTTCATCCATAGACGGAGATGGGAGGAAGGAGCACTCCAATCACCGTTGCTCTTTTCCAATCATGCCCTTAAACAGTGTGCCAAAAACACTAGACTATTTTTTGTTTTGTTTTGTTGTGTGTTTTTTTCCTCTGTGGGCTCTATTTTCTGTCATCTCAACGCAGCTAAAATGAGGCGCCCTCACTCATAAAGTCTAGTTTTCTGGAGGGATGCACCTTAATAATGGTTGTAGTTTTTTTTTGTGCCAAAGATAACAACATAAGAACAAAGCAACAATCCGCTCACACTTCACTGATCCAGACAGAGCAGAACTGTTCACGGATTGTAAATGTCTCTTTTTATACTATTACATGATGTGCATGTCAACAGACCTCCTGATGTTCGGACCATCACAGCAGTCTTCCTCGGAAGGGCCATCAACCGCGTTGTGACGTGTTCTCAAATCAGCCGATCTTCCTCACTTGTGTGAACAGAAGAACAAGAAAATTGTCTGTCATAAAATAGACAAAATGAACTTGGTTTGCAATGGAAATCTATTCCATTCAAAAGTTAAACCACCACTGCTTCTCATGGTGACCACACTTATCCTATTCACTGCGAAAGAACACACCATTAAATGTCCTATCTTGTACAATTTCCTGGTCCTCATTTTTCATTGGAGAGTCTGGTGGACGAGTCTCGCACGATCAATTATCTCCACTGAAGAAACTCTTGCGGATCCCCAGACAGCAGCATCTGTTCTCGGCCTGGTGGCGGAAAAACACTGGCGCCGCGCAGTGTTCATCTTCTTGATGAAGCTGAACCATGGGGTGTTTGTCGGCGACAAAAATCAACAGGAAATGGTGCCGCGGAATGGTGTCAAGGTGGAGTGAACACCTGGTTGAGGGTATTTTCAAATCCTTTCCTGAAAGGTGACGCTCAGAAAAAGAAAGGGATGCACCGCTAACACATTACCGTTGTTGTACCACGTTTGTAAAGGAAACTCTGCATAACGGGAATTGAGAAGTAGACACATTCTTCATTCGCCAGACTAAACTGGCTAAAGTCAACCAGTGCTGAGAGATCATCGGTTTGAATTAGTGGCTTCTCAACACATGATAAGAATGACATTTGTGACGGTAACTCAACACTTTGCCAGACGACTGTAATTAGACTTCCGCCTGACGTCCTGTGCAAATGAGCCATGACTCATTGGTGGTGGTTTCCACATTCATTTGATTGTAGGTACGAGTTGGGATAAGACTGGTTTGTTTTGGTTTCACTAGCCAGGTAAGCTAGCAGTAGACCGACGCCTGATTCTGCAAGTCTGAGCCAAGCCTGAGTGTTTGAGTGTTCAGCTCCCCACTATTACCATTCTGACAGAAGCAGTGGGTCGGATGTGGATCAAACCACAGGCTTGTTTGTTTCGTTTCTGCAGCATTTCACGCTTTTCTCGCAGACAGCCCGCCTTGCGTGTTCTCAAACTTCTGCTGCTAGCATTGCAGCCCCATAATCCCGTTGTCAAAGCGAGCCTTCCTCCTGCAACTCAAGAGACAGCCGCACCCCGAGCGCCTCTTGCGAGTCGAACCCGTCACACGTTCATACCGAAATATGTGTGCTGCTGAGTTCAAACCAGACCACGCGTCTTCCTCGGGAGCTTTGTTTTTCTGATCCTCCTCTGCCTCAGATTATCATGTCGCACTGTCAAGACGTGACCAAACCCTGAAATGTGATTAATGTCATTTAGTCTCTAAGGATTTGGGATTTGAGCCAAAGGCACTGCGACTTTTATAGAGTCTGGGAAGTCGGCGTCTTCAGAAGGAAATGAGCGTCTGAATATGAAGAAATATGGGACCTATTCCTAAAGACAACTTTTCTAGTCTGACTTGCTGTTATAAAGATGGGCACCACTGTATTCGCTTTTTTTGTTTGTTTGTTTGTTTGTTTTTCTTTCGCATTTTTTCACTTTCACCCAGTCACACTGAATGGTACTTTTCCAAAATCTGCTCCAAAACCTTTAATATTCATCTGACAAATTCAAAGCTTGGAAAACACAGATCTTCTGTCTGTCTGATTCAACCTTGAGCTTTCAGTCAGGTCACTGCAGCTCGAGGCTTCCCATTGGTGTTCGGGCTGACATGTTGGCATGGTAACCCATGGTAACCCATGGCAAAGCCTCTAAAAAAAAGAAGCAAAAGTTTATTTTCTAGCAGGAAAAGCCTTTTTCAGTTTTGACAGAAGTGCTGCTACCTCACCATCAAAACTAATCTCTTAGAAATCAGCCATATACTGAATCACTCCCAGTCGCTCCTAACTCTTCTTCTACCTTCTGGGAGCTTTTCAACAGCACCTTGCTTTTGAATGATCTTGCTTTTGTCACCGTTAGTAGTAGCAGGGTAATTAACTGGTCATGCTGGTCCATCCACCTAAATGTGGGAGCTTTTAGAGGTGTAAACTGAAATTTTGAAAATCCTTCAATGACATGCATTTTAAAAGAAAGATTCATTTTTGACTTGACCATTTTCTAACACAAATGAAGTTAGTTGTATTGATCAAAATTTGGTCTTTCTCTTATTTAACAGCAAAGCTTTCTTTTCCATTTTACATGTGCACGCACCAGTGAATCAAGCACTTTATCTGTAGTTGCGTAGTTTTTAGTGGTTACTTCAAGGTGTATTAGATTTTAAATTTCGCTTGTACCAAGTCTAAAGTCCAGCACTTTACTCATCTGGCGTATATTTTTTGTCTTTTCAATTGAGGAACATCTAATACACTGTAAAACTCTCGAAACACTCAAAAATGATTATATCAAAAAATGTATGACCAACCAAAAAAGTTGGTAGAAACAATCAACTATTGAGACAATTAGATTTTTTCTCTACACCCCAACACTCCTGTATGAAGCTCCACAATCGGAGCGGGAGTTTGTTTTGTCATCAATGTGGCGTTTCTCACGGCGAGACTCGCAGCGCACGCCGGCTCTGGAGGCAGCTCACATAAACATCGGCAATCAAGAGTCAATGGCGCATCTAAGCTATAGGCAAAGCGCTGAAATATTGATGTGCAGAAGAGCGGATGAAAGTGAGAGGCGGTGCGAGACGGGTTGGGGTCGGGGGTGCGGGGAGGGGGATGTGGTCTATTTTTAGCATACCAGTCTCCTCGGGATCTTCACTCTGATGTATTTTTATCCGGCCAGGGGGGCTTTTGTCTTATTTTGAGTGATGTCATGGACACGCCGTCTGCACGCTGCTCCATTTAATATCTCACTTTTTTTTGTACTTTTTTTTATGAGTCTGCCTGTTGTTGGAGGCAGTCTGGTCAGGAAACGGCAGGGGAATTTTTTTTTATACCAGATCACGCAGGATGACCCACTTTAATATTTGTTTGTTCTTATCCTTGTTGCCCACATGCAAGATGTGGCTGGTTTAATCACTGGCATCTCTGTTTACTAAAACTCTGCTCAGTATCGGCTATAAGGGGCGTGGGGTGGGGCCGGCATTTCAGGTGATGATTTGAAGTTGCACTGGAATTAGTGCATGAAAAGCTCAGTTCAGAATTACTAGTTAGCTTATTGAAATGTTTTATGTTGAGTTGATTGAACCGAACTTTGATTTAATAACCTTCTACTATTAGTGAACTGACATCTTCCATCTGAAGAAAAAATGTCCAGCTAAAGTCTTGTTCCTAAGCCGTTTCTCTGGCAGTTCATATTCTTCGTTCATTAAACCAGTCCATCATTCATGTTCCCTTTATCTGTCTTCCACCGGCTGCCCCGGGTCTGAGGACTTTAATGCCAAGAATGATTCGCTCACTTCTAACATAAAACCCCAAACGATACCGTCAGTGTTTAACACTGTTCTTTGATCAATTATCTTTTTAGGGATTATCGCTGGTTTCTTCTCCCGGGCGGATTATCTCCGTAATTACACGTAATGCGGACGTGGAGAAACTTTAATCTGGACGAGCGACTTTCCTCTCGGCCGTCCCTGCTCCCTGAAGTGAGGTCGTCCTTCTCGGGGGCTCCTCATCGGCCTCCATCTGACTCTCCATAATCCTCTGCATCCCCTTCTCTCGCACCAAGTGCCCAACTTCCTTTCCCTGAGGAGACGCTGCGGTGTTAAAAAAAAAAAAGAAAAAAAAAGTTAGAAATGAATTCATGGAATGATAGAATTTTAAAAAATCATTAATAAATCTGCCCTGCGATGAACTGGCGACTTGTCCAGGGTGTCACCCTGCCTTCGCCCTAAGACAGCTGGGATAGGCTCCAGCAGACCCCCGTGACCCTGAATAGGAATAAGTGGGTATAGAAGATGAATGATGAATGAATAATAAATCTGTCAAGATTCAAGATTTTATTTGTCACATGTCACATTACATTGCAGTGAAATGTTGATGTGGCACCGTGAGAACATGATTGTGCATTTCCAGGAATAAAGAACGTGTAAAAAAAAGAGAAGAATTTAAAAAGTGGCAAGTGGCAAATAATTTTACAAAAGTACAAGTCAGTCATTATAAAGACATACAAAGCCATTACTGTTTGTCATTATGACAGGGCAAAGAAAAAAAGAAAGAGTCAATAATCATTAGAGGGTTTCCAGCTTAGCGTGCTAACCGAAACTCATCTGATTTTCTGATTTCAAAATAAAACAAAAGGCAAAGTGCCTGTTTAGTCTCATCCCATCGAACGATGTCGTACCTGAGAGCGGCAGCGGCGAGGCTCGTAAACACAGGACGATAACAAGGGAACGTCAGATGGCATCAACATCTCCGACAGCGTCCTCAAAAGAGCTCCACGCGCGCGCACGTGTCACGGAGACACACTTTTCCCGTGCATTCAATCGTGGCTAACGCCGGAGATTTGCTAGCACTTTAGGCCGCCTCGATAAACAGAGAGCGTTTTTAAATCCTCCTTATCTGCCTCCCGACCCCTCGAGTCTCTTTGCAAATGAAGACGGCCATTGCCTGGCAGGGATTTCGCCCGGCCGCCACTACCTCGGCTTCCCCCCCCACCCCCCGTCCCGCCTGCGTCGAGCTCCGCTGACTTAAAGCGACAATGAATTATTCAAATGAGGACGGCTGGAAATTTTTGATAGGTCTATTTTCAGCCGCAGCCTTTTGGTCTGTTGCCAGAAGCTACGGGATCCCCCCAGCGAGCTGGCTGTCAAGTCACGGCGAGCCGTGTAATGAGGGCGCGTGTGTGCGCGTGTGTGCGCGTGTGTGCGTAATGGTAGAGAGTGACGGAAAGTGGAAATCCTCCTGTCATGTGCGGCCTTTGTTTGGGTTCCTTCTTTGTCAGCGAGCCGGGGATCCGTTTCCAGCAACAGCCGCTCCTCCGTCGACATTGTTGTTGGCGTCGCTAAATTAGCGGCGAGATGTGTGTTTATTGAAACCCGTCCTTTCAGGCAAGTGAGTGACAGTTTGTTTTTTCCCTCTTCTGTTTCCACTGAGGAGAATTCTAAATGGCTTGGTGGATAATGAGAGGAAAAAGCCCCCCAAAAAGGAGGAGGAGGGCGAACCTGTGTGCCAAATACCTGTGAATGTTCAGGAGGGGGGGGGTTCCCCATCCTCCTGATTGTTCCTCAATACCAATCTAAATTTCCTTAACATTCAGGAGGCCTATAATAACCTTACACTATTTCATGGATGCAACTTTGCAGCTATTTGGCATCAGAGCTGATAACATCCCCTTTTATTCATTCTTCGTGGTGTAAACGCAGTCCCTTGATCTTGAAGACATTTTAGTGACCACTACTGACAATAATATATATCATTTCAGCTTTTTCAAAAAATATGAGACCCTCTTATAATGTTGCTTTGAGGCTTTCAGGGGGTCACGTGGGTTAATCGGGGGGTTTTGACCCCCCAGACCCACCTGTATTTCGCACACTGGGGAGAACCTGTCTTTTTTTACCTTCCCAAACAGCACATCTGTGTATTTTCCAATCTGCCACCTCATATATTTTCCTTCCTTTTTTCACCATCTTGAACAGTCCTAAAAAGCCTCAGAAAAGCGGCCTGCAGATGTACTTCGCACAACGTCAGTCAACTCGTGACCTCACGGCATCGACGGTCCTCGATTGCTTTATTTAATAAAAAGTAACATCACAGCCCGCCCCCTTTGTCTCTGTAGACGAAAGACCGAGATGGAAATCAATTACTGGGCGATTTAATTATGCATGCGCTGTGATAGTCTGTGAATGAGCCATTCAGCCCGGCGACGCTGCATAATGTTGATTTAACCGCTGCTCTTTTTATTTTTTTTAGGAAAGGGGAACGTAATGACGCGACACTACTCCCCTCTCTCTCTCTCTCTCTCTCTCTCTCTCTCTCTCTCTCTCTCTCTCTCTCTCTCGTTGTTCTCTGGGTCACTGTGCTGGGTGCTTATGAGGTCAAAGGTCAGGACAAGTCATTACAGGATCTGTTTGGACAGTTTTTTTCACAGACTTTGTGATTCTTTGTTGATACACTTAAAGGTACAATTATTTTTTACGTCAGCCTGGGAAAGAGTCAACAGAAGCTTTTGATGGACGGCCGCTATTTCAGCATCCATTCTAAACTCTTTAGCGGCTGCCAGGCTAGCAGTGAGTTCTTGTACAGGCCTTTGCTGCACTTCCTGCTTTTGCCCTTAAACAAACTAAACAAACAGATGCTCACTGTGCTGCAAAGTTTCCAAGACCATTTTAAATTGCTTCAGACGGAACTTGGCAAGATGGATGTGCAAACTTCACGAGCGATGACTCATCGTGTGTGTGTGTGTGTGTGTGTGTGTGTGTGTGTGTGTGTGTGTGTGTTGTGACTTGCGCTTCTTTTCGTCCAAAAAAAAGTTCCCAATAGTACTCGCAAGGGGTCAGTGGATTGTTTTACTTCCTCCACTGGGTCGTCTTGCTCCCAGTCGCATAGTTATCAGTCTCAGTATCCGTGATAGATGGTTGTTTGTGTCTTTGTCGTGGCGAGCTTGTGACCTATTTAACCGCCATTAAATGCGACGCAACTTTTTAGAAAAGAAAGAACGTTCCTCCCGCCCACTGCTGCTCATTATTTTGGATCTTGTGTGCATCGTGCACCGCAGAGAGCAGCATGAATAAACACAAGGACCTGCAGGCTTTCCCCCTTCATTCACACTTTAAAGGTCAAACAAGTAAAGAAGAAAAAGGATGCTGTCACTGATTCCTCCGCCACTCTGGTTACTTATGTTACACTGAAAGCGGAAAATGGTAGGACAATGCAGATTTGGAAGGTTTCTTTGGAGAGGGGTTGGGGCCGGGGGGGTCGTTTAATGTAACACTGACAATATTTTATTCTTGCGTCACTGGTGAACAATTTCCGTTGATTAACGACAGACTGAGGGTATCGTGGCTGCCTCGGGGACAAATCTATTAATAAAGGGAGCATGAGTATGTTGTTGTGATTGTATTCTTTGACTCGTCTTGCATGTAGCCAGTGAGGAGGTGTGCAAACCTCCTACCGGAGGTTTTTCTTAGCACTACTGCCAAGTCCAGTGTTTGACTGACACGTAACTGTGAAACTTGCAGAAGTTTCCAAAATGTCCCCACTGCTGTCCTTTACTTGACAGTTGTACGTATTTATGTTAACACAGACGTATATCTGTGCCGTTTTATTAAAACCGTGCGTCACGCTGTGCCCTTACCTTTCAGATTTTGTATCACACACTTGTCACTCTGAGGTTTGGCTCAGCAGCAAAGGCTGCATAAATGTTTTTCCCAGTCATTTGATTTAAATGTAATTGGGTACATGAACGGTTTTGCAGTGATAAAATGCTTGGGTTTATTATTGAGCACGATCACACGGCGAAAGCAGAGGTTATGGGAGGGAAAATGATTTGCAGAACAGCGGGCCTAAACTGTGAGACCACTCAGCATATTTAAGAGGTTCCAGCAGGACTGCCTTTGCCCGGTGTTTGTTGTGCTCAGAGCAGCCATCCGCACATTTCAAGAACATTCGGAATATTTATATCAACATGAATAATGTCTTGGAAACTCTTTAATATATTTACTTTAATATGTTATTTAATCATACATGTGTGATGCGTCATTTGGCTTCTCCTCAGGAAACGAGAACATGATTGTGCAACACTGACAGTGAAGGAAAATGACCTAAATCTCTTAACGAGGGCTCAAGTTGGTTCTTTACAGAGCATTGTGATGCCTTTTTAGATATCGCATTTGTTTTACGGGTGTTTTTATGGCCAGTTTTAACTAAGTTTAACCGCAGAGACCTCTTGAACATGCCGACCATGCTAAATGTGTTGCTATAGGTTGCCGCTAACAACAGAAACTGGGGTTTGAAAGAAGTGTGTGTGCGTCTAATTCAGAATGTTATAATGGATTGACAACAAAATGATGTAATTATGTGTTTTTTAGAGGCAGTTGAGAAAAGTATAAGGGTAGTCGGTAAAATTCATGCCTAAAGTTGGGCTGCTTGTCATCATTGCATTTTGCTGCCAAACGTAAAAAAAAGAAAAAGAAAAAGAAAAAAAAGAAAAAGAGGGAGGAAAAAAACCGTTGGGATCGCGCCCTATCAAAACTTATCAGCAATCAGCCGCCGAGTCTATTTGGTTTCTTTGTTTACAAGCGCCGGCTCGCCCGGGTTACCAGGCAACAGGGAGCGGACGGCGGAGCGGGGATTGATTCATAAACAGAGCGAAGGAGACGCTTCTGTCGTTAAGCAAGTGATCAGCGCCACTTCCCCGGTGCGTCGTCAGCGAGGACGCTCGGCGGCGTCGGCGGCGGCATGGAGGGCGCGCGGAGGAGCCGCCACTGCTCCCTTTGAAGAGAGCGGACGCCGCTGAGCGACAGACACGGGGCAACAGATGGAGGGCGATTTCTCACCCGGGGGGTCTCTCTTCCCGCCGGAGCTGAGAGAGGAGACGTGCGGCGCTCTTAATGATCTGCGAGCAGATTTGTGGTGAAACAGCGGCCGACTGCCACCTTTTTGCTGCATTAAAGGTCCAGTGTGTTCAATTTGACTTGATTTTATGATTTTTATATTGGTAAAAGCTTAATATGCTGCTCATGCATAATTATCTAAAGCTTTGAATCAGAACACTCATGTCCACCCGCTCAGCATCGGTTCAAGTTTGAGTAAATATCTGCCTTTCAAAGGTGCTAAATAATGACGCAAAAACAGTCAGTGCGTTTACATGGCACTAGAGAAATTCAAATTATTGCCTCAGTCCGATTATGATCGGAGAACTCACGTGCATGTAAACACCTTAGTCCGATTCCAATCGGAGTTTGAGAACTCCGATTGAGACACCCAGATAATGCGATTGGAATTCGAATTTCTCTGCCATGTATACGCCTTAATCGGACTATTAACTGGACAACGCGAGTGCGCACGCGCCACGCCTCCCTCTCGCGACTCATGACCGCACAACTACGTCGTCTAACAAAACAGACGGCGCGAAACAACCTGGCAAATGCGAATAAGAATGTTGACATTTGGAGAGAGGATGAGACCGGGGCGGTGCTTTCTCTTCTAAAAGAGATGGACATATTAAAATAACACACAACGGAGACCTTTTTAAAAAGGGTAGCGCAGCAAATGCAGGGCTCCGGCTTTGCGCACCCCTGAACAAACACGTATTCCTTCGTATTTATATTTCTACCTTTTCATTCACATTTTTTATAAGTTAGAAGAATTTTAACTTTGTAAATAAAAGCACAGCAAAGACATGTTTTTCTGATTTGTTTTTATTTTGGTAATTTCGCTGTTATTCTGCTGGAACCGGCGTGCAGCGGCACCAGTTTCCTCCACGGTCGGCACTTTAATGAGCGTGTGTATAACTGAAGACACCGTTCCTTTGCAAAACCTGTACACAAACTCTCCCACCAGTCTGCTCCGAACCCGAATCCAACAAGAACGAGAGTTTCGGGTCCGTAGCGACGGCACAAAGCGTAGCATCGAGGACAGTGACTGCAATCAGTTTCACAGTGTGCACTCAATAATCTATTTTCAACCCGTACGTAAAAAAAAAAAAGTTTTGTAACATTCGGAAAGACCAGGACCTGCATTTCATTACAGTGAACATGCTAAATGGACTGTGTGCACTATTTTATTATAATGACCGACACAACATTTGTTCCGGCTCAGTCAATCAGTTTTGTCATTAGTTTGCGCATACAGTCACAATTGCGTACATTTTTGCATGCGCAAACCTTTGGTATATGAGGCCCACCATGTGTTAACACAGAAGAACAATGCCAATTTAACCAATAGTACATCGAAACAGGACTTAACCAGGAGATTTGACTCATTTACTTCTATTGATTGTAATCAATGCGGAACTCACGCCATGATGAAAAGAACTGGGGGCAAAATACTCCCTGGTACTTTGGTGGGAAATCATCAGTAGACCGCATTCCCATAATTCAACCCTTTGAACGCACAAACCTTTTCCATGATTCCATAAGCATACCCAAAGACAGGAGACCCAAGGGGCTGAAATAATAGGCACCAAAGACAAGCAGCTGTTATCAGTAATGAAGTTATACACGGCCCTGTAAAGCCATGGTCAATAACCCATTTACTAGGCTAGAAAATATGGGTAAACAGGCTCAAAGTGGGGGTTAGTAATGCATGCACGCTGTCACAATAGACAACACTGGCTTCATCAGTGCAGACGTGCAATCTCTCATGGCTCTGGGCTTTGTGAGTACACGCACAAATCCCTAAATCCAGATTGAAATTACGACCGGGCAATCATGCAGGAGCAGAAGGCAAACCAAACCCCACAGGTTTAATTATGTCAGTGTGTAGATGAGTTTTTTTCAAGTGTGTGTGTGTGTGTGTGTGTGTGTGTGTGCGCGCGCGCGCGTTTGATATCCTTTAATATTATTGCCTTTGCCTTTTGGGGCCCCTTCTGCCCTGATGACGTCATGGTGGCTAAACAGAGGAGCGAAGCTGCGTTGCCGCGGTGGTCTCAGGCCAGGACCCAAGCCCACAGGCTCCACTCATAGTGTCAAACAGATGGCGGCAGTCAAAGGGGATAGGGGCAAAGAGGCATTGTGATTGGACGAGCCAGACAGCCAGGTCGGTTTTTAACGCTGAGCCTCAGCAGTGTGATATCGGATTTTGGATGTGTTGTGTTGTTGTGTGCGATGGGGAAGGATGCCAAGGTTTTGCCAATCCACTGCGTTGCTGTGCCAACAGATGAAGAATATCTTTGGCCCATGAGAATTGCTCTATTTTTAGCTCTGGCAGTGAGTGTTGGCGTTAACCAGGATTTACCACAGTATTCCAGCGCTGGTTTTGAAAGTTAAGGATGCAAATTGTGTCTGTCCCACTGAATCTGTGGCTTCTTATTAGCCGTTTGGCAAACACGCTTGTCTTGTTTTGAGTTGTTGTTGTTTTTTGTCGTTGTTGTTGGGAGACGGGGTTGGTTGGCTGTGGCTCGGTTGCTAAAACGGGTCGTCCAATGACCGAAGGGTGGTTTGAATCCCAGTTCCTTGGCAAGACATTGCAGTGTAAATTGCTCCCAATGGGCCTGGGAGTGCCTTGTATGGCACTTGGACTGCATGTAAAGATAAAGATGTAGCGTTTTCAGTTTCAAAAAGGGAGACCAACAAGGAAAAAAACCTGCATTCTATTTATTGGCCAGCAGGGGCTACCAAAAATGGCTGCAGAGTCACTGGCTCTCAATGCGGAAAGCAGCACTGAATTCAAACTTGTGCAAGCTTGCTCAAATTTTCTGTCAGTCTAAACTGCTATAAAAAAATTTAAAAAAATCTTGAAATAGGACCTGATGTCCAGTTTGTCCAATTTGGTGCGATTTCTAGTTAAATTGCCACAAAATTGTGGGTGGAGCTATGGGTTAGGAGCCAAGTGTAGATGGCTGACCAGCCAATGGCCGGGCGCTTGCGCACACACTGCACACACGCTCCAATCATTGCCCACCCCCAGTACCACCCACACATCTAAACATGGAATCATACGGTTTCAAAACTGGAACTAGAAACCGAAGACCCTGAAACCAAACTCTGGGCTTCCAGAAGGGTATTTGCAAACCAATGGGCGACGTCGTGGATGACTTTGTCCCTCTTTATATACAGTCAGTGGCGCGACCACAGTCGTGTGTGAGTGTTTGCGGGTGGTGGGGGCATTGAAAAACCGCTTTGGGGTACGACAAAGGTGCTGAAAAGCCCACTAGAGGTGCAGTTTGTTAACCATTTACCTCAGAAAAGAAAATGATAAATAGCAGGGATTATTTTCTTCAGGAAACCAAGACGGATGATATCAGATGTTTGATCTGGCAAGCTGTGATGCACTTGAACAAAGCCCAGGCTTTTCCTGTTGTGTGCAATAGGAGTGCTAATAATAAAGTGTGGTCCTGTGGTGAGATTTATTAGAATGTATCTGATACAGATCAGGTTGCAAGTTTGTTTTGTTTTGCGTTGACATAGATCGTGTGGGTGTGTTTTGGTTTTCTACGCACATATCTTTCGTTTGACAGGTATATCAGTTTCATCCATGTTGATTACAGATGCTGGAGATTCCAGATATTAAAGCAAGTAAGGGGACTAAAGCCTGACTGTTGACAGGTCCTTTCATCCTCATCATCCTTGCCCGCAGAACAACAAGACTATTTGTGGCGCTCATTGGCAGACTTTACACTGGGTCTATCAGTTGCTGTTTTTCGACGTGACTAAGTTTAGCTGCCATCTCAGAACCCTTGTCAACCATCGGGACCAGGGCCCAAGTGGCAAATGGAATCCACCAGGGCTCATGTGATCAGCACCACATCTCTTATTACGGTCACTACATATGTTTGCACAATGTTCTTCTAGGTGCAGAAAGTCTGTGTCAAAGCTAATGCAGGAAGCATTTAAAGAACATCATGGTCAACAGAATCAACTATGCCTAAGTAATGTCTGCACTTGCAGTTTATACAATAAAAACGGTGACAATGACAAGATCTGAATAACCTGAACAAATTCAAACCACTGAGAAAACATAATTCTGCTCAGTTTTACCAACAAACTGGAAGCATATCATGCCAGTTATGACCACGTTTCTAAAAAAAAAAAAAAAATGTCACTTACTTTGGTTAGGGAGAATATGTAACGTTTGGAAGCTTTATAAGTAAGAAGGACAGGATCAAAACACAGAAAACACAAATGGACAGAAGTTGTTGCAGGAAGTCTTGACACAGGTGTGCACAGACAATCTGGCACACAAGGAAAAGGGTCCCTTCTCTGTGCCCCTTAAATACACGAGGCAGCAACATAAGGAAAGATAACAAACAAAACAGGAAATAGTTTGTGTTCAGGAGTCGTTTTCACCATCTAACGCTCTCCAATACACCTGTTGCACATCCTACCAGAGGTTTCTTAGCACTGTCACCAAGTCCAGTGTTTGACTGACACATAGCTGTGAAATTTCCAGAACATTCCAAAATGTCCCCACTGGTGTCCCTTACTTGTGGATGTCGCAATCAGCGAAATCCGCCAAAAGACGCCGTTTCTATCTCCACAGCAGCCACCCCAGCCATTATCACCCTTTACTGCCGATGGGAGAGAAACTCTAAATGCTATGAACGGGACGGCTGAGGAAACGGGGCGCATCGGTGGACTCAAAATTAGATCTGCATTGTTCCGGGTCAGACTGTCTGCGCCACATCCACCTGGTGCCGCCTTCAAGGAGCAATTGCTACAAGTGACGGACTTAGTTAGCATGCAAGACGCGTGCGGAAAGCACGTGCCTGTTGCAATCACATGGTGGTATGCGCCTTTGCAATTTTAATGCACGTCATAAATAACCTTGGAGCTACAGGGGAGTTTTGTCTTGCGTGTATAAACAGGGGCGGTATCATTGTGAGCGTCGGCAAGTTAGCGATCTTGGCATGTTAGCTGCTGCCAGCTTTTATTTCCGTCTTTTTTCCTAAACCGCTACCGTCATTGAGCTGCTGCGGGTCGCCGAGGCACAGTGCCCGTGGCAAAATGAGGGGGATCAGCGTCAGACAGCAGCTGTCATTAGTCGGGCGCAGCCGTCGAGCACCCTCAGGATTATGGCTCAGGTAGTTCCAGCTGTTCGTTTCGGGGCCGTAATGATGATTTTGATGAGAGATTGGCAGAGAAGAACAGAGGTGGAGAGGACATTTTCCGTTTCAGGCAGATGACCTTCCGCCCTTAACGTAAGGGCAGCTTCATACCTGTAGTCTGGTAGACTGTCTGCGATTGGGGGAGGGGTTAAGTGGCAATGTTTTATTCATTTGGCTCCGTGAGCATTCACATCGCACTTTGTCAGACACTATTGTTGTGTCTCACACGTGAATTTCCTCGTTCCACAATGCCTCTTGTTTTGGGTTACTGCCTTTATTTGGGTCGCATTGCAGTCACACCTACGGCAGCCCGAAACCGGGGTGCACTCGGAAGTGAACCTGTGTACTTGATGGGATGAGCATTCACTCCATTGCAAAACAAACCAGACTTTTTGATGATGCCCTCCAGGTTTAATTTTAATCAAAGGTTGAGATGCAACTGCAAAGCCACAAGGAAAATAAATAAATAAATAAATAGAAAAGAACCACAAACGTTTTTTTGCTGTCGGTGAAGCATCAGCACATCGGAACTGAGGCTTCAGTTTGCAGTGACCAACCCTAAATTCAGACCAATTATTTTCGGCATTTTGTTCAATAGAAGCGTGTGAGAGAATGTAGCGGTGCCGGCTTTGTGAAAATATAATCACTTTTTACCTACCTACACAGAATGGGTGCGAAGGAAGTGTGCAGTTATCTAACCCATGGCAGTCACTCTCTGGTTAATGGCAAAAAGTCATTTTTTTAATAAAAGAAAGCCATCTGGTGTGGTTTTAGAAACAATGTAGCGTTAAAATAGAACTGAGATTGTGCTGTATTGTACAAGGTGATATTGGTGTTGCTGATTCCTATTGCCTGCTCTGTTTCTGACGTGCCACATTTCAGCGTTGATCAGTGCCTCCACACCAAAGTGATCAAAGTGGCGAAATGATTCACGTGGAGTAGCAAACTTTTGCTGCACAGAGTCACTGCACACACTTGCGAGTGGTCTGAACAGCACAAATGGAGGAGTGTTTACTTCCGCCTACTACCTCTCAGTCTTTCTCTCTCTCTCTCTTTCTCTCGAAGTCAAACACAAAGCCACTCAGTCCTACATTAACAGAGCAGATGCGGTACAGTCAGATGCCATATTCAAGCTTGAAACGTGAAAACTTGCGTGAGTTGTTGCGTGACACTTCTGGTGACGTAACACTGTGCTGCAGTATTGCAGGTTTGGCAACAGGTGCAAGTTGCTAAATTTTTTAAATGAAAGTAAAAGAAACATTTAAGAATAATTGCAGATGAAAAAAAAAAAAAAAAAAAAAAGCATGGACCCAACAAATTGGATCTCTCCTCTTTATGGAACAGTTCTCTGTGAACTCTAGTTAGTTGCGTGTGAGAATCCCGGCAGTTTGTGTTCAGCCAATCTGGCGGTGTCTTCTCCGCGTCTACACGTCTAAATGCATCGAGCTGCTGCCATGTGACTAGCTGGCTAGCTAGTAACTGAACGTTGTTCTTAATAAAGTGGTCGTGGTCGGTCAGTGTGTTTAACCTACATATGTGGAGAAGAGCCTCGGCGTGTTTCATCTCTAGGGTGAACGCTTGCATGCTCAAAAAACCAACAACGAAGAAGAAAGTGGACAAGGTATCCAGGTTTGTGTTTGCAGGCCACCGTAGTTCACTGGATAGCTCAGGAGAGGGAAGGTATGGAGTCCCAAAAGGGATCTAAGTGAAAGAGCACTGCAATCTAAATTGTAACCACTTGATGTTGCTTTTTCTTCCTAAAAATCTCTAAATATTAAATGCTTAACCTTTAAAGAGAACAAACACGGTGCGACAGTGACGACAGCGACGATGCAAAATGGGAAACAAAAATCATGACAACAACAAAAATCAAGTGCCATTTACGATATATAATGAGCGAATGCACACACAGTTCAGGACCACAGCGACCCGAGTAGTGGCAACGGTTTATTTTGAGCCTGCATGACTCATGCAGACTCAAAACAAGGCAGGGTGTGAAACGACTTCTTCGGCACTCGGCACAGGCAGAGCACGCCGGTGGAAGGAGCGTGGGAGGGATTTGGAGATGGAGCGTAGTAGGCCGCCGGTGTGGAAATCTGCTCCGTCTAACTCTCGTAAAAAGCCGGCGGTGTTTGCAGATGGGGCCCAAAGTCTCTTTCAGGGGCGACAAGGAGAAAGTGGAATGTGAGGCCCGGCATCTGACAAACCTCCTAAAAAATACTACCCAGGAATGATCAAACCAGGTTTGGCGCACACGGAACATCATCAAGGACTGTTTCCATACACGGCCGACTGCAGAGAATCAAAGCATGTTTCATGATTTTTGGTAAAATATCTTAAAAATACAACCATTGCAGGTGGGCCTCCTTCGTTTGTTCCTTATTAAATATCTGAATCACAGACGGACGAGGTTGATGAAAGGAGCATCTTTCCAGTGGCAACATACATCTTTTGGGTATTGTTTGTCACTGAGGCGATGAAAGTGTGAATGTTTTTGTACCACAGAGCGGACTGTGTCCCCCATGGCACTTGATTTCCCTTGTTGCCAGCAACACTGCAAGAAATTCAGCGTTTCCATTGCCTTTTCTCCTTCCCAATGCCTTTCCTGAAGGTGGTTATTTTTATTTGGTCCCACTAAAGTTCTTATTTCTATGGATTACACAGTATATATCAGCCCTGGGGTTATTTTATGAGAGCCAGGGGAGCTGTTCCATGCTCCCATCGCTGACTGACTTTGCATTTTGGCGTTGTCATCTGGACACAGTGAGGGGGGAAACACTTCAAAATAAAAATCCTTTCAAATTTGTAAATGTAAAACACTTCTATTTTGTGTTGTGGTGCAAAAAAAAATTAACAGTTACCATGTGAATCTAAGGCATAATTTAAGATTTAGTCATAGACTTACTCCAGTTTTGGATTCGCTGCAACTGAGCAAACCTTTTACTTTTCAATTTATTTCATTCATATTTGTTTTAAGCCTCAAACATTCATTGAAAAAAGTTTGTCAGCTTTACCTACTTAATATACTTAAAAAATGACGCTGTGTCTTAATGCAACATTGAGATCCACTAAACTTATTGTCGACCCAAAGCATTAGTATTCTTCTTTAAGGATTCTTTTTTATAATAAATTCTACAGGAACTAATAATATAAATAAAAACAAAATTCACTCATTATTGTGTTATCTTTCTGGTGTTTCTGGTCACAGTTGTTAGATACTTTTGGAATCTTGGATTTAAAAAGAAAACAGAAAAGGGAAAAGTCAGCATTACTCTGCTACTATTGTTAACATGTCAAAAAAATTTGGTTTGGTCATGATTAAGGCGGATGACAGCAATCATGTATGTCTTCACAGCTGTGACAGCTGTTGGATCGCATGGTTTAAAAAAATATTTTATGCTGCATTCTAACAAACAAAAAGAAAATGTGTCACGCTCGTCCTTGCTTTGTTGAGTTTTCCACTCTAGCTCTCGCACTCATGCCAGCTGCTGAACGTAGCAGCTCCATATTCAGTTAAACCTGACCTCATTTGCATGCTGCATGCTACGTTCCCACAAACGGCAAGGGGGAATTACGTGTTTACTTGTTGCTTGTGCTAATAAATTGCCTTTTTCTCTGGAGTCCATTCAAATTGATACAAGTTAATTAGACTTGTCTAAACTCACTCTCTGCCACAAGAGTAAATAAATAGATTGAGTACGTATGCTGAGCCAGGGTGCACAATGTCACGTGCCAGTTTGCTAACACACATTTTGTCTTTCTTGTCTCCTCTCCTCCAGTTCATTGCCTTTGCCTCTTTGTTCTTCATTCTCGTCTCCATCACCACCTTCTGCCTGGAGACTCATGAGGCGTTTAACACCATCATCAACAAGACTGACTTGATGCGGAACAGCAGTCTGCCGGACCCGGGCCCTCAGTATGAGATAGAAACTGACCCGGCACTCACGTACGTGGAGGGCGTCTGCGTCTTCTGGTTCACCATTGAGTTCCTGGTGCGCGTGACCTTCTGCCCGGTCAAGTTGGAGTTTGTTAAGAGTCTTCTGAACATCATTGACTTTGTGGCAATTTTGCCCTTCTACCTGGAAGTGGGACTGAGTGGTCTTTCTTCAAAGGCTGCCAAGGATGTGTTGGGTTTCCTCAGGGTGGTGCGCTTTGTTCGCATCCTGCGTATCTTCAAGCTAACGCGCCATTTCGTGGGGCTACGGGTGCTGGGACACACTTTGCGGGCCAGCACCAACGAATTCCTGCTGCTCATTATCTTCCTCGCTCTGGGAGTGCTAATTTTTGCAACCATGATCTACTATGCCGAAAGAATCGGCGCCAAGCCCAATGACCCCACTGCGAGCCTTCACACCAAGTTCAAGAATATCCCCATTGGCTTCTGGTGGGCCGTGGTAACCATGACAACGTTGGGCTACGGAGACATGTATCCAGAGACTTGGTCGGGCATGGTTGTGGGCGCACTGTGCGCCTTGGCTGGCGTGCTGACGATAGCCATGCCCGTGCCTGTTATTGTCAATAACTTTGGAATGTACTACTCTCTCGCCATGGCCAAGCAGAAGCTGCCCAAAAAGAGGAAGAAACACATCCCCCAGGTGGTGCAGGGAGGATCCCCTACCTACTACAAGGCTGATCTCAACACCACCTGCAACAGCACCCAAGGAGACCTTTGCCACATTAAAGGGACCCGGGTACTAGAACGCAACCGCTCAGGTGAGTCCACGTGGCAGCGTGAACAAGCATGAAAGAGCAGCAAAGACACCGCAGTAATGGTGCCGCCAATGGTAAAACGCACACAGCGACAGTGACACAAGTTCATCAGAGACCTAATCTGAGGTAGGATGCCGTGACAAGTTGACAGACTCCCTCTTGAGACTGGAAAAGGACACGCAAGAGCAGCTCCCCACAGGAGTTCTTTTGCCTTGCAGCCTTTGTCAGTGGAGGAGCAGTGATGAGGAAGGCAGGCAACACAAAAAGCACTGAGAGGAGGAGATGATGGTGTGAAAATGCTCCTGCTGAGAAGAAATAAGAGCTGAGTGCTTTGTGTCCAAGACTGGTTTTTTTTTTATCTGGTATTGCTCATTTGTTGTTCAGACCATAGGTGGCTGTTTCTCCCCTCTGGGCTCCAGTCAGTAATTTACATCTAATATTGATGGAAATTAGTGTCAACAGCCAGATACTCATTTCCTTTGAATTCCAGGAGCAGCCATTCCTAAGGGTAGGTTCACGCTCTGGGTCCTTCACAGTCAGTTTGTTTATTGGGTCTTAACATTTATTTTGCACGGAATAATTCATGTCTCAGATGACTGCGCAGCAGAATCAATCTGTAATATTGCCCGGGTTTTTCCTCAGAGGTCGTTGAAATTACGCGTCCGCAAGGTTATGTGTCTCCTCCATGTCCATGAAATTTGCCTTTTCGACATGAAAGGACACACGTTAGAAAAAAAAAAAATCACTTAATGCCCAACCACGCCAGGGTCTCCATTTGTGGAGTAATTCCCTTAAAACAAAACCTTTTTATCGTAAGACCTTAGTGGCATCTCAGCGGAAGAAATTGATTCGCTTAATTATGAATATTGAAATAAATTCAGCATAGCATGAGGTTAACATTACTGGCCTGCTTTTGTTTTCCTCACAAACAATTTCCTGTTGTTCAAGGAAGGTAAAAATCACCCACTAGCAAGACAATAGTGCAGTAGGACATAAAGGGGGCTGCAATTGGTGCAATTATGGACCTCTGTGACTGCCATCAAAAAGTGAGGAAGAGTTAATGATAATTTGTTCAACCTAGATAACATTAATTTCTGTCTAAAGTACCTGCAGATTAACTTAAGACCTGGCACACATCGTCAGGACTGCTGGGCACAGGCCCCTTATTTGCTTATATGATCTATGATGATGACACATGATGACATAATCCTCACATTTCAATTCTTTCTTGAAATGTTAAAAACACACACACACACACCCAAATAAATTGGTGATGTCGTGTGTGATGGCATATTTATTGAGGTAGGAGTTTCTGTTTTGAATTCAACTTGGTCTCAAGACATCCCTTTCCACTGTATCCTATGTTTCATGTCATAAGCCTTCAGGTCTGACCTGACCTGAATAATGAAATTGTCTTGTCTTCTAGAATTCATTGTTAAAATATTATGCCGTGCTGCCGCACAGAAATGTGAATGACATTAAAGTTGCATGAAGTTAAAAGCCAGACTGGAATGGAGTGCTTAAAGTAGAGTATCGCTGAGTGGAGTTATTTGGCTAAAATATGCATGACTGTCATATTGTCTAATGATTTAGTGAGTCTGTTAAAATAAGGCTTCAACAGTAATGTAAACTGATATCTTTCAGTTCTATTAGAGGCTGTAGGTTCAAATACTGAATGCTTTTGTTTGGCGGGAATAGAAACTGCGTGTTGCCTGAAAACCTACCCTGTTTCCGCCGCCGCAGTGCTGTCTGCCGACTGCAGCGGTGGTAGCGACCTGACCATGTCTCCGGAGGAGAGGGTCCCCATGCGGAGGTCCAGCACCCGCGAGCAGGACCGTCTCAGCGGCGGAACGTGTTTCTTGCTGGCTGCCAGCGACTATTCGTGCCCTACAGATGGAGGGCTGAGGAAAACAGGTAACGGCACGAGTGTCTGAGTATTTGAGTACAAACAATGTGGAAAAATGAACGTGATTTCACTCTGATTCAGATTCAGATTCAGAATGACTTCAATGAGAGTGATGAAGAATGACTCTGCAGGTCATTTTCCTGCCAGAAACTTAGAAGCTTAGAAGTCTAAGGCTTGCAGTTGCGCATCGTTTTGGGCCCATGAGTCGTCACTTAAAAGCCCAGTGTATAATATATTTAGTGGCGAACTCTAATCCTGGTTTGCCCACGTCCGATTTCAGCTTGAAGTATCTTCTCATGCCAGCTCCTACTTCTGGGTAAAATCTCTAAAATCACCTTTGTCCAACTAAAACATGAATTGTATGAATATTTGCAAATAAATCTTTAATATTTATTTATTATTATTTTGCAGCAATAAATATCTCTAAATGTTATGTACTGGGCACAAGTTTAGGGAGGCCAAAATGTTCATAAGTACGTGTAACATATTACCTGAAAAAAAGAAATGACAACACCGTAGTAATATGTTGAATATATTTTTGCTGTGAATAGTGCAGACATGCTCTAGAATCTAGACCTTAAAGTCTCGGACATCGGTCAGAATTCTTATCCGCTGGTCCATGTCCTTAGCATCCAGGACTCCATCATCTGTGGAGAGTGGAGGGCTGTTTGTTCAGGCCTAGTCAGCTCGGGTAAAGCAACCTGTGGCTCTCTGCAGCGACACGCCGCGCAACTTCCCAGACAATTCTGAGTGTCAACCGCGTCCATGCCAGCTGACTCAGAACTGTGGCTTCCCTCACAATTTATTTGTGTTTCCTTTCCTTCTGGAAAAACCCGAATAAATTCCTCCGACAGCTGTCTCTCAGCTTTCAGTCCGGTATTGTTTGGTTCCGTGACAAATTCATGTGAAAAGATTTGATTTGTTCATTTGTAGCAGTTTGTTTGTTCTATTGTGTTTTGGAGCACCGTGGAAGCTTTTTTAAGCCCAGGAGTGGGACTGTAAGTGTCAGTCATAACGGAACTGATCTCCTATGAAACATTCAGCACCTTAGGAATCTTAATGTTGATAACAAACTTAGATGAAGTGAACCATTAGTATTCACTTAGTCATTTTAAGTATGCATCAAAGCAAATGTAAAGAAAAAAAATATGATTACATTTTTTTTTTTAAAAAACCCTGCTCTCCTGCTCTATGAGCCTCAAGAAGGCAGTAGACCTCCAGACTAAACTCAATATTTCATGCAGCGAATTTGAATGCCATTTATGAATGAAGAACTCAGATCGTTAAGAGTTGACAGATTGAAACTTTCCCAAAATTCCTCTTCATAAATTTTACCTTTTAGGAGATAGATTCTATGAGGCTCTGCGCGGCTGTCATCGTGAAACCTTTTTCTGAAAACATGCAGGCAGGTCAGTCGGCAAAATAAAGCAGACAGTCTGCCAGTCGGTCGTCAGCCTCCGTCTTGTTGTGATGCGTCAGCGGAAAGGTCACATCTGGAAAAGGCCCCGACCTTCAAAAAGACTTTGCCCCGACCTAAAGGTCACCATGGAGCCAAACTCGCCCCTAATGCGCAAATGCAAAAGCAGCAAAGGTCACAACCAAAATATTGAAAGTGAAGGGGGAATTAGTTCAGCCAGCGGATGACGTTTTCCACATACAAAACAAACATGAGACAATATCTTTTTTTCAAAATTCCTTTAGCTCCGCCATGCTTTGGACCACATTAAAACAACCGTTAAAATCCATGCGAGGCCTGCAGCACGTTTTTCACTTTAATTCCTCCGTTTGATCTCGAGCATCTCGAGGCACATTGACCGCTCTAATCTGCCGCCACAACGCGCGAGCCGAGCCTCGGCTAATTGCCTTCTGTCACAACTTAACTGCGTCTCCAGAAGGCAAAAAGCAAAACACTGCGTGCCGCTCACTGCATCTCACTGCTCTATAAATAGAAACGGTAGACAGTCAAATCAATCGCTTTGCATCGCTAAAGAACAATGACAAAACCTGCTCTTATTTTGAAAATCAAATGTAGCTGTTGATGGTGATGAGACCAACAGGTTCAGACCCCAAAACCGAGCAGGTTCAGGTTCTCTCAGGAGAACATCGTGATGGTCCTCCTCCCAGTGGAGGCCGTCGTATTTTCTTCCACGTAGGCGGCCGAACAACTGCGCTCTCGTCCCCGCTGCTTTAGCACGCGCCTGCAATGCATAATGCATAAATCATCTCATCCCTGCTACCTGTTGGCACGGAACCGGGCTTGTCTGGCAGTGTGCTGAACAGCTTCTAAAGCATGGGTGGGCAAACTTTTTGACTGGCGGCCAAAATGGGCTCTCAAATTTGACAGAGGGGCTGGAGCAGGAGCAGATGGATGGAGTGTTTTGGTGACCCACCTCATAGGAGAAAAAATATATCATGGGATATGTAGAAAACATTGGGTTCAATGTCTACTGAAAATGAACAAAAACGTTACAACAAAATAATATATGTTAAAAAACTACGGTATTTAGCTCTTTATTGACATAACTCTCAAAACACAAAAAAAAAATTGGATGAAAAGTAGGTATTTTATTACTTGCTTCCTATTAATATAATTTCCTCAAATTCGGCAGGCCGGATTAAAAAGTTTAATAGGCCTCATATGGCCCCCAGGCCGTAGTTTGCCCATTCCTGTTCTAAAGCGAACGACCATCCTCTTCCTCTGGTTCAGGGTTGGGACAGCAGTGAGGCCGCGTTCCCATTGGCTGTTCCTCATCAAGTATTCACAGCAGCTGATTGGCATGCTCCATTAATGACCTGCCCTGCTTTGGCCTGCTTGTGTATTCTGCAAAGTGACCTGATGCAAATTTAGTGATGTGTGCTGCAGCATTATGTTGTATGGATAGTGCCGATTCCCTGATACTGTGTCATTTTCCCTTTTTCCTCATTGCCATCATCAGTATGTATTCATCGCAGCCTGAGTTATGCGCACACACAGCAACTTACTTGGATTAATGACTGATGAAACATTCACTTCACCGTAAACAGGAAGCATAAATGTTTCTATACACATAGCTAGGGATGCACCGATACCACAATACCACAACGATTACTTGCTTTTCAGTACTCACCAATACCGAGTACTTAGCCGTTAGACACTATGGATTAAAAATAAAAAATTCATCTTGATGTTCTGTTATCTGAACAATATTCCTCATCATGCTTTTTCTGAAACAGGGTAACGGTCACAAGTTTCATTGCAGTGAAACACAAATGTAAATGTAAATTTAACAAAATTGTCATGTACATACATAACAACTGGTATCAGTGTTGTGGTATCGGCACGTATTTTACAAGTATGAGTAAAGTATTCAACCCCAGTATTGGTACCGATACCAGATCCTGGTATCGGTATCAGTGCATCCCTACACATAACTATCAGTGTTGTGACATTCACTTCACTGTAAACCGGAAATATAAATGTTTCTGTGCACTCCACCATCAGTGTTGTGACATTTAATTCCAACGATGCCACGAGATGAATGTGCTAATGTATGATTCTGTTCTTCAGGCTGTGCTATTTTAAGAGTAACAATATTTCTTGTGTGACTAATGGTTCTCTACACAACTGTGGCAGACTGGATTTTTTTTTCTAATCCCACGGGTATTTTCTCAAAGGCAGACTGTGTGAACGTGTGCACGCATTTGTGCGGCGAAGGACGGGGGCGAGGGTTAATCTGGCCAGATAACTCAGTGGGCGGAGCCAGACAACCAATCCTGAGCAAAAATTGAATCACAGACAGAAGCGAACTGGTAAACAGATGCTGTGAGACAGCCTTGTGCCAAACCAATGCGTCTACGGCAAACTCATGCACAACTTTGCTGTTTCTCCAAGTCGGCGATAAGTGCAGAAATATCAGAAAAAGAAGAAAAATGATGATAATGAAATACCAATGACTTTTTTCTCCCTGCTGGTTAGTCACCAGTTTCTTGGTTCCATGCAGTGACTTGCCGAAGTTTTCATACTGTCATGAGTAATGTCTGACCGTTCAAAATCAATTGGATTTTCTAGTAATTTTATCATCATTCTCTCTCTTTCTAGAGAGAGAATGCAAGTTTTTTTTTTTTCCAATGGCGAGTATATGTATGGTAACTTCTGTCACTCTGATTTAGCAGAAAACCGAATCATTCAGTCACTAAAGAAAACTTATCTTCTTATATCCTCTAGTGACACTCCAGGATTTAAGTATTCAATTTCTAAGTATTTCTTTTGAGTGTCTTCTAAAGTGTTCAAATCTTACATAAAGTAGTGCCCCCCTTTTCAATACTCGTGCTGTGGTGCTTCTGTCCTTCTGTCCTAGCTAGCTTGACAGACGTCACTTGACGCTTGATTCCAAGTCGAGTAAAACCGAGCATGTTAGCCTTTCCTGCCACTGCGCCGCATTCACGACGAAGGCTCTGTTTTGATTAGCTGAATTGGCTAATTCAGAATTTTGGCTTTGCTTTGACACTCGGCTGAATGACGAGTGAGTCATGCGTGGCTTGACTCACGCTTAGCAACAAGCGGCAGGCTGAGTCAACTTTCTTTTCTTTTTTTTGCTCAGTAAGATTGAATGACGTGCTCTCAGTCAAGTTGCTCCAAATAAAAAAGATTAGAAACACTTTGATGAAATGATCAAAATGCACACGTGTGTGTACGTCAAAGGCGGCAGTGAGCGAAATACAGGTGGGTTTAGCAAAATTTAAGGGGGGTCTCATATATATATTTTATAATGAAATATTGTTAGGTTATAATAGGCCTTCTGCATTTTAAGGAAATTTAGATTGGTATCGAGGAAGGTGCCTACGAATATTGATGGGTATTTCCCAAACTGTTCCAAGGTAATCATAGTCTTAGAAGTACGGTCCTGTAGGGTCTCCACTGAGGATCAGCTGCCTTCAGATTTGCCCATTTGAGATTCCAATCTGCTTCAAGGCCAATTGTTGGGAAATGTGATGTGCATGTTTCCGCTGCTCTCTCTCACGCCCCCCTCCCTCCTCTGTCTCTTGTCTTGTCTGGGTTCGCTCGGCCGGCTCGGGACCCGGACCGTTGCCTGCCTGGTTGCCTGCCTGGTTGCCTGGCTGCCTGCCTGCCTGCCTGCCTGCCTGTGTGTGTTCATGTCCCGTTCCTGCCACCACCACCACCTCCACAACCACCACCACCTCCACCGCCGCCACTACTCCCACCGCCTCTCTGTCACACGCCACCCCTCCGCCCACCACAAAAACCAAAAAAAAACCCTTCCGAAGGCTACGAGAAATCCCGGAGTTTGAGCAACATAGCGGGCGTAGCCGCTAACACCCTGAGGGTGTCTCCTGTGACCTCGCCCTACGGATCTCCCTGCCCCCTGCGCCGCTCCCGCTCCCCTATTCCCTCCATCCTGTGAGATGTCTGGCTTTGGGCCACCATTGTATCCAAATCCCCCTAGAAAAAATAAGAAGAAGAATAGTAATAATAACACCCCACCCATGGCATTGTGGAATTCTGTTCTCGATATTGTAACCAGTGGATAAATCCTTCACTTTGTAGCCAAGACTATTGTTGCAAGTCCCTTCTTAAATCCACACTCCAGTCCCTCCGTGTCACTTATCTATGGTTTGATAGCCTCATATCGTAGGACACACAACAGACTGGCGACTTCAGGAGTAGCGACCGTACTATTTCATAAAGGACCGCGTGAATAATCAGGGATATTAGTTGTTGCTATATTGAGATACTGAAAAAACAAAAACAAAATGTGCTTCCATCGACTATAGAGGACGAATGAGAGATGTCACCTCACGTTTATTGACCCCATCAGACTGTCGTGTTGTTGCCTTCGGTTTGTTGCCTTTGGTTTTCCTTTTTTTTCTTTTTTCTTTTTTTTCTTTTTTTAAAAAGGGACAAAAATAGGGATGGTTACATTTGTCTTTCCTGACTATGTTTGAAGTCCCATACAGCTTAATTAGTGCAGCAGTCAGACACCGCTGCCAGGCCTGTTCATGTTCTTGTCTGAAAAGAATCATCCGGCAGTTGGGGGGTGGGGGGATAAAACAGAACTTAAAATAAATTATGGAGAGGGATATGTTTATATTTACATTTAATGTAATGCAGAGGTGTTATTTTATTTGAAACAGTGTTTCTCAACTGGTGGAGTCTCAGTCAGGACCCATATTTTTTTTCTTATCATGAATTTAAATTATTTATTCCACAAAAATAAAAATGCTAGCCCACTTTCTATCATGTCTGCAAATGAATAATTGAAATTCATTCAAATTTCAAAATTTCACAACTTTTTGTGACCCACCAGTTGAAAAACACTGATGATTATGTCAGAGGGGTGCATTTTGAAATTTTGTCCCATTTTACCACTGGTTTCACCATTAGAGGGCAAAGTTCTCTTTGCATGCATCCTGCTCTTGATGGTTCATTTTATCTCCAATTCTTCTGTTTTCTGTTTAGTTTTTGTTTTTTACGGTAACACCACCAAAGTGCTGTTGTGTCTCTGGTTGTCGCAGATAACTTCAAAGAGGTTGTCTTTACCGGTTTTACGCAAGCAGAAGGCAGCGTTGTGTCCTAGTGTCTTGCAGACGGGCGCCGCCATGTCGGAAAGGTAAACCCTCGTCTGTCCTAGCTAACCCCTGGTTACTCAATCAGAACCCTCCCTCCCCCTAGAAAAAAGACGAGCGCATAATTACCCAATTAGACTGAGATATAAGTGTGATTAGTGGCAATGACGAGACGATCGCTGGGGAGAAAAAACAGCACTTTGCATCACTTGCCACCCAAAGTGAATTGATTTGCACCTGAAGCGAGAAGGTGTGTGTTTTGCAACTTTTGCCCGTTCCACTGCGCATGCAACAGCTTCTGGGAAAAAAAAGAAAATCGGGCTAAACACACTGAGCTGCAAACCCCCCCACTACTAACCCCCACCCACGTCAAGACCGCCTCTGTCATTGCATTTCATTTAAACCAAAAAAAATGTTTTTTTTTTGTTTTTTTTAACTTTGTCATTTTCTTCATTCACTGTTTTTTTTTTTGTAATCGTGACCAACCATAAATTGCCTCTGTGCACCAGCAGGTGTGGGACAACAGCGATGCACTTCATCCATCCCTACTGTACGTCTACACCCGTAGCAGATAGTTGCTAAGCAACTGGCTCACAGCTCGACGCATCTTCAACATAGCTCTGCAAAAAAGAAAAAAAGTGAAACTATTTAAAAAAGAAGAGGTGTTGCGAACATCTCTCTTTGTACAGCAAATTATTGAACTCCCTCTCCCCCTCCGACTCCTTCCTCCCGACACGCCCAAACCGACTGCAAAATGCAGCAGAGCCTTTTGTAACTCCGGATATAAGCCGAAAGAGCACCATAGATTTGTACTATGTTCTTATTTTTTTGTGCACACGGCGAGACTAGCCCTGGCTAGTGTGCACATGGCTTGCGTTCCTCTGAGTGACAGACGATGCATTTCTGATATTTAGAGATGTCTTTATATTTTATTTAGACAATTCATTTCCTATTTGAGAGACGCGGTGGGATGAATGTGAGGACCTAGTGCAGAGGAGAGGAGCCACATTTGGAGCCACGCGGCCACCTCCGTTTCAGGACATTGTGGACAAGGAGGAGAAGCTAACGCTATCGACTTGACGGCCACTGGAGTGCGCAATTGGGGGGTGTTGATGGGGTTATGATGGTGCTGAGAGTGGACGCCGCCGGCGTCGAGGGAGAGCAATGCGCACCCGTTTCCCGTTTGTTCTTTTTTTTCCCGTTTTGAAATGGAGGACCTGGAAAAAAAAAGAAAAAGAGGAGAACTACGCAAACTGGAGACCTCCTGGGGACTCCTGTACATAGGACAGCAACAACAACAGCACGTCTGCGCCGAGCGGCTCCGTCCACTTGTGTGTTTGTTTTGTTCTTTGTTGTTTTGTTTTGTTTTTGTTCAGCGGCTCAAGTTGGAGTGTGAAAAAAAATGACGGAAAAAAAGAAAAAAAAACTCCAGTGAAAAAGGTGGTCAGTTGCTCATTCGCACACACTCACTCCTCTCGCTGTGGTACCCCCACCCCCAACCCACTCCTCCTCCCCCCAACCCCCACCCTGCCCACCCACCCCCATCGCAATAAGTGTAATAAGGTGTATCAGTTCAGGCACTTTGTGTTCTAAAAATGGAGTGTATTCATATATGAAATTATACATACAGTATATAAAGTGTAGGGAGACCAATGTGCTAAGTTGAATAAATGTGACATGATGGTCATCTCTGCTTTTGTTTCCCCTCTGTAAGTTTCAGTAGGTTAACTCCTCTGCTGTGTTCTTTATGTGTATGAGTGTGTGTGTGTGAGAGAGAGAGAGAGAGAGAGAGAGAGAGAGAGAGAGAGAGAGAGAGGGAGAGCGACAGTGTGTAAGTGTGTGCGTCCTTAAACTCCAGGGTATGATGTGTAGTTTTGAAAGACCAGCTCAGCCGATACCAATGACTGGACTCGATGTTCTGACTCTACTACTACTACTACTACTACTACCACCACCGGTTTACTTCTCAGCACAGAGTTATGATGCAGTCGCCATTGTAGAAGCCCAGCCCACCTCCACAACAACCACAACACACACACGCAACGTGCACCTGTTGATTTCTTCACACACCAAAATTAGCTCAACAAACAACAAACCAACAAATGAAAAACACAGCACAGCTTGACTCATCCAACCCCCGACCCTCCACCCTTCCCTCCGCCCCCACCTCCCCGCAACTCGTCGGGGGTCGGAGCAAAAGTGTAGCAGAAGTTTAGCCAGTTAGCCAGTTGGACTTCTAGAATGGCCGTGACTGCACAGTAGCAATCTCTCGCCCCGCAAAAAAAACAATCCGATCTGATTTGCAATAAAGCACCCAAAAAAACGAGAATAGCGCCGGCCCACACTGTGATTCCAACAGCCCATCGGACCAAAATGGGGAAAAAGAAACACGTCGACAGCGCAAACTGTAGGAGCTGATGGAAAGTACTGGCAGGCGAGACAACCTAATGGTGGCCACCTGCACGGTTGCTGGCAGGTTGTCACCCTGTCCTCCCCCCGACCCTCCCATCCCTGCCCTCGTGGTCTAGTACACATGCTGCTTTACCCCCCGACAAAAGGGGGGGTGTCGTTCTTTGTGTATTTTTAGAATGACATTTGTGACTTGAAGCAAAAGAGGAAAAATAAATCCAAAATAAAAGGTGTTTATTTTTTTGAATCCAGAACATGTATTTTTGTGTCCTAACTGTTGAGTACATTTGCTCTTACCTGTAAAAGTGACGCTTAGTCTGATTGCTGTGCTTCTCCATCGTGTCTTCGAGAAAACTGTCGGGCCTTTTTGATTCGAGTTTCATGTTTCGTATGTTTTATCTGTGAGGAAAAAAAAAAAAACGAAAAAACGACAACTCTAGTTTGAAGTCTGTGTTTGTGCAGCCTTTTGTTGGCCTTCTAAAGTGCATGCTGAAGAAAATGTCAAATTGGAAGAAAAAAAAGAAAAAAAAAGGAATAAGAAGATGGCATACTGTATATCATGTTTAAAACAATGTGTATAGAGTAAAGGTAAATACTATGTGAAGGATTCACATAAACTATCTTTTGACTGATTCTTTGATTCTTCTTTGGCCTCACATGAACACCATAAAACATGCTATTAACAACATCCACAACCACTGACTGAATGGTTAAGTCCACCATGAATTTAGAAGAAACTTACGTCAGTTGGAAGTGGACTTTTTTTTTTTTTTTCAATAATAGCCCCTTCTATTCCTCCAACCCCCGGATGGCAGAGAAAACAGACAAATATGATTCCAGCCAATGTACATGTCTTTAAAAACACACTGACAGAAAATCATACATCAGAACTACTATTCACCGAGGTCATTTGGTCGGCGAGAATGAGACACAACATGTCTGGGTGAAATAATGTTGACTGCTTAGACAATGGATTTAAGTCAGTTGAAACGTGGGATTTCTTCTACGTACTTGCAACGTGTGCAGCGAGACAAACGGAACATGGGGCGCGCAAGGAAAAGAAGGAGCTTCTTCCTCCAGTCGGGGCCGGAGATAATGGAGAGCCACCTCCTCCTGCGCAGCCTGTTCATTCTGCAACTCACGTCCAGCAATCAGAACCACGCGGCGCACCGGCCCTCCTCTGACACATCCCAACTATCTTTACTTCTGTCACCATGGAAACAGCCCTACGACGTGCCAAGGAGACGTAAACAGCCAGAGCTTCTTTTGTGTGTGTGTGTGTGTGTGTGTGTGTGTGTGTGTGTGTGTTCGTGCGTATGTGAGTGTGTGTGTGTTCGTCTTCTCCTCCTTAAACCTCCCGCCGTACACTTCCCTGCCTGCCTGCCTGTCTGCCGGGGAGGAGTTGGGATACCAGCTGTTGGAGGCACCAGAATAACAGATTCACAACACATTTTGCAGCTTTGCAAAACTTTTTCTCTCGCAGACGTGATGCGTCTCACCCAAGGTGACTTAGCAGGTGAGAGTACAGCAATTAGCACAAGTATTTTAGGGTTAAACTGTCAGAATTGGCCTTCGTTGAGGCCAAATCTGCTCCTGTAAAATGTAGTTTCCCGGAGAGCAAAAACTAAGAAAACAAATAGCTGCTAACAAGTTCAGTTGACCCCTAAACCTGACAATGTACAGTGTGTGAAATTCTAGAATCTAGTGATCAGATTTTAGATTGCAGCGCTCAATCACTTACCCTCCCTCTCCTGAGCTTGCCAGTGAACTACTGTGGCCTGCGCACACAAACCTGGATACCCTGTCCACCTTCTTCTTTGTTGGTTTATTTGAGGATGCCAGGCTTCACCCTAAATAGGAAATGTGCTGTCAGACGACCTGGATTGTCCACACCAGGCTTCGTTAGAAAAATGGTGCAAGATGGCAGCTAACTGGTAGGAAAACCAAATTACTTCATTGTACTGTGAGAATACACTTTTATTGATGTATTTATAGGCAGTATGTTGAGCTTTTACCAATATAAAAATCATAAATCAGGCCAATTTTTACACTCTTACTTTAATATCATACAATGGGTTTTGTCCTAATAATAGCATAAGCCTCACACACACACACACAAGCAAAGAGCATGAACAACTACTCTTAAAAAAATAAAGCAGCAATTTCACCATCATCCTCTCGAAACATGTTTATTTTATTCCACGCACGCAGACACACACACACACAGTTGTAAAAAAATAATAATAATAATAATGAATCCATAAAGATATCATGCTAACTCCGCGATGCCCTCTCTGGAGGGCCCCGATAAAAACACGGCTGACACAGATGATTATCTCGCTCTTGTGTATTCATGTGCGGATGCCCCGAAACGGTCACACTGCATCGTGGCATTTCAATCCCCGATAAGTGTCTCGTAATGACAGCGCCGCCGTTGACGGGGGGCAGCGGCAGTCAGGTGGTAAGAGGCGAGGGCTTCGCTTACGGGCTGTTCTGGGTGCGCACTCGAAAAAGACTCGAGCATGTTCTGTATTACTCACGCCGACGCGGGGGCCTGTCCGCGGCGGCCGCGAGGGCAGCGCGTAACGGCACTGAGCGCCGGTAAATAACAGCTCAGGGAGACCACAACAAAAAGAAAATCATCAACATCTACAGGTGGGAAGTAACAAAGTACAAATAGCGGTTGTGTTTTCTGATATGCGGTTGTGTTTTTGGTTGATGTGTTGTGTTTTCTGATTTGCGGTTGTTTTCTCTTTTGGGGTTGTGTTTTGCTATTCAAGGCCATTGTAGATTACAGTTTATTTATGTTGCAGTTGAAAAATATATATGGTATTGACAGTAGCAAAGCTGTTGATGATCCAGATGCCCATGCAAGACCTCTGGTCACTTCAGTCCAGATTATTCTGTCACAGTTTTTTGATTTATGCAAAATGGAAAAAAATAATAATAATTTTGACTCCTAACTAAAGGAGTTGAATCAGTACTTTTAGTTTTATCCGGATTATATGTATGTATGTATATATATATATGTATATATATTTATTTAATATATACTTTAAATAAGTATGCATACTTTTACTTAAGAACAGAATGTGAATACTTTTGCCATCTCTGTCAACATCATCATCAGCAACAACAACAACCAACCATCTACAACTCCTGCAAGAGGTGAGTCCTGGCATTGGCAGCACAGGAAGCTGGAGCTCTGGCCGACCCGTCCACCACCTCTCTGCCGTAAGTATGTGGGATACTGCTGCAACTCCTCCGTAGTTTGGACTTTAAATCTTTATTTAGCTGCAGGAGGAGGGTTGGAGGCAGACGCCGCCATGCAAATGTTCCCTTCAGCTACATTAAAGGCGTTTCATAATCCTTGTTTACTGCATCTGGAGAGGAGAGATTTCGGGGAGACTGGTCCCCCAACGACTCGCAGAGAGTGAATCTGGGGAGCTCAAACTATTAGCCCAGGATAGGAGCTGATCTCCTGAGCAGGAAGGGAAATTTGCACACATACAAAGTAAGAGGATGTCAACAGGGCTATGGTGTGGCAAGTCTGCTAAACTCACACAGACTCGTTTGTCTATCTACGCCACTGCTTCAGGTTTCGTTGAAATGCACCTCATGCTTAAGATTTGCTCATTTCTCTAGACATCTTACTGTTCTGTGGATTTGTTTTCCAAACTCCACAAAACAAAGACTAGCACAAAGGCCTGGACACTCTTCAACCTTTTCTGACATGGCTGTAAAACCAAATTAAGAGGAAGAAGGCCAGTATTGTGCAGAATCAATGATCGAAACATCATAAACACGTAAAACATAAAAGAATTCCCGAAGGTTGATTGCACAAGACCTCTGTTCATCATCCATGTCCCACAGTGCAAAGTCAGCCAAGGTCAGTCAGCACAGCAAAAAAAAACAAGAAAGCCTGCTGGAGAAGCTGTCATCATTATTCTTTGGTTATCTTTTAACATATTCAGAAAAGCATTTGTTTAATGTAATTGCAACCTTTTGTATAGGTAATGATTAAATGGCAATAAAAAACTAGAAAAATATAGTGGGTGGTGGGGTTGGGAGGCTGTCCCTTTATATGTCTCAGATTATAGAGAAAACATTTTGTCCTCTATAGCATATCAATATAGTATAAAAGACAATGCAGCGAGAAATATTACATTTCCTATCACTAGATCTGCCTAAACACACTAATGTGTTTCAAAAATAACTTTTGTCAAAGTTTTGTCAAAGTTAAAAGATCTGTGTTTTTGTGGATGGGTAAGGATTTGTATAATGCACTCAAATCTGCCACATTTATATAGATGCTCAAATCTGAAGATGATCTGCAATTCTACTTGAGGCAAAGATTTAATAAACGGCTCTCTACAGCAGCCGGCGACGTCAATGTCCAAGTTGTGCACGATTTCTGCCAATAAAAATGGGCCATTTCTGACATTAAGCAGTCCTTAAGCGTGCTGAATAGGTAAAGTGGCTTCCATGTCGAGCCATAAACCCCTAATGACGAGCAGCGACGAGAGCAGGACTGTTCAATATTTCACACCAGACGTTCCGACTTGATCAGCCGAAAGCCTCTTATCCGACACAGCTGCCTCCGTGTCATTACACAGACAGAGATCATAGGCTGGCTGCACCCCGGCAGCGTGTTAATGAGCCCGCGGAACCAAGGTAAGCCCGTGCACACCGTTGCATCAGGGAGTTGCGCTCGTATGAGTCTAAATTTAGCCCAACAGATTTGTGATCTTACTGGCTTTAATGAGACTTTGCCACCCAGCCTCCTTCATTCTCACCCTCGCTCTGTCGTGATGGAACTTCTTCATGGCAACCTGCGAACCCCCCTCCCCAGTCTTCTGATGAATGTGGACCACTGTAGAGGGGTGACCCACAAAGATCACCACAGACAGACTGACAGTAGGACAAGGGCCTGTCTGAACCTTTTCCACTATTTTCAGAGAGCAGAAAGACAAAACACTGAGGGCCAGATCCACAAAGCGTTTGCGCGGCTTTTGCGCCTGAAAATCCGTGTAAACAGCGGCAGAAACGGTGATTCCGATCCACAGAGGGGACGCAAACGTTTAAATTGGCGGAAAATGCGCCGAGGCGCAGGTAGCGGCAGGGCTGCGCCAGACTCATTTGAATGTAATTACGCGCAAAAGGACACACCCCCTTCTATGCAAAGATGCCTCATTCAAACAGCGGCAGATCCAGAAAGAGTTTGCGCTCGTGTCCGCACGCAGTTTGACAGACGGAAACACCGCCAGCCAAAACCAGGCGCAGCTTCTGTCTGTCAAAGTGTTTCTGGCTTCTGAGTGAAACTTTCCTCTCTGAAAAGCCTGAAATATATCCCCAAATCTTATATATAGCTCGGCATAGACTACAGTATATATGCCAATAATTTAGATAGGCTATGAAAAATACAAATGGTGCTCAGGTGTTGGTGAATGTCAAGCTTATATAATGACTAACGCGTCTTGCGTCTTGACTTTGAGGCTCTGCCCCTGAGTCCTGTTAACGGTCGAGATTATATCTATAATGACATTCATGTCAAAAAATATCATTTCTATTTAGCTGTTCTAGTTCTTACAGTTTGTAAAAGTCTTGTTTTATGGTTGTTGAACCACAAACAGAGAGAATGAAAACTCATAGTTTGCTTCAATTTGTTCCTTGTCTGAGATATGTGTAATCAGTATATACAAGTAATGTTTTATTTCTTATGTAAAAGCAGTTAAAGGGCCCAGTTAGGAAATGTCACTTCCTTTCTGCCAGAAAACAAAGTGGTTCAATCTAACACAGTACACATCCAGGTGAGAGCTACATGTACAACTGAACTGGACACAGATGAAACTTACATACTTTGCATGCCTTTGAGTCAATGTTTGAAGTACCTCTAAGGCATATTAGAAGTCATACGATGATACAAGTTCTACCCAGCAAAGTGATTGATTCAATTTCTGCTCAATCTTTCTACGGTTAACAATTACAATTGCCTAGTTACTGAAATCATACGATTAATAGACGGCTTCATTCATTGGTGTATTTCCGACAACTGTGCCTCTACTGCCAGGGTCAATCAAAGTATGTGCGGTTAAAAAGACATTTCCATGTGGGTTGCGAGAGTCCCACAGTTGAATGTGTTTGATGCCACTTTCCACATTCCAGCATTTACGTAATTTCTGTCTGAATTATTTATGAGGTGTACATATTTGCCTCCTAAAGTGGGGTATGTTAAGAGGGAAGTAAACCACTTAAAGAGGTAAAATATCAACAACATTATACAGCAAGAACACCAACGTGATCTTCCTTTGAGGACTTCGCTGACTGCCAGCACTCAAGATGAACAACCACTGACACTCACACCTATGACCAATTTAGAGTTCCCAATTTGCCTCTGTAACTGAGATTTAATTTGCTCTGTCATGCGGCTTTTTGGCCAAATTAAATGTTAGGAAAAAAAAGTGTGTGAAAAATACAGGTTTCATGCATTTATTTTCTACATCACGGTGCCATCTGGACACTTTTTTCTGTGTGCTCTACATAGGACATTGTGGCTACATACTGCCAGGAGGGTTGCCAACTGTAACGTATGGAGTTATGGACTCAGATCTCACGCTGTCACACCACACCTGCCTTTTTTCATGCTTATGTTCTGAGATTCCCTCTGATGTCAATACCAGGATTTTGAAGCAAGGGCATAATAGTACTTAAAGGTCCAGTGTGGAATAATTGGCTTAATTTATGTTTTTTATATAGGTAAAAACTTAACATACAGCCCATAAATACATTACTAAAAGTGTATACTCAAAGTACAATAAAAGTAATTAGGTTTTTCTACCCATAGAATGGTTCTTATTTTGATATTGGAATATCTATAGATCAAGAGTCTTGCTGCCATCCTGCACCGCCATATTTCTAAGGAAGCCTGGTGTGGACAATCCAACCTGTCTGACAGGGTGTTTTGTATTTAGAGTGAACACTGGCGTTCTCAAATAAACCAACGAAAAAGAAGGTGGACAGGTTTGTGCTTGCAGTCCACCGTAGTTCACTGGCAAGCTCAGGGCGAGGGAGGGTACAGAGTCCCTAAGGGGGCTGCAGTGAAAGACCGCTGCAATCTAAAATCTAACCACTTAATATCGCTGTTTATTCTTAAAAATCTCTAAATATTACACACTTAACCTTAAAAAAAGAAGAAAGAAACAATTATGTCGGTTAAGTGGTGGCTCTGTGTCAGTTGTGTGTCCAGTTTTGTCCATATTCTCTCTAAAAAGAAAGAAAAAAAAAACACCAAAGAAGAAAGTAAGTGCAAAACAGTGCGAAGATGATCTGCGTCTGAGCAAAAACCAACAAACAAAAAGAGTCTACCTCTTGTTGTTTCTAGGTTGTTTGCCAGACCTTGCTGGTAGAGTGACAGCGGGTTCTGTACACGGTCATTGTCTCGTCTGAAGCCTTTAAAGCACTGAAAATAGAGGAGCCGCTTTGTTATATACAGCGTACAACATCAGATAAGCACCTGAACACTGCCGGCCTCATACTGTGCTCTACTACCCACCAGCAACAATAGATGGCTAAAGACTGCTCAATTGCCCGACATTGCTTTATCGCACCTCCATCCTTTTCTCGTAAACGGGGTGCGTGTGTGTGTGTGTGTGTGTGTGTGTGTGTGTGTGTGCGTGCGTGCGTGTGTGTGTGTGTGCTCAGTGACACACAGCTCCATCTGACAGCTGTAGTCACTCCTCGCACCACAACCAACTCCTCCTTTATCTTACCTCGATGTCTGCTAGGACCGACTCTGACAAAGAGAGAGAGAGAAAATTCCTTGTGGAACATTCATATTAAAAAGTTTCTCTTGCTGTGTCCCTATCAAACTCATGTGTGGTTCGTTTATTCTCCTTTTGTCAAAATTGTATTTTGGCGGACAAAGAGATTTAGAAGTATGAAACTAAAGTGTTTTGTGGCCCTGCGATGAACTGGCGACTTGTCCAGGGTGTCACCCTGCCTTTGCCCTATGACAGCAGGGAGAGGCTCCAGCAGACCCCAGAAGCGGCGATTGAAAATGGATAGATGGATGGAAACTAAAGTATCCACAGTAGATTTAAAGGGATCCTATTATACTGGCCATTTCCAGTCTGCATAGGCATTACTAGGATAATCGGGTCGGCTTCTTACATACTGTATGTAGTAGATCTCACACACTCGTACTTCTGAAATATAGCAAAGCAAAGGAAAAAAAATCACCATCAAATCACAACCTGACCTCACAAATCATTACCTTCTCGTCAGGCCTTCTTCTTGGCCCTCACAATGTTTGTTAAAAGCACATTGTGAGGGCCCTATAATATAAAGTTCAAACAAAAAACTACCTGGCTGTTTCCAAGTTGGGTAATTAAGTAATAAAGAGTATGATGCACTTCCTTCTTTTGCATCCCACGCAAGCTAGCCCACACGATAATGGCTCTTTATGGTCAGTACTTACCAATGTTTATTTTTCCCTTGACATTTACAGCTCATATCCTAACAGTTTTTTTCTCTTAATTACCTCCAAGGTAATTGCTAATAAGTGACGCAAATGTGTATATCCAATATCAGAGTGGCCAATACTGCACCGGGTTTCGTCAGCTATTTCTATTCTCCTTGTCAAAGGAGCGTATTTGGTCATTATTGGTAATTAAAAATACATTTATTGCTTGGTCTACACCTGCAACACAGGAACAGACTAAAAACCTTCACCACTCCATGAAGCACTGCAGCACAGCAGGGTGTTAACTTGTATTTACATTCACTGCACATTGTTTTGCTTCTTCTGCAGATTCTGAGGTTTTATCTTCCATTAGCTTAACACTTGCTTAATACTCAGCACACTTCCTGAGCATTTTTTTATGGTTCCTTTCTTACGCATCATCATCATCAGACGTTTGCGCGCGCTTGCACACGCACACACACACACACACACACACACACACACACACACACACACGCAGCAGTACACAAAATCAGACTCAGTGCCAGCTGGAAAAGGCCCAGATCATTTGATGGCTCTCTGTGAGGCAAAGTTGCCACTCTCAAAGCGATTATGTTTCATTACAGTGGAAATGGGAGAGCGGGGTTTCCTGGCGCCTGGAGATCAATAAAGCCACCTCCTCTTCCTAACACACACACCCACACACACACACGTGCGTGCATGGTCTCTGTCTGGAGTGTGCACACTTTACAGTTTTCTTGTGAACCTCCTCTACGATAAGATTACGATTATTAAAGTTTATTCTAGTAGCGGTGCTCCTGCGTCTTTCGTATGCTTGCCGTATCTCCTGTCTTTGGCATCGCTCACGGGCCACTTTAATTTTATGCCTCCAGTGTTTGTGTAGTTGCAAGAAGCTGTGGGCATGAATGGGTTTTTGTGGCTGAGGGTGGAAGCGGAGTCGCTCCATCAGGTCCAAAGGGTTGATGTGACTCAGGGTTTGTTTAGTCACAGCTGCAATATCGACCATGTTTGCATTTTAGCGAGGGTTAAGAAGTGAACGCAACACCAATCAACAGCAATCTGTAGCGTTGAAAGAACGCACGCAGGGGACGTTGTACTATTTGTTTTCCAGCGCAAGTAGTGAGTCATTAACCGCACACACGCCAAATTTTTAATGTTTCACATTTCCAGAGCGTGTAATACACGTCTAAGGCAAAGCCTGAAGACTGTTCTGGATGTGGCTTCCCTCATGAAAACAAAACAATTGCAACAACGTGAACTTGGATGGAGTACAGATGAACCTACATCTGCAACATTTAGAAATAAAAAAGGCCAATCACATTTCTCCATCGCCAGTAGGCACTTCCTATTAGGAGTTTTGTTGTTTGAAGGCCCAATGTGTTATATTTGGCTTGATTTATGATTTTTACATAGGTAAAAGCTTAATGTACTGCCCATAAATACATTAATGAAAGTGTACTCGCAGTACAATAAGTTTTTGATTTCCTACCCTTTCTACCCTTAAAACGTTTTTTTTTTTTTTTTTTATATGTAAGAACTGTTAAGAATAATTTAAGAAAATACATAGACCAAGGGTCTTGCTCCCAGTTAGCTGCCATCTTGCATCACCATATTTCTAAGGAAGCCTGGTGTGGACAACCCAGCTGCTGAACACCTTCATATTCAGGTGAACTCTGGCGTCCTCAAACAAACCAACAAAGAAGAAGGTGGACGAGGTATCCAGGTTTGGGTGCGCAGGCCACCGTAGTTCACTGGCAAGCTAGGGAGAGTGAAAGACGTCGCAATCTAAAATGTAACCACTTGATGTTGCTGTTGCTTCTAAAAAAAAAAAACTCCAATTATTACACACTTAGTCTTTACGTTAAAACCATCCCCTACCTTATTATTTTCAACAGGTTTCGTCCAAAAGAAAAAAAATGGAGGCTGATTGGTCGGTTGGATGACATCGCGAAGGACTATACGCCAATCAGACGGAAGATTCGTATGCCGGATCAGATTTAACACTAAAAATCTCCGCAATGCAGCTGGGTTTCCAAGATAAACAGTCCTTGCCAAATCATTACACTAAGAGGCACGTCGTTATTACACAAATAGTAGCGGAGAAGAGAAAAGCTTTCATTTAAAAAAAAAAGAAAAACAGTAAATGTGGCCATGTGACGATCTCCCAGTTTACGGCTGTTTGGCTTCCTTTAAATCAGCGTCATCTGAATAATTCAGCGTTCCAAGGAGGAGGGGGAGTGGGAAGCTTATCTGCTGTAATTAGTGCCGTTCTTTAACCTGGCATACGGCTGCAACCATTATATGGAGTACATTAGGATTAATCCCAGAGGCTGCCTGTGGCGGCAGCCCAACAGATAATTAAGAGCAGTTAGGTTGAAAAATGAGATCGTTCAAATCACAGCTCCTGCACTTTGAATTCCGTTTCAAATACAGTATCTATGGGTCTATCTATATTTTATTTATTTATTTATTTAAAAAATCTTTCTTACCGTCTTTGCTCTGGCTGTAATTCAGCTTCACGGGAAAGGAATCGGTCGTTTTGTTGTCGGATTCATCGTGTTTACCTTTCATGCTGAGAAGAGCTGAGCCAAGCCGCGATGTTACATTTCTAAAAGTATCGATGCTATGCTGTGTAGTTAAATATAAAAGTGGATCATATTTTAGAGAGAGATTGTTTTAGAGCACCTCAAATTTGCGGTCACTATTCAGTATGTTTTCAGTACAAAGAAAAATTACAATGTAGAAAATAACATTGGTTATTGTTATTAAAAGTGTCAGCATCCAATAATTGCTGTCACACACGCCTGTCAGTCTTGCCTGCTGGTTTCAGTGTGTCATTCTCTCTGCCGTTACTGTGGCATATAAGCCCTGGTCCTACACTCACTCGTTGCCAGATTGTCTGCTAATACAACCTTCCAGCATTGCCTGCCCGCCCGACCGACCCCGACCCCGACCTCGACCTGTTTTCTGCCCCTGACCTGCATTTCTGTCCTGGTAAACCGACCTCGCTCCTGTGTCCGACCACGAGCCTGCTTCTCCTGCCCTGTTACTGCCGACCTGGAAAGCCTTGGACACGAACCCTCGACCTCAGCCCCTGACATCCGACCTGCCTTCCGTCCCTGACCACGAGCTTTTGCCAAACGCCTCGTGAGCTACAGGCGCAGAGGTCTAGCAGCGAGCCACCAGGCTGCTTGGCTGCCGCTCTCCGGCTCTAGCCCTCAGCGCGACTCTCCTCTGATTGTTTGTCTGTCCAGGTCTGTTCCACACCGCGGGGTTCCGACACCAGTTCCAGATCCAGGTCGCCACCCGGCGGCCTGCCTTCGCCGTCCGTGGTCTGCTTCCGGAACAACTGCTGTTAGCCTGCTGTTGGTAACCGTCGCAAAATAAACTCTTTCCCTAACCTCCTCGTGTTGCACTTGGATCCTTACCTGACACGTTACAAACGGTGCTAATGGTCATAACTGTTACTGATTATAGTTTGGTTGTGCTGCAACCAAACTATAGTATTGAGAGTAGCAAAGCTGTTAAAAATGATCCAGATGCTGACGAAGACCTGTGGTCAGTTCAGTCCAGATCATTCTGTCTTCATTTTTGCAAAATTCAACAATCAACAAACCCACTGTTACAATAATAGCAAAAAATAATAATAATTTTGACTTTTAACTTAAGTACATTTCAGAACTTGTACTTTCTTAGAGTATTTTTTCACACAAGTATCCGTACTTTACAGAGGTAAGGTAAAGTACAGAGTGTGAATACTTTTACTATCTCTAATTATTCACAATCCCTCCTTCTTCTTTGGCCCTCCGAGCAGACCTGACCAGACAAGATCACTCAAAATCTGACACAATGTCGTCTGCAAACCTCTGACAATCAGGCCTTTGCTGGTTTTGATCGGAAAGGCGAGAGATCAGGACCAAGAATCGGCCCAATTGATCCTGTAGTGCGTGTCCGCCTTTAAACGACTGGCAGGATCAGATGAACACTGACATTGGCTCCAAGAATGGCTGTCCACTGTTCTCACAGAATTCCCACACACCCCTCTCCTCCTACACACACACACACACTCACTCAATTAAAGTGGTTTGTGATGGCACGGTGTGGAAAGGTGGGGGCGCCCACGTCGGGTTGGATTAACACCAATGCGCAGTCTATTACTGGAGACCCTGAAACGGCTGACAGCTTCATTTCCTGTTACGGCTAAAAGGGGTGAGGGCCAAAGAGAAGTTCCACATCAAATTAGTGAATTCAGTCACACTAAAAAAAAAAATAAACAAACCTTTGTCTCTTCTTGCGTTTGCACAAAGGGCAGCTAAATCCTTGTGGTGCACCAATTTATACAAGCAAGCAGGCGCACCGCTTGTGTCTGAAGCCGTCGGCTGACTTGTCGACTCTAACAGCCGCTTTTACTAATTCATAGCAATGCAGCCGCACTCTCGGTTTCTGCGCGGCCCTTTTCGTTCAGAGCGCGGTGGATTTTCCTCCCGCTAATGGCACGCCAGCCGAGAGTCAGTGGCTGCGGAGGGATGAGCCGAGAATAGACACTACACAAACATATTTGCTTGCGCTCCGAGTTAATTTGGAGCCTGGACGCATCGCATCACCAAGTGAGCAGCAAGCGCCAAAGTGTCTCGTGGCGTTTAATGTTTTAGGGCGAAGCCATTAAGGCGCCCGGGTTGCGAAACAACAGTCTACACATAAATACAAACAATAAAATTAAATCTACATCGGATTTTTTTTTTTTTGTATTAGACCAATAAAAATTTGCAGTTTGTCTTGTTGCTTTTGAGGGATTGGTGCTCTTTATTCAAATGCATGACAGGAATATTTTCTAACAACAACAAAAAGGAATACTCGCACATAAAGTAAATGCAGTATCATTAAATTTATTTCACATATGAAGGAGTGACTAGAAAAGAGTCCGAACAGGAATTCCCATTCCAGAAAAAAATCAATAAAATCAGAGGCCGCCGGAACGGGCATTTTGTCTATTTTTCTGACAAACAACCTTGGATTTTTAGTGCTACTTGAGCCAGTTTTCTCAGAATCCAAGGACTAATACTTATCTAAAATCAATTCCCACTTTTCATTCTGTTTGAGCCCACTATTACAGAGATGAATTTGTGTGGCAAAAAAAGAAAAGAAGCAGATAGATCTGAAATATTGAAGAGAACGAGGGAGAGAAAGGGGGAGGGAGGTATTTGGCCTTAATAACTGATAACTGTGGGATTTGAGACAATAGAAACTGTGACAAGCCTGCAACATCTATAAGAGCAGACTGCAAAGTGCTTAAATAAAAAAAAGCAGTATAAACAACTCAAATAGCCTGAGCTATTTATAATAAGCACCTACAGACTGCTGCGCTTCAGTGTTAGAAAAGAGTGCAGCCAAGAATCTGTGTCATACACAACCACTCTTGGGAAACTCCCAGGAAAAATCACTTGTTTGAATTCACACCAGACCCCTGTGACAAAGGAATTGCACCACTTGCACTGACAACAAAGCCACTATTTGCAATCAAGGGCTGCTTCAAAAAAAAATGGGCTTTTGAATTTTTAAAATGTGGTGTTCACTTCATGTATGTAACAGTAATTGTGACAACATTTGTGATACAAACACTCACTTTTGTCAGGAGATGTGAATCTAAGGTATGGTGTTGCTCAGGAAGTTGGTTTTGCATTCATCTTTTTATCCGGAAGCGTTTTTCTTTTTCAAAACTGGTAAGCAGAGCTGGATTGTGATTAATAACCTAAACTTCACCCCTGAGTTGTATTTCAGCTGTATTCATTCCTTTTCCTCCAAGCTACCGACGGAAGCAGGTCATTCTCAGTTCTAATTCAAATTTTACACCCTTACTTTTTCATTCCTGACAGCCGGAAAATAGAGAACCTTGCACCACCCATACTTGGATTTTTCCCTGCTGTGTTTCTCCCTACAGCACCTCATTGTAATACATACCCTTCATCGGAAGTAATTCAACCTCCATCCACTCTGTTGGCATATCCCAAAACAGAGCGGTTCAGTCAATGTGAAGCCAAACAGTAATCAGCTTGTCTATTCATCATTATCCACCGCTAACAGTTAACTTCCTTCATAATCATCCATAACCGTCTACCACAGTTATTGGGTTGCTCCATTTTTCGTTTTTTCTTTCTATTCTCAAAGGCCATTGAACCATCGGCTGACAGGCGGAGACGGCAAACAAATTGGGAAGCAAAAATTAAAAGCAGGCAATGATTAATGAAGGCGTGATTGACTGGCAGTTAGTGATGTAGTTAGGACTATCTCGACCGAGACCGAGGTACGATCAAACCAGAGGCAGCGACCGTCAAAACCGAGATGGTTAATTGTTAATCAAAAGTGTCATATTGGGGTGTGTGACGGAAAATGGAGAGAAAATGCACATTGTAACGTGCACACATCTTATTTGTTGCATTTGAAAAAAGGCCATAATAATAATGACACTGCACCAGGACCAGCTTGCCTGGTTTTTGCCAATCCCAGTGAGACCAAGACAAGGCCAAGACCAGAGTGTGTCGACGCCAAGATGACAAAAAGACCAGCCTCAAGAACTGAAACACTACTGACGGTACCAAGTGATTCGTGATTTGTCTTTATCTGCAGTAGGGTAGTACAAGACGTAACTACAATGGTCCAAGGCTGAAGCAAGAGTCCCTCATTGCCGTGTGTACGATGTTTCTATATCCATGGGACTGATATGGCCAGACTCAACGTCACTTTGCGCAAATAAGAGCATAGAATCTTGAAAAAGAAAGTAAAAGCAAAAGTGACATATTGCAAAAAGTTGGACCGGCAATGCAGCAAGTCAGGGCACAAAAAATGAAAAATGGCTTTAATTAAATGACACTGATCTGTATAAAAAACCAGTGGAGCTTTGAGTATGAACTGCTGCTTGTTTGGCGAGAAGAGTACATTTCTCACTATCGGGTGTGCGGTTTTAGTGTGTACAATTGTACATACTGTATGTCGATCATGAGAAATACTGGGGGGAAAAATGCGTCTGAGGCGGCAAAATGTCTTTGCATTGAGCTGGTTGATAGTAGTAACTTCCACAGTTAAGGGGAAAGATGTGAACTGTCTTATTTTGGAATGTCTATTCCAAGCCATATGTAGTTTAAGCTATGTACAGTGCCTCTTCATTTTCAGACATATGACTGGACGCCCTGCTGGGCATTTTCTCCTCAATGCATAATGTATGAGAACCCCGCAGACTTCAGCCTATTCACAACCCATGTGACCGCTCCATCCATTCAGTTTCACCGTCAATGGTTTGTGTCCGAGGTGTTAAGCTGTCACTACTCACATATTTCAAATATCATTCGGGGGAGTTGGCTAAAATCCCCGAAGGGCGCGTGTTCGCTCCGAGCGGCTCTACGCCCATGTGTTTCAATTACAGAAAGAGCTGAAGGGCAGTGAAGGACAGGGTATCTAAAGGAGGACCAACGGGACCGGGGACCGCCCACGCACGCACCCATTCGTAGCTCCGGCTTCTTTTGCAGGCTACACTTTGTGTTAATCAACAACAGGCTCTATAGTGCAGTGGTTCTCTGCTGGTGGAGTCTCAGGGCATACATTTTTTTTTCCCTTATCATGAAGTCGCGACCCAAATTCATTCCACAGCACTTAGATTTATTTAATATATATATATATATATATATATATATATATATATATATATATATATATATACCTATATATATATTATATATAGATATATATATAGAAATATATATATACATATCGAAGCCGGAGCTACGAATGGGTGCGTGCGTGGGCGGTCCCCGGTCCCATTGGTCCTCCTTCAGATACCCTGTCCTTCACTGCCCTTCAGCTCTTTCTGTAATTGAAACACATGGGCGTAGAGCCGCTCGGAGCGAACACGCCCCCTTCATTTATTCTACAAAATAAAACCGCTAGCCAACTTTGAATCATGTTCAATAAATACATTATTGAAATTATTGAATTGAATTGTGTGTTCTGCAAAATAAATGCCCCAAAACCTTCTCTCTAAATGTATATTTTATACATCCATTTTTTTTTTTTTTTTTTTTTGGCCCATGAAGCTGCGACCCAATCAAAAAAGCTCAGCAACCTTCTTTTGGGTTGCAACCCACCAGTTGAGGAATACTGCTATATCGATCTGGAGATTATCAGTGGTGACAATAAAACAGTGCAGATGGCTATTGGAAAAGCCATTGGGCAGCACGTTGTCTGAACATGCGACCAGCGTGTGTGCGTGTCCTTTGTTTGGAGTCGTGGCTTCTGGTGCTGGAGGAGGACGTGAGGAAAAAAGAAAAAAAAAAACTGGGCAACATTTGTTTTTCAAAGTCCAATTGCTCATCGAGCATTTAGCACGCTGTCTTAGTCACGGTCTTGATGTCTCTGTGTGGATGTCATATTTTTCTTTTTTTCTTTTTACGAATGACAAATTTCACTTTCACTCACCCAGCCGAACAAGCGTCCCTTGTTTTTAATGGCTGTATTAAGACCGGCTCGCCCTCCGACGGGCAGATCAAGCAAGGTAATTACTTCCATTAGCCCCCTTTCCACCTGCGCCGATAGTCGGGATTCATTAAGTTTATCAGTTTATTAATCCGCATGTAATTAAGCACCCGGGACCTCCAGGAGTCCTGCTTAACAAAGAGGAATATCACCTTTCCCTTTATCAGCAGGTGACATTCACTGAACGCGACCCAATATTCCGGCCTGCTCCAGAAAACAGTCAGGACTGGGTCGTCATCCTCAGACAGACACAACAGCCTCGGGGTCAGAGAAAACTTTCATTTGTGTAAGGATGTAAATCAAGGTACCTTCTAAGTTGATCTGAAATAAGGTTGTTGTTTTTTTTCCACAGCAGAGTTTTTGTATCCTGCTCTTGTCTTAAAGATCAAAAAGTCGTCTCGTTCGTCCTCCGTAAATGACCCCAAGCAAAACAAAATATCTTGTTATTCAATTTAAAATACAGAGAAGAAGGTAACATAATGCACCTTTTTAAACCCTTTAGTTCTTCAAGGCATTGTAAAGTTGACTGACTAACATGGACTTGTGTTTAGTGCTGCAGTACTCAAGAACGGTGTTGGTCTTGCAATCACTTCAACATTATTTGGTCTTGGTCACCGACATCACGGTCACAGTGGGTTTCAAAAAACCAGGCAATCTGGTGCTGGTGCAGCATTGCTTTCTTCAAATGCAACTAATAAGATACTGTACATCTATTGGTCTTGTGTTTGGTCTTGTCTTGGTCTCGATACCCCCCGCCAGTCTTGGGAGTGCTTTGGTCTGTTTTATGAACAGCACCTCAGGTAGGATCACGGTGGTCAAACGTGATATAATGTGAGGATATTCAAAGTCTTTCAAAGAGAGGACGGAGCTGAACTGTTTCAACTAAAACCACAATAAGGGTCAACTTTTCTGAAGGCTTGCGCCTATTTGAAAGAACAAGACCACAACGTCTCATATGTAAAGGCCACACAGAGAGCAGCAGAAGGTGACCTTGCACCTCATGAACACAGGGTCAAATCCAATCAACTGTGCACTGTGTTTTTACGATGACTGCGAATCACTATGCGCAAACACGCACACGCTCTGTCGGTTAAGCAGGAGGTTCTGCTGCCAAAAGCACCTCCAGCTCTTCACAGAAACCCCTGTGACAAATCACAGCAAGGGCTTTGAAGCTGAGAAAGATCAACAGTGAAAATGTTAACTGGATTACAAACAGCTGACAAGTTTGTGCCGTGTAAGACTTGCAGGTGTTAGACTTGGCATCCCTGTTTGCTGCACGTTAGTGGCTCAAACAGTGGAAAAAGTGATGCTGCTCAGCTATCACCATAGACCCTCATGCTGTGGATTCCTTAAAGCAGCTCTAGGTAACTTGGACTCATTACTACCCCCTGCTGGTTGAGAACCGCAAATACTCTTTGCCGGTGTCGTAAAGAGGAAAAATACCGGGGTTTGTTGACACAGCCGGCATACTGAAGAATCGCTTGGAAATGTGTCCACCGACAAGGTAAAGTAACATGCGTTGTTATATTGTTCTTTTGAACGTGACAGACAACTACAATTACACAAACAAGGACAGTGTATTGCTTAGACAGACGGCAGTGTCTTGCGCTTGGTTCGCATCATTCTCGTCATGAAAATTGCTTGGAAATGATGTGGTGTATAATGGCCATAATATTACAACAGGTTATAAACTCGTGTAGCTGTAATGCCTACAACAGCTGTTCAGACGGCGCAACGTCGCATTGATTGGGTGGAAATGGCGAAGTGACGAAGTGAACACGCTGCAGCGCTAAGTTTATTGATGTGGGGAAATACAAATAGTGGCCTAGCTGGAGCGCTCGTAAGTGTTCAGGAAAAACACCAATATGAAATGCAAAACAGACATTGACAATAACGTCGTAGCAAACATTCAACACTTCGTCTTTCATCGAGGTTACTTATTGGGTTCCATTCCGTCATTTTACAATCTTATGTATTTTCAATAGTGGGACGTAAGACTGCCTCTAATAAACGTGTGACGTCACCGTAAAGTGGTTCGTCCGGCGTGTCAGGTCGCGCTTGAAAGTTACGCAGTGCAGTTACTGCCGGCACAACCCCCCCTCTCGCTGCCGAGGCGGCACCATTGATCCTATTAATCGGTTATGTACCGCTTTACTGAGTTTGGAATCATAATTTTATGGTCGAAAAGTTACCTTGAGTTGCTTTAACTTGGTGTGTTACTTCAATAGTGATGGGACGAACTAATGATTAAATTAATGAGATCTATCTATCTTTATTTTTCGTTATTAGAGTTGGACTTTTTGGACTCAATTTGTATCTAATTTCACAGAATGTTGTTTGGAGAACACAAATGTAGTAAAGCTAAAATAGTACAGTTATAAACTGGATAGGGAAAAATAAGTCTCCACCAAAAAGGAAACTGTGAGCAGGAAAAGTTAAAGAAGCATTCACAAACTTTCACAAAAAGTGTTCCTGTCTCGAAAACACACTCCCGTATCGTTTCAAATCATAATACGTTGTGACTCCTCCCTTCCCCTGCGATAAAACCTTGGAAGGATGAGAGAATGGGAGCGTGGTGATTCTTCACTGGAGCCTGACATTTGACCTCTCTTTCATCTTTTATTATCAAGGAGGCTGTCAACAACCATTTAGCGGTGGACACAATTACTTCTGCGTCGATTATTGTGTGACGCGGCGAGGCAGACGATTTTCTACGTTGCCATCGGGGGATGGGGTTTGGGTGGGGGGAGGGTCAAACTGGCCCCGTGTGTCCAGAGGAATCCTAAATTCAATCTGTCAGCTTCTCCCACCTCGGTGCCGCACAGTTGCTCCGGGGCGGCGACCTTTTCTGTTGCTTTTCCGTCCGAAGGAGACGGGACGGGAAGCGGAGCGAGCACGTTTATTAAATGTAAATGTAAAAGACTTTGATGAGTTCACCGTGCTGGCATTTTTTGTCAAGCTGAAAATGCTCACTGCGTTTGACAACGATGCAGTGAGCGGATCTGACCTTTGACCCGTCTGAGAAGCGGAGGGGAAACACAATGACAGCAATGGCGAGCTTCTCCGCCATTAAATCCACAAGAGCTCCTAATATTGCATGTTTACATTCATTCTAAAAGCTTATCCTTGTTTTTTTAACAGATTTTTTTCCAGTGACTGACTCTGATGTCACATATTAATAATAATGGCACCCAAAGCGCTTCACATTGAAACCATTATTCATTCACAACACACTGATGGTGATCAGCTACAAATGTAGCCACAGCAGTCACATTCACTAAGTGTCTTGCCCAAGGACACAACAACAAACTGGGATGGAGCAGGATTTGAACCAATAACCTTTCGGTCATTGGACAACCCGCTCTACCTCCTGAGCTGCAGTCGTCACACAAAAAACACAAGTAATTGACACTGGCAAAGCTGGCACACCAGATAGAAGAAGTGCTAGCTCCTTTTTATTTGAACGTTCCTATTGAGAAAGCCGATATAGAAAACATTTTGAAACTAGAGATCCTCCCAAAAAAAACTAATTGGAGCATCTCAAAGCAGGCTAGTCAGATCTCGTTGCTGCCAGTTTAGCAGTTTAGTAAGAGAGCAAGGCTTCCTTTCGCTGCCATGGGCAACACTTGACTCACATTTAAATTCTGTGATGGACTGACATACAACTAAACTCTAAATACTAAAACCAAGAGTTGGGTATGGAATAAACATCTCTATCTCCAATAAGGGAAGGTTACATCTGACAGATTTGCCAGCATTTTTCTCATTTCACTGACTTTGGTTTTTGCAAGTGAGTTGGTTTAATCAGTTTTGTTTACAATGGGCCAAGTCAAGTAGAAGTGAAGAGTCAAAATTAGCATAAAGCATTTGTTGTTCAGTACCGATCAGCCAACCTCAAAAACACATGTTCCACGTCGGGGGGGGGGGCATTGTTCACCATGGACAAATGAAAAACAAAGTTTAAAATATGAGCCATTGTTTGAAACCACACACGCACGCACACACACACATAGCGGTATAGAAGTCAGTCATCACAGAAGGCTGCTTGGTTTTGACAGTAAATTCCAAAAATTGTGCATCTGTTTGGACACAAAGAGAAATGGTTGGCTGGTTTTCATTCTTGATGTGGAGTAGCAGATGTGCTATTTTTATTTCTCTCTCATCATCTTAAATGAACTAATCTCTAAAAATAAACCTCAGAGGCAGAGACGGAGATTGTATAATGTTTGATGTTACAGATGAGGCTAACAAGACCGTCTCTTTTTTAGCACACGTGTAAGTAACCTGCCGTCCGTAAGTCAACGGTAGAATCCACACTGAGGATCAATAATGAGAGATATTTGAAGAGACATAAGAAGATGTTCATTCATTCATCTTCTATACCCGCTTCTTGCTGAGCTCAGGGTCACGGGGGTCTGCTGGAGCCTCTCCCAGCTGTCTTAGGGTGAAGGCAGGGTGACACCCTGGACCAGTCGCCAGTTCATCGCAGGGCCACATAGAGACAAACAACCATTCACACTCACACTCACACCTACAGACAATGGAGAACGTGCTTTAATGTAACAAACAATGACTCTTAAACACTGAAAAAATGGATGAAATACAGCTATTTTATTACTTACTTACTATTAATATAAATTCTACAATTTCGGCGGGCCAGATAAGAAAGCTTAACGGACCGCATATGGCCCCCGAGCCGTAGTTTGCCCATGCCTGCGTTAGAATGACAGAAGTTGTCAATACTTGTCTCATAAAATAACCATCATCTGCCACAGTCAAGTTAGTTTCACTTAAACGAGAATGCTTCCATCGACCCAAAGTAAACAGGCCCAATTATTAACTTGTTGACACCCAATCAGCCTTCAAGTTTTTGCTTATTCTCTGCAGCCCAGCTCTGCCGTTATTCATTTACTTTTCTTTTTTTTTATTATCTGCGGTCAATTTATTCTTGCTACTTTCACAGTAAAATCAAATTTAACGCGAAACTCAGCGATGCACTATGGTGCCTTCTGCATTCAGTCTGCATCCCCAAAGTGTCAGGAGTTGCCTGGCAACAGGCTCATAGGTGAATTGCGATGCTAAAACGGTGGCATCTGAACAGCAGAGCCAAAGCCATAATCTGCATATGCAATGATAGATGCTCTCTGCTCTGACCGAGCTGACACTGAAATGAATAAGTGAGCACAACAGAAACTGTTAGCTGCAGGGAGGCAGGGCTTTTCACACTATGGGTGCCGCACAACTGAAAGTAGCTTTTAAAAGCGTATTAAGAATAAGTGAAGGAAAGATTAAGGTTTTTACTCCGCCACACTTTTGCTTTGGTCCTGGGTTTTTGCTGGATTTCAAGTATTCAAGTGTTTAAAAAGCGGTTAAAAAAAATCAATCAGCATTGATGACTCACAGACAAAGTTTGTAAAACAGAATATATGACGTCATTATGGTGACCCAATATAATACAAATGGAGAGATTTATAGTCCCAACATAGGATTTCATCACTTCATGTCTATGGAATCAGTATGTTGTCACTGTAACTGTAAACTATTGAAACTTGATTTATAATGTTCACGAGGTCTTCTTTTTGAAAATTATAGTTTAAATTTCTTGTGATCATCAAGTGATTTGGGAGTCTCAGAAAATATGATGATGGAGTAAATGATCATTGCAAGTGTTATGAATACTGGTAACGTATCACAGTTATAGTCATTACAGCAATGACTTTTAAAAATATCAAACTGAAAATTTAAGAAAATAAAATGCTTTTTTTTATTTTATTTTTTTTAAACAAAAAAAAAACCCAAATCAATTTACAAAATCTGTCACTCTCCCTTACCAAATAGGGATATTTAATAAATAATGAACATTTGGAAATGGGGTAAAAACAAACCAAAATTAATCATCTTGTCACATTGTCGCTAAAACAGCTAATACTATCAACATAAAGGGAAAGTTATATAGTCAATATAGTGAATCAAAAATAGTGTAATTTTGTCAAGGTGTAAAAAAAATAGTTTGAGTTTAAATCAAATATGCTTTTCAGTTCATTTTGAAATCATATCCACAACAGCAGGAGTAACTTTTGCAAAGCCAATGAGAGCCAAAGCAGAGTTTCATTGATCTAATAAATGTCACTTTACATCTTGAAAATCTACAACTAGAGGTACCAGAGGGAGATGGATGGAAACACCATCATCTGAAAGCATTTTGATTATGACTCCGCCCAAACACGTTTACACCGACAGGCAATTTGCTGTCAAATAATTTGTAATGTGACTGTCTTTGGACAGAGAAAACCCATTTTTCACCTACGTTTCAATGCTTGTGTATTAATCTCCCGATAATAACCTCCACTCTGCTGGAGACGTCTTAATCTGTGAGATTATCGCAGGGCAAAGATTTTATCAGCTTGGCAGTATTAATCAAGTGAAACACACACTTCCCCAGAGTTTGAAAAGAGCGGATTAGGGCTGGATGTGTTCAAATCGGGTTTGCTCGAGTCTTTGACTTCTTGGAGATCAAAACTCACACTTTTCTGATAGGTGACATTTCCGGCGACTCCGTCCCGTTCCAATGGAAACCAAAATAGCCTCTTCAAAGAGCAACAAACTCAAGCGGGCTGCGTTCCTTTTTACTTAAACTGCCAATCTGCCGGGATGAAAGAAAGGCCCTGGGGAAAAAAAATACCGCCATCGGAGTGAATCCACTGTGCACCTTGAATAAAAAGAAATTCTTTATCTTGCATCCATGGAGACCGTGACATATTGATTTTGCGCTGTTAACCTTTGGTTGCGGAGACTCTCTCAAACAGCACAAAAATTCATCCATGGCGCTTTTAAAGAAAACCTCCGCCACAGAAACGTTGTCTCTTCAGTCACAAAGTGAGTTTGACTCGTCCAAAGTTAAAAATCCAACCCTTTAGGCGAAATTTCGAGGAGTTGTTGGGGAACTGCGAACTGCGGTTGAAATGACAAGTGAGATGATGAAAGAGTCGACCCAAGTGGGTCACTCGGATCGAAGGATGGCTGCACTCCAAATAAGTGATCGCTTAACGGAGAGAGCATTCACTTCTTTTCCTAGTCATGGATATTACATTAGCTTCGTATGTAAATATACACTCTCTGGAAGCATTGGTGGTTAGTCACAAAATACAAATACTGTACTTAAGTAGATTTTTCAGGTATCTGTACTTTACTTGAGTATTTATTTTCCTTTTACCACAAATTCAGGGATGCCTGCCAAAGATCCATGGGCAAGGATCATTCCAGTTCTGTAGTTGAATCCACCGTAGGTAACATTCTTCGCCAGACGCACATTGTCTAAAGTTGGGTGTTTCAGCCGGATAGCTTGTGCAATCTCGTCTTTTAACAAATCTACATGAAGAGTTGAAACATTGGACACTTCCAGAGGAGTTTTTTGAGGGTACATAAATACCTGCTGTGCCATGTGAAATTGGTGTCGCTCTGCCAAAGACAACAACACATTCCTGAAAGATCTTGTATGGTGAACCACTCTTTTAAAAAAACTGTGCTTTGCCTCAAATCTCAAAGTCCAAAGACAGACTAATGGTCCAAATTTACGAATAAGTTGAGGGTAATGTTCCAAATAATGATGCTTAGGAAGCAGGTTGTAGTCTGGGAAAACCTCTTGAAGTCGTACTCTGTGCTCTGAGATCTTGAAATTCAAATATGCGATTGATTCCTCTGTGTGAACAAGTGAGACAACAAGGTCCACAATATCCTTTAAATCAGTCAGTATTTTCCATGCAGGTTCTTCAGCAGGCACCTTCTGTCCAACAAGGAATGGTAAAAACCTCAGCAAACTCCAATTTTCATGGGAATTGCCACCTATTGTCTTTCGAGATGCAAAGTTCAATGGCACTTGATGAGGACAATTAACTTTATCAGTCCATCTGAAGGGAAACCGTAATATAGACTCATTTAAATATGCAATTGTAAAGTATTTCTTAGATGTGAATACGGACAGACACAAGGCTATTTCTGCTGGAACAATGCCTTCGAATAAGTCGTGGACCAGATCTGGGGGGAAACTGTTGGTCACTTTGAAATGACTGAGTTTCTCAGAGAGGACACATCTCTTCTTGACACCACAGAAATTGTTCAGAGAATCTTCCTCTATGGTTTTCAGATGGTCTGAGTGAAGGTCTTCTGTTCTTAATGTAAAAGCTCCACTGTCTACTTGTTTATTTTTGTGCTGCAGGTGGGGGGGGTGGGGGGGGGGGATGAAGTATTGAGACGAGCAAAGCAGCAAAAAATAATCCAGATGCACCTGCAAGACCTCTGATCAATTCAGTCCAGATTATTTTGTCACAACTCTTTGCATTTATACAAAAATTATCAACACATGTATTGTTTCATTAATGGCAAAAAATATATATATAATTTATACATTGTACTTAAGCACATTCCAGAAACTGTACTTCCATCTTCCAATCAGTGTCTTCTTAACATAAGTATCCGGACTTTTACTTAAGTACAGAATGTGACTTCTTTTGTCACTTCTGCTTGAAGTGACTTTCTCTAATAGCACGTTCAAGAAACAGCAACTTAAAATAACCCAATCATGTTTCTCCATTCATCTTGGCAGTTATCTCAGAGGAGTTGAAATTCCCGCTAATGAGGAGGCCACCTTTGCGTCTGCTCCGCGACCCTGGCGGTTGTCATTGCTGCGCTCCAGCAGGAATCCATCTGGCACAATGCCTGATGGCTTCCTGCCACGTTCACAGCACAGCTGAGGACACGGCCGCGTCATACGTCTGCAAAACACGTAAACATGCCTTAATACTGCATGAACGGTTTGAAATGCTCTCACGTTTCATTTTGTAACACTTGGAAGTTTTTATGGTGCTGCATAGATACTGATATTCTGATGATACTATTTAAGACTCAGGGGTAGATCCACAAAGCGATTGCGCGGCTTTTGCGCCAGAAAATCCGCGTAAACAGCGCCAAAAACGGTGATTCCGATCCACAGAGGGGACGCAAACGTGAAAATGGGCGCAAAATGCGCCGAGGCGCAGGTAGCGGCAGGGTTGCGCCAGATTCATTTGAATGTATTGAAATTAGTCATTGCGCGCAAAATGACACCCCCTTCCATGCAAAGATGCCTCATTTAAACAGCGGCAGATCCAGAAAGAGTTTGCGCTCGTGTCCGCACGCAGTTTGACAGAGGGAAACACCGCAAACCAAAACCAGGCGCAGCTTCTGTCTGTCAGAGTGTTTCTGGCTTCTGAGTGAAACTTTCCTCTCTGAAAAGCCTGAAATATGTATATGGCTCCCCAAATCTTATATATAGATCGGCATAGACTACAGTATATATGCCAATAATTTAGATAAGCTATGGAAAATACAAATGGTGCTCAGGTGTTGGTGACTAACGCGTCTTGCATCGTAATGCCAGGTGCGCACAGGAGCGCTTTTTATCCTAGCAGAGTTTCGCTGTCAAGCACACGCACTCACGAACAACCTCTGGCGCAAACTGCTCTCAGGTTGCCAGACCGCAACATTCGCACCTGTTTCAGGTGGCGCATTCGTGGGCGTGTTTGCGCCTGCATGTCATTAGCGCAAAAACCTTTGTGGATCCCCGCATCTGTGGCGCAGATTGCGGGCGCATTTTAGCGCTGCGCGGCCTTTTTTGAGGATCTGCCCCTCAGTTTGTTTCAGGTGAAAAACACCTGTACATCCTTCAAATAAAAAAAAAACATTAACATAGTTAATTTTTCAAATGTTTTTCAGTACCTGGTTTTAATGTCAGTGAGACACAACAGGGACAGCAAGAATGTTTACATCTACATCTTCTGTTATTTGAGGAGGTCAGCACTCTGCAGGATAATTAAAAGCGCCACGAGTTGTGTATGTTGCACATTCCAGCTCCCACAACCTCCTGAAATACAGCTCGTCAAAAGTCCACTTCCTTTTTACATTTAAATCATTGCTCCACAGCTGCTGCGCAGTGGTATTAATGTTTCTGCCCTCATCAAATTTTCAGACAAAGTTAACTTCCTGATGTATAACTCCATGATGTATATCGACATTGCAATATAAAAAGGCATTAAATCATTTAAAAAGGCTGGATGAGGCATCTGAAAAAGCTTCCTAAAATATGCACGTTTTAAAAAGCAGTCCCAGTTCGAATCAAAGTAAGAAAAATGGGGGAATTGATTGGGTCTCCAGCAATTATGTGGGCCACCAAAGACTAGCGTATACTCAGAGCTGAACTTTAAATTAATATCTGCATAGCTGCATTCCGCTCCATCTATTTCCTGTCCAGACCGCCGCGAAAGCTGTGGATTCGCACATTAGCGAGGGGCTACTTCTGTTTGAACTGCGGACGGAGCTGCAGCGGCGCACGGAATGCAATTTACTTGCGCGCTGTTTCCATCAGCGGTGCCACTTTGTGTGCGCGGTAGCATCGTTCACTCACTCCAGGGGCAAACAATTACACTCCAGTGAAGAACCAACGATTTTCTGCGCAAGTAGGGGCGGGGGGGGAAAAAAGAGACAGCACCACGTTGCTCAGCCTCCCAGAGGAGATAAATTCTCAGGTGCTGGAAACCAAATAAAAGCAGCTTATACAAATTAACTACACTTGGCAAATTAATTAATCAAACGAGATTTCACTTAATAATAACAATGGAGCATTTCCATAATTAGTTGTGATAAAATGTATGTCGCCTTCCATCATGAGTGTTGACCTAAACTGAATGGCGCAGTGTTCATTTACAAAGACCTTCCTTTATTTTATTAGTACTGCCACTGCCACGTTATGCATGTTAGTGAAAGCTCTGTTTGTGCACGTTCAGTGAATTTTAAAATCTAAAATTTTCTGTAGGTGTGAATGTGTGTGTTGATGGTTGATGGTTGATGGCACAGCATTACATCAAATAGATTTCAAGGTCGGTGGTTGGGGGAGTAACACTGGTGATTTTGGTCTGGGACCCCCTCCAATACATATCGTCTTCTGAATATATAACGGTATCTTCGGGGGGCCCCCATGACTGCTGGTCTATATTTTCCACTAATGAACATTGCCTGAGTGCAGGAGAAGTTGTTACATAAGTGGATAAATGGGTAAATTAATGATAGGATTTGCCTAAAAATCTACACTGGGGATTTTGTTGGGGAGGGGCTGTATCACGCAGAGGTATGTTGGCAGGACCCAAGTGCAGACAAACTTATTTTGACAAAGCTCAACAAAAAGTGTCCTCATTGGTAAAATTGTAATCAAAATAAGAGATTTATACTTAAAAAAAGAAACAAAACTAAGACTGACTTACACACCTGGACATTTTATGGAGTAAAAGTGCAACATAGATGAAGTTTGATTGGTTGATTGATTGACTGACATGTTTGCCCATTATCAAGGTGCGAAGAATAATGCTCACACAAGTAACAGGCTTCTACTGCTACACACATGATAGCACAACGGCACCTGAGAGAGAATCCTGTGCTGCCCCACATAAGATCGTGTGTGTGTGTGTGTGTGTGTGTGTGTGTGTGTGTGTGTGTGTGTGTGTGTGTGTGTGTGTGTGCGAGAGTGTGTGTGTGCGCGTGCGCTTGTGTGTGTGTGTGTGAAAGAGAAACAGTGGGCAGAGGTTAGACTATCCTTCATGCTGCTCTCCTTCTATTTAGCCGAATCCAGTTCTTTAAATCCTTTCCATTACGCACATGGCTAGCCATGCACAACGTATATTTCCAAGTTTCAATTTGAACCAAATACACTGAGAACGGAGGAATTCATACTGGGGAGAGTGGTCACATTGAAAGGTACCCGAGTATTTGAGAAGGTTGAAAGGAGAGGGGAAAAAAAAGGCTCCATCGGGGGTTAAGTTATTACTCTGTAAATGTTGGCAACGCACGACGTACAGTGGGCGATTGCTTCTATTTTCATATATCTCGGCTGCAGTCCAACCACCAGGGGTCGTGTTAGTGGGCAAGCAGGGGGTGTTATGTCACCACGCACCAGTAAAATACCTTTGTGTCTCGCAGACAGCAATATGTTACACTTTGTATTAACAGGTTTAGGTATGTGTGTGTGTGGATACGAAAAAGTTGGCATACCTCTTAATCATCGGCAATCCACGAGTTTTACAACTGAAATATAAGATTCTCTATTTTTCAAAACGCATGTTCTCTTTTATATGATTCTATCTAGAGCAGAGCAAGGTTCTAGAGAAGGAAGGCAGGGATACGGAGGCAAAGCAAAACTAGAGAGAAAGCAAAACGAACAAAAGCAGTGAATACTTTAATGCTAGAAAATGACGTGATTAAATGACTTTTTAAAAGATTTTTTTAAAAGTGTGATTATTATCTGACATGAACTTAAAACTCAATTCATGTTTTAAGGTTTTATGCATGGGGAAAAAATTAGGATGTCATTCCAAGCCCCGCGATTCTTAGGTAGACAACAGGAAGTCAAGTCTCATGGTGTTCCACCATCAAACCTGTAAATATAAACCCATCTAAAAGCTGTTCAATATTTTTTAACTACAGATAATTTCCTTGCACTGCTAATGGCCTTTTAGCTCACTGTTACGGCACCACGGCCTAAAACGTTACATCAATGTCCTGGTAATGGTCAGAGAGCTGCTAACATTTGAAGCTCTCTTCTCTTCACTACCCAGTTACAAGCAAACTTTTCACAGACCTGTACTGAAATGAGTCCTGCCATTTCCGACTGATTTTCCATCAATTACGATATATACATATCAGTGGTCTAAAAAAGTCTAGTGCGAACTAGACTTTTTCGTAACCGGTCATTTTGACCATTAAAGTCGTATGACTTCAGTCACCAACATTAAATAATTATCGACAATGTTATATTCCTTAAGGATTCATTGTGTTACACCTTTAAGTGTAGCTTACTCCACAGCTTGCTCACTAGCAAACACAAATTGTACCGGTATGGTGAATAAAAGCCCTTCTCAAGGGTTGACTGTCACACTCTTTTTAGCAATTGTCCAAATGGGATCTGGCTCTGTTCAGAATGGGCCACATTATTGGCCGATCTGACAGGTTACTGTAACAATGACGTCGGAGTGGAGGCGTTGTCCAGCGCGTGGAGTGTGTGACGTCCTATAATTGCGACAGCGGCAAAAACTAAATGGACTTGTTGCGCTACATGCCCTGGAGCTTGGCTTGAATGGAGCTATCTCCCCACAGACTGATGAGCCAATGAGTTTCCTCCTCTGTCCAGGCACTGCTGTTTTCTACTTCTTCTGTGTGCTCCATTATGTCACAGCTCCGCACCTCGAGGGGCGCTCTCTGGTCTGGCACATTGGGTCTTGCGTCTCATAGAGTGACGTCACTGATAGTCAAAACCGATCGGTGCGTTTGGAGATGTTCAGACTGAGACGCATCTGTCCAAATGCGATTTGAAACTACTTCCCGAAGGCGATTTCAATCCGTTTCGTAACATTGGATTTCATGTGATTTGTGACTGTTCAGACTACAAAAGGGCCAAAATCGGATTTTGGCTGGCAGTCGAACCAAGTCCACACTGACTCACGGGTTTTTTCGCAGTCAAACAGTAACACACAATATAATTCTCCCAAACACATTTACCCCATGATTCCTTGCGACTCTGGGGGCAAATATGAACAGTTCAGCGGCGCTGCTCTAAACACACCGTTTCACACTTTGCCCCTGGTCCTGATCTTGTGCCTGCTAGTGCGTTGTCAAACTGGGCTTTTCAAAAAAACTCCCGACAGTCAACTGCCGGGACATTTTTCTTCTGAGTGAAGCCACCGAGGTCAAACGTCAAGAGAGACATTAGCCAATTAGTATTGTAACGGTCGGTTGGACTGTGTTCTCTTGTGTTCTGTTCTGCTCAGTGTTTATTTGATGTTAATCATGTTGGTCGGTGGCGCTGTGGTTAGCGCTGCCGCCTCACAGCAAGAAGGTTGTGGGTTCGATTCCGGGTCTGGGACCTTTCTGTGTGGAGTTTGCATGTTCTCCCTGTGTCTCCCTGGGTTCTCTCCGGGTTCTCCGGCTTCCTCCCACACTCCAAAAACATGCATGTGAGGTCAATTGAACACTCTAAATTGTCCGTGTGCATGTGAGTGTGAATGGTTGTTCCCTGCGATGAACTGGCGACTTGTGACCTGGTGACCTGCCTTCGCCCTAAGACAGCTGGGAGAGGCTCCAGCAGGCCGCCGTGACCCTGAGTTCGGCTAGAAGCAGGTATGGGAAATGAATGAACGTTGTCCGCATTTGAAAGGAAGTTGCATCATAGCACTGCGCGAAGGCTTGTCCCAATTCCCAAAAGTCCTTAGGACGCTCCAAATATACATATATATATATATACATATATATATATACATGGAGATATATATATGTATATATATATATATATATATATACATATATATATTTAGAGAGAGAGAGAGAGAGAGAGAGAGAATTTATGAGAATTTATTTATATTAATAATATTAAGAAATATTACTGTATTTCTATATTAATAATTATTCTTATTAAAGAAATATCCATATGATGATCACAATGTAGTTTCACCATTAAAAAAAGCTCTTATTGGGTAAACATCACTCGAGTTCTGATGTATTGCAAGTTCTGATGTGTCCAAATTGTTGACGTTTCGTGTGGATCGCATTGGTCCTTGTAAAAGAAGGCTATATATTAAAGAAAAAGGAGGCAGAAGTTTGCCGCAGGTGGTTGTTTTAAAAATGTATTATAATCCACAGTATTTTGTTGTTTTGTTCATTTTGTGTTTGTGTTTCATTTGGTCGTTTTGTTTTTTTTTTGGGTTGTTTTATTTTTAAAATAAGAGTCACAATTTTACACATGGGAAATAGCAGACAATCACTTGGAAGGTTTATTGCGCCCACTTTTTTTGAACAGGAGTAACTTTCCTCCCTTGAAGTGAGTCGTAAATGGAGGCAGAGAAAGGAAGGTGGCCGATTCTCGCCTTGGCCACCGCTTTTATTTTTTCACCACAAAGGGAGGTCATTTGTCTGGGATGAAAGCCTGCTCTCAGATGACTCTTTATTTTTGTTTCTCCATCACCCAGGCTGGTTTCTCTATCTTAGGCCCTGTTTGCACTTGCCGTGAAGCTATAGTTTTCATACAAATGTGTGTGTGTGTGTGTGTGTGTGTGTGTGTGTGTGTGTGAGAGAGAGAGAGAGAGAGAGAGAGAGAGAGAGGTATAGAGAGAGGGGGGGGTGTGCAGGGGGTGCAGATGACAGAAGGAGAGCCGTGGGGACTCAGTCAGCTGTGTTTTTATTTCTGGCCGTTTGCTGGGCCTTTGCCCTCTATTTGCCCTTCAGAGAGCATCCATCCTCTCATAGGTCGCCATGGCAACGCGGTCCACTTTTAGGACCGAGCAGCAGTGAATAACCCAGGAGAGGGGCAAAAAAAAGAGGCGCTTCCATTCAACAGTGGTTTTGTTGTTTTGTTTTGTTTTTAAATAATACAACTTCCAAATGTAATCAGGGGTTGGACAGTAGTGAAGTAGATATCATTTTACTGCATTTTTCGTGTGACACAAACTGACCAGTTGTGAATGGCCTGCAGAACTGGGCTCTTTGGATCAACATTTCTACTTAAGCGGTTCTCAACTGGTGAGAGTCACAGAACCCACTTTTATGAACCCAAAATTATTCCACAGCACTTAAATCTATTCCACAAAAATAAAAATAAAAATGAGCCCACTTTCTATCGTGTCTAGTAAATAAATGATTGAAATTATTAAATTGAATTGTTTGTAAATGCCAAACATTTTCTCTATAAATATATATATATATTAAATCCCTTTAAAAAAAATAATTTTAAAAAACGCTGCCATTGGAGAAAGGCTGCCTTTGTGGCTGATGCTGAGGCCAGACACAGGGGATGGACCTGTTTGCTTTTAGCAGACTCCTCTTCACTGACTGATTCAGGGGCCTGACTGAGATTTAACCGTCTTCAGTGATTGGTTGCTTGCCGACCGCCCTGACTCCTCCCTCCCACGGCCTCTTCTGGAGCACACCAGCCTTCCCAATCTGGAAGAATGATTGGTGCGCTCTTTCATCCCATCTCTTCCTCCAGCTTCGCCCCCTCATCACCTCAGCCTTTCGAGGCTAGCAAAGCCGATCAGCCGTTAATCGGCCAGCAGCAATTAGAGGCTGAAAAAGGCTACAAAAGTCATGCGTACATTTTGCGTAGGCAGTAGAGAGTCTTTAACGTGATTCTTAGACATCCACTTCCAATTTGTTTTTCTAGAGTTCTTTTATGTTGTGACATTTTTAGTATTTGGCAGCAGCCATTGGCCCTTCCAGTTGGAACTTCTCCTCTCCCTTTGCTAACTTCTGCTTTCTTCTCCAAGCAGGTTTGTAACACCTACCAGCAATGATCCAAGCCAAAGGCATTTGTATTTTAAATTGTCTTGTCCAATTAGATGCTGCAGCCAATTAATGTTTGGCTGTAAACCCACATGGAAATGAGAATTAGTGACAACATCACTATCACCAGAGCAGGAAAACACACATGAATCAAATGAAATCATATATACAGTATATATACATATATATGTATATATAAATATATATATATATATATATATATATATATATATATATATATATATATATATATATATATATATACATATATATATATATATATATATATACATATATATATATATATATACATATATATACATATATATATAAATAATATAATTCACACACGCATATATATACCAAACAGTGTCATTGTTACAATAACCAGTGATGCCTCCTCACGTTCACTACGGCAGTGTACTGTTTGAGCGGCAGTGCATTATTATGAAGTCATGATGCGTTATTTATTGTTTGGCGCGTGGGTGCTGCTGCATGACATTGCTCATCTTAGGCTGCGAGCTTGGGCCAGTTGTTAGAGTTCCAGTGTTGAATATTTGGCTTGATTTATGATTTTTTTTTTTTCTATTGGTAAACACTTGATATGCTGATATACATTAGTAAAAGTCATTTGGTTTTCCTACTCTTGGAACGGTTCCTTTTTATATATAAGAATATCCATAGATCAAGCATCTTGCCCCCAGTTAGTTGCCATTTTGCACGACTGTATTTCTAAGGAAGCCTGGTGTGGTCAATCCAGCTGCCTGACAGCGCGTTTCGTATTTAGGGTGAACACTGGCCTCCTCAAATAAGCCAACAAAGAAGAAGGTGGACGAGGTATCCAGGTTTGTGTGCGCAGGCCACCGTAGTTCACTGGCAAGCTTGGGAGTAGTAGGGTGAGCGAAAGAGCCCTGCAATCTGAAAATGACTTGATGTCGCTGTTTCTTCTTCAAAATCTCTAAATATGACCCACTGGACCTTTAAGTCTTGGTCTCTGCTGCTGCCTTCTTCAGTCTCACCTCTGCCAAATTGCACCAATCTCTCAGTGCCCCATCACTATCTCCACTGGTTTCCATCTATTCCTCTTCGCCTCAGTCTCGCTACCTTTTTCTGCGTTGCAGCTTTGACCTTGGTATAAATCGGCAGTCATCGGGGCGGACCACTATCAAAATGTAAATGACAGCCAGGTAGAGGCAAGAGAGAAGTGGGACGCGGCGGGATGGAGAGCCCAATGAGCCATGTCTTCAGGGGAGCCGCATCAAATTGATCCGATGAGAAGACGGCGGCGGTGGTTTCCCAGGAGGCCTGTGGTTGACGATGTGACTGTTCTATCTCCCCCTGGGCAGCAGCACCTTTCTTGGTTAGCGGAAGCTCTCATGACGGGGCCTAATAGATGGAGATAGCGTGTAGTTTTCTAGCCGTCATGCACAGCAGCATCTGTTTGTTTGTTTCTCATTCATTCCCTCCGTGCTGAAAGAGTCAAACATTATGTCCCCATGGTCCCATCACCTTTCGACAAGGATTCTGAAGATCTATCTAGGTGTTAGAATTCTGCTCTTTGAATTGTGTTTCTTTTTTTTTTTTTAATCTAATTTTGTTCTACCTCCCTTTTAAACCAATTTCCAAGGCAGACTGGTTTATATGTAAATTGAAGTGAGTTGTAGATAAAAAAAAAAAAAAAAAAAAGGTGCAAATTGTAGATCTAAACTGTTTTATGGATAGTAAGCCCAGCAAAAGCTTGACAACTGGAGCCCGTGAGGAAGTTTGATTTTGGTAAAGCAATATAAAATGGGAACGATGTTTACATAGCACTGCTGAATTATGTTCCTTTTGAATTTTTTCTGCTTCACTTTGTCATTGGCCAGGTTGTGTATACTCCTTTATTGAAAAAAAACAAAAAAAAAACAGAAAGAACAGCCAGAGTGAGATTGGCTGGCTGATTAACCTGCATTCTTTGATGATTTTCTGTTAGTTATTTCATGCCAGTCTTGAACAAGACACTCTTGCAAAATACATACTTAATCTCACTGTGGCTTTCAGAGTCAAACAGTAGTTGGGGGGAAAAAGGGGCAAAACAAAGAGAAAAAAGGAAAATAATCAAAAGCTCACATTCATGACAAATATATTCCCCAAACAACAAACTAACTTTTTGCTAACTATAAGTTGATGTTGCATGATCAAAACTAAATATTGCTAGTTCCCTTTGGCCGTGTGGTGGCTACAAGCAGAAACCCAGTTAATCCAACCCATTCACAGAAAACTCCTGTTGGGTTTATGATGTAAACAGCTACACACTCACGCAACTTCACTGTGTTTTTTTTCTTACAGCAACCAAAGATAAACAGAGACTGAAGAACACCCATTATACGCATCAGTGCCGTTGCTGCTTTTTCAGGATGATCACAAATGACTGTGGCTCACCTATCAGCACTAACTGACTTGAAGCATCATCAAGTGTTATGGATGGATACGCTGATGACACGCTCGTGTGTCAGAGTTCAGAGAGTTAAGAGTTTAATTTCACCAGGCAACAGGGGGAAAAAAGCGTTCAATAACGTCCCCATGAGGCCACTGGGATGCACTGAGCAATACAACTGGAAGCACAATAGGGCAGCTGCCATATCACTCACTTGAACACTACAACAGTACAAGATCAATTTTTGATGTCCACGAGATCCACTCCTGATTCTCAGATGTGTCATCAAGCCAAGTGAAGCGTATGAGTACCGCGACACAGCTCACTGACTGGCAACACGCGTGACTGCAAGTCCGGTTCGGCTGACGTGAATAAGTTACTTTGTGGAAGGGGTGGAATCGAACGTGTCCGTGGCGTAACAATTACTGGGAAAAAGCAATTAAAACAAAGTGAGGTCTGTGATGTTAGCGTACTTGAGACTGCAAAAAAAAAATACATTTTCACTAATGGAAACCAACAACAACAAAAAAATTCTCAAAAGGCAAGGCAACCAAGCACAGCCATGAAAATACAACAGAAGCAAACCAAGCCAAGCAAAAACACTCAACTACTTAGCTTTAAAAACAGACAAATAAACATTTGTATATGGTTAGCGCTGTCACTTCACTGCAAGAAGTTCTCTCATTTCAGTCCTGTTATCTGAAAATGTTTTAGATGTTATATGTTTATTTTAGGAATACTACTTTTTCACTTCATCACAACTTTGTGTTCGATGACACTATTTTGTGTATTTACTAATTTTAAGCAAAAAGTAAAGTCCTGTTACTCACTAAAATATTTTTTTTCTTCTACATAATGGAGTTCTAAGTAGGTAACATTTAATCTGATTATCAAGTTTTTCTGTTGACATTTCTCAAGTTAACATTAAATATCCATTTCATTTTGGAGAGTCGCAACTTGCAAATGGTACTCATGCGGTAGAATCCATCCTATAATAATCTCCAGTTGATCCCTCCTGTGAGAGATGCCTGCATCCACCTGTGTAAATCGTCACCCCCACTGCTACAAATGTTGTTGCTGCATTGTGCTTTAATATCAGCCATCACTCTGAGGCGCTGTCAACCAACGCTAATGTCACCATCCACCACGGACACTGCGCAGGCTGCTGCTGCTGGCTGCTTTATTATAACACTGCCCCCTGCAGCGCAGGAAGTCACCTGAAGGTCTTCCTTAAATCTCCCCCAGTTAATAACTCGTGACTCTGAGTGGCCACTGAATCCAGGGGGATCATTAGCGAAACCCGCAGCTGGCTCCGCTGCGTTCAGGGGCCGCTTTGTTCCACTGACCGCTTCTGCTATAGGCGCAATCGCCGTTTTCACATTAGCGCTGCGGCAAGGCGACACGGGCCACTTGGAACGTTGAGGGAGCGCGGCAAAGATGTCGACTAGGCAGCTGATAGGGACACATTCAGTCTTCACATCCTGTAATGAAGTACAAATACTTCCTTACTGTACTTAGTTGGTTTTTCAAATATCTGTACTTTATTTTTCAAAAGATGTTTTCCTCCCTACGTTTGTACACAAATATCTGTACATTGTACTTCTTACATTGGAAAAAGTATGCAAGATACAAATTCTGTTCAAAGTACTTTACCTACTATTTTTGATTAAACTTGATATTGTTTCAAGTGGAGCTATTTGTACTATGCTGTTGTGTAGTTTATTATAAATGGGTCATATTTTGGGGGGAGATTATATTAGAGGACCTCAGCTTTGGGGTCAGTGTTAAGCACGTTTTCAGTCCAGAGAAAAATAAAAAAAAAAGTAAAAAATAACATTGGTTATTGTTATTGAACGTGTAAATAATAATCCATCTACTCACTGGCCATATCTTTCATACTGATCACAGAGTGATTGTGCTACAGTTAAAAAAAAAAGCATATATATAGTTTTGAGAGTAGCAAAGTTCTTAAAAAATATTCAGATGCTTATGCAAGACCTCTGGTCAATTCAGTCCAGATTATTCAGTCAACTTGTTCATTTTTGGAAAATCTTCAGCAAATGTATTGCATCAAAATGGCAAAAAAAATAATAATAATAAAAAAAAAAAACATTTCAGAACCTGTGCTTCCTTACTTTCACTTCCATTAAGGTGTTGAATCAGTAACTTTTACCAGAATATTTTATTATTTCTGCTTCATTTTATCATTTCCTTCATTCATAAGGCCATCAGATGAACAGCAGAACAGAGAGCCATTTGAAGTCCAGAGAAAAATGTACCAAAAATCTCCGTCCAATCATCATCCGCCTTTGCTTGAACGTACCTCATCTTTTCAGGAATTATCAGGGATTATTCTGGCAAAGTGGCACCCAAGGTTACTGTGTCCCTGTATAGTTAACAGACCTTTATAATGACTTTGCTCCGCACTCGATGCAGCAATTAGCTGGTCTTCAAACCAGATAATGAGAAATCATTAAATTAGGGTGTGTTGTCATGATTCACTGCTGAGAAGCAGCTGGAATCTCATCTGGTGCAGCTCCACATAAACACTATACCAGCGACGCATACGTTAGTCTCACAGGCAAGTCAAAACTCATTTTAGATACGCTACATCGGAAGAGAGCCATTTCGACATGGAAATAACACATTTAAAACACACTCTTACGAATTTTAATCACTTTCACTGGTCAACAGTAAATGCAGGTGTACGGTGTGCAAGTCAAGCTTGTAGCCTGACGTGAGAAAACGAGAACGTGGAGAATTCACTCTTCAAAAGACTTTAATCAAAGAGGTTGCAAATGCAGACGATTTGCCTTCCGCAGGCAAGAGAGGCTTCTTTAAAATTCTCAAAGAGCGAGGACGGCCCTTCCCTCCCAGGGCTTGATGTCTCCCTGCAGGCTCAGAGAAAAGGGGGGCTGTCGCAGCCAACATGTCTGGAGGTGCTACAAAGCACTTCCTAACCTCTTAGTTTAGTTTTTTATGGTTATCCATCGTTTAGACAGCCAAAGATTTGTAATTGTTTTAATCTTATATCTGTATAAAAAAATATATATATATATATATATGTATATATATATATATATATATATATATATATATATATATATATATATATATATATATATATATATATATATATATATATATATGTATAAATATATATATGTATATATATATATATATATGTATATATATACATATATATATATATACATATATATATATATATTTAGGGCCAAATTGGATAATTGAACTTGTTAGTAATAATTACAAATAAAATCATCTTTGTCATCTTTGCGATATGTGCCACTAGCTGATCCAAAGCATGCCGCAATTTTTCCACGCATGACTCAAGTCATGTGGTGACCCTATTGTTCTTAATTGACGTGTGCCTTAGACAATGAGAATGTAATGGGAATGTGATGAATTCTGTAGCAAGTATTTGAGAAAATGAAAAAAAAAATCCCCCTCAGACACCTGTAGTGGGGAGAGCAACTTCATCCAGCTGACGCGTTACTGCTGGCTCATGACCTTCACATCAGACGTCCCATTTGGATGACACCCCCCTCCACCCCTCCAGCCTGATGCAGGAAAATTCCATGAATTGCGTAGCTCTAAACGGGTCAAATGACAGGTTGAGCGAAGAACGCCAAGAGGTGACATCGACGATGAGTCGAGACGCCACAGTATTACAGCGCTACGGGCTCACTTTGCGTCATGTGCTTTTTATTGCTCCACCACTCAGGGCCGTCGTTCATCAGTCATGCAACGGCAGCCTTCAAGCCAAAATGGATAATGAGACAAATGTGAGATCACAACAAATTTTTTTATTTATTTATTTTATTTTTTGGCCGGGCGCTTGACGGTAGGTAAACAACCCAGAGAAGGCGGGGGAGGGGGGTTTAGGGAAGGGAGGCAAGGTCACCTCCATGTGAGGACGATGGCAGGTGGAAACAAGGCTTAAGAAATACACCACTGGTCATTTCACCAGTTTGCCCACACAAAAATACTGATGTTATCACTGTTACGGTACGTTTTCAGTTCAGAGAAATAACATTGGTGATAGTTATTAAAAGTGTAAACATCCCAAACTGGTCATAACTATTACTGATTATAGTTTGGTTGTACTGCAGAAAGAAAAAAAAACTGTAGTGTTAAGAGTAGCAAAGCTGTTAAAAATGATCCAGATTATTGTGTCATAGCTTATTCATTAAAATATCAACAAATGTATTGTTTTGTTTTTATTAGTATTAGTACAAATGTATTTGTAAAAAGAGGGGCTCTCTAAAATATTCTCCCTCTAAAATATGAGCCACTTTTATACTTAACTGCACAACGGCATAGTTCGAATAGCTCCACTTCAAGCAATAACAACTATAGTAAATAATAATAAGTTAATTACTATGAACAGAAATTGGTATCTTTTAAACAAAAACAAGTAACAAGCGTGTTTTTCCAATGTCAGAAGTGGAAAGCACAGATACGTGTGTACAAATGTAGGGAGTAAAAAGTACCTGAAAATCTAATTAAGTACAGTAATGAGCTATTTGTACTTTGTTTCTTCCCACCTCTGACTAGAACGGAAGCAATTTTCTCCACAGTGTGGAGATGGAGTACGTGGGGGTGACGGCGTTAAGATGGAGGCAGACGACTGGCAGAGAAGAGCCTGAGGAAGATGAAGATAATGTCAAGCACGATACATATATATATATATATATATATATACATGATAAGCTCGGGTTTTGTGTCCAGCCTGAGCTTAAAATACACTTTAGAAAGTAAGTTAGTGATGTCAGAGTCTTGAGGACTTAAGGTTAATGGAAAGGCAGCCCGCTTTTCTCAAGTGGTACAAAACAGAATGACTCTGTCGACTCTCTGAAAACACTTTGCCATTGAAAAGCGTTACCTTTTTCAATGGCATTCCTCATTGCTTGACGTGGTTGAAATGTTCCTAGCCTAGAACTACTGCGGCTACTACTTCTCAATATTTCCTTCAAAAAAAAGAACGAAAAAAAAGTTGAAAGCGCTCGTGACATACATCCAAATAAAAGCACCGTCCTTAGATGCATTTTCTCTCCAGTGACGTGGGTCGGCCTTGGTTGAAGTCGACTGAAAGAGAAAATTCGGTGCTAAGAAAATCTTAAAAGAGAATGTGAGTGGCTGAAATTTGGTCAATTTTTTTTTTATATAATCAGTTTGAAGGCTGATTCGAATGGCTGCTGCTAAGTTTCAAAGGTCAACGGAGAATTTAGTACCAAAAATTGCTGCTACCAAGAGTGCGCTTTTTAAAATTGCCAAAAAGAAAACATTGCAAAAAGGTAATCAAGCATGAATAGGTATCACCAATGAAAATGAAGATATTATTTTTCCATACAAATTCACCATGACCGAAGAATTTACATAATAATCTTGCAAAATTGCAGAAGGAGCCAGAACTGAACGCTAAACCTAACGAGTCTCCCTTCTTTTTTCTTTTTTTAATAAGACTAAATGCAGGGAAATTGCACATTATTTCTGCAGGTACATTTTTCAACCAAAAATAGCCCCTACAATTCCGCAATGCCAGAATGGAAAACCGATAAAAACGAATGCAAATTGTTCAACACGATTAAGGATTCATTTTTCATATTAATTGCTACTAATCTGAGCAGCTCCTCTGTTTAACATTAATTGGCTCATTAAATCAGTGCCAGCAGGCAGACAACCGGTGCCAGATTAATAAACTCCATGTTTTAGGCTCCGGTGAGGCTGGATCTTGAGACGAATGAGGACCTCAGGTAGAAACGGCTACAAATTAAACTGACTTTGGGGTGTACTTGCGTTAATTAATCAGAGCTGGAAATGCTTAACGTGTATTGTTCTTTTTAAATAATGGGATCTTGGCACTGTGCTAGAAACAACCAGATTGGTCAATTGAGAGGCCAGATTAGCTGCCGGTTTAGTGATTGCAGCCTTCAACTGACTTTTTTTGCCTTTTCGGTGGAAAGCTGCCATGATGAGGTTAACTTAAGGTCCAGTCTGTAAAATGTGGCTTGATTTATAATGTTTATGTTGGTAAAAGCTTAACATACAGCCCATAAATACATAAGTAAAAGTGTATACTCACAGCACAATAGAAGTATTTTGGTTTTCCTACATTCTTATATGAGTATCTAAGAACATACATAGAACAACAGTCTTGCTTCCAGTTAGCTGCCATCTTGCGCCGCCATATTCTAAGGAAGCCTGGTGTGGACAATACAGATGCCCGACGTTTAGGGTGAACACTTGTGTCCTCCAATAAATCAATGAAGAAGAAGGTGGACTAGGTTTTTTGCACATAGGCCACTATAGTTCACTGGCAAGCTTGGGAGAGGGAGGGTACGGAGTCCCTACGTTTCCACCTCCACTGTTGTCGTATACAGTATATTTTGGTCTCTTGTTCATTCAAACAACTCAAACCATGAAAACCTAAGACTTTTGAAACGTCCAAATCCAACCCATGTCTTAATGTGTCTGTTTTTATGTCTTACGTAGTGTGCGTTCAGAAATGCTATTTTGTCGACCTCGATTGTAACCAATTCCTGTTGCCTTTCTATGGTCGCTAACCCTCCTCTGCTTTGCCTCTGTTTATTTGTTTTTCCAAGTTTCAAATTTTTAATGATGTCCAACCAAAGTCAGTTATAGAAGGATCTCCTTGGTGCCACGTGAGTGTTTCTGGAATCTTCTTCCGTTGGTTCAGTAGTTTTGCGTTGCATGCTCCACATAATTTCAGCATGCCCAATGTGTCTTATCTCGACATTCATAATGCATAAATTACCATCATAAACACACACCCTTAAGCGAGAAGGGGAAGTTTCGGAGTCAGACAGTCTGAGTGCCTCTTTCGACTCGGAGAAAGAGCTGCAAGGGATGTTTTGGCAAAGTAATTAGGACGAAATAAAAGAAAGAATCTAAATCTGTACATTCACCTCATCTGAAACATATACAGGCTAAAGTAATTAGAACACACAGATGCAGTCAATCTATAGTTTGCGGCAAATAAACAAAGCCATCAAATTTAGGGGCAATGATGGTAGCCAATAGGAGACGTTCTGAGGCAATGAGGGCAGCCAATAGGAGACGTGAGTGGATGTACTATTATACTACTACTACTATACGATTTGCTCAGCCCCAGTATTGAGTGTTTGCGAAGCAGAAACAATATTGCGACACCAAGTGGACACATTTAGAATGGCACTTTCTTTCACTGATAAATTGCAGTTTTTATATTTTGCAAAATCATCTCACGGGCCGGAAGAAAACAGTTTGCGGATCTCGATCATCCTGACTTCCTGGGACAGCAAGTTTCTACATTTGTTTGTATTGTTTTGTTGTCTTCCACAGCTCGTGCTTTGATATATTCTCAGGATATTGTATCCTCAGTGTTAAGCAAAGACATTTCAGTCTGGATAAACAAGGAATAATGAGCGAAACAAGTGGATTAAGGTAGAATATTTATTCTGAGTAATATGATTCAAAAGTTTTTGCAGCTGAGACCCCGCAAGAAGTAGATAATCATGAGGAAAAATGCAGAAGTACGAAAACTCCATCCCCAAAGGAGAATATTCCCCTCGACACGGGTAGTGGTAATTGATCAGTTGATCTTCAAATTGATAATCAAAGGTTTCCAAAATAATTTGTTTGAACGCTTAATATCTTGCACACCCTCGAACCTTAGACCCTCAAAGCAGATGAGGAAAAATGTCACAGAAACCTCAGAGAGACCACAGAAGATGGATCCTTGTCTCTCTAGGACAGTTAGAAGAAGAAGAAGTCACATAAACTGCAATTAAACAACCATCAGCATAGCATGAAAACATTTATGCTAATCGTGGAGTCCATGAACCTGATTCAATGTTAGTCCATGACTTTGGAAGTGTGAGTGCTTTGAGGAATGGGGAGCCAGGTGTGCATCTTCGTTGTCACATTGGATGTGAATTCTATATCATCGGTCCGACAGCGGCAGCGTGTTTGTGTAACGGCTTGTCATTATCAACAACACGCCAAAAGAGAAGAGAACACACTAACTTTAGCTCATAACTGCTTACCGACTAGCGGACCTGGCTATCTAGCCAACTGCCAGCTAACACAATTAGTGACAGTAATACTTAACGGTTCAGTGTGTAATATTTGGCCTGATTTACAACTATTATATTGGTAAAAACTGGATATACTGTCCATAAATGATTGATAAAAGTGTATACTCACAGTACAATATATTGATTGTATTATTTATATGTTGGAATATAAAAAGATCAAGGGTCTTGCTCCCAGTTAGCTGCCATCTTGCACCGCCATATTTCTAAAGGTCCTTACACACCGGGCAAAAGGCAAAGCAACGCGAATAAGCCACGCAAAAAGGCAAATGTTTCGCCAGCGATTTTTTTCTGTACAAACCAAGCGCGATGTTCCTGTTGCCACAAAATATTTTTTCGTTTTCCTTTGGATGTTTTTATCATTTAGAAAGCTTTTCCCAACAGATTTAAACCAAAGAATAAAAGATATGATTTTTTTTTTTTTTGGCGACCGAGAAGTTTTGTTTTACGTGCGTAAAACGAAACACCGCTTTCTACACCACAGCTTACAAATATAAAAAGACATAAGAGCAGATGGGTGAGTTCAACACGACCATCCAGGAGCTTAAATTTGACCCAGTGAAATTTGGTCATCGACCATCCAACATCATTTTTGATTGGTCAGAAGTCCAGTATTCGCCTTTTCGCCTGTGAATAATTCGACATAGGAGCGAAAAAATTACCGTCGCTTTTTCGCTCCGCGAACATTCGCTGCCAGTGTGTACGGTGCCATTGACTTCAATAGGTTTTAAAATAGCATGTAACCAATTGATGTTGATCTCCAAAAAATTACACACTTAACCTTTAATACGAATGTCAAGGTTTGTACAAAAACCTTAAAACTTTTTTTTTTTTTTAAAGAAAGAAAAATCCAAATATCACCTTTGGCCTCTTTTCCAGATAAACATTACACAGATGGAACGATCCATCTGCTTGTCAGTTCGAGAGCTTTCATACAACCGAGGAACATCTGGCTGCATTTTGCTGGCGTCATCCAAGCAGGATGACAGCGGGATAAATGCTGGACGCGGGCGCGGCACGTCGTCGGCATCTCGTCGAGGAGCTGCAGGTCCCAGATGACAGCAGCAGCGCGGCTGCCGGCAGTTGGACACGCCCCCTTTAAAAAGCTGCTTCGGTGATGTAGTTCCCTTTAAGTCCTGAGGAGCAGGGTGGAAAATTCAAAGTGACTGGAATTATGTAAAGTAACACACTCCTGGCTTTCTATAGGAGGTGCCTCCTCCCCGTCGGCATGGTAACTGGCCTCCATAATTGCCCCCCCTCTTTGCCTCTCATCCCCCAGTTTCGGGCATCCCTGCCTCTCGCCGTCTCGTGCGTGCCATCGTTCGGGATGGTTAGGACGGTGACAGGAAGATGAAAGTGATTCGGCTCGCCCTGCCTCGCTCGGTCGCTTCCGTCTTTCTCCTCTCTATTGGCGGCACTGTGTTGTTAAAAGCTCCTTTATGATTTGCCCCCACTTGTCTGACGGCTTCTGCCTCTGTAGGTTTCCTTAAGGGGCTGCCATCTTATCAAGCTCTGACATGTTTTCATCCATCCATGGTACGCTGCGTAAAAACCCGACAACAGTGCGATTTCCTTGCAATCTGACTCGTTTGTGGTACAGACCTGATATTTTGAGTTGGGTTTTAGCAGCAATGGGACGCAACAAAGTACAGAGACTTTGTGACTGTACTTAAGTAGATTTTTCCAATATCCGGACGTGACTTGAATGTTTTTTTTTCTGATGACTTTTTACTTTCACTCCTGACATTTATACACAAATGTCTGTACTTTCTACTTCTTACATTAGAAAAAAAAAACATGCTCTTTACATTTTTTTTAAAGAAGATTAAAAGATACAAATTTTATTCAAAGTTGTTCTTTTTAACATAAGTATCCGTACTTTTCCTTAAGTACAGAATGCGATTACTCTTGCCACTTCCGCTGGAAGTGACTTTCTCTGATAGCACTTTCAAGAAACGGCTACTTAAAATAACCCAACTATGTTTCTACATTAACCTTCGTAGTTACCTCGGATGAGTTGAAATTGAAATTGCTTAACTCCATTTCAGAACCTGTGCTTTCTTACTTTTACTTGAGCAAAGGAGTTGAATCACTACTTTTACTTTTAGTAGAGTATTTTTTTCTGTGCACATTGCAAGCGGGAATAGTTATAAACAAGTTGTGAGAGTGCTCGGCAAGTCTACCTGTGATTTAAACAAAGTCGAGCGAGGCTTCCTTACACGCTGGCGCTGCACAGAAACATCCACAATATGACAGGGATCTTGTGTATCATGCACCTGGAAAGCAATCTTTGCTGGCGCCGTCAAAGCTCCTCTGCCTCGTTTCAGCCACATCTGCCAGCAGCTCTGCACACACTCATTACAGCCGCACCGAGCTCCAACACACACTTGTCTATTTATTGGCACTGACACGATAAAACAAAACCGGTGGAGCTTCCAACTGTTAGTCACTGTTTACAGGGCAACAATGTGCTAAAACCAAGATCCCAGGTACTTACACATCAGCACCTATGTTGTTTTTTTTTAAATGAGGAACAATAGAAAGTAATCTACTGCTCAGTACTGCAAAGTACTATTATGAAATTCATTAATTAATGTTAATATATTACTTAGGGTGGGCCAAGAGGGTTTTTTTTCACACTATGGAGGGTGTTTCCTGCTCTACAATTCATCCCGTGCATTGTGTAGACCAGTCACTCGTAAAAACACGGAATCTATCAGTACATAAGTCATGAGAATTTTTAGAAATCAGCCAGACTTGTGTAAAAACTAAAAATGTTATTTGTTTAAATAACAATTGATCGATCCACTGAATTCACAGTTTTCCACCTAAATTTGAGCAGGGTCACTGGACTTCAATCAATTTCTGCTCATGAATGCAAGAAAATTACTAGAATTTAACATCTAATCAAGAAATATCAATGTGCTTTAGACAGAAAAGAGTCCATTTGAAAATTAATGGATAACAATACTTGTCCAGGGTGTCACCCTGCCTTCGCCCTGGATGGATGGATGGATGGATGGGTGGGTGGGTGGATGGATAGATGGATAGACACCAGTAATAACTATATTTCAGCACTCAGAATTTATTTTCAGTTAAAGCACTCCGACATACTGATGTATCAATTTACAAACATGACATTGGGTAGTGGAACAAAGCAGCTAAGCACTGCATGCACTGATCATTTCTTCATGATCGTCCTCTTTGCCTTGTGCCTGACATGCTGCACTAACCGGGTTTAGATATTAGTGCCACTGTTAAAATCGGGCAGTTTTCAAAATCTCCCTTGCTATTTGACCTCTGCCTTTTTTAAATCTCTGAACTCTTATATATCCCGCTACATTTGGAATAAGAAACACCCACGAGTTAAGTTCTCTTTGCTTACCAAGCCAAAGGATCTCAGAGGCCTCTCCCTGCCCAATCTACAATTATACTATTGTCACAACTTAAAATAATGTCAAACTGGTTTATTAAAAGGAAAGACTCCCTATGGTTTGGTTTTGAATCCCTATTTTGCCATCCTAGAAAGCTTGACTCGCTTCCCCTTTATCAGTAATATAAATCAATGAAATAATCTCAAGAATAACATAATTGTTTACACGACTGGTTTGGCGAGATGTAAAGAAATGCTTAAATATTGCCCCTGTCATCTCTCTCCATTCTCCCCTGGCCCTGAACCCAGATTTACCAGCTCAGATTAGGAGTGTTGGTCTGACTGAATGGACCTCTAAGGGCCTATCAAATTTTACACACCTGTTGGTCTCAGATTCAGTTAAGTCATTTCAGCAAATTAGGGCCGATTTTGACATTTCCAACAAAGACTTTTATAAATATCTCCACTTTTTAGGGTCTCTCTTGAGGACAGGCAGGATCCGCATGAAACTGTCAGAGCTGGAAAATATTATTGTTCAGAGCAAAACTCCCAAAGGACTGATTTCCAAGATTTACATTTCAATACTTTATTCTGACTCTTCAGACTATGACTCCCTGAAGTTGTTGTGGGAGTGTGATCTGGAGGTGTCATTTACTCCTGTGGACTGGGACCAGATCTGCAGTGGAATTTTTCCTAAATGTACCTCAATTTCAATAGACGAACAGAACTTTAAATTCTTTCGGAGAACTTATTACACTCCCGTTTGCCTCCAGAGGATGTTCCCTGGCACTTCCAACCTTTGTTATAAATGTAATACACACAAAGGTGTATTTATCCATTTGTTTTGGTCATGTGACCGCATCCAGATTTTCTGGAGGGGTGTTCACGCTGCAGTTCAGGAAATCATTAGTAAACAGTTTTTACTGACTCCTTCTTTTTACTTACTTAACCATGCTCCAGACAATTTCTTGGACACTGACACTGGTGATAATTCTTTTGTTTCTGGCCAAAAAATGTATCCTGTTACGGTGGTCAACTCCCCAGGTCCCCACGGTTGATATGTGGTTATCTCAAATTTCTGCTCTTATTCCTCTTGAGAAACTCACTCATGACCTTAACCATAGGTCAGACAGGTTCAGAAGGATCTGGGAACCTCTACTTTCTTTCTTGCAGAGACTCTGATCTATCGTCTCTTTCTGATTGATTGGAATTGTTTGCCCTTGCATCTATTTTATTTCACGTTTGTACTTTATATATACCTGTCTCTTGTTGTTTTTCTATTCTGTATTTACTAATTTATTTTATGTATACTTATTGCGCAGCGCTTATTGTTGTTTTGGGGTGGGACTTCTTTTCTTTTTTTTTTTCTTTTTTTAAATTTAGTTCTTTCTTTTTTTTTTGTTCTAATGTGTGTTTGTATGTATGTACCTTTAAAGTGAAAAACCAATAAAAAAAAAAATAAGACAAAAAAAAATCGGGCATTTGCAGTATGATTGGTTGGAAGAAGAGTTGTCCCGTTGTTATTGGAAAATAACAATGGGACGAGAAGGGAATGAGCTGTTTCATTTTAAGGGCCATGCACAAGGAGACGGTCTTTCTAATTGAAGTGTCACTCAGCTCCACTTGAGGACCGACAGACTAATCTGATTTCCCTCCATGCACTGGTGGGTCGCAGTTTTGCTCTATTAAATCGAGTCCAACCCTATGAACCTTATTTAGAGCATTGGATCCAACGCTGGCTGTTGTTTTTTGTTGTTGTTGTTGGTGTTGTTTTTAATTATTATCACTATTATTCAATCTGGCCCTGTGATGAACTGGCGACTTGTCCAGGGTGTCACCCTGCCTTCGTCCTAAGACAGCTGGGAGAGGCTCCAGCAGACCCCTGTGACCCTGAGCTCGGGAATAAGCGAGCATAGAAGATGAATGAATGTATTATTCAATCTCTTCTGCTGGTAAAGGCAGCTAGATAGATATTTAGATTTACAGGTACTACCCAGAAAATTAGAATATCCAGAAAAGGTTGTTGTATTTCTGCAATTCAACTTAAAAGGTGAATTTGACAAATTATATAAACAAATAATATGCAAATCAATATATTTCAAGTTTTTATTTCTTTGGATTTTGCTGATCAGGTCTTGCAGCTTAAAAAAAACTCAAATTCAAAAACTCAGAAAGTTAGTTTGTGGGTTTGTGGTTTTAATAAGCTGAAAAGCTTAATCAGCAAAGTTACAACAAGGAACTGCTTGAGATGTCAATTTGCGTGTAATGGCTCAATAGAATTTGTTGCTTTCATCTTTTATGTTAAATTGCCAAAATAAAAGAATTTTTACTTGATATTCTAATTTTTCGGGTAGTACCTGTAAGCAGTCAGCTGCAGCTCAAGGCTTCCTGTTAACATAAGGGGTGTTTGCTGCCCTATGAAGAACCGTAAGGGTTGTCCTCTAGCACGAGACACTACCTCACTGATGTTCCGCATTGTAAAGTTCTCACCAGATCATGAGACATTTTTCCAATAAAAAAAAAAAGGCTTAGTTCTACCGCTGACATCCTTTTTAAGAAAGAGATGGCATCAAAGCAGGAGCTGCTGCAGCGTCACTGCTATTTACTCCAAATAAACTTTATTTACACAACATAAAAGATACCTCAGGGCATTTTGCATGTTTATGTGGCAAGGTGGAGAGGGCCCGGGCAGGGTTTGAACCCCAGTCATGCGCGCTAACCATTCGGCCCTTTGGCCAAGTAGCCAGGGCGCATGATCAATTCGAGGCAGAACCTTCACAGACACGTTAGAGGCATAGTGACAGGACCCTCAACTGTCACATCTCTCCTGCTCCGCACAGGAAGTCACTTATGGGGAATCCATGGACCCACCCCTAGTGCTACAAGGATTCTGCCAACAACGGCAGAATGTGGCAAGGTGGAGAGGGTGCGGGCGGGCTTCGAACCCTAGGCTCCCGGGTAATAGTCATGCGCGCTAACCATATTTCTTTGGCCAAAGAGATATCCCCTTGGCCAAGTATCAGGGTTAGCTTTATTGGGGAGATCTGGCGGTACGCATCTGGTGCGACCACCATTTGCCTCACGCAGTGCAACACATCTCCTTCGCACAGAGTTGATCAGGTTGTTGATTGTGGTCTGTGGAATGTTGGTCCACACCTCTTCAAGGGCTTCACACCATAATGAATCCTAAAATTATGTATGAAAGAAGAAGAAGAAATGCTTGGAAGGTATTAAATATTTTGAATGTTGAGCTTGTAACACTTTATATCCACCACTTTTAATCCCGAATGTTGTTATTTTGTCTGTATGCATTATGAATGCACTTGTAAAACGTCTAATAACTGACCCTCAAAGTTGTACAGAGGAAGTCGAGTGGAAAAAGAAGGAGCCAGCAAGTTGCCAAGCTAACGAAAGACCAAACATCCTGTCGAGACTTGAGCTTGTCTCTGACTTCTACACTCCCCTGATCCCTCAAACTTTTTAACTGCACAGCCTCCTTGCTCCCTGTAGAAGAACAAAAATCAAAAGATACAGCTCAATAAACAATATGAACGAGCAAATCTGATTACTCAGGCACAACGCTCCACACAGAAAATAAATGGTTTCATAGAGATGTATCAAGGGAGAAATCGATTGGCCTGTTATTTTACCTCTATGAGTCTGAAAGCCACATATTATATGTTGAAAACAGATTTAAGTACCACAGGAGGAAAGGAAAACCTCTCTGCCAAGCAGTATTCCAAGCAGTATTCCAGAACAACTAGGACTGGAAGGAAGGGAAATTTACTAAAGGAAGTAATGAATATGTCTTATATATTCTAATGTCTGCCATTGCTCATGGCAGACATTTGTTTCTTGTGTTTATACTGGTGTACCCCCTCCCCCCCGCCTCAGGCTTCAAGGTATTTTAATGTTTAGTAGTTTAATAAATTCAGTCTGTCATGTAAATGATATGTTTGTGTTCTTTGTTTAACTTCAGGGATGCAGAATGAAAGGTGCAGCGCCTGTGTGTGAATTCTCACGCTGGGTTTTGCACTCACAGTACAGGACAGGTCGGACATCGTTCGCACTGTGGCCTTTTCAGTCTCAACCACTGAGTGCATGCATACACATACATTGACATTCACTGTGATGTCACACATTGGTTTGCAGATATCCATTTTGCATTTTGAAGCTTTGAGATTAGTTTGACGGTCAGCGACCATCTTTGTCGAGATTCCAGTTCATTTTCAAACTGTAAGACTGCATATTTGGAAGTGCAGGGCGTCAGTGGTTGGAGTGCAGTGCAGCCCCAACATTTGTCCACCCACTGGTAAGCCAGGTGAATTGGACAAAATGGACACTAGGGTCTATTAAATTATAATTGTTTTACTAGCCATTTAGACCAACATTGACTGGCTGTCAATGCAGTATGAAATTTCTGCATTGACAGCCAATCACTTTGAGTCTTTTGCAACCATTTTTGGCGGTCCCTGCTGGTCAAACGATGGAATGCAGGTTTTTGGCACCTCCACAGTGGCCTGGTTTTTTGAAACTGAATGCTCCGTACATCTTTATATACAGTCAGTGGTCTCAACTCAGCTTACTTGTGTAGATTTCATACACATTTACATTGAGGTGTTCTCTGAAAGATGAATGTGTTGAAAGGACCCTGTTGGAGCCTTAGATAGCGTCCACTATAAGAACTACTGGCAGCGTATTGAACTGACATTTTGGGAAAGAGGTCTCAATGCGCCTAAGGCAGGGTTCTTGAATGGAACAACAATAGGGATTATATGAGAGTGTTTTGACTATCACCTACTTCTTTAATGTGACACTTTTCTCATCTCAGCTGGGTCACCTTTCTTTGGGACACAGTGGTGAGTCATCGGTCATTCACAGCAACTCTCTGATGACATTACCCAACTCACCTTTTGCTGCTGTCTCACTGGCAGCTCACTGGCAGCCGGGTGTAGCTCAGAAAACAGTCCAAACAAAATGCATGGAGCAGCAGTTTGCACGGGTCAGCAGGTGGGGTGCACATACATAACCGTAAACTGCTTTTATCTTCTGCTTGTGTAGTCAGACAAAGCAGGAGAAAATCTTTTGGGCGGCCTGCTATGACATGTGACAGCGAGACGTTGATCCACAGTACGGCTCTGCTGCGGTGGACAGACCTCAAAGAAAATCCGCAAGAGAGATGTAAGGTCTGTCAAAAACAATGCAAATCTTTTGCGAAAGCAGAAAAGCAAAACCCTCAAACGCACAAATAGATACAGACTTGCCTGAACAATGTCAGCCTCGCCAAATGCTGACATCATGCATCACCCCGCCCCTCCCCTCCCCTCCCCTTGCCCAAAAGACACAAGTCTTTCGACCCTGGTTCTGTTTGATCCAATGGAAATAAGTAACAGCGTGTTGTATCCAGGCAACAAGTTGGTTGCCAGGGTGACAGATACAGAGGTCCTGCACGCAACAATTCCTCATGAATAAGACGGAGCACAACATCAGTCACCTCCCGCACACTCGCACACTTTTCTTTGATAAATCCCCTTTTGATCAGCCTTGATCGCGATTAGGGCGAACGATGCATGTCTGTCAGCCATCTCGGAGGGAGATTGCATCGAGCCAGGCGTCACTTCTTCCTTCGACAACTGAAGCAAGCCCAACTCGTGGCCACACAAGTTCAAAGTTGAGCCGAACTGCGGGGGGAGCCGAAGTCACCGCGTGTTTTCAGGCTCGTCTAATCGCCACGCGGAGTCATTACGTGGCGGCACACTGACGGCTTATCAGAAGAGACACCTCCACCAGCAAAATACGAAAAACCAGCCGCCATAACTGGTGGGATTATCAAACATGTTCCTGCCAAAGCGCCGGGGCCTTTCATGTGAATGCCACGAGCGGAGATAATGATCATTTTCCTTGAGCTGACAAATCCGCCGCTGCCATTAAAGGCTTTCATTCTCCCCTGGAGCTGCTTGCATGGCACACTGGCGCACTGTATATTTTAACTTTGATTCAGATGCAGCTGTGTTAGCGAGGATAGTGGGTGGGCATCAGTTTAGCGGGCCCCGTTTTGCTCCAGTGAAAACTTTGATTTGTAAACACAGCACTAGCTCAGTGTTGTCCTCGTAAATGAGACATCACAGATGTACCTTTGAATCCCTTCTATGTTGACCGTGAGCAAAGTGACACAAATCTCACGATTTCAGGGAGCAAATTTACGATGAACTGGCTGTGTTGCTTTGTTGTTATGTTTCTTGTGTTCTTTATCTTTACTATTACATTTTTAATTCTTCGGTCGATTATGTTTTTTGCTTTTATCAAAGTTTTCCTTTGAAGTAGGGAGCTCTAACTCACATTCCACTATCACCAAGCAGCAAGGAAAATAGAAAAAGAAAATCAGGCTTGCAATCATCATTTTCAATCTTCAGATGTTCTACTTTTGTCATTCAGGTTTCTGCAGCCGGTAACCATCCTCCCTTTCATGAACCAAATGGTCACCAAAATGTAAAATAAAAGGATTTAAGTCACTGTCAACTGTAAATCCAGATAACAAAAATCCCATCAGAAAGAAAATACGTCACAGCTAACAAAATGTTACCAGTGCTCTGAGTCACTAAACACACATTTTTCTTTTCTAATGAGACAAATTAAAACCAGGGATTCAGGAGCTATCACTAAAATCATCCTGAAGAAACGACAACCAAAACAGTGAAGGCAGGGTACATCCTGTACACATCGCCAGTGTCGGGGTCAACACATGTAAAACAAATCATCCTCTATCACCATTGTGAGTAGCCAGTATCAGTGCCAGAGTATCTGCTTTCTTTTTTATGTTTTGTTTTGCTACATCAAAGGGCTGTATTTTGTCCGTATATAGAGAAGCCTTTATTTACCTCAAGCCTTTCAGGTTTAAGTTTAGAACTAAACTAAACTCTAAATTCTCTCAAGGACAGATCGTTGACCTCTTGGTAAATCAACAAGTTGTGTGTCCGTATAAACGACCATTGCCCAACCTTTGCTGCCACCGAGTGGTCATAAAGTAAAACACCAAGCACATAAATAATTTGCTAGACACAACTTCAGAAAGCTGCGTGATCTGCATCTTTTCTCTTCCCTCAAAGAAAATACACGTGTCCCTCTACCACACAACCAAGTTTTGTGTCTCTGTGGCGTGCAGTGGTGAGACACTGGCTCTCTTCAGAGGCAGATTTACAAATATGCGAACCCAACAGAGTAGCATAAATCACCACACATTTGGCTGCTTGCACACACTGACTACTTGTTTTTAATGTTTAATATTAGTATTCCTAACACACACACACACACACACACACACACACACACACACACACACACACACACACACACACACACACACACACACACACAAAACGCAATGCGTCCGCCACCTAGTGTTCAAATGTGTCTACTACAACAACTCTCCTGACACTACCTGCAACCCCGCTGTGAAGTTGGGGCCAAATCGTTCGCGTTTTTCCTGACTGATTAAAGGCTGCACTACATATTTTAATGATCCCGAGGCGATTCATGACGCACACGCATAGATTAATGCAATAGATTAACGAAAGAAGGGGGGAATGAGAAACAGCACCACTTTGTGGAGATATATCAAAATGTACTGTTTGTAATTTTTTGGGACATTGTTTCCATCTTTGGTATCAAACGAGTCATTTTTTGCGAAGTGTAGCTATTTTAAGTCAATTTAAGGTCTTTAGCTCTGGCAAATGTAAGCAGTAGTCATTCAACACAGCCAAAACAGCTTGAAAATTAAATACATTTAAAGAAAAAACAGCAGAGCACCAAATGTCCCTAGGATTTCTGAGGAGCTGATAAGGCCAGAGAACTTGAATGGCAGAAAACTGCAGACAGTGTGAATTACAATTGTTTCATTTGAGACATATGTTTCACTTTATAATGGATTTCAATGCAATGACATATCCTTTACTGTGTAAAGCTCTGTAATTTGCCACTTATTAAAGATATTGTTGCATCAATCTTAGGAGTGTGTGCAGTTTAGATATATGACTAAAGCAAAAGGAATCCGAATCAATAAATCTGTATTGTAGTCACTTGTAGTATCATTTTGAGACTTAAAATATGTGTTTTCTATTGACCCATTTGTTTCAGGGAGGCAAAGTGCTGGAACGTGAGTTCTGTGGGAAATGCAATGTCTGGAAACTAAGAATCAGCAGATAAACCAGCACATGAGTGCGCAGCAAATCCTGTGGTTTTCCCGAGTCACCTTTATTTATATTCCATATACAATCACACAACCAAACAAAATGATTCTTGATTTTTCTAATCTTGCCATGAAAATTAGCACAAATAAAGTCAATAAATGGTTGTTACTCCAGTAAGAAACCAGTTCCTCAAATTCTTGACAAAACTCCAAAGGACAACAAAACAAAACAACACAATGTTAGGCAAGACACTCAGGTTTAAATCTGTATGTATTGTGGACAGAGTTTTGAATTCAGTGATATTTTATTGTATCTATTTTATCTAGAAAATGTCCTCTATCAACTCTCCCACTGTCCAGTCATCAGAAGACCTCCAGATCGGCAGAATTGTAGACCACTGGCGTCTCCTCGATACCCAAAGCAGCTTCCTGCTGGGCCTCCTCCTCCTCCGCCGCCGCCTCCTCCAAGGACTCCAAGGCCTCGTTGGTGTCGCTGGCGAAGGTCTCCCGGGAGACGTCGTCGTGCTCCTTGAGGTCCAGCGTGCCGATGGCCTGCTTCATCTTCTTGGCCAGCAGGTGCCTCCTCCTCTTCTGCGCCGCCCGCTTGCTCTTGCACTCCTGCTGCTGCTCATCCAGGAAGATCTTCTTCACCTGAGCCTTGCTGATGCTCGGCGTGTTCTTCAGCAGGTTGAGGTAGACGCCGCCGGGCGTCCGCCGCCTGCTGCCGTCCACCGTGTAGACGCCGCCGCCCTCCTCCAGCGTGGCCGTCTCCCCCAGCAGTTCGATGGCTTTCTTCGCCCCGATGACGCTCACGATGCGCTCGATCAGCTCCACCTTGGGCTCCTGCAGCCTGTGCGCGATCTCGTCCGCCACCTTCTCCTCGGGGTCGTGCTCCGTGATCTCGTACCTGCCCTTTATGTCCATCTCCGCCCTGGGGCCCAACCTCTCCTTCGCCATCCTCTTCCTCTTCCCGTCGCCCCCCGCCCGCTCCTCGGAGCCCCCGTTCTTCATGTACTCCTCCAGCTGAGCATCGAGCATGCTCACTTCTCCTCCTCCTGCTGCTGCTGCCCTCTCCTTCTCCAGCTCCCTCTCCTTCTCCATCATCTTGCGCGCAAGAACGTAGTTGTAAGTCTCCACATTTCTGCTGGACAAGCTCACCTCGCCCTCCATGCCAAACACGCCCAGCTCGGCGGCTATGGCGTCCTGGCACTGCTCCTGGACCACAGAGCCCCAGATGTTGTTCACCTTGCGGCCGCCGGGTGTCGGAAGCCCCCCTCCGCGGTGGTCGAAGGCGGGCGGCCGAGAAGCGTTGGTCACTTTCTGACGCTTCCGGCGCCAAGTCGCGGCCTCCTCGTCGTCGTCGGACTCGCTGTTGCTGGACTCGGCCGCGGTAGCGGCGACGCGGTAGCCGGTGGCGGAGCTCTGCGACCTTGGTCTGCTCTGGAAGGACTGGCCGCTGTAGGATGCAGGAGGTTGGGGTCGAGTTTGGGGCGCTCCCATCTCCGTGTCGGAGCCTGAGCCCGAGAGCTCTCCGTCCTCCAGGTCACCGTCCATGACGTCTCTGTGTCCTGCCAGAGAGACACAATAGAATTGGTGCCTTGCCGACAGACTCGCACACTTAAATGCGTCACGTAAAGTTGGTCGATCACTTGTGACGACAGCTAGGTTTGAGCCATTAGCAGCTAACTATATTTCGCAGCTAAACATTGTTATAAACAGTGTAGCCCATGACACAAGTGTTTAGTATGGATGTTTTTTTAACCAGTGTGATGGAGTTGTGAACTCTCTGACATGCACTGAGTCGTGTACTAGATGGTTGTACTCACCGTGCACTGCCGTGGTGGTGAGGCTGTCAGCCAAATTACAAAACTTGAGCCCCTCAAAGAAAATTCGCGCTATGCTAAAGCCCCACTTCCGCCCTCAAACGGCGTGACCTTCAAAGTAAAAGTTGAAATCAACAAAAATGTACGTGGGGAGAAAATAAATCTACCAACAAATTGCAACACATTAATACCATAGGCTACGAAACACATTTTTTTGGGACCAGGAGAGAAATTTTGCAGACATTTTAGTAACTTATTACATTTATAAATCAAAATGAATTCGACAAACATTTGGGATATAACAATTTCGTGTACTTACGATAAGGAAACGTTCCCAACAAAGTGTATACAAGAGCAGTGACACGATGTGTCACGATGTGTCAGACTTGAAAGACCTTCTCATTTACCATAGTCTTCCACATTTGATCGCAATGTTAATGGTCGAGGAGGCGGGGATGCCATATCCTCGCCGGATGCAAATCTTTCTTTCGCCACCCCCGGCGGAAGTTGCGTCACACGTTGTCTATAGCGTCATTGAGAGCTGCACACTCCATAAACATCATGGCGGCATCCATGCAGCGCCTGGCGCTGGCTGGAAGAGTCCTTCTCCAGAGACACGTCCTGAGAACAAACTCTCTGCACAGGGTAAGCAGATAAGTTGCACTTCATATTCGCGATGGAAGTGGTTTAGAGTCACCGTGTCAGTTAACAGGGCAAAGCTTTTGGCGACGGCCTGGCCACTGTTAGCGGCTCACTGCCAGCTACAAACTGCTCGGCTTTGGAAGATGAACTCAGCCAGTAATGTCAGTGACCCGACCTCTGCGGAATAGTTCAAAACAAAAAAAAAAGACGGACCTACATGGTTGAAATGGTTACCATCAGTTGGCGTAGACTAATACACGCTGCCGTCAAAGTCATGAGAATTGATGTGTCATCCTGACTGGTTGTTTAACTCCAGTTTGAAGGGGTTTGTTTTCGTATCGCCAGGTGACAATTATATTTCAAATGTCAAATTTTAAGGACTGCTTTAAAACAAATGTGTATTTCTGTTGTTGGTGTTAAAACATGGAATTCATGAACGATGGAAGAGAAGAGCTGTACAAATATTTTTCAGTTTAAGAAATGTATAAGCAGAGAATAGGAGAGTCGTATAAAAGCATGTGATGAAATAACTATTTATGGATTTCGGTTTTGTTTTGTTTTGTTTCTTGGCTTTGTTTGTGATGATGGCAACTCATGTGATGTAAGCAGGTAATTGTTTTAAGAAAGGAGCAGGTATCATTAGTTCTTCACCCTCCTCCTTTCCAATCCCTTGATGGGAATGAATGAATAAATAAACTCGAGTGTGTCTGTTTCCTGGCCTCTGCAGCTGACAGCTGGCCGTCACAGACTCTTGGCCACTCAGGCTGCTCAGCAGGTGGCTCTTAATGTTCCTGAAACCAAGGTGACCACTTTGGAAAACGGACTGAGAGTGGCCTCAGAGGACTCTGGTCTCAGTACTTGCACAGTAAGTCCACAGACACACATTGTCTCTTTTATTATTTAAACATAATGTTTACTCTAACCCTACTCACATCTGTCTTCTTTTGTGCCTTTAAATGGGACAGCTACCTATAATAATTATTGCTACTATAATTATAATTATTATTATTATTTGTGTTTGGATGTATAGATGTGTGCTTTCCTAAAGCGTGTGGATCTTCATTTCTTCCCACTGCCAGGTCGGCCTCTGGATCGATGCTGGCAGTCGCTATGAGCACGAGAGAAACAATGGCACTGCACACTTCCTGGAACACATGGCGTTTAAGGTGAGACGCTACCTGTAATTCTTGGCTTAACCTGAAACGGTTCATATGATCGCACTTTGTAAGGGGTTGGTCACCTGTGTGCTTGTGACAGGGCACCAGGAAGCGCTCGCAGCTGGATCTGGAGCTGGAGATCGAGAACATGGGGGCTCACCTGAATGCCTACACATCCAGAGAGCAAACTGTGTATTACGCCAAAGCCTTCTCCAAAGATCTTCCACGAGGTAAAGACCCGCGGAAAGTGACGGACAGTTCACTTTAAAAATGCCTTACAGCAGGAGTGCCCAATGCGTTGATCGCGATCTACCGGTCGATCGCGAAGGTCGTTCGGGTCGATCGCGATGAGACGAGACAATTCAGGTTTGTTTGTTTTTTACCCACAGCAATACTTGAGACACAGTTGGGACGGGCTAAACAGTTTCACTGTTGTTTTAAATACACGGGAAACTTGCAATCTTGCAATCCTCACGTGAACCGATCGAGTCGGCCCATGAGACATCTCGCTCGGAAAAGGCGTCTCAAAGCGCGCTGCAGCGCAGACACATCGCACATCATGGGAGAAGCAGCTAGCAAAATGTCTGTGTTTCTCACACACACGCACGCACGCACGCACGCCAATAACCCCGAACCTACGTGCTGACAAAGACAAAAAGAGCAGACACTCATAAACCTCAACACTTTTAAAGCATGAGTTTGCTGGGCAATTATAAGGATGCATGCACATGGGAACATGTTGAGCCATGTATGTATTTATTCTGAAGTCTACAAGACCATTTTGTCTGGCAGTTTACAGAAAAGTTCATCCAAACTAATCGAAGAGGATTCATCATGCAACAAGACAATGACCCAAAACACACTGCCAACACAACAAAGGACTTCGTCAGGGGGGAAAGTGGAAGGCCTTGGACTGGCCAAGTCAACCATTGGACCTTAAAGTAGAGCATGCATTTTACCTCCTGAAGAGGAGACTGAAGGGAGAAACCCCCAGAAACTAACAACAACTGAAAGAGGCTGCAGTGAAGGCCTGGAACAGCCTGGTGAAGTCAGTGGGTCGCAGGCTCGATGCAGTTATTGCAAGGGAGGCTTCTGCCACCAAATATTAAATGTTATTCACTTTAAGTTCATTAAATAATGTCCGTTCCAATACTTTTGCTCACTTGAAAAGTGGGTGGGTTCAAAGAAAAGGTGCTCTGTCCTGAGTTGTTTTACGCATCGAGATGTAAATACCATGAGATGAAAGCTGGAATTCTGAAATTTCGTCTCATGTTCATCTTTTCATCATTTCGTCTTCAGTATACAACAAAAACAAAGGAATTGACCTTGCCATTCCAATACTTTTGGAGGGCACTGTATATGTGTGTGTGTGTATAGATGAACTCATATACATATATACACACACACACATACATGTCTTCCGCTTTTATAGTAGGTGGATCTTTTTGACTTGGTCATTTTGTATGTAGCTCGCAAGCTGAAAAAGTGCACCTCTGCCTGACAGGATTACAGCACCTCTGCTTGTAACAGAAAGAAATATCAATGATCTAGTATGTAGAGATTTTCTTTGTTCTTAATGTATTTTGTAAAAAGATTCCTAAAACGGAGCGTGTCACTTTCAGACATACTTACTATCACATTAAAAGAAATGAGTTCAAGTCCCACAGATTAAGCTGTCAATCTTCCATCTGTATTCTAGCTGTGGAGATCCTGGCTGACATCATCCAGAACAGCATGCTGGGCGAGGCAGAGATCGAGAGGGAGCGAGGGGTGATCCTCAGAGAGATGCAGGAAGTGGAGACCAACCTGCAGGAAGTGGTCTTCGATTACCTGCACGCCACCGCGTACCAGGCCACAGCTTTGGGCCGCACGATCCTGGGTCCCACCGAGAACATCAAGTAAGGCAGTCGGCCGTGTCAAAGGTTGAAGTGTGAACCTCTGGATAACACTAGCGTGCAAATGCATGACCGCAGCTTGATTAACGAGGTACCACAGTTCTCGTAAAACCCGATTTCCTGTTTTTGAATGCAGGACCATCAACAGGGGAGACCTTGTGGAGTACATCACCACTCACTACAAAGGCCCCAGAATAGTGCTGGCGGCTGCTGGAGGTAATGGCTCTTTATCATAACTGTTTACTTTTTTTTCATTCGTTGCATTGAACATAAATGTTAGGCTAGCATGAATCAGCTCCGAGCAATTAAAATAGAAAAAAAAAAAAAAGATCACTTGACAAGGGCGTTTGGTTTCCGGTCAGGGGTCAATCACAATGAGCTCATCGATTTGGCCAGCTACCACTTTGGAAAACTTCCCGAGAGATATAAAGGCGAAGCGCCAGCGCTTCCTCATTGCAGCTTTACTGGAAGTGAGGTAAGATCCGAGGACAACTCCACATATTGACCTTGTCTGGGAAGCAAGAGCTATCAGTTCTGCAAGCTTTCTCCCAAGTTTAAGAAACAAATCAACAACACTTCAGTAATGTACTTATGTCAGAAAATAATCCAGGCCAGAATATGGGACGGCGGTAAACGACGGCTGTGAATATTTTTCCCGTTTCTTCAGATTCGCGTTCGGGATGACAAGATGCCTCTGGCCCATATTGCTATCGCGGTGGAGGCGGTGGGGTGGTCCCACCCTGATACCATCCCCCTCATGGTTGCCAACACACTCATTGGAAACTGGGACCGCTCCTTTGGTGGAGGCGTGGTGAGTGCCGCTTCAGTGTCGCTGGGCTTTAGATTTCACACAGAAAGCTGAAATCATCATCAATTACATTCTTAAGTGTGACATTAAGTGAATTCATTCTTCAATCGCTTCATATTCACGTTCATTATCAGCTGTGTTCATAATTCTACAAGTCTGTGTCAACTCAGCTGTAGGTGACATTCCAGTGCACTAGCATACCATGTGGTCGCAGCAGGAAATGCTGATGTTGGCCTTCACGTTTCGCCCCCCCTTCCCTCCAGAACCTGTCCAGTAAACTGGCCCAGATGGCCTGCCAGGGGAACCTGTGCCACAGCTTCCAGTCCTTCAACACCTGCTACACAGACACAGGCCTGTGGGGGCTCTACATGGTGTGTGAGCCCGGAACCATAAGGGACATGATGCACTTCACGCAGATGGAATGGTCAGCACACACACACACACACAAAAATGTGCCTTGCAGGTTTACAAGTCTGAAGTGTGTGTGTGTGTGTGTGTGTGTGTGTGTGTGTGTGTGTGTGTGTGTGTGTGTGTGTGTGTGTGTGTGTGCTTAAACATGTCCTTGATATCTAGGATGTATTATTTTAGTGTTCATATATATAAATATATATATTTATATTTTACAGGACACACGATTTAATTGAATCATTTCAATATTAATTTAGAAGACATGATGAAAAGTGGGCCAGCGTTTTTATTGTCGTGGAATAAATTTGGGTCGCAACTTCATAAAAAGGAAAAGATTGCGGGTCCTGAGACTCCACCAGCTGAGAATGCCGTCTTTAACAATGGTCGCTGTCTCCCGACGCCCCCTGCAGGATGTCTCTTTGCACCAGTGTGACGGAGGGCGAGGTGGTGCGGGCCAAGAACCTGCTCAAGACCAACATGCTGCTGCACCTGGACGGTAGGTGTGAGGAAAAAAAACAAACACAAGTGCAAGCGTGGGACGTTTGACTGAGAGCTGGTTTATCCGCTGTCTCTCAGGCTCCACCCCCATATGTGAGGACATTGGCCGGCAGATGCTGTGCTACAGTCGCAGGATCCCTCTGCACGAACTGGAGGCCAGAATTGACGTAAGAGGATTTTAAGTCAAGTTGTCGACAAACATGTAGACTTTAAATAAAAAATAAAAAAAGGTTAACTCGTAAGCAAAACAACTACTCAGTACCTCCAACCATGTGGAAAGAAAACCAGTAGTTGATATTTAAAAGCTGTAGGTTTTTTCATTCAATGCTTGTTTTAGTAAATCTGTCTTGAAACCAACATATTTGAATTTGTGCTCGTCTCTAATGTTGCATATATTACAATTTTAGCCTTAGATAATATCACCAGTTAACAGTTAGAGTGTTAACGGGTGGTATTTTGTAGAATTTTGTAGAATTTCCCGTCAATGACAGTTGTAGTAGAATTCCTAATTGTTTTTAAATGAAAACAATGCTGTGTTCGTGGACGTTGTTGTATGCTTCTGGGAAAAGGTGCATTCGTGACGTCGGCTTGGAAGAGTGACATGTTTGCAGTTTTGTGATTTGTAGGTACCTAACATGGGTGTTCCATGTAGTTAATGTCATTAAATAACACTTAAAGTTCTCTATTGAGCCCCATTATTATAAATGAATGTATGGAGTCTCTGCAGAAAACTCCAACCAATCACAAGCATAATATTGGTTCCATGTAGTGGAACTGTTCAACACTTGCATGGCAATGTAAACACTACTGTACTTTCCCCTCTTGGCTCAGGCTATTGATGCCAAGACCATCAAGGATGTGTGCACCAGATACATCTTCGACAAGGCTCCCGCCATCGCAGCAGTGGGTGAGTTGCACTGGGTGCTCAGCAGAGTGGGATTAGTGGTGAACACTTGGCTCTGAGTGGGGAACTACCCGCTTCCTTTCAACTGTCACACCTGCATCTAACTGCTTTAAAAAAATGTTTAGCGTTATTAGATGCAAGTTTTTCATTGCACCTTGGCATCATGTGAGCACTAGTCATGTGACTTTCCCCCAATTCTGAGGTTTGTATCCCTCATTCATCCAGGAGGACCCGTTAGATAGATTCAAGCTATATGGAAAGAAGTCTTTTGGTGGCGTTAGTCCTTCATTTGATTTTACAAGTTTATCACCTCAGGGGTTTTTTCTATAGGAAGGAAATGATCTGTTATCATTGATTGTCATTAAATTAACAGTCAATTTCATCTCCAGGTCCAATTGAACAGCTGCCAGAATACAACCAGATCCGCAGTGGAATGTTCTGGATGAGAAGCTGAGCTCAACGCTGGACTCGCACCACGTCGCCCTTCAGCAAACTTCGACTTGTACAGCATACAAAAAAAAACAATACAGTATTTAAGTCACGTGTAGCGTTGTTTTTTCAGTCTATAATATTTTATTATAAAATAAAGACCAACACAATAATGTTAAAATAAGACAGATACTATTTTTTTTGTTTTGTGGTTCTTGTCATTTTTTACTCCTGGTGGCCACTTGTTCCTGTGCAGCTTTCTTGGCCTTAACCATCTCCACCAGTTCCTGTCACACAAACATGGAAACAGTGGTTACCATCGTTTCAGGGGCAGGAGAATTTTAGAAGATTTCTTCTACCAATGTGCAACAGCCGGCTCAAAATGCTCCCAAGATGAACCCGACCAACCGTATCGTATCGCCTCACCTTGTACCTCTTCATACAGTCTTTCTTGCTCCGTCCCGGGACGGTGTCGGCGATCTTCTCCCAGCGCTCTGGAGTGCTCACTGGGTAGGTCTTCAAAGCCTGTTCCAGAAGTTTCTGTTCTTCTGTGGTCCAGGACGCCGTGTTGCTGTCGCCGGAAGCTAAGAGACAACAACAATAAATTGCTCCCAGTTAGCTGCCGTCTTGCACAGCCATTTTTGTATGGAAGCCTGGTGTGGGCAATCAGGCTGCCTGACAGCACGCTTCGTTTTAAGAGTGAACGCATGCATCCTCAAATAAACCAACAAAGAAGAAGGTGGACGAGGTATCCAGGTTTGGGTGTGCAGGCCACCGTAGGTCACTGGCAAAAGACGGTAAAAGACGGTGCAATCTAAACTGTAACCACTTGATGTCGCCGTTTCTTCTTCAAAATCTCCAAATATTAAACACTAAACCTTTAAATTATTCACTTCGAAACTTCCTGACAAAAATGTGTATCCCAAAATGCAGCACATACTGGATACAGTGGCTGTTATGCAGGTGGAATCTGCTGATTTGACACTTTAAAATTGGTAAGTGGTGAAAATATGCCTGGAATAGATGATGAATAGATGAATAAAATGGTCAAATCATATTCAAGTTGTTTGTTTTGTGTAATCTGGCCATTTGGTATCGCCTTTTATTGATCAGTCTCCCGAACTGAAGTCGTGTTGCGACAGATTTTTTGATACAAGCAAACAAATCGACAATATCTTATCGTGATGGGCTAATGGACCATTTAGAGAAATCTTGGCCCGCCAGGAGGCATCGCCCAGCGAGACCTTCCTCCGTCAGGACAGACTCACCTTCGAATCTCTCCGAGGGCACTGCGTTGTCTATAGTGGGCGGGACCTGGTTGTGTTCCTTCTTAAACTTCTCAAAGGCTTTTCTGTTGATCTCATCCTTCTGCACAGGATCTGCGACAATGACAAAACTGGTGGCTCATCAATCCGCCCAAAGCAACTTTTGTTTGTTTAAAGCACGACGACAGAGTGAATGAAGCAGGGCTGAGCTGAGGCCCCGTTGTGTCTCACCTAGTCTTTGCAGGTTCTTGGCTTTGTTGATGACATCTTTCGCATTCCTTCTAATTCCAGAGGTGGAGTGTTGGTTCATATAGTTGGCAATAACTTCCCATCTAAAAAAAAAAAACGAGAAAGAAATTACACTGCGTTACTAAAAAATAAAAAAGCAAACCGGTTAAACCCAGTGCAGAAAGACTGGACCAGTTTAAAAGAATATAAACAGCTATATACGGTGGTGAATTTAAGTTTTTGGACATCTTGTGCATTTGTGATGTACTGTACTGTGCTAACAAGGACTCTCCAAGTCACCAACAACGCCGACATGTGGCCCACATGCTGCACGTGCACTGTTCTATCCAGCTCAGAACTGGATGTTTCAACAAGAACTACAAGAACTGACTATTTACGTTTGTATCATTAAGAATAAAATACAAAATAATTTCCATTTGTTTGTGAGCCTCCGATGCAACCAAACTGGGTTTCAGTTAAATTTTAAAGGAGTCCGAAAACATTTTCAGCACATAAACGCATAACTTTGTGTTCTGTAAAAAAAAAAAAAAGTGCTCAAATCTGAAACATTTGCTTGATTTTTCCTCAGTGGTTCTTGAAAGAAGAGTTCCACTCGAACATTTAAAGCAATTTCAACACGTGATCAATGACACACCCCTTTGTCACAGCAAAAGAATAGTTGCTAATACACAATTATGCTCTCAAGTCACTGTCCTCTCTTGAACAGTGTTCAAGGTCAGTAGATGTGCAGACATCAGTTTCTATGGGCGTAATTAGGGACGCACCGATACCAGTGTCGGATATCAGAACCGATACTTGAGTTGACTACTCCAAAAATAGGTGACGATACCACAACACCGATACCAGTTGTATATGTATGCATATAAGAATTTAGTTCAATTTGTGTTTGTATTGCAGTGAAACTTGTGACAGTCACCCCATGTCCTAGAAAAACATGCTGAGAAATGCTGTTCAAATGACAGAACATCTGTGGAAAAATTTAAAAGAAATAAAAAAGAAATAAAATCAAAGTAATTCTATAATGTGCCTTATCAAGTACTCAGTATCACCGAGTACTGTAATGCAAATACTTGTATTCTACCAACGCCAGCTCCTACCTGGCGTTGGTTCCAGCGGGAAACAGGTTGACGGCTTTGATGAGCAGCTGCAGGTCGTCCTCGTTCCAGCCCTTCCCGCCGCCGCCGCCGCCGCCTCCTCCTCCTCCTCCTCCTCCGCTGGCCTGCTCGCCGCCACGGGCCGCCTGCCGGGCCTGGATCTCCGCGTCCTTCTCCTTCTGCAGCTGGGCGTTCACCTCCTGCACCTGCGGCCGGGCGGGGGAGGGGTTCAGAACCTCTTGTGGAACCGTATGAAATGCTCCTTTTCTTCTCCCTTCCTCACCTGCTTGTCCACGGCCGTCTTGCCGACGTCTTTGGAGGCCGAGGCCAGGAGTTCGTTCAGAGACTGCAGGCTGGAGAAGGACACGGGACGTTGGACGCCATTTTACAACTACGGACATCAGCTGCGATCGGTGACGTGCAGTGAGGCTCACGGCTGGCTCACACTCAGCTTTACATAACGTGATCCCAACAGGGGTTAGCGCTGCCGGCTCACAGCAAGAAGGTCGTGGAGGTGTGGAGTTGGCATGTTCTCCCTGTGTCTGCATGACTACTCCATGGGTTCTCCAGCTTCCTTGCACACTCCAATAACATGCATGTGAGGTGAATTTGAAACTCTAAATTGTGCGTCGGTGTGTATGTGAAAGTGAATGGTTGTTTGTCTCTATGTGGCCCTGCGATGAGCTGGCGACTCGTCCAGGCTGTCGCCCACAATGCAGAACTCACAAGATTAAAATGTTACTTCCATTGAGTCCAATGCAACACTGGCAACTGCTCACGCCGCATGACTGCCCCCTACCTGGAGGCAAGAGAACTGCCTGCCTCACCCAGCACCTCTTCATTCTTACACTGCCGTTGTAAGATTGTAAAATTCAGAGATTAAAGGAAAAAAACAGTCCAAATTGTTGAAGTTAAATGAAAAATAATTTTATAGTTCAAATCATTTGATGTAACCAATTCTTCGAGCTATTCATTCTATATTTTTATTTTTGCCACGATGGCAGCTGAGGTTCTGCCCGCCCGGACCGCACGTCACTGGAGATTTTGATTGGACTTTACCTGGTGAGCTCCAGCCGGTCGCAGAGCTTCTCCACCTCCTCCATCATCTTCACGCTGTCGGCTTCGTTGTCCGCAAAGTAGTTCCAGGTCTATCATGGGGGAACAAATCGTCGCGAGTTAAAACAGTTCGAAGGGTGGAACTCTGCAACAAGGGCGCCTGGTGGGGGGGACGGAACCTTGCAGGAGGTCCTGAGTTTCTGCCGCTCCTTCTTGATGGCCTTCTTCTGGATCTCCTTCTCCTTCTTGGCCTGCTGCGCCACCTGCTTGGCCTCCTCCTCCTCCTTCTCCTTCAGCAAGCGAGCAGCTTCCAGCTCCGCCTGCCGGGCCTGCAGGAAAAGCAAACGGAATTTGAAAACAATGGGAAGCGCGCAGTGTTGTGTGGCTGCTCTGCAATGTGCGTCTTATTTCAGCTGAATTCAGTTTTCCAACAGACGCAGCAGTTATCCCCTTGTAGAAACCTTGTACCTGTTGGATTTTACCCACTATCTTCTCCCAGGTGGGACAAATTCTACCAACAGTGGACCAATACCCTTGGCTGTTAGCAGAATGTGTTAAAACAGCAATCAGAAACCTGTTAGAGCTGCTAAAATATTTTTCTGCCTTTTCATTTAAACGATATCAAACAAAAATATGCACAGAAATGTCCGACTGGAGAGCAATTTTTAGTGTGCGAGAAACAAAATTGCCTGGAAAACGGCTCACAAGAGTTACCATGCTGGAAGTGTGCAGGCCACTGGTTTCTTTGTGTGCAGGAAGTTTGTCATAGCACACGACGATCAAAGAAAAAGATTAAAGGACGCTCACTTTCTCCTTCTCCTCCTGTCCCCTCTTCTTGGCATCGGCTTTGGCCTTCTTCTCAGACTCCTTTCGGGCTTTTTCTTCGTCTTTGAATTTCTTTATTCTTGGGTCGCAGCCGTAAGCCGTGTCTGCAAAAGCACAAGCGGGTGGAAAACTGTGTCAACTGGCGCGTCGCTTGCGTCGTCCCGCAGCGTGCGCCGGACTGGGGGTGCGTACCGACTAGCGTTCGTATCCTGTTCATCTCCTCCTTCTTCCTCTGAGCTCTCGAGGCCCGGTTCTGCTTTTCGATCCACCTCCTCTCGTCACGACTGCGGAGACCGATTGAACACACACTGGTCAGATGCTGGACCCACAACTGCTTTTGCTGTGGTCGATACTTCAAGATAAAAAAAAAAAAAAGCAGCATCCCGGACAACCCAGCTGAGCCGGCTGAGGCTGTGGCTGAGGGGGAGCAGCTGCAGCCAGAGACTCACACTGCCCAGGAGAACAGAGAGCTTCCACAGCCATCAGACTGATCAACAGTGCAACTAACGGCACGCAACCCTTGCACTTGAAATTGCACATAGGATTTTATCTTATTTATTAGGTTTTTATCTTCATCTTATTTGCAATACAGACCTATTTATAGCCGAGTTTGAAGCACAAGTAAATTCAAATGTTCACAATTTATTTTTCTGTTTATACCTACAGATATTTTATTTTTGTCTACATCTTTAGTTAATACAATTCTCCATCCTTTGCACTGTAGTTGTTATTATGCAAATTTCCCCACCGTGGGACCAATAAAGGTCTTCTTCCTCTTATTTACCGTGATGTTTATTGTTGATGGCGTTGCTGCTATTGGCACACACAACATTGATACCGTTTCTGTCTTGTGCCCCTGTTGCTGCTGTAATAACACCAATTTCCCCCTCGGCGATCGATAAAGTTTATTCAATTCAATTCTCTTCTCGCCCAGTGTGATCTTACCATTCAGCCTTCTCTTTTTCCTCTTCATCCAAGTAGGAGAATTCCCTCCACGAATCAAAGTTGTACCTTTGTTGTACAAAACAAACACTTTATTCATTCAGCGTCTGTTTCTGGCGCAGCAATGACAGACGGCAACTCCACTCACCAAAAAGAGTAAAAGTTGTCGACGTCTTCAAACGACGACTCCATGTTGCCGAAGCTGGGCACGTGCTTCTTGGTGGACCACCTGCCGTTCCTCTCGAAAACAGGGGCAAACCCCTTGAAGAAGTTCTCCTTCCCTTCGCTCTTTGAAGGCACCGTGTTGTCGAAAGTGGGGTCCACGCTGTCGAAGGCCCTCCTCTTCATCGGGTCCGACAGGATTTCCATAGCTAGACGAGACCACACACACACACACACACACACACACACACACACTAAACGATGCGTTCAGGGGTCATCCGGGAACAGCGCCGCTGCGTGCGGTGAGCTACCTTTAGTAATACAGGTGAAGTAGTCGTTGCCTCCCTCGACGATCTGCTCCCCGGCGGCCCTCCTCTTGTCGGGGTGATGCTTCAGCACGATGGCCTTGTCTGTTTGGGAGCAGCGGAGCAGGTTTGAGGAGTTGCGAGCAAGAGACGGACGGGAGAAGCGGGCGGCGAGGGTGCGAGAGGCGGCTACTTACGGGCAGCTTTGATCTGCCTCTGAGTGGCTTTGTACCTCAGGTTGGCGAGGCCGAGGACAGCATAGTGATCTTGATTCTGTCGGACAGGTGACACACTACTGTCAAAATGCATGGTTCAATACACGTGTGTGTGCTATTGTGTTTTTTTATGATTATTTTTCAGAACTTTGTAATGGTATTTTTATCTTTTTATTTTTCTGCATTTATGAATGCTACTTTTTATACTTCCTTTTCTATTTTATATCTATATATTTCTTTTCAACATGCTGTACTTAGTTTTTATTTATTTTTAATTGATCTGGGACCTGAGTCCTAATTTTGTACTATGACAAATAAAGTTTCCTTGAATCCTTGAATGCTACTATACTCCTGAGACAGACTGTGCTGGGGGTTTTGTTCGAGGCTTGGTGGGCGTGAAGGGACTCAAAAATGAAACGTTATCATTTGTGATGATATTACAATGACCATAAAGATATGTTCCCAAAAAAAATGCTAGAATAAAAAACTAGAATAAGTCATTATAGAGTATGTTGGGTGTGTAGCCCATCACTTGTACCACACGTGTAGCCTATGACTGGCATAATGAGTTGAGTTAGTCACTTCTATGACTAATTATTAGTGACTGCATATATAAAAAATGAAGCCAAGTGCCTGATTCAGAACCGTTACCTTCCAGTCTTTGGGGTCAAGTGTTCGGACCATCGGGTCCTCCACAATCTGAAACTCCTCATCTTCCGATTCCTCCGAAGACTCCTCCTCGTCCACCAGCTCCACAAAGGACGCCGATGTGGTTCTGTTCCTCCTCCTGATGTAGGCCTCAAACCAGCGGCCCACGGGCTCGACCGTCACCTTCACCGAGGCTGCCACAAGGACGAGAGCGGTTAGACTACCATGTGAAATACATTTGGCAAATCAGACGGACTCACAGTACCCAGTTAGGAGGGAGCCACCAATGGAAATGATGCTAAGAAATAGTGGCCATAAACTCACAAAGATGGGCTGAGGGAGTATGTAGAGCTTAAAGAGGATCCAAAGAATCATTTGTTAAAAATGTTCCTGTACCATCAGCGTACGGTTTGGGGTTGCAGGAGCAGCAAAAGCCCAAAGGGTTTTCACATATTTTTGCACACAGTGTTTCTACTCATCTTAAGACCTGTAACAGTGTTTTAAAAAAATACCTATATGCAAATTGACCATTTTTCTTTTTCAGAGAAGTGGGGAAAGATTTCAATTTCTTCATGTTGACCCCTACCTTTGAAAAAATTGCACGCATTTGCATAGAACTTGAAATTTTAAGTTTAAAGGTGCAATCATACAGGTGACTGAATGGTCCAGGGAATCTTTAATCATTCCTCTTAGAAAAAAATCACTTATTTGATATCACCTGTAAAGGCAAAAGGTTGTGAGGATTGTGTGCCTTGAATAAAGCATGCAGACTGCCAAGGGCTGCCAACAAGCAAGGGTTCTACTAATGTCAAGAAGTATTTAATAATAAGCAGAGTGCTCAGCGCCTGGTTTACACTGTGCAAGTCTGACAAAGAATAAATCCAAAAATATTACAATGTGACTCACAAACGAGTTCTAAATTAGGCTGACATGCTTAGTCTATAACTGCTAGGTCTTTTAGCTTACATGCTAACGAGTACATCAGTTCAAATACAAAACTGGGAGCTTAGCTAGCTACCGACTTTTACCCGTTCAAGCGCTTACCTGCTACGGTTGCGAAGGCAACCGTTTCTTCACCCTCTAATGCTTCTAACAACATCGTCGCGTGGGTTATACAAACATTCAGTGGGCGAAATCGTTCAAGTGACAGTTCTCTAAAGTGCTAAAGATTGTGGCCCGCTCATTACCACACCACATGGGCCTCCCTTTCTAAATGCCAACCCAAAAACTAAACCCCCCGTGTTATGAATAATAGTTCCGGACCTGCCCCTCCTTCCTACTTCATGGAAAAAAAATATTTCTGGATTTAGAATATTTTAATAACGTCCAATATCTTTTCTATGTATCATAAAGACACTTAATTGGGGAAAAATACTATATTTTTTAAGTTAACATGTAAAGATGTTCAAAGGTACATCTCTTAAATGATTCCGGCCTCTTGTTTCCGGTAAGTGACGTCTTATACCGGAAGCTCAAAGCCGCTGTGTAATGCTATAGTTTGATTGTCGCGAAGAGTGCCGTCCTCTGCGAGAAATAGTAAATAACCAGATAAAAAAATGCCAGACTATTTAGGAGATGATCAAAGGAAAACTAAGGAAGAAGATAAAGAGGATGCTCCTATCAGAGGTAATAAACATCGAGTGAAACTACATTTTAAGCTGAGGACATGTCTTTCAAGGAACGCCATTAGCTACACGGCTAGCATCAACTGTTCGCGTTGACCAAAAATATTTGCTGGCTGTAATAGCTTTTCTGTTAGCTAGTATTTAACTTATGTACAATGAAAACAGTTGCTAAAGGGGAAATGTAATCAACATAAGATTGATTAATCGGTTGGACTTTTACTTATTGAGGCCCGTTGACACTGTTGGTCTGCTGACTCATTGATGTTTTCATCCGCAGCTCTGGATGAGGGAGACATCGCCTTGCTGAAAACATATGTAAGGACAGACCTGTTTCAAACGCATTGTACTCTTAATCACATTTTTAATTATTATTATTATTATTATTATTATTATTATTATTCTTTTTACTATTATTATTATTATTCATCTGTAGGGTCAGAGCACGTACTCCAGACAGATTAAACAGGTGGAAGATGACATCCAGCAGCTGCTCAAAAAGATCAACGAACTTACAGGTAAATGATAACACCACAAATTAATTTCATTTAGAAATTCTGGTTTCTGGTTTACGTAGTCCATCCATTGTATTAAAAATAGGTTTTGCCACTGTAGTACTGACTGGATGCTGGGTTGTGCATTTGTACTTAAAGGCATCAAGGAGTCCGACACAGGTCTGGCGCCACCAGCTCTCTGGGATCTGGCTGCCGACAAACAGACTCTGCAGAGTGAACAGCCTCTGCAGGTAGCAAGGTAAAGCAAATTTTGGCATCAGAGTTTTACCATTTCTGTGATTTTGGCCAGTATACAACTCCTGGCAGAATAAGAAAGTAAATCAACTCGAAGGACATGCATTTTCCAACACGGTCGACACATTCAGCAAGTTTCGTCTTCTATCCATCGTTCCAACAGATGCACAAAGATCATCAACGCTGACTCTGAAGACCCCAAATACATCATCAATGTCAAACAGTTTGCCAAGTTTGTGGTGGACCTGAGTGATCAGGTTGCCCCCACTGACATTGAGGAGGGCATGAGAGTCGGGTGAGGCAGTGGTTTTATATCCACCTCCTAATTTTTCCCAATTTAAAGTCACATTTGGCATCAGTTGAGATGAAATCTAGTAAAACTTGAGTGTCTTCTGTGACCTTCTTGTCTGCATGTAGTGTTGACAGAAACAAGTACCAGATCCACATCCCTCTGCCTCCCAAGATTGACCCAACAGTCACCATGATGCAGGTATACCCCCTGCAGTCATAAGAACGCCTTTTAGGAATTTCAGAAGTCACATGGTGTCATTCTCGTGCTCGTTTTTGGCCATGTTTCCATAGAAGGAATAACTCTCAAGTGTTGTCGTGCCGTAGGTCGAGGAGAAGCCTGACGTCACCTACAGTGACGTTGGTGGATGCAAAGAGCAGATTGAGAAGCTGAGGGAAGTTGTGGAGACCCCCCTGCTGCACGTGAGTGTTCAAAGAAAATCCTACAAGCCTCTTAGATCGACAAAAGTCCCGTCCACTGGAAACAGGAAGTGATGGTTGCGGCTACAGTATATTTAATTGGAATAGACAAGTTCAAAGCCATAATATGTCATAACATGAGTTTGAGTTTGATTTTAAGTGAGCAATATTGTCTTCTGTCCTCCAGCCCGAGAGGTTTGTCAATCTGGGCATCGAGCCCCCGAAGGGCGTGCTGCTGTTTGGACCACCGGGCACTGGGAAGACCCTCTGTGCACGTGCCGTGGCCAACAGAACAGACGCGTGCTTCATCAGGGTGATCGGCTCCGAGCTGGTGCAGAAGTACGTCGGAGAGGTGAGTCTCAGAAGAAGAAAAAACAGGAGGTTGAAATTAAAAATTAAAAAAGAAAGTAAAATACAGAGAGAATTGTTGTGAATCCTGAAATAATGGAAAACGTCCCGTTTGTGTGCAGGGAGCCAGGATGGTGCGTGAGCTCTTCGAGATGGCCAGGACCAAGAAGGCTTGTCTGATCTTCTTTGATGAAATTGATGCTATTGGAGGTAAGGCCGTCCTCACTCATCTCGCTGTCAGTGCTCTTGGCACGGTAGTGGAAGGGGAAAATGAATAAATCAGTAAAGTATAAATCAGACTCAAAGGCCCAAAGTTATGAGGAAGCTTGTAATATATTTTAAAGGCTCCGGCCATTCAAACTGCCATGGTGTCATTTTAAAGGGCATATTGAATGTTGTATGGGCAGGAGGAGCAAAGTTTTAGCAGTCATATTGGGCATATTGATAATGATTTAGATCAGTCGTTCTCAAGGGGTGGTGTTTCAGAACCCACAATTTTTTTTCTTTATATCATGAAGTCACAAAGTCATTCGAAAAAAATAAAAACACTTGCCCACTTTTTATAATGTTTAGTAAATAAATTATTGAAATGATTGAATTGTGTGTCGGGCAAAATAAATACCCAACAATCTTTCTATAAATATATATATTTTAAAATCCCTTTTAAAAAAGGGAAACTGCCCATGAAGCTGAGGAACCAATCAAAACAGCAGCAGTGACACCAGTTGAGAAAAGCTGATTTAGTTTCTTTCCATTTGTTTTTTACATATTAGTTTCAAGCAATCTGTCAGTCACTTACCAATTTCTAGATCGAAATACACATTTAAATGGAACATTTTCAGTCCTCATGGAGCCGTGCCTGCTTTTGTTTTTCTTTCTTTTTTTAATGTATTCATGTATTTATTTTTCCCGCTACCTTTGAGCGCTAACTGTAACCTTTGACCTGACCCAAGGTGCCCGTTTCGACGACGGCGCCGGCGGAGACAACGAGGTTCAGAGGACGATGTTGGAGCTCATCAACCAGCTGGACGGCTTCGACCCGCGTGGCAACATCAAGGTGCTGATGGCCACCAACAGACCGGACACCCTGGACCCGGCCCTCATGAGACCCGGCCGTCTGGACAGGAAGATCGAGTTCAGCCTGCCGGACCTGGAGGTGAGCGTCTAGGAACCGCTGTTTCGGCTAAACTCACGGTGTCATACCATATAAACTACAGCATCCCTTGTTTATGTTTTTTTTTTTTCTTCTTCTCCAAACTCTGTTTGTCTCAGGGTCGCACACACATCTTTAAGATCCACGCCCGCTCCATGAGCGTGGAGAGAGACATCCGCTTTGAGCTGCTGGCTCGCCTCTGCCCCAACAGCACTGGTAAGACACCATTCAGTCTCAGTCATCTGCCCACATAACTGTCAGCACCTTCGCCTTAACCTTAACCTTAACCTTAACCCTTCAAGTCAAATTTGGCTTGATTTACAATTTCTAATTTTAAAAAAATTTCATGTATATAAGAATATACATAGAGCAATAAGGGTCTTGCTCCTAGTTAGCTGCCATCTTGCACCACCATTTCTTAAGGAAGTCCATCGGACAGTGGACTAATTTGGAAACGTGCTGTCAGGCAGGCTTCCCTAAACACCAGGCTTCCTTGAAAAAATGTACACACTGGACCTTAAATTCAGGCTCACATTGTTCTTGATTTGGCCGAGTATTTAGATTTATTGGCCAATTCTTGTTCTGATCTGTGACCACAAGGGTGCACTGTTGTGTATCAATTAAGTCTTTAATCTGTCAAATATTTTCACTGTTTAAAATGCTGCGTTTCAGCAAAACCATCTCCCCAAATCAAAATAGTTCTGTCACAATTTTAAACTGTGTTGCTACAGCCATAGGTGCTGTGAACAAATTTTTTTGACCCCCTCCCCCCTGTTGCTGCTCCCTGCCAGGCGCCGAGATCCGCAGCGTGTGCACAGAGGCCGGCATGTTTGCCATCCGGGCCCGCAGGAAGATCGCCACGGAGAAGGACTTCCTGGAGGCCGTCAACAAGGTCATCAAGTCCTACGCCAAGTTCAGCGCCACCCCCAGATACATGACCTACAACTGAGCCTTCTCCAGCCACCGCTGCTGTCGGAGGAAGAGGAGGAGGAGGAGGAGACGGGAACCCCGTCGAGAAAAATCGTGCTTTCGCTGTCGTTTGTTTTCACTTAAAAATAAAAGTTTTATTTCACATTCAGACTCTGTGTGTGTCGTGTGACAGATTCTGAGGTGACTGAAGGTCAGACAGTAACAGCTTCACAAAAGATCACAGTTTTCTTTTAGCTATGTTAACCGTCTTTAATGAATCACCTCTGACTCTACTGGAGCAGCATCACACAGGTAATTATGAAGAAAAAACAAACAGATTGCCAGAAGAACAGCATGTTTTTATCCCTGTGTTTACAGCCTCCCTCAAAATGTCCTTCCAATGGTTTGATGTACCTTCCACATAATTGGAAGGGAAGCCAACTATGGCAGCATTAACGCAGAGTTAAAATGATGAAATAAACCCCCTGCAACTTGAGAGAGGTAGTAGTGCGGTATCGCAGCCCTGTGACATCACAAAGGGCAACTTTTCAAAACGTATGCGACAACACACATCGGGCATCTATAAATAGCAAAGGGGGCAAAAGGGTTGAAGGATGTGATGGGCTCTTCTCATGTATGCCGGTAGCAGATGACAGAAACGCTGCAAACTGACCAATGACTGTCGCTGCACCGGCTGCAACCTTTCGCTGAGGGGTTAATGTACAATCACACAACACACAAGCTTAAAAACACTCTCAGTCATGAAGGACAATCTCTCAGTAACAAAACGTTTCATACAGCGTGACGCAAGTGTTGTGTATCAAGTCAGTCAAGCGCTTCTTTACAGTGCACGTCACTAAAAATACTAAAATACTTAAATAATGCAGCTCTTCAATTTAAAAACAAGACAAAACTCATGGTGATGATACACGTGAATAATCTAGGAATGTCTGCTTGAAGACCTGAGTTCCTGGTGGGAGGAAAACCTCCAAACTAGTTTTTCTACATCTTCTGTGCACAAGCTGTCAGAGTCTGGCAAAGAAGAAACATCCATCGACTGTATGTGACACATACGTCTAGTCAGATGATGTTCAATGCTCCTTGTGAGAGGATGTAACACCTTAAAAAAAATGCCGTATTTAGGCCGTTTTCCAACTCGTCCTGAACTCAAGTGTCGTCTGTGCAGGAGGCCGCCTCGCTGGTCGACGCCTGGGCCGCCCGGCGGGAGTGTTGGCAGCTCAGCACGGCATCGTGGACGGTGGGGAACAGCATGGCTGGAGTCACGTCCTTGGTGAAAAACTGCAAGGTGTCCAGCTCAGACAGCACGCTCCCTGAGGGGTTGAAGAACAAAACTACATTTAGCACGCTAGCCATCGAAACTGCTCCATTGAGGGTGATGATCAGACCCCAGCTCAGCGGGTGAGGGACAAAAGCTACATTTACATTGTAAAATAATAACAATAGTAAAAATGAAAATGAAAACATTGAAATCTGCCCCTTAGCTCATATTACTATGTTTTGCCATCTGATTAAAACAGTTAATAAAATATCAAATAAAAATAAATTTGTAGTGACCTCTTAGATGACTCAAATATTTGGTGGTGTGCATGTTGAACATGTCAAAATAAATGAATCACTCTTAACTGTTTTCAATTGCGTCTTGCCGACTTTAATGTTTATATAAAGCACTATGAATTAATAAACTTGTCTTGCCTAAATGAATGAATGAATGAATGAATGAATGAATAATCGGCACCATCCAGTGATAAATAAAAATTGAAAGTGGTTTCCCTCTAAGTAAACATTGTTTGCAAATCAAAGTGCAAACAGACAAACAAATAAATAAATGAATGGATAAAGAAATAAAGAAATAAAGAAATACGTTCAGCAGTTCACCGTTGGTATTTGGCAGAGTATTTTAATAAAGCAGCAGCACGTGTAAATGAAGACACTTTCGGGAGGTGATGCTCACCGGGAATGTCCACTTACTGTTGCAGCCTGCAATGACCACTTGGACGTCCACAGCTGCGTGTTCTCTGATGACCTGCAGAGACGAGGGAAGTGCCTTCAATATTACACCGCGTAAATCACAAGCACGCAGTGCTGACGTACGGCCGCCAGGGGGGAGTCGGAACCTGCTTGACGGCTTTGGCTCCCACGGAGTCCACGAAGCAGACGGACGTCCAGTCCAAGACGACGGAGTGGACGGCGCCGGGAGGCTCCGATACCAGGGCCTCCTCCAGTCGCTCCTCCAGCCGACCGTTCCGCTGCTCGTCCTCCGCGGCGACGTCAGCGAGGACCTCGTGGGTCACCCCTTCCTTGTTAAACTGAAGCGATTGGGAGGAAAAGGCTTCATTAGGCTGCTCTTGAAGCTTTCTCCATATTGTGGAGAAACACAGAGATAGGAAATAACCACGGACAAAAACTCATTTACTGTACTTAAGTAGATTTTTAAGGTATTTGAACTTTACTTGAGTATTTATTTTCTGACGACTTTCTACTTTTACTCCCTATGTTGGTCCACACATATCTGTACTTTCTACTTCATTGGAAAAACACACTCGTTACTTTTGTGTTTAAAAGACACAAATTCTGCACAGGGTAATTCACTTGTTATTCATCGCAATTTCCTTGCAATCTGCCTCATTTATGGTACACATCTAATATTTGGAGTTGGAATTTAGCAGGGATGGAAAGTAACAAAGTAGGCTACAAATACTTTGTTACTGTACTCAAGTAGATTTTTCAGGTATCCCCACCTTGAGTATTTTTTTCTGATGACTTTTTACCTTTACCTTTGTACAAAATAACTGTACAGTCTACGTCTTACATTGGAAGAACACACTCGTTCATTTTGATTTTGAAAGTTACAAATTATGTTCAAAAGAATTCACCTATTATATATTATAGTTAGAGCTATTTGAACTACGTTGTTGTGGAGTTCAATATGAAAGTGAATCATATTTTAGAGGGAGATTATCTTCGAGTGCCTCGGCTTTGCAGTCTTATTCACTACACTTTCAGTTCAGAGAAAAAAAGAAACCATCATTGGTAGTTGTTATTAAAAGTAAAGTAAACATCCAATATTGGCTCACCAGTCACAACTATCACTGATAAGTTTGGTTGAGCTTCTGTTGAGAGCAGTTATAAAAAGATCCAGATGCTCGTGAAGACCTCTGGTCAGTTCGACCCAGATTATTCTGCCACAATTTTTTCATTTTGCAAAATTCTCAACAAATGTATTTATTCATTAATGGCATTGTTTTAAAACTTTTTTTTTTATTGAAGAACATTTCAGAATTTGTACTTTCTTACTTTTACTCGAGTAAAGGAGTTGAATCAGTACTTTTACTTTCACCAGAGTATTTTTTCTTTTCAAATATTATATATATATATATTATGAATATGTGAATACTTTTGCCACCTCTGCTCCTGCAGCTCGAGCACAAACAGTTAAGGGTAGAATAAGCATTGCTGTCCTCTCACTGGGCTCCTCGCAAATCTTATCGCAGTCTTTTTAGAAAGCTGCGAGGTCTTAGGAAAACCATCACGGAAATCAGGTCGGGTGATATGCGGCGTGTTTGGACTGTCAACAAAGCCGCCTGTGTACACAAGAGACTGAGCGGCGGCGGTGCCAGGCTCACCTTGACACACATCTTGTGTGGTGGGTTCTGGCCCGCGCCGTTTGCCTTGTCCCTGCGCTTCTTCTGGGCTTTCCTGGCCGCCTGCAGGCGCTCCGGGTCCACGCCCGTCTGTAAACGCATCACCAGCCACGTCATGTTCTGCGCTAGAAGGCAATTCTGTTGCGGTGCTCTAACATTTTTTTTTTTTTGGGAATACATGCCCAAAAAAGCGTAGCTCACTGGCAAGTTCGGAAGAGTAAAATACGCTGCAATCTAAAACGTAACCACTTGATGTTGTTTCTTCTTCAAAATCTCCAAATATTACACACTGAACCTTTAAGTCATACAAAGCAATGCTTTGGTCAACAAGTGTATTGTGTTTCATTAATTTGAAGTCCCAATAAGAAAAAATACCATAAATTTATTTTCCCATTTACCTTTGAACTTCTTTTTTAATTAAATGAAATTTCAATCTTGGCCCAGAGTGTGCAGTCTAGAGTGCTCGCTTCACAGTGGCCGGCCTCACCTTCTCCATGAGAGCTTTCACATAAAGGTCACTGTTGGCAAAGTAGATTGAGGAGTTGGAGTGGAAAATCTTGATCCCCTCGTACTCAGCTGCCTGGGAACGAACAAAAGCATGTTTTCGGTCCAATGGACTGAGGGCGAGAAAATGTTCCGGAGTTCATCAAGAATGGCTTACCTCTTCAAACTCATCCACATCGCAGTACAGCGCAGTACCAGGAACATGGCCCATGACTGCACTTTTAGGACTAGACAGAGAGGGAGAGGGTCTTTAGGTGATCACACTCTTCAATCAGTGACGCATTTAGAGTCTGGGGGGCATTTTTTCCGCATGGGGGTGAATTCTTCTGAATTCTTTCGCCTTTTAACATGTATTACTATATTTATACATATTCTCTCTCTCTCTCTCTCTCTCTCTCTCTCTCTCTCTCTCTCTCTCTCTCTCTCTCTCTCTCTCTCTCTCTCTCTCTCTCTCTCTCTCTCTCTCTCTCTCTCTCTCTCTCTCTCTCTCTCTCTCTCTCTCTCTCTCTCTCTCTCTCTCTCTCTATATATATATATATACACACACACACATATATATATAAATATGTATTTATTGCATATATATATATATTGCATATACATACACAATATATACGTGTATGTATATATGTATACATATCTTTCTATAATTATTTATATACACATCTATATCTGTATCTATATAATGAGAGCGTTGTGATTATTTGAAATTCGCCCAGCAACTCACTCTGCCCTGTCTGCCACGCTGACTACTTCTATCTTTCTATCTCAGCATTTTGTTGTATTTCCTTTTCACCCCAGCCTAAAGGTCAAAGCAGATGAGCGCCACCTGGAATCTGGACCTGCTCTAGGTTTCATGCTACAATGTTTTTTTTCCCTGTCATTTCACAAATAAAAGTTGATTTAGGTGAAGAATAAATGAATAAATGAGAGTGATGCGGGCGGTTTCGTCCTTACCTCTGGGTTCTGTAGATGACCGTGAGGAGCGCAAACGTGACGGCCACCAGGAGGCCGTAGTCCAGGCCCAGCAGCACAGACGCCACAAAGGCCACCAGCCAAATGGCCTGAGGGAAGAGAGGGCGACAAACAGAAGGATGTGAAGTGAACGCAAGGCATTTCAAAGATAAAGGGAAGCACAAACAGACACATCCTGTTTTCCTGGTTTTCTACTTCAAACCGTGGACGGTGTCGATCGCAAAGGCAAACATATTTTATATTTTTTTGTTTTTTTAAAAACAGCAGTTTATCCATTATCTTTTATCATATGGGTATATGTCATGTATTGCTTTAGGCCTTGATTGGAAACATAAATCTGCAATTTCATTAATAATCAATAATTGGCAAGTCAAGAAGTTTTTTTCCTCCTCTGCAACGTTGTTGAACTTTTGAAAATGGAAAAATTTACAGTTTTTCATCCTCCAAGGTTAAATTCCCACTACTTAACATATTTCAGATAAAAAATATTTTCTCTGTATGACAGCTGTTGTTTCAAAGTCATCTCACTTCTGTCACGCATGCACATGCATACACACTCACTAAAAGCGGAAAACAGGAGACAGATATTCTCATAGGCTAATACAGATGTAATTTAGTTCCTTGCTGCTTCTTTTGTTCAGGGGTGGTCACACGCTGGCAGGTTATTCTGATAAGCACGGCACCTTTTTGTTCAGAAAGCACAACGGACAGCAACGCACAAAACCAAGCTTCAGTCAGTTATCGGGTGGACTGCTGCTAAATGACCTGCTCGACCCCGACCAACTAACCAGTTCAATCTTGCTGGTCCTCCACAGAGCAGGGATGTCTCTGAACTGTTTGAACATCCCCACCAGGTTAACCATGATGATGGAAGCCAGCGCAGTCTGAAAACAAACAAAAAAAGACACAAAAAAAAACAAAAAACATTAAAAATAAATTGAATTTAGGCACAAAGCCTGTGTGACAGGAAGCCCAGAGCTCTGCAGCGGGAGGCCGACCCACCTGAGGGAGCGGCTCAAAGACGAACCCGATGGCCACCACCACGAGAAGCACCACCAGGGATGACAGCAGCCCTGCGATCTGCACAGAGCCACAGAGACAAGTGTAATCACTGCTACCCTCATATTGCAATAACTGTAAGAACAAGTGGCAGCAACCATAGTGTAAAGCTCATGTGCATGTGTGTTTTTTGTACCTGGGTTTTCCCACCAGTGCTCTCCTGCACCAGACTCCTCGACATGGAGCAGGTGATGGCAAATGTTTGGAAGAAAGAGCTGACGAAGTTACACAAACCCAGGGCTATCAGTTCCTGAGACAAAGATATAATATGTTAGTGCAAAACAAACCTCAGGAAGTTCCTGCAAGCTGATTCCCTTCGTGCTCAGTTTGTGGCAGCACACCACGACGAACACAAGTCCAGTTTTTGACTCACAAACTGCAGATTAAAGGTCCAGTGTGTAAAATTTGGCTTGATTTATGGCCTGATAGTGGCCCTAAATATGAAACCCGCTGTCAGGCCGGCTTCTCTAAAAACTTTTCACACTGGACCTTTAAGTTTATTAAAATGCCGCAAATGTCGATGCGATAAAATTCGTTTAGAAAGTGCAGTCATTATCGGACCCCCGCGTCTCACCTGGTTGCCGTCGACGCTGTAGCCGTGCTTCAGGGCAAAGATCTTGGACAGCGAGATGCCCATCGAGAACCCCACGATTGCCACAGCAAAGGAGTCGGTAATCAAGCTGGGCAGCAAGGAGAACTCTGGGAGAGCAGGGGGGAGGAGCCTGAGGAGCAGACGACGAGACGAGTGAAAACGACATCATGTTTCAAAGGGCCTCAAGATGAGGCTTTATATTGAGGTCCTTGCAATAAGTAGGGATGCACCGATACCAGTATTGGGTATCGGTACCAATATAGATACCAGTATTAGAATTCGTATTGATACAGATAACAGTATTGGGTATGTGTACAGATACAGATGACAGTATTGGTAAAGATACCGAGATTGAGTACTCTACTGCTACTCCTAAAATATGTGCCAATACCCCGACACCGATACCAGTTGTATATGTATGTATGTATATGACAATTTTGTTAAATTTGTGTTTGTACCGCAGTGAAACTTTTGACAGTCACCCTGTTCTAGAAAAACATGCTTAGAAATGTTGTTCAAATAACAGAACATATGTGGGGAAAAAATCAAGTAATTCTACAGTATGTGATGGTCTTATTAAGTACTTGGTATTGGTGAGTACTGAAAAGCAAGTACTTGTTGTACTCGTTTTGTAAAAAAGTGGTATCAGTGCATCCCATATATACAGTATATATATCAGTATATATATATATATACACACACACACACACACACACACACACACACACACACACACACACACACACACACACACACACACACACACACACACCTGGTATCGGTGTCGTGGTATCGGCACGTATTTTACGAGTACGAGTAGAGTACCCAACCCCGTTATCGGTACCAATACCCGATACTGGTATCAGTATTGGAGCATCCCTATTATTATCAGATAACAATGCAGTTGTTGACAGTTCATTGTGTTTTTTCTACAGCTACTGGGTGTAAATCGAGAACCTAATGCCTGGAATCTTCTCCACGTCCCTCGGCAAACCTACCCCGTGGGTATGGTCCCCACCACATCCACCCTGTAGCCGCTGGACAGAGACATGCCGAACGAGATGCCGGTCGACACGATGACCACGATGATCTCCCCGGGGATGGGGATTGGCAGCTTCTTTTTGAAGCGCTCGTTCATGTCTTTGACCGCGTACAGGAAGACGATGCAGATGAGGCCCAGGATCAGAGTGCTGACGTTGGTGCTGGTGATGTCACTGAGCACGGCCTTGACGCTCTGGAGAAAAGCCAAAATAGTTGGGATAGTTCTTGATTATTTCATGCTGTTTCCAGTCATTATTACTATTTAAAAAAAATAAAAAAATGTCCACAGAACACGACTCAACTCACATAAATGACAGACAAAGGTCCGCTGAAGCGCTGCGTTTTCACCCCCAGCAGGTACTTGAGCTGAGAGACGACAACGTGCACAGCTGCCGCTGTTGTGAAGCCTCGCACGAGGGGCTCGGTGAGATAAATTGCCACAAATCCAAACCTCAGAATACCTAGAACAAACTGTAAGGGTGTTTGGGAGGTGGGGAGGACAAAAGAAACAAATGGCGGGGATGTAACATCAAATTACTATGATTCAAATGTGGCCAAAACAAACACTAATTATTGGTGTGGAGCAAGAGAAAGATGCTTTATAAGCCCAAAACAGCCTGTTTGGGCTCAAGTGACAGAGGGGATGAACAGGGTTCCCACTCAGTTGCACTGAAAACATTTGAAAACTTTTTCACAACTTTTTCATGACCTTGCATGAGATTTTCATGACCTTCTGGAACCTATAAATCCAAAATTTTCATAATTAAGTCACATGACATGAACCTCTGCCAACTACTTTGTGCAGGTGTTCTCATTGAATGGTGTGAAGCGCATAAACGGTAACTCTCATAAAATCTTGTTTGTTTACGTTTGTTTGCTGTTAAGAATGGTTGTTATATTTTTCTCTTCGATTACTCCGTCTCCTCCTCCGTCCAAACATAACGCGCCATTTTCACAAGTGAACTGGTCACATGACCCTGTTCGTCACTTCCGGAGACGTGCAAATGCGAAAAAAGTTTTTCCATGACACTTTTGTGATACACTTCTATATCGATACGTCTCACCTCATGAGGGTGTACAAACCTTCAAGTTCAGTTTTGCGCAATTCTAGGGGTAATGGAAACACAGCTAGTGTCTTCACACAGATCAGCATCATTACTAATCGTAGGTAATTTAAGGCTAAGGCTGAGAAAACGTGTTATTTCAGGAGAGTGTAGCAAACAGCTTGCCCTTCATATGACTCAGTACCCATGAAGTAGCTCTCAGGTTCAACACGGTTGGCGACCCCTGGGGTAGAACAACAAACAGACTCTGCTAGTTCGTCAGATTCGTCAAATTTCACAACTTTTCCAAAACTTTCAGTGACTTTAATAAACTTCCATGACTTTTCCAGTCCTGGAAAATGGAAAATGGCATTTGCAAATCCCATGACTTTTCCAGCTTTCCCCACGAGCGTGAGACTTCTGCCTCTGCCCTTTCTCAACGAGCCTGACCTGGATGATTCCCACCAAGGTGGTGAGCACGACGGCCACCTGCACCCGCCTGGCATCTCGAGCCGCCACATCCAGCACGGCGGCGGCAGCGGCGGACGCGTTGGTCCCGTTGGCGGACGCCACGTAAAACATGGAGTCCGGGGCCTCCCTCACCGCCACGCCGCCAATCATCAAACTGATCACTGCAAAGGTGCCTGAGCAAGCAAAAAAAAAGAAAATCACTGTAAAATTTTATTTCAGACCACCGTAACTGAACATGACAGTCATCATCTGCTGCAGCTCTTTCAGTGGACCTAGTTTGCTTTGTTTCAGACATTTAACTATTGCATCTTAGCATCATCCTGTCGAGCAGCCTCGCAGCATCATATCAAGAACCGGGGAGATTTAGCTTCTTGTGCTTTGCCTCCAACTTCTTGATGCAATAGACAAGCTTCTTGAGAGGGTTGACAAGCATTCATAGCCTTGTCAACATTGTCAACCTTGAACGTACATCCGTGCGGCTCAATAAGGCGCACCGATGATGTATCATGTATGAAAAGTCTGTAACCCCCTTCACAATAAAAATGTTGATCCCAAAAGAAAATAATTGATAAGCATTTTTTTTTAAACGGGTGCATGTTTGAGGGACAAGAACAAGTTGGCTGTGAGGTATTTGTGGGAAGGCTGAGCACCTTGGTATCACAAGGCTTGACTTCCAGGGGTTCCACTGAAGACTGGAGCATGCAAAAGACACAGAGAACAAGACTTTCCTCATTCCAGGGGAGTTCACAGACTAGATGAGGAGAGTGACGCGCACAACGTGTGTGCAACAAAGGTCTCGACTTTGTTATCAGGCCCCGATTTTGTGCATGCGCTTCAAGTCCTCCACCTAAAGTCAGGTTGTTCCAACACGTCTGTGGGTTTAGCTGTGACGGTTGGGATTGAGGCAGGAGATGGGAGGCACCAGAGAGAACGCGTAAACACACCCTCGTCTTGATCAAAGTGTCGCCAGTGTAAGTTGATTGGGCCGGACCTCTGCCTTGAGGGGAGGAGACGCTGGGCAGCCTGAGCTATTCTTGGCGCCGACTGCGGAGCGCAGGTTTACAGGCTGGCTGTGGGGAAAAGGCCATTGGCAACCTTTAATACATAAAGCAGGCTTCACTCAATACTGCAAGTTGACTCGTTGTTGGGTGATTGAAACGTTTTTTTGTTTTTTTTTACCCCCTTCCTTCAATTAGTGCAGATTTCTGTTACATCCAGCAATCAATTTCATGAAGAGAACAAAAAAAAAAGAAAAAAGACATAGCTTTTTTTTTTTTTTTTTTAAAGGTTCCAGAGGTTGTGTAATATGGAGAACCACATACTTCCTTTTGGCTAACAATTATTGCTGTTTGGTATTTTGACAGGCGGCACACATCACTCACAACTGAAACAATAAACGCTTGGTTCAAAAATTGGCCGGCGAACAATTTGCAAATCAGTCCTCTGGCACTGGTTCACTGACAGCTGACTGACAAACTGACTGGGTGTCTACCGCAAAGATAAACATTTGGACATTGTGGTTTATTTTGCTCTGCACAGTTGGAACGGCCTCTCATAACACAAACAGCTGCCATGAAAACAGACTGAGCGAGTGCCATGCTGGATACCGGTTTAGTTTTGCAGACTGACCGCTGGCTTAACCTGCGAGGGCGGAGCTGAACCATCGACTGCCAGGAGGAGTGACTCAGAAGCAATGTTTCAGCTTTATGTCTCAGGTTAAACGTCAGATTTCAAGTTCAAAAGCAACGTGTGTGTTGTTTGTTTTACACTCGAAGTCAAAGGAGTGCGCAGCAATAACAGATGCTTTACACATCCAGCTCTATTTATAGACGTTGCTGCAGGCACACGTGCCGTCCCCAGTCCGTGTTGGTGTTACAGTGAAATGTCAAATAGATGTAAATATAATGTCAACCTATATCCTGGCCAGGACTGCTGCCACCTCATAGCTAATGAATACATCTAAATACTTCAGTGGTTCAGAATGACCTTGGTGCAACCCATCCAGACCCACAGTCTGTTATCCATTAATCACAGACGGGCTTCACCTTGGCATGCTGGCAAACTGTGCACGACCACATAAAAGTGTGTTCTTCTGTCCTTCTTGCTCAGCAGCACAATAATTCCTCTCCTGTACCGAGGAGGTGAGGAGGTCATTTCCACAGCAATCAGCCATTGGAGTGGGAATTGCAGCCGAGACAACAGAGGCCATCAACTCCCTGCTGTTCGCTTCAGACCAGAACGTTTTGTTTAAAAAAAAAAAAAAAAAAAAAGGTGAAGCAAGACTTTATTGTAGCCATTAGTCAGATGGAGACTCTGCTTTAGTGCCGCATTTAGAAGTAGTTGGCACCCTTTCTGGGAAAAGAGAGCAGTCAGATGTCTGATGTGGCAGGGGGTGGGGTGGGGTGAGGAACATTTCACAATTCCGGTTTTGATATCACTAGTGAAGGCAGTTAGGAAATCTGAGAACAATTTCCTTATCAAGCAGAATTGTGCAACTGTGTGGTGTAGCTTTTCTTCCTGTTGGGTTGTACTGAAATGAATAGTTCTGCTTCAATCCTCCGGGATCAAAACTGTACTTCCACCACATCCAGACGTCATTTTCTACTGTCAAAATGACTCGACATTTTGTCCTCGGTTTGGTTCACATTATAGAGAAAATGTACATCATAAAACTAATACTGCCAGGAAAAAAAATTAATAAAGAAGCTTGTGGTCGCATGTCTGTAAACAAGACAAGCATTTTAAGTCCTTAATCTGTCAGACGCAGCAAATGATCAGAGTAGGAGTGACAGTAAACTGGACAGAATATGTTACACTTTAAAAATACCATAATATAAATCAGGAACAAAGGTGTGAATAAGTTTTTCCAACCCAATGTTTGGTGAACCTTCATAATGGCATGTAATGCCAACCACCACAGCAACAGAGAAGACGCTTCATTTTCTCACCTATGGATATGTGTCTGGACGTGCCAAAGAAGGTGTAGAGCATGACCGGGTAGAACGATGAGTAAAGGCCATAAACTGGAGGCACAGCGGCCAGCATTGCATAGGCCAGACCTGTGGAGCACAAGACAGTGAGATGTAAATAAACAGAACCGTCCCAGAAGCCCCGAGGTTGCATCACAAGCTCGGGGCTGCTGCTGAGATACAATAACAAGAGATGTAGGGGAAGAAGAGAGCAGCTTCACAGGAGCTGGCGGCTGGCCCACCACACGTTTAACCCTGTTGTCTTCTCACAGCCCCCCCTCGCCCTCCCTCCAAAACTAGGCTAAAAAGCTATTGTGCAAACCCCTCGTTTCATACAGAAACCTGGGTTTATGACTGACTGTATAAAAAGATGGACGGAGCTTCCAGTTTAAAGGAGGGCGACGCAGAAGTATATATACATTAAAAAAAACAACAACCCTGCATTCTATAATTTGCTAGCAAGGACCACTAAAGTTGGTTGCAAAAAGACACAAAAAAACGGCTGGCTGTCAATAAGGAGACAAGCCCTAAAGTCAAACTGCTACAAACTGGTTGAAAAGTTGATAAGGCAAATAGGCCAAGGTCCATTTTGTCTGATTTGGTCTAATTTTGAGTAAAAACTGCCATAATGTTGGGATTGTTGCTCACCTCTGGAATGATATGAAGATGGCGTTCACCATAAAACCAATCTCTTGGCTTACGAATGATTATCAGAAACCAATGGGTGACATTGCCAAAGCTCAGTCCATCTTCATATCGAGTTTAATGAGACAGAACCATAGTTGCTTTGTTTTGTTGTATGTGTTTTCAACATTACTCTCTCTGATGCTCTCCAGCGATCTAACAAAACGTTCCTTTCGATTGGAAGCTGGACACTGACCTTGGGGGAGCTGCACGACTCCTGTGCTGAGACCCGACACCACATCAGAAAACAGGTACTCCCTGACCGGGTAGGCTGGCAGCCATGTCAGGATGGGCAGGAACCTCAAAGCGGCTGCCTTGGCCTTCCCCGGTGAACACCTGTGACAGAAGGGAAGCAGATCACTACAGTTTATACATGTTTCAGGTTGGAAGCCAACAGGGAGGGGATTTGCCCAACTTGCCTGCTTTACCTGTTAGTTGTATAACCATAAAGTGAGCACCACATTAGGTACACACTAAAAAGTCACACATCAAGACTACACAGCAGACGCAACAGCTTAAGAGCTTTGTGAATAGCAATCGCAGACCTATATGACCATACAACAGCCATGTTTAGTCAAGACAATGTAAACAGACGGCTGAAGCTACAAGGATCCTTTACCTTTGCCTTGACATTCATACACGACCTTGAACAGATCAAATTAATGTTTAGATGCATGAGTTGCCCTGTAAGACTGGTAGTTCCACTTTTTCTTTCCGTCTTGAGAGGTTGAAAGGGGACAAAGTGGCAACATTACAAAATTCCACTCTCTGCTGAGAGGAAATGACAAGACAAATCCTCACATGTGCCACGTCACATTGAATAAGAGGTTTAGTCACTGTAGTGCGGAATTTTAACAAGAAGAGAGAAAACACTTTTGGAGTGGAGAACAATTGTGCCCTGTACTTGACTAGTAAATAAAAAGAAGAGATCATTTGATGTTGTCCCTGCAGGCCATTTGTTTCTAGAGCTGCAAAGCACCACACAGCTTTGCTACATCCTGATTAGAAAACATGCAAAGTCACTCTCACCCTATAAATCCCTGCCCAAAAGTTTTATAAGAACGGAGAGGTTATATATGGATTCCTGTAACTGTGTGCTGTTTCATTACTTGGACTAAAGCGATTGTAATAGTTGTTTTGAAAGTGTCACAAAAATAAAAAGCAGAAGTATAATACCGTCGCACTGCAAGCGTAAGTAGGTAAAGCATTTTTACTACATTGTGAGTTTTTAAATTTTTCTTGTTAAACAGTTAAAAAGGTGTTTTTTTTATCTGAAAGTAGGACATCCAGAATTGTATATATTCTGAATGCATGTCAGCTGTTAAGGTCCATTGCTGTTTATGTGATAAAAATGGCAGTTTTTCTTTTTTAAATCTATTTACTGGAAGAAAAAGACCTTGTTTTGCAAAAATGTCAATATGATGTATTCTTCCTATATTCATCTTATAGATTGATGCAGACACCAAAAGTCATTTTGGTACATGCTTGACCTTTTTTGATGACAAAAAGTGTCAAGACCGTTCCCTTGCTACGTCCCTCCAACCAGCACCTACCTCAGCTTCTGTGCCAGCCTCTGCCGCAGGGTGGTGGAGTGTTCTTTTTGATGGAGGAGCTTTGTCCGGATGAAGTCCTCATCGTATACAGGACGCTCTATCCTGTACGTCAGCTGGGACTCTACATCCGGCTGAGCTACAGCTTCTTCTTGCTCCATAACAGAGGCGTTCGTTCCAGTGTTTGCTTCCTATCGCCTCTGAATGATGCTCTCAGTCATTGTTTCGTGTCTGGTATCTTCACAACTTCAACGGCTGCCAATTTCATATGTCTGTTCAAAACCAAGGAAAAGAAGAGAGGCAATTGTTTGTTTTGGTATTTGGTCAGTTTGAGCAATATTGTAGTTTGTGCTGCACATGACCTATTGTTTGGTCAACGTGTGTTTTACACAATCATGACGTAAATGAAAAAGAAAACAAGGTGTGGAGAACACAGAAGAGTACGAGAGCACCTGTTGAACAAATGTCTTAAGTACGCATTATTATGTTTTGTTTAAAAAAAATTATGAAATTACTAAAATTCATTACGGCTTTCAAAAAAAATAAGCTAAAACTGAACAGTGCTAATGTTCGACTTCACTCTGGAAGGAAGCTTATATTTCCAAGTTTGAAAAGTTAACATGCTGCAATGCATTCATTTTTGGGCCATTTCAATTAGCTGACAATTTAAAAGGCCCAGTTTAAGTTGTCTCGTGTGATACAACTTAAAACAAGAAAACGTTATCGCTATGGTTTATCGTAAGTTCAAGCTTATTGTACGGGGTGTAACATTTATTTCAGCAAAACCCTTGTGATTTGCACTCTCGTCATGTCGGGAACCAATGAAAACGATGACATACAGTTGATGATGCTCGAGCTTTGATATTCATCCTGTTATAACTTCCTCTTCGCACTGACAATCAAGCTGTTCTTCCACCTTTAAAAAATGCTTTAAAATTAAGAAGCGTCAGATTTTGAGGATTCTTTCTTGCTAATATTGTAGAACGTCACTTCTGTTCAGTCAACAGCTCTTCCTCATTTCGCTTTTGCCAACGTTAACTTGCAAATTGTTAGGGACAAAATCTTATCCCTTAAGTGAGACAAGTATTATTTATGGATTCACGTTAACAAGTGTCCAAATACATGGAGTACATGGAGCACAGTAACGGGTCGAGAAGGGGTCTTCACTCTCTCCACGGTTCGGCGTTGAAGCTAACATAATGATGCTAATGAAGAGTCTTACCTCGGAACTCCTCCAGCTCCTGCGGATGTGGGTGGCCAAAGAAGGATGCGGATTTATAAACTGACCTCTTTAGTTAAAGTTTAACAGGGTCAACGTCCCCTCAGCACGACAGGGACGGTAGCTATTGCACATGACAGACCAGAGATTGTCTAAGTAAAGTCGATGACTTACTCTTGAATTTTACGCTGCCTTCCGGTGAGCAACTTGCGCATGCGCATTGTCGTATGTACGTCGTAGTCCTTTGAGTCCCAGATTCGTATATTTCCTCGCCTATAAAGAAAACAATCCCGTATAAAAGAATGAATTTAAATACTTCAGAATTAATTGATTTGCTACCTTTTCTAAATGAATGTCTCTAAAATGAAAATAAATGTTATGAATGAAAAGTGATAGTCAAATGTTTAATTTATTACCATTCACAAGTGCGTCATATGAATCAGTTTGAAAATAGCATCGCGAAGAAATAATTTGCCAATTACTTGATAGTTTTAAGGATGCAATAATTGTAATTGCGACCTCTTGACCCTAAAAGGTTTTGTTGCAGTGGAGGCTCATCATTTTGAGGATCTTTGAATAGGCTGAACGATGACGGCAAAATGCGTTTTCTGACGTCAGCTGGTCACGCCTCGTAACGGTTTCTTCTTTGTTTGCTTTCTAATTTAATTTGATTTAATTTAATTTAATTTAATTTAATTTAATTTAATCAATCAGATGATTCTGAGTTGGGAAAATCTTGTTACCGTGTTACGTTTCTTCAGACGCGCTCATGAATAACATTAAATGTTGCCGTAGAATCAGTACGGAAAGGTGCTTTGCAATTCAAACGCTGATCCAACAACACTCGGACAAAAGTGTTTTGTAAAAAAAATCTATGAAATCTATGTAAGAAAAAAAAAAACTTTCTAAAATGGTGGAAAGTTGTGTGTATCAAGAACCAGGAAGAGGAGAAAGCAAAACAAAGTAGTTTAAACCGATGTAATCCGCCGTATCTATTCAGAGAAAAATATACAATAAATAAACCAGGAAACATATACAATTAAGGTGAAAGTATTTTATTAAGAGGATATATCAATGTCTTATTGATTTTCGCCTGTTTCTTTACAGGTTCTTACCGCGAGAGGGCAATAATGCACCGTTACTAGATATATTTTTGCCGTGGGTGGGAAATGCTTCTTCTGGTGGCACCTCTTCTATTTATAAATTATTATGAATTAAATAATAATTGATGATAATGTCAAAGTGTCAGCCACCAAAATAACAACAACCGATTTCAAAAAGATGATTATTGTTAAATTAAAGAGTCATTCAACATTTGAGAGCAAATTTTTTATTTTTTTTTTACATCATGGCAACGTCAAGAAATGGTTAACAAATTGCTTTACATCTCTTAGACTTCCATATCATCAATCAAAATAAACACAAATCCCAATGTGCAACCTACAGGCAAGCAAGTGAATCTCACAGTATTATTAATTGTTGATTTATGTGTAATTTTAATTTTAAAGTGAAATGCCTATCTTTACCTTACATGCTCATTTCTGCCATTCTGTTAAGTCTCCTGATTAATCGCATCTTCACTTTTAGATGACTGAAGTGAAAGATCATATTTTATTTTCAGTATTTTAACAGCTTTTCGTTCTATAAAACTGCACATTGCAGTTAAGTTAAAGTGTTTATGGTACTTTGACAAGCTTTCAAAAAAAAAAAAATATATATATATATCCATCCATATATATATCCATCTTCTATACCGGCTTATTCCTATTCAGGGTCACGGGGGTCTGCTGGAGCCTCTCCCAGCTGTCATAGGGCGAAGGCAGGGTGACACCCTGGACAAGTCGCCAGTTCACCGCAGGGCCACATAGAGACAAACAACCATTCACACTCACATGCACACCTATGGACAATTTAGAAGATTCAATTGACCTCACATGCATGTGTTTGGAGTGTGGGAGGAAGCCGGAGAACCCGGAGAGAACCCACGCAGACACGGGGAGAACATGCAAACTCCACACAGAAAGGTCCCAGGCATATATGTATATATATATATATATATATATATATATATATATATATATATATATATATATATATATATATACATATATATATATATATATGTATATATATACATATATATACATATGTGTGTGTGTGTGTGTGTGTAGTCTGTTGTATGCATTTGCTCGGTGTGTTTTAGCATTACATTTTGTGGCGGCTGTTCCCGCTTCGGGTGCCACAGACTTTGTGAGCACTCCAAGTGAGCGGAAACTTCCAAGGTAGGTGAGCATGGTAATGGGGAGCTTGTTATATTGTTCTGTGACGGTGGAAACACATTGTTCAGGGTTCCCGCGAATGAGAAGCCGGCGACCGGCGAACATTGTCCTCATGCAGACCCCCCCCGCCCCCCATCCCCCCAGCCTTTTAACTTTGCTCTTACAGAAATATGGGGTTGGTGAAAAGACGGATTATTACTATATGTGAGTGTTATTACAAGGAGTAGCAGAAAATATATCTCACTTGGATGATAAGAACACAGTGGTGCGTTTCAGAAGCAGGCCTTTCATTTTGAGCAGAAGTTACAATTTAGTAGCAAATCTGACCCACAGCCTTTACATGGCGCCAGCAGCGTCCGGGTGGGAGCACTTCCTGTTCCTTGTCTCGCTTTGATTCCCCCCCTTTCTTTTTGTGATGGCATTGTCATCACTGCTAAGTACTACAACAGACATGGTCAAATTGCCAGAAATAACATTCCGCTGCATTGAATTCAAATGTTATTAAAAAAAATAAATAAAAATAAAAAGTGCATCCTCTCCATGCAGACATATGGAGTCTGGACTGGCGTTGGACAACAACAATTCCTTATTGTCTGTCGACTGACTTTCTTCCACATGAAAGGGGCGCTATATAGAGAAGGTGCTTGATTCAGAGAGGGACACTTTCCCTAAAATGAATGCATGGGAATGAATACAAACATATGCTTTACAAATGCATTTGCCCCTGAAAAAAGGGAGAACAGTTATAGGTTGAAGATTAAATATATGGACTTGTTATATTGCCATGATATAGCATAGCAGTTCCTGTTTATAAATCTGAAACCGCTGATAAGTAAGCACACATTCATTGGTCCATTAAATGTAATTGATTTCCGGCAAAGGACTAATCTCTGAGAGTCATATTTCAAGTGCAGTTTAATTGATTTTATGGAAGAGCACAGACGGAGTAGAATAGCTTAAAACAAGAGGAGATGATTATATGTGGAAAACAAGTCAATTCTATGTTCTCTGAGAGCTAAGGGTGCCATTAGCCGACAATTCTAAGGGCCAAGCCATCAAGGTGGGACCTCAGTGCATACCATAAGCTCTGTATGGGAGTGGGGGCCCAAAGCAACTGTTAGTCAAACGGCCCAGAACTGAGAGTAGCTGCACACTCATTAATCATGAATAAAGACGACTTTCACACGATGAATGTTTCAATGAATGCCTTTTTGCGACAGCGTATTGGGAGACTGACCTCTCCTACCCGCTCAGTGTTTTGCTCACTGAGTAGTACTGACAGTGTTTCAGAATTATCATATTTTTTCCGGTGGTTTCACAGACTTCACTTTCCAACACAAATATCCAAATTGATCCAAATTGGGTTTTTTTCAGCTTTGCTTTCCTGATGCTTTTCATTTCAACAGAAATAAAACATGAGCAAAAAATGTAAAGTTAACTGAACACTCTCTGCTGTTTTTCAGGCTACAATGTATGGCACGCAGACACTGGGTCCTTTTTGAATTCTTTCAATTTGCAAACACTCCGGAGTACGTGAAACTGTCTCTTTGATTTAGATGTAGACTGTTACATAACATGTTCAGAGTCTGAAAGAATGTTGCGGAAAACAAATACAGTGTTTTAAAAGGCGGAACGTAATGCTGTGCCCTCTACGGTGATCCCTCCCTCCCCAAAGTTGCCCTTCATGCTGGAAAATGATCACGATGCCAACTGAAAATATTTTCTCCAGACGCTTCTTTTTTTTTCACCATCCTGATTTGCTTCGCCGGTCGGGATTATCTGGATCATCTTTATTTTCCTTTTGATATCACAGCCTGTATTATCTGCTCCTTACATCCTTTCCCCACTTAGATAACATCCTCAACAACAGCTTTTTGTTTTATATGTGGCAGATAAAGAGTCTGACGGCCGGATGATTGATATGCTTGAATGCATTTGCCAGGGAACTTGCTTATCAGGGAAATATTTTATTACTATAATTATTGTTCTTAAGTTTGTCACTGTGTTCAATGGACGTATAAAGTTGAACCACCTTTATTTTCAACACAGATGTTATTGGAGACTTTTTAGTAATTTAGTTAGTTGCCATAAACAATGTCTTTAAAACTTAGTGAACAGGACAAAAAGCAGATTTGAATAAGGCAGGTTTTGAAAGTCGATTTTTCAGGGAAGTCCAGCCTTTGATCCTCAGCCACAACCACGACCTCAGAGGGGCACAAACCGGTGTCCTCCTTGTGCTCATCCCAAACCTGGATCCAGTGCAAAGGGTTGTGTCACAAAGGGTATCCAGCGTGGAAACCTGTGACGAATTGAAACACACTTTTTTTTCTCCTCTTTTTTTGCCTCTGATGCCGCTCTTTGCTATTCTTTTAATGAAGAAATTCCCAGTTCCGGTAGACCTGCAACACACACGCTAGCTGGCCTTGCCTTGGACAGAGGGAGGTTCTTTTAAAACGGGCTGGCAAGACTTGAGACCTCAGCGATCCAGCTGCCCTCAGAGGTGATGCCGTATCATCACAGCCGTGCATAAAAACAAGGCCGTGTGTTCATCTTATCTGACCACACAACAAAAAAATGCATGGTGTCCTTTGGGATGTTCTCTTACCCTTGAAAAATGTTATCACTGAAATCTGAATCTGGTCAAGCGGTTAACGCACCAACACAGGTGTTGTTTTTTTTTCATCCATCATCAAGAATTATTGTTGCATTCTTTGGACTGAGAAGATAGATAGATAGATGGAGTCTGCATGTTCTCCTTGTTCCGTTCAATCTATCTATCTATCTATCTATCTATCTAACTATCTATCTATCTATCTATTTATCTATCTATATACAGTATCTATATACAGTATCTATCGAGTCAGAAATGCCTACCAAAAGAAAAACATCATCCAACAACAATATCATAACTAAAAAAAAGATTCAGTGGTCGGATTTTGTGGTTAAAATTTACACAACCGAAATCAATTTTTAATCTCAGCATTGATTTTCTTAAACATACACAGAGAATCTGCAAACTTTGCTCTTGGGTAAGTTCAGAGTTGGCACTGACGGCAGGATGGTGTTTACCCTGTTCTCAAACATGCTGCGTGATGGCAAACACAGGGAACAACTGCTGCAATTAGTCACTGAGGGCAAAAATGCTGGAATGCAAATAAAAACCGTGGCTCCTGCACGCTTTTGCCGGGTAGAGAGTTTCGAAGATGCTCAGTTCGAAACCACACCGTCATCCAAACGCTCACTGGCCTCCAGTGAGTCAGCGCAGATATAAAAACTAGAGAAGGAGAAATTATAGCGCCACAGCTTCGCTGATGCTTGATGGGTGTGAGCCGAGGGACCAGTTTGGATTAGTAAGTGACATTATTTTTTCCCCTGTCAAAATCTCAACATCTTCTTTTGATCAGTCTTATCTTAAACATAAATCATGTCTCACCTAATTTCTAAAAAGAAAATAAACTTTTTTTCACTGAAATACCCTAATGTGATCTTGCCATCTTGGCCTGCTCCTTATCTGGAAGTGCTCTGGAAGTATTCGTTACATAATCTCATCACACATTGGCAGGCAATTATTTTATATCTCCACATGCGGTTGCTATTTATTGCCTAGCGTGGGTTTAAAGTCTATGCCATAAAAAAAAAAAAATCACCATTCTTATTCCATGCCATAGTTGCCGAGAACATTACAGTTCTATAGTTTGTTTAGATTCTAAACTTGTGTATTCTAAACTTTAGAATACACAAAATCTTTACAGGAGATTATTTTGGATGAAAAGGAGAGGATATGACTTGTGTTTTTTTTTATCATTTATATCTTATATCTCAAAAGTGACCCTCTTGATCTTTGTTTTTTTTTTTAAAACAGTTTCACTCCATGTGCAATAATCAATTTAAAGAGACAACGTGACATTGGTCTGATTGTACAAATGAAAATCATTTTGTGCCATCATGTACTCTCCGATAATCAGACAAGATGTACGGCGCAGAGGTGTCATTCGCACTTGCACGTCAAAGGCTCAGCTGTAAATTACGTAATAAATGTAAGGAGAGCGGATGGCTTTATTGCCGTCTCGGTGATTAATGTGAATGCCCTCAATGGCAACAGATAAAACACCTGTCTTGGAAAAATACTCCATCCTCGCCCTCAAAAAGAAAGAAAAAACAAACTTTCTTAAAATTTCCTCATTTGTTGAAAACCTTTAAATTAAGTTTTGTGTCACCTGTAAGTTCTCACTTCTATAGGCCACAAACTGACAGAAGGACATGACAAGGTTATTTCCATCAGTTTCGCGAGTTTGTAACAAGTGCTTAAAAGCAACGGTAATGCATAAACAAGACATTTTTGAACATCAGAAGAGGACAAAGTTATAGCATTGCAGCACAAGCTAAACCTCAATTAACTGTACCAGTCTGGCCACTTCCTGTTCACAGCGGCAGGACAGAATATTCTGTGTGCTGAGGTTGCAATTTGATCCATTTCTCTGGAATATGACAGTTGCTTAAGCTCCTCAACTGGCGCAAAACCTGCAAATGTTACATTGGGGAGGCGAGAAAGTTCTCTCTCCGCCAGTGCTGCTGCAAGTTTGTTCAGCAATTGCTGTCCCTGCAGCCTCCTTCAAAAGGGCACCAAAGGGGGGCACACAGGAAAAGGAAAGCACTTATTGCAGATATGGGTGAACTGTATGTTAAGGCCACCTGAAATTACTAAATAAGACTGTCAAACCCCTTTCGGCTGTAGTGGCGGCAGCTTAGCTTACCTTAGCAAAGCTGCATTGTCAGGAAAAACCTGAATCTGAGTCTAAATTGTGTTGAACAAACGTCCTGTTTTCCAGCACATGTTCTGGTTTCACGTCCTGACCAGGACGTACTGTTTGTTTGTTTGTTTTTTCATTAAGGGAATAAATAATGAAAAACAAATGATCCATTATCCATGCAGAGGAGGCATACTTTAGACATATTGAAATCTTGAAGTAAATTTTGAGTATTCCTTGGCTATAGGGGTCCTGGTTTTTGGTTATCAAAGATGGTCATCTTCTTTCTAAATGAACATCTTCCCACCCTGTTCACAATGAACCCTGGTGAACGGGTCCTCCTACCCCAGGACAACCACACAGCCTTAGCACCATCACTCCCACCATCAGGTGTTCAGTATTCTAAACTGTGCACAGTTCAGTATGAATGAAGCAGCACAGCCACAATACCAACTTCACCAAAGCCATAACAGTGCATCACTTACACACCTGTTGCCTCTCGAATGAAAGTGGGTATCACCGTTAAGGCAATGACACATCAAAAAACCCTCAAGCTAACATGCAGCCCTCAAATGTTTGATCAATTACCAAATGGCAGGCTTCATTTTAATATCAAGTTACCAAACAGCCCTAAATCTGGATAATAACGAGTGATTTATTAGATTGGGAAAAAAATGTGTGCACTTTGTGAACAGGTGACTCAGTTTGATTTGCTGTCAAGTGATTCGTCTTGTCAATTATCTGTCTTACAATCTAATCTAATAATTGGTCTTAGTAGAGTGAGCTTTATGACTGGACACAGTGTTTTGGTCAGAACAAGAGCTGGAAGCTGTTGGTGCTCAGTGTGAGATTGTAAACCACCACCTCCCGTCCCCACCAGCCACACAGCACGTATCTGTGTTTAAACAACCCTCACAGACCACATGCGCGCTCACGTGCGCACACGTACAAACAAGTCACAGGCACACGCACACACAAACGTTTCCCATGAACCCGGCCTCAACTGTGCACCCTACAACATACAACAGTAGTGCGAGAACATTAGCTTCAGTCTATTCTAAAGTAGACACTTGGATAAGATTGCACTGGATGTATGCACCCCCCCCCCACCCCCCGACCACCACCACTACCACCAACACCCTTTGAACTGCCCTCCCATATCCCCCCACCTATACAAAAACCTTAATTTTGTTTTTTTGTTTTTTTTCCCCTTATCTGTCCGGTATTGTCTAATTGGAAGGAAGACCCCCGTCTGCTTCGGCGCTCTGCTGCTCTTCTGTGGACAAGCTTCAGTGACGGTCAGTTCCGAAAAAGTTTTCAAACGACTCATCCATCTAAACCTGCCGGGTGTTGTACTTTAAAATCCCTTGGGAGTGTGATTAGAACAGTGCCAAGAGTTGGACAAATAACAGATTTTAGAAATGCAACTTTTCATTACAAACAGAAAAATATCTAGAATAGAACTAAACAAAACTCGCCATTCCAACTATTTTTACCCTCAAAGTGCACCAGCAGAGCGGCACAGCACTGCGACCTTAAGGCAGCCTTTCCCATCCTGAAACCGCTACTTGATTTCCACTTCACAACAATAACCCCTCCAGTCCCTGGCCGTTTTTTTTTTTTTTTGTTCCTGTTCATATCCTCCCCATCAGCACAACATCTCAAACACGTTTTTTTTTCTTCCGCGGGGGCGGTGAGGGAAAACCTCTGCTGAAAAGTTACAAGTCATGGATATCCCAAGAACAATGGTCAGTGATAAGGAGGGCATCCAGCCTCAGAGCAGAACAGGAGCTTCATCATAATCGCTGTTAATAATTACTGCTTTGATAAGCAGGCAAGGTGGCATTTATCAATGGCTCTGCACTCTGCGGTCACAGTCGATCTTCCAACAGCAGCAGGGTGAAGAGGCAGCGCAACAGTTGGGATTTGAAGCAAGCTTGTGTTTGTGACAGGTAGGTGTGAGGACGAGCACTTTAAATGGCAGCTGATACCTGCTGGGATAACGAGCTCTTCATCAAGCTTTGAAAAGGCGTCATCTGAGGACGCGGGATGTTAAAGGGAAAAAAACGATACATGCTTGATGTTGGGGGATTTAAAGAAAAAAAAACTTACAGTCAAAGAAACTTAAAAACGTGGCTGTGCGCGTGCGTTTTCAAGACGTCTCCAAGGTCAAATCCAGGCTGGCAAATCTGAAGTAGCTGCAGGTCCAACCGGGGCTGTGCCTGCTCCTGCTCCTGTGCCTGCTCCTGCTCCTGTGCCTGCTCCTGTGCCTGCTCCTGCTCCAGCTCCTGCTCCTGCTCCTGCTCCTGCTCCTGCTCCTGTGCCTGTGCCTGCTTCTGCTCCTGCTCCTGTGCATGCTTCTGCTCCTGCTCCTGCTCCTGCTCCTGCTCCTGCTCCTGCTCCTGCTCCTGCAGTGTCTGGATCTTTGTTGTGTGCTGTCAGTGGTGTTCTTTGATGAATTCAAAGCGCGAGGGAGGACAGGACCCCTAACTTAATGTTTTTTAATGTGTCTCAGGGCAACATAGAGAGGAGACAGGAGTCCCTTCAGTGATCAGAGTCAAGATGATGCGACCGGGAGCGAAGCAGTATGCGGTGTCCAGGCCACTGTACTCGGAGGAGTCCTTCGCCGAGGAGCACCAAAAAGTCTACAGGCAGCGCAAGAGCATGCTGGATCATGTCAAGCAGTACTTCACGTAAGGGAGAGCAATTTTTTTTTTGCTTTTGTTTTCTTGTCACTGGTACAGGATTTACAGGCGTTGGGGTGAAAGCTGGGGTGTCAACTTGTATAGATTTAGACAAATTCCTTGCAACACTTTTAGTTAAATTCACAGATTATGTATAAAGATTAATGAACTGCAAGCCTGGAGCGCTTCTCACGTCTTAAAATATTTATATTAAGAAAACTGATGACTGAATGACATTGATGTCAAGCTCTCTGCAAACTGATGTAGAAACATCTCTATACATTTTTGAAGAATATTCAAAAGAAATGAAAAGATTTGTGTTTTGTTTTAACGTAAAAACATATTTCCAGCTCCAACTAAGATGACTCTGTTCATGCAGCTTTTGGACACTTTTGGTCATCTTAGAAATGAGTTACTTTCAATGTTAACGGGTGACATAGAGTGTTAGAACAGTTTTACTCTGTTTTTTTTTTCTTTTTTTTTTATCTCTCTGTTACACACAATAAAAACGCTACATGCTGGATATGCAACACAATTGCCGCAGCGGCCCACGCTCGACCTTCCTCCTGAATGTTTGTCCAACCATAAAATGTCTCGGCAGGTGCGATGCCAAGCGAGCAAAGAACGCCGCTCTCTCCCTGCTGCCGATCATCGGCTGGCTGAGGATCTACCAGGTCAAGGAGTGGCTGGTCGGTGACATCGTGTCTGGCGTCAGCACCGGCCTGGTGGCGGTCCTGCAAGGTAAAAAAAAACCCAACAAAAACACAAAGCATTTAGCACCCTTCCACCCCCTCTAAGTCCCCATCATTCCCCGAGGCGGCTGAGAATGCACAGACATTTTGATTTAATATACAATTTATGACATAAAATGCAAAAAAGAAAGCAACAGTATTACATATTCCTGCAACTGTGATGTATCGGTCTCTTTCCCCACCATAACTGTCTGTAAAAAAAAAAAACTTGTGGAAAGTTTGTGGAGCGTTAAACACGATTTCAAAATGGAGAGTAATAACGGCGGCTGCCACCCCGCACCAACATGTTGCCTCATCGAACGACATGTCTTAGATTGAGAGACCCCTGGTGGCTGATATAGCAAAATGCGCTGTCAGTCATTCATCAGTCATTTCATCATATTTGATTTACTGGGACTGAAAGCGAAGTGTGGTGTCGAGTTGAATGAGTTGATTTGATAAACACTGGGCGGACTGCGTGTGTATGAGTGCCAGTTATTCATTGTTGATTGTTTATCAAAAGGAAGTGTTTGCACAAAAAAAAATAATTGTCAAATAAGGTTGTTATTTCTGCGAAATTGTCTTTGTCGTTATTTTCTTTTTAAATTAAAAAGTGACTGGAATTCGGCGGGAAAACCCAGCTTAGATTAAAAATATGCATTTTTCTGTACAGGTCCCAAACAAGCTTAACACGTCCCGCATACAACCGACTTTTTACAATGCCGTAAACAACTTTTTTCCTTCTCATTCCTGGGATGTTTCGATGTGAACATGCACGTGAGTGGTGAAGAGAAAGCGAACCACGCTGCTGCAATTGATATGGTTTAAAACGTGAGCCACAGGCAGAACACATTTACGAAATCAACTCCGAACTGATAATGTGGAAGGTTTCCTTCCTTGCTTGCCTTCGTCTATCTGTCTAGTTGGGATAATCACCGTGACTTTTGACATGACCAAGCTATCTGCTGCAATGGGTCATAGGTACTGCGCAGAGAAAGCAAGAGCTTTTATGACGGGCGGTTTTGATGATTGTTCTTTTACAAACGACGGTAGTTCAAAAGATCCAAGTATATATTATTTATTTATTTGTCGTATACTATAATTTGATTTCAGATGGGACTATTAGGATTTGGTGCCTTGTTCACATAAACCGATTGTTTTTTAATCTTTGATTTTTATTATGCAATAGCAATACAGTGACACTAACAATACAGTGACATTAACAGACAGATAGAGCGAATAACAAACAAGAACATTATTGGGTGTGCTTATCAATTATAGATAGCCATTGGAAAAGTTTCGTATTATGTAATAATAAATACTATAATTATCAGACAGAAAACATGCTGAAAAGAATATATACATGTATATATATATATATATATATATATACATATATATATACATATATATATACATTTTCAATACCTCTTCTTCCCAGCTGTTATAGGGAGAAGGCAGGGTAGCCTGCAGCCTCCCTGAACTCATGCTATCTGATGTTAAATTACATTATCGGTAGCATCAGCGTTATAAAACCCGTTTATATCAACACCAGATGTATCTAAATGTGTTTATCATGTTGTGCGGCAGGTCTGGCCTACTGCCTGCTTGCCTCCCTGCCACCCTGGTATGGACTCTTCTCGGCCTTCTTCCCAGTGGTCGCCTACTTCTTCCTGGGCACCTCGAGACACATCTCAGTCGGTAAAGTACCCAAAATGTGTCTATTTTTTTCCCCTCACTTTCTTTGCGTCAATTCTTCTTCTGTTCAAAAGCTGAGTAATACCTGTTCCTGTTCCTGCTGCAGGTCCTTTCCCCGTCTTGAGTCTGATGATCGGCTCCGTGGTCACACGGCTGGTCCCCGAAGACGGCCCAGTAGCTAACATCACAGGGTTCGAGGGACTGTCCATGGATGACCAGCGAGTTCTCGTAGCCTCATCCGTCACTTTCTTGGCTGGTATCATGCAGGTGAGACAGGTTCACTCGATACAGCTTTACAGCCTTGTTATTCCGGATTTGGGTCAAATCTTCAAACGGAAGCAATTACACGCCATCAGGGTTGGCCAAGATAGCGCAGTGCATTTTCCATACATTCCAGGGTTCTGTAGCAGTCGAAGAATGAGATTCACACTGTGACAGTGGCGGTCCTGATCTAGTCTGGGGTTCGAAGCCCACCTGGGCTCTCTGCGCCTTGCCACAACACAAACGGGCCTTTTTTAAAATCTTTACAGTTGACCATGAGCCGCTCCATGTCGATACTTGAGAAGCTAGGAATGGCTGGGTAATCACCAGAGGTGGCAAAAGTATTCACATTCTGTACCCAAGTAAAAGTAAAGATACACGAGTAAAAAAGTGAAAGTCTAGTTAAAGTCCAGTAAAAGTAAAAGTACTAATTCAACTCCTCTACTCAAGTAAAAGTAAGAAAGCACAGTTTCTGAAAGTAAAAAAGTCAAAGTTGTGGCAGAAAAGGTATTTGCGTTTTTCCGAGATAAGGAAATACCTAAGTACAGTAACAAAGTATTTGTTCTTCGTTACTTCCCACCTCTGGTGCCTTTTTGCAAAGTTGCATTTCGAGGTGAGGTGTGCACCAGGCCATGGCCATAACGAGTCTTAGCGCATTATTCAGGTGTATTACTACAAAGCCAATACGCTGTACTCTAACCATGTCACTCTTTATGGCCTTATTCCATTGCTTCATTGTTCTGACCCTGATCTCTGACCTGCTACAGGTTTTATGTTATCTTATTGTGTTGTGCTTGTTGTCATGTACCTCATCATGCTTCACAATCTCTTGCAACTCTTCCAGCTGGCCATGGGTGTCCTGCAGGTGGGCTTTGTTGTCATGTATCTCTCTGACAACTTAGTGTCAGGCTTCACCACCGCAGCAGCCATCCACATCCTGGTGTCCCAGCTCAAGTTTGTTTTGGGACTGCAGGTCCCGGGCTTCAGTGGACCCTTAGCCATCATATATGTGAGCGCATATCCATATGCAGAGCGTCACTCAAAATCAACGACTGCATCCAAAGATTAAAGAGTTGATTTTGCTCTTTTACATGTTTTTTTCCTCCATTTATCTAGACCCTTGAGAGCATTTTCACACAAATAACCAGCAGCAACGTGTGCGACATAGTGATTGCACTGATCATCATGGTGGTTGTGTTCATCGTAAAGGAACTTAACGACAGATTCAAATCCAAGCTGCCGGTTCCAATCCCCATAGAGGTTATCATGGTGAGTATGCATTGCGCAGCATAATCCTTCAAATAAACAACAACAAAATATAACCCCAAACCTTTGGTTTTACGAGGGAGTTATGACATCGCTTCTGTCAACAAAAAAAAAAGCGTCGTAATAAACCGAGATGTTACGTGTCAGCGTGTAAACAGAACATTTATGAACACCTGTCAAGCAACCTGATGTATCAGCGTCTTTTGTCTTCCACAGACTGTCATCGCATGTGGGGTTTCATATGCATTTGACTTCAGGACAAGATATGGCATTGATGTTGTTGGCTATATCCCAAGTGGGTAAGATATGCCTCACTGCATTTTTACTTCTTCTATAAATAGCACCAAGGGAACTGTGGAACGGATCACACACACGGATTTTGTAAGATGTAATTTGAAATACAAAAGAACAAATACAACAAAGTTGCTAGTATCATTATTCTCATATTGACGAAGGGCCTGTGACTCATCAGGCCTCTGTGAGTGAAGAAAGAAAAAGGAAAAAAGGAAGAATTTTTCTGCTATTGTGTTCAATGGCATTCTTTCACCTCAACACTACATATCTGTAGCAGCACTGTATCTATCAGTAGCAATTATACTATCCCTGTTAAAGATTACCAATTACTCAATTATTCTAATCAATTAGTCTTATCCTTACACTTATCCTTATGTTTCAGTTACTTATTGGACAACAGATACTGAGAATCTGCTATAGTTGGTAAAACAATTGCTTATTGGTTTAAAATGTCAGATGTGTATGAAAAAAAAAGGTTTAAATGTTTAACTACAATGGGTCTAAAAGTAGTGATCAGTTAAGATTTTTATCAATATCGATACTTAATATTGTGTATTGCCATCCAGGACCTCAGTGTTAAACACAGTGCCAATACGGTATGCAATATATTGCATCTTTTATTTTAAGAACACTGCAATCCAAGTGAATCCGGGCCGATACAAACAACAATCTACTCTCACTTGCTGTATTGCTTAGTTTCAACGTTGTTGAGTATTTTGACAACGTTGGCTGACAGTTAAAAGTTAAAAAGTTCCTATCAATGCCATAAAATGAAAGTCTATAAGTCACTTAAGTACAAGGCCTTCCATGGTTGCCCTCTTCTGACTTTCAATTCTACAGTTGTCAACATTTCATTGCGGTGTCTGCATATTATATGCATGAGAAGTATAAATATTATGTACAATCTATCATGAGTATCCCGGTGAATAAGGTTTTCTGTCTTTTAAAAAGTTGGGGAGATTAATAAAACAGACCCCTACGAAACTTGTCACATTTCTCCTTTCAACCTCCCATTTGTATCTTGTATCTCTTGAAGACTAGTCTTAATTACCTGTGAGGCGGCAACTTTGATACACAGTAAAATATCCGGTTGGGTGTCTTTGTTTCGACGTCTACTGTATGAACCTTGGCTAAATTTTGATATGGCATCTAGTGCCATCTAGTCTCTTACATCAGAGGAGAATAATTCATGAATCATATCACTCGCACCATAAAGATAAAGAGGAGCTCACCCATGGGTTGGCAAGGCTGCACGCAGCACTGATCCAACACTTATAGATAACGTTTTACTATGTGAGTAAAAAACAGGTTCTGTATCATCGTGGCAATGCAAAAAAATGCTTTATGATCACCCCCGTGTTAACTGGTGTACACCACTTAGACAGCGTGGAAATGGAGATATTTCGTGTTAGGAACAATATTCTGTTTGCTAGTGTTGTAGTATTCAAGATTGGTCTTAGTATAAAGACTACCTTTTAAGGGTCTCGGTCTCGTCAGACTTGGAGGCATATTCACTCGGTCTTGTCTCAGTCTCGGACTGAGCGGAACACAGGATTTTTGATCAAGAGCGGTTGAGACTCTGCCAACACTGAAATGACTGGAAAAGCAGCAAAATGTTAAAAGATATCTTACTGAAAAGAAATGTTGCTGTTCCATTTATGTAGAAGCAAACAAAAGAAAAAAAGATACCGGTCATTTGTTGTAATTACTCTTTGATATATACATTCTTGGTCTTGCCCAATCTGGATACTCTCTCTTGATAATGTCTTGGTCTCAGTTGGTGCTGTCTTGACCGCAACATTACTGTTTGGTGTAATGTCTACATGTAACGACACCATTGCAACCCAATTTCCACTCCCAGGTATGAGCCACCTATCGCTCCAAACGTGGAAATCTTCCAGGCTACTGCAATGGATGCCTTCCCCATGGCTATAGTGGGGTTTGCTGTTGCATTCTCCGTGGCAAAAGTCTATTCTGTAAAACACGACTACACCATCGATGGAAACCAGGTAATCGTCAGCGTATAGAGGGAAAGCTGAGTGTGCATCATTCGCCGAGATTGTGATAACGAGCCACGATTTGTCTGACCTGGCTGCAGGAACTGATCGCTTTTGGGGTCAGCAACATCTTTGGCGCTTCCTTCAGGTCCTTTGCCGCCAGTACAGCTCTTTCCAGGAGCGCTGTGCAGGAGAGCACGGGAGGAAAAACTCAGGTAAGTTTGGTCTGATTTGGTTTTATTCAGTGGCCACAGTCCTTTAAGAGGCAGCTGGAATCTTGATTATTGCGTCACACTAAAGATTTAAAACATTCAGGATCTAAGTTGGAGAGTGTGATACGTCTCTGCCCATTGCCATTATGTAAAAATTATGGAATTAAAAAGTAAGGAGGGATACATCCAGTGTTGTCAATGTTACTTGGGTACATTAGCTATATTGCTTATATTGTAACAAATTATTACAAACAAAAAAATCACTGCATACTTTGCATCAGAAGTAATATTTTTTCCATATCATATTTCCTATTAAATTATCTACCCAACCCCACCAAAAAAGGTGGGGTTGGGTACAGCACCTCTCTCTGCATTGATTTGTCTGTAGCTGTGCAACCTCATAACTATGCGCATTGGCTCATGCTAAAAAGAAAGGCTCTACAAGCTTACAATACATAGCATCACAGCCTGTTGATAGCGTGTAAATCTATTTGGTTTTCGCGGTTGAGAAACTTCACCTCTGGCCCATGTTTAGATCCTGAGTAGCATGAGTAACACTGCATTATTTGGGCAAGTGATATTGTATTTATTACATTTTGGTAAAGCAATTCATTATATTCCTCATTACAGAGGAACAAAATAATAAAACAGTATTATATTACTGTACAGCACTGGATGTATCATAGAAAACACATGTTTTAAAAACAAAGAAGTGAAATTCATTAGAAAAAACATTACTAAGATGATCCAAAAGCTTTTTAGATTCATGCTGCCAGGTGCACATTTTCACTGCAATCTATCACTCGGTGCTTGTCTAGATCGCTGGTTTACTGTCAGCTGTCATAGTCATGATCGTCACATTGGCCATTGGATTCCTGTTGGATCCGCTGCCAAAGGTAAAGCTCACAACTTTCCTAAAATCCAATAAAGAAGATAAGAAGATATCTTTGATTCACACACTGTCTGCCCTCTGACGCATATCAATGTGACAGTCGGTGCTTGGTGCCGTGGTCGTTATCAACCTGAAGGGCATGCTGATGCAGGTTAGAGAGGTCCCGTACCTGTGGAGGAGAGACAAGCACGACTGTGTAAGTGCTCACACAATCATTTTTATTCTCATGACTCGCTGACTCGCTGACATAATGTTGCCCTCTGTGACGTTGTAAAAGGCTTGTCTGTTTCAGTGTGTGGTGCCATAAAAAAAAGTAGCATTAAACAGCAAAGAGTAGAATATGTCAGGTCCATTTGTGCATTATGATAACAGTATAAAATAATTTTAATATTTTGAATTTTGTAAACTTTGTCTTGTGTGAATTTGTGTTACAATAACTAATAAAGGTTAATTAACTAATATTTGGTTTTAGAATGCTTACCACATAATGATAATGAATGCCATTTTCTCATTAGTGTATAATGCATAAGCTTGTTGGTTCAAAATAGTGTCAGGTGTTGAAAAAATACATTTTATCACCATGACTACAATGCACAAGCTTGATAATAATAAGTGAGCGAAGCTCTGGAGGCTTCAGAGCACACTGACTTTATTTTATTTTATGAAGGAGGTTGGAGACATCCTTTGAGAATTGCCCACAAATCTAAAGTGCGTTATAAATAAAATCATTATTATTATAAAGGACATAAAAGATAAAAGATTTAAGAGGGGCTGTGGATTTCCATATTTAGAAGCAGGCGTTAACGATCTGCTTGGGCTCAATTGTTTTAATGGGCTCACAGAAATAACATAAAGTCACACACAAACAAAGGAGATTTTCATTTCTGTGAGAGTCATTGAAAGGATAGAGACACATGCTTGTAAAACATTGTAAGTATGTACATTTGGCATCCTAGTGTGTTTTTACGATCACATTTACTATTTTTCTTTTCTTACTGTGCTTGCCCAGATGATTTGGTTGGTAACCTGTGTGGGAGCCATCCTGCTTGGACTGGACATCGGGCTGGCTGTCGGCCTCGGTGTGGAACTGATCTCTGTTGTCCTCAGGGTTCAGTTGTAAGTATCTGGCCAAAGCGTTTCAACGTTTTCACTTTTTCTCTACACAAAAACTATGTTTGCTGATCATGTCGTCTGTTTTTGTTAAGAGTGCATCTGAATTCTGTCCTCGGGTCAGTAGTCCTCCAGGTTTTCACTGTACTAGCAGTGGCTCTATTTGACTAAAAATGTCTGGGTTTCACCAGAATGGGCCGGTGGGTCAGTAAATATCTGTCCCGCGGGCAACATGGGGAGATGAACTCAAAACAAACAAACAAACAAACACAAAAAATACCCACAAATTGAACACAAAAACTATCAAAAAAATTGTAACGGTCGTTAAAAAGCACTTTATTCTTTAACCGTTAATAAGGTGTGTCATAGGGCTTCTTTTTGCTAAATACATTTTACTCAGTTTGGTTGACGGTAGCGGGTAATTAATATATTTACAGTATATCCACATCTTTTTTATCATAACTTTTGTTGATCCAGAACCAATGGTGTTTTGTTTCTGTTATTTTATTATTATTATTGTTTATATATTTATTTTTTTCTCAGCCCACGCTGCAGTGTTCTCGCCAACTTTATGGGAACAGACATCTACAAAGACAGGAAGGACTACATTAATGTAAGTAATTGTGCAGTCTGTTAAAGACACATTATTACCTGAGTAGACCTGCATAAGAGGAACTATGAGGGTTTAATTTTCTAAAGGTTTGCGCAAGTGGAAAACAGCCAAAAAAAAACATCATTGGTTGCACTAATAAATGACAGAGCTGATCTAGTAAGGAGGCAGAATGAGGGTTTCATGGTCCTGTGTTGCAGTGCTTCATTAATTTATTTTATCTGTCAAACTCGGCCATCAAAGTCGGTGGGCGGATTCTAACACTTGATTGGTTACCCTGTACATCAAGCCAAGGCAACTTTCAGCCGAAGCAGTGGATTAGACTACATTCGAGTTAGCCCCGCCCATCGACTTTGATAGGCAGGTTTGACAGATAATGATAAATTCATGAAGCGCTGCAACTCAACCACGAAATAATTAATTAAATATTGAAATAATTATATATATTTTTACATAAAATGAATTGGTATTTTAATGAATTAATGACACATTTCATAACACATTTTTGTATTTAATTCCAATTTTAAATAAGCAATGACACATTTAAATAAGTATTTAATGATGTATTTATTTATTTAATTTTGGCACTTTTAGACCTCCATAACATAAGAACGCCTTTTGGATTAATTTATATGTAAATACAAGTGGGAGTTACACCAGAGTACAAGTTCTGACAGAACACGCAAAGTATTGGGCGGAGAGGATGGACAGTGAAAGCATTTTTTGTTGTTGTTGTTGTTGTTGTTGTTGTTTTTTATCATAGAGCATTAAAAAAAAAAAGCAATATTTGCAACATTGCATTTCTTGTACCAAACATTTCGGAAAAACTACAAAAGCATTTCATCAGCATTAAAACATTAAAAACATTTGCAAAATAGCACTGTGTTGCTCCAACATTGGTGGTCCATCCTCCTTTGGGCCATCCGTGTTGGTCCAATTGTAAAGCTCAGTTGAAAGGAAAGGTATCATTATTTTGCACCATGTTTCATTTGCCACTTCTACTTGACAGAGCTTTTCCAGTGGCAAAAAAACATAATCTGATTTATCTGACCAGAATGGGACAGAGTTTTGTTTATTAAAGATTGCCAAGCCAATATTGATAATACACATCCTCCATTCAGGTCATTGAGCCCGAAGGTGTGAAGATTTTCAGGATACCATCGCCCATCTTCTTTGCAAATATCGATTTTTTCAAGAGAAAGCTGGTGGAAGCCGTAAGTACCACTTCCTTCTCTTCTCCTTTCGGCTGTTCTCCTTTTAGCATGAAAACAAACACAATGTCATTTAATGGAGAGACAAGTGTCGTATCTTATCGTCAAAAGTGTTTCTGTCTGGTTTGGGAAACTTCATCCAGACCAACTCGTTGTCTTTTCAGGTTGGATTTAGCCCACTGAGAGTCCTGAGAAAGAGGAATAAGGCACTGAGGATGATCCGGAAAATGCTGAAGAAAGGAGACCTGCAGTGGTCCCCGGTAAGACAACAAGTTATGACTCAGTCACCGTCGCTGTCCCTCAGTTTGGATTGCACTACCAAGGTGGCAGGCTGACAAGTGGAGAAAGTCATTTCCTCAAAATAGATGTGTTTATTGCAAAGTGCTTATTTGAGGATAAAGTAAGGAAAATGTACGGTGCCACGTTTTTTGTGCCATCACAGAAGGGCTACCTGAACACATCATTCGGATCTATCGATGAGAAGGAGTATGACAGTAACCTGGAGGAGCTGGACCTGCCCACTGACTTCAAGGACCTTCCCGTCCGGATCGACTGGAATGCCGAGCTCCCCGCCAACATCATTGTCCCCAGAGTGGATCTCCACAGTCTGATCCTGGACTTCGCTGCCGTCTCTTTCCTGGACATCTCGGCTCTGAAGGAGCTCAAAACTGTGAGTTTGAAAGGAATAGTTTGACATCTTGGCAAAATCACCTGTTGCCATAATCATTGTATTAATATGATTTGTAATATGAGGTACAGTCCCTTTATGAGATGTTTTGATCTGGGGGGCTGCTCAGTGAACCTTCCTCAATCAAAACTCATTAAATTCACAATCCAACGGCTCTAAAACATTTCTGTGGAAAAGTTGCACCCTTGCACATTCACCACAATGTGATATAATAATGTACCATTATGTAAAATTACAACACATCAGCACAGCAAATACTTAAAAGTACCCTCTTGGGTAAACCACTAGCGGAGTGACACAGTGCCACCTCAAACAGTGCCATCACTTGGTTCCTGGCTTAAATAAATGCGTTACTGGGTCTTAGTTAACCAGGAACTTACGCTTGCAATCCACCAAAATCCACCATGATCAGACATCAGCTTCTTCTCAACAAACGTTTTGATGACGGCAGTGTCTGGGCTTAACATGTGTTTTTGGAATCACTGGTATGGTACTTTGGTACGGTGAATGTGTATGTCACAACTTGTCCACGTGGGCTTTTTTTTTTTTTGGAGTTGTTGGATTGTGTATTTGATTAGTTTTGAAGGAGGGAGAGGAGTGATGTTCAGTTCCATTCTGTAAGTTTGCTTTCTCTGCTCTCAGATCTCAAAACTAGCTACTGATAATTGATTGGGAATTTACATACTTTTATGGCTATCAGGCAACGTGCATTTTTAAGGCAATATGGAAATTTGCCAAAAAATGTTGAGCGATCATTTTAGGAATTCACTAGATTTTGCAGTTTTACAGTTTCATCATTGTCCCATTTCTTCCCCCACACAGATATTAAAGGAGCTAATCCGAGTTGAAGTTCAGATCTACATTGTGGCTTGTGATCGTAAGTGTGAATTCACAGTGCTTGAGCTTGACACTGTGTTTCTTCTTTTCTGAATGATTTTGACATTTTTTGCTATATAGACACCTTTTTTTTTGTTTTCCAGAATCAGGATAACAAAAATGTTAGATACAGTCAGACAAAAACATGCAAACCTAAACCGCTTAGCTGTAACGTAACCGCATTGATCAGTATTACTATAGCAGCAGCTGTAAGCAGGTGGTCTATTTGTTTTAATGGTGAAAAGAAAAGGAAGAATAGAAAACAAGTCTTTTCAGCACAGGCGGTACTCTGCTGTGTCAAAGTAGGGTTTGAAAAAGCATGAAGCACCTTCCTTTGTATTGACTGGTGTCTAACCACAGAATACATCCTGGAGAAACTGCACCACTGCTGCTTCTTCGATGATGAAGTTCAGCCGTCGATCTTCTTCCTGACACTTCATGACGCGATGCTGCACATCATGGAGAAACACCCGCAGTCTGCAGAGAGGAAATCAAATTACGACAAGGTAACGGCTTCAGTTTTGTCTTTTTGTTTTTTGTTTGGACCTGTGAATTGCAGCATCATAACAACAACAACAACAACAGCAAAACTTTTTAATTCATTTTTTGTTGTATTGCAGATCTCAACGTCATTCACTGTTCACAACCCTGAAGGCAATTTTTGGAGAAATGATCGAAAAGTATGTACTTACTTAGGTCCGACAGACAGACAAAACCTTAGTATGATTATTACAGAATGGACTGAGCGATTTTTCAATAATCAACAACAAAATCTGCTGACAAAGTCTAAAATCTACCTGACCAAAATCTACCTGACAATATTTGCCATGTTGACGGTATTCTGCATCTTCTAGTCTGCTCCGTGTCCTTGCACCCAGACATGGACTGACACACAACTTGTTTTCTTTCGTCCCTCAGGGTTCAGATCCCGAGTGCAAGTTGTGACGCACAAATGGAAACGTTTCAACAAAACACCAAAGAATCAAAGACAATGTCAACGTTTTACACTTGAAAAATTAATTTTGCTTCACAAATCATTATATTTTATACTTCTGACAATCTAAGTTTACACTCAAAAGAAATGCTGTTTTTATACTGTACATAGTGAATTTATAGAAGTTTAGGTGCAATGTATTTGTTTGAATGTTGTCTTTTTTTAATATTAATGTCAAACTTCTTGTTTTTGGGACTGTCAACAATGGTTTATGTAGCTTATGACTGAAATAAATATTTGTCAATATCAATATATGACGCATTGGATTTCCTTGTATCCATCTAATGGAGCTAATATTCGTGGAGCCATAAATCTGATATCAACACAACATTAAACACATCACATGATGCACGACCAGTGAAGAGGGCAGATGATTGAACAGCACACGTCTCATGTTTGTAGTAAAAATTCTTTCACCAAATTGTGCTTTGTTTTTATGAGCTTTAAAAATTCCACGGTGAATGATTGGAACCAAATGAAGTAACTAATAAACTGTCAAACTGAAGGTCAATCCACCAATTCCACTTTTTAAGGTGTGTGAAGTTATAGTGACGTAGTATGTAGTTATAAGTTCGAGTAGAGTAGTTAAGTAGTATGTTATTTTTCAACAAAACAGGGCTTCTCAAAGTGGGTGCTTGGAATTTTCCTGTCAGACTTCACTAAAAATGACATTCTTCAGAACTTTGAATATTTTAAGAGGCTGAAAAATCAAAATGAAAAATGGACAAATGGGTGTTTTCAGCACTGAGAAAAAGTACAAGAGATTAGTTTTCAAGTAACTATCATACTGTTGTTGTTTTATATTGTTTCTTCATTGTAACACAGTTTGCACTTAAAATATATTTTTACATTTGAATGATGATACATGTTGATACAGACCAATGCAGATACAGACTTTTTATTGTCTCTTTCTCCTGTCACGTTCTTTTCTCATAATTCAATTGCTCCCCAGCTGACCACAATAAATTTTTTTGGCGTGGGATTGTCAGGGCTTGTCTTGTTTATGGGATGGAAGTGACCTATAATTTTATTGTCACCTTTAAACCTATGGGTCGTGTTGTGGTAGCTGGGATTGAGGAAACACAGGGACTAGAAGTAGAAAAAAGCGAGTTTGCAACTTCTATTTAGCAATGCTGAAATTAACTTTTCAGTTAATTCAGTTAAATTTTTTTTGTTGTTGCTCAAAATCAGTCCAAATATTATAAAAAAAAAAAAACCTCGCCCAATAATTCAGCATGAATCGAAGTGGGTCACGCGACTCAAGGAAATGGGACAACATAAAAACAATAAATTGGAAAAATGTGTTAATGATTGAACACAGTTGAGATAGCGCAGACAAAACCAACGGGATGGATTGCAGATTGACCAATTAGGAGCACACGCTCGCTGGACGAGGAGGCACTGAGCAGTTTCCTTAAGGTGCCCGTCTTCAGAGCCTTTCTTCCCGTTGAAGCGGATTCCCTCTGAAAGTGTGAGGATGGCGACTATGAGGAAACATTATTCTGTGAGTAGGCCTGTGTACTCCGAGGACAGCTTCGCCGAGGACCACGAGAAAGTCCTCAGGCGGCGGAAAACCACTCTGGATCATGTCAAACAGTATTTGACGTAAGTAAATGAGAGTTATCTTCAACTCTGAGTTGACCTCGGTGATTGCAAATGAATGTGCGTATGAAAGCACTCTAAATGGTTTGTTTTGAATGCAGCTGTGATTCCAAGCGCGCCAAGAACGCAGTGCTCTCGTTCCTACCCATCATTGGCTGGATCAAGATCTACCGGGTGAAAGAGTGGCTGCTGGGTGACGTGGTGTCTGGGATCAGCACTGGGCTGGTGGCTATAATGCAAGGTGAGCAGTGCTTCTACGACCAATATCTAGATAGATAGATAGATAGATAGATAGATAATCTATCGAAATGATAGATCATCTACGCTGTTGCAATACAAAAAAAAAGAACTATACAGTCATTACAAGAAAGAGTCAACTGAATTTAAATAGAACAAACAAACAAGAGCAAGATGTCCAAAAGGCAATGGTTTAATATAGGGAAATCCAGGGTATGCTAATCATGCTGTATGAGTGAGATATTCTCAGTGTTAACTCCACAAAACTAACACTGTCACACAGTTTTTGATTGAAACTATGCCGTCACTTAACTTGACACCAACGCCAAATCACCAAATTCCTGCAACAAAACTATACTGCATGTTGTTTTTCCATCTACATGTTGCTCTATTTGAAAGAAAGAAAAAAAAAGGTCACGTGCAAGTACACAAGGAACAGGAAATACTTTAAGGAAGTATGGATTTATGGGTAAATGTTTTTATGGAGCTACATATCCCAAAATTTCCCTCATAAACTAATCCAGCACACGGAACACTTATCACATTTATCGTAAATAACAGTGTTTGACCCAATACGTTGTATCATCAGTCAGACAACAGCGATTGATTTATGGTGTATTTATTTGTCTAAAGAGACACAAGCTGAGGATTTTGAAGAATCTTTACTTTTTGACGATGTCGGAAATCCTGTTTGATCTTCTGCTGCAGTACTTCATCATGTAGCAGTGATGGCACTCAGTTTGAAACATATGATTCATTTGACGGTTTGACATTATGAAAGACTTGAAATGATCATGATTTGATGTGTTTTGTGTGTATCATTTTTGTTCAGAGATAGCAACATGTGACGCATCGCAAAGCTAAAAACAGCACTCGCTCTTGTCCTGCGGTCTGTAGGACCTTCAAAATGTAAACAGTCTTTATGTTGGCGAAAAACATTTTTAAGGTCTGCAAATATGGTTTTATAAAGTCATTTACTTGGGGAAGAATGCATTTTTTTCTGACTTCAATTCTGCTTTTTGTGGACATGTACAGGCCTGGCTTTCTCCCTGCTGGCCTCGCTGCCTCCCAGCTACGGCCTCTACACTGCTTTCTTTCCCATGTTAACATACTTCTTCCTGGGTACTTCCAGACACATCTCCGTTGGTAAGTCCCCGGAAGCGGCAGAGTAGTGTGTCGTTTTACTTTGTGCCATAATAAACCCATGTTTATAATCCAAGGCGGATCAGCAGTTTGAAAGCTATAAAAAAGAAATCAACACAATCAAAACACCGATTGAGCCTCCTGCTCTTCAAATGGTCACATGACATGTCCCATATACAGCTTTTTCATGTACATGCTTCCACCAGGCAATAAAACAGGTTTCTGTCATAAAACATACTTGAAGAGTCAAGGAATTCTCTGAACGTTATCAATTTATCACACGCAGAGATAAGATCGAACGATATGTCTTCAGAATGTTTTTCGCCCAAACCTTTGCTCCAACCCTGTATGCAGGGTCATTCCCAGTCCTGAGCCTAATGATTGGCGCTGTGGTGACCCGCCTGGTACCGGAGGAAAACTTCACAGACATGACAGAGATGAACCAGCAGAGAGTCATGGTAGCCTCCTCTATGACCTTCCTCGTGGGCATTTTCCAGGTAGTTTTTTTTGTCCCTGTAAGGTCAGTGTAAGGTGAATGTGAGCCCTTTTAAAAGACCTTTCATTCTTTCCTGCAGCTTGCCATGGGTCTCCTCCAAGTGGGCTTCATTGTTGTGTACCTGTCCGACACTCTGGTGTCTGGCTTCACCACAGCAGCAGCCATCCATATCCTGGTTTCCCAGCTTAAGTTCATTTTGGGATTGGACGTGAAAGGCCTGAGTGGGATTTTGTCCCTCATTTATGTAAGTTCAGAAAGGTTGTATGGTGGAATGAATTGCTCCGAGTTTTGATACTTTTCATTTCCAGAGAAGGAGACAAGTTAATTTAAAAAAGAAACAAAAAAAAAGCCAAACAAGAGAACCCTGTAACTACTCACAGTTTTGTGCAATACAACTGAATCCACTCTGATTAGTTCGGATGAGCCTAAAGCACCTGGGATGGAAATATACAATCTCGTCAATCTTTTTTTTTTTTTTTTTTTTTAAATACAACACACCTCCTCAGTTGCCAGGTGTTATAAAGGTAACCAAGTTTTCCAAAACCAGAGGCCCTGACCATAACAATGTCAACATAGGTTTCTAATCTTAAGAAGTGGCTTTAAAGCAAAGTCCTATCTTTAATAAGACAATTGGCAGTGGTGGTTTTTTACAGCCGTGGCACTTGCAGGTCTTGAGGGCATGGCATGGTTTTATAACTGCCAACAGTATTATACCTTTCACTGTCAAATTGCACGCTGGCGGCTTGCCCACTTCCGTGTCACTCCAGTAAATCTACGAAGTGCAATGTGCCATTTAAATGGACATAGCTTCCTCCTTCCTCCTCCTTCCCCAAAGTGACAAGTGTTTCCTTTCCACAGACCCTTGAGAATGTCTTCGGCAAGATCACCGGTACCAACATCTGCGACCTGGTCATGTCCATTGTGATCATGGTGGTGGTGTTCGTTGTGAAGGAGCTGAATGACAAGTACAAAGCCAGGCTGCCCGTTCCTATCCCCATAGAAGTGATCATGGTGAGGCGAGGCGTTCCATCGAAGGGGGGGGGGGGGTCACATCTTGTTCAATACAATAAACCTCATTGAAGGGGGATCAAATGTGACAAAGCTTCATAAACCTTTGTGTGATTTGATATTTGAGTCAGAACTGACAAGATGGTTGATGGTGTGTGTTCAGTAATGTTTTAGCAACGCAAACAAAATATCACCCTCATTCTTGTTTTTGTATCAAAGTTTGGGGTATCACTATAAACCCCTTTAAGTACTGTTGTCTGGATTTTAACATGGGTTCCATTCTTGGGTTTCCTGTCTGGTCACAGACTGTTATAGCTTGTGGACTGTCCTATGGCTTCGACTTCAAGCAGAAGTTTGGCATTAACATTGTTGGGAAAATGGTTCAAGGGTAAGTACTGAATGCCACATGTATAATAGTAGATGTACGTCCCCTATCAGGTAGTAGTACAGGAAATACTTTTGAATTAATTGATATGCCTTACTTTGTTGATTGAGTTAATCACCACACTAATACTGACTGTACCATGCCTGTATGTGGCTGGGTGGTTGGAGAGCTGTTTGCTCAGCCATCGTGTTCTCATTACGTTTTGACTTTGTCCTCTCCATTATTATTAACTTTTAGAAACAACGCAAATGAATTGTTGAATCTGTTAATAGTGTGACTATTTGTCAGACAATCAAATATTTGCAAAGAAACAAATTACCGGGAGAGGAAAGCAGAAAGCCCTTTGTTTAATTTTTAACAACGTCTCTCATTTTTATATGGTTCTACATCATGTTAAAACATGGAATTTGGATTATATGCGTTGAAGTAACTATAAAATATTTGTCGTTAAGATTAAATAAAAAAGAAATCATAGAAGCTGAAATACACAAAAAGGACCCTATAAACTTCCACACGACAATAAAGTTTTGTACTAAAAGTACATAACTTTATTGCGGCATCACACACGAAATGTTGCATCCCCGTGTTTTAGGTATGAGGCTCCCATTGCTCCGAGTTTGGACGTCTTCCGGGAGAGTGCAGCCGAGGCTTTCCCTACAGCCATCGTAGGGTTCGCTGTGGCTTTCTCAGTGGCCAAAGTCTATTCCATCAAACACGATTACACCATCGATGGCAACCAGGTGAGAACACAAGCTAACGTGGCCAGTTACCAATACAAAGCAAGACATGGGTACAGACATCTTTGGATGTCATAAATTTACTGGAGAAATTTGAATTACAGTTATATTGCATGTTGAATATTAAATATCGTTAAGAAAATAGACTTTTATTCTGACTTTAAATTACCCTAATTGACAACCAGCACCGAATGAAGGTGTAATATTTGACTTGAAAAGAAAGTCGTAACTAGCAGGTAGTAATTCTTCTTTTCTGCAGAGCGGTAATTGGACTTGACTCTTTAAACCTCTGCAGGAGCTGATTGCGTTCGGGGTGAGCAACATTTTCGGAGCCAGCTTCAGGTCTTTTGCAGCCAGCACAGCACTCTCCAGGACAGCGGTGCAGGAGAGCTCTGGAGGCAAAACACAGGTCAGAGGTCAACGGCCCGCGTTTACGACAAACCATCTGTTCTTCTCCGCCTCCAAGTGACGACGAGTAAATAGTACATTGTGTCCAAGTGGATTTATGATAATATCCCCTTTTTACAATCTGTTCTTTTATGGAAGTGTGTCCCTCCTCCCTCTGACATTATAACCTTTTTATTCTTTTAAAACACATGCAGGTTGCCGGACTGATCTCGGCACTGATGGCCATGATTGTAACTATGTGGCTTGGCTTCCTGCTGGAGTCGCTCCCCACGGTAACAACGCTCACATGTTTCACACGTGGCACAAAAAGCAAGCAATGATTACAACATGTATGCGTGGAAAAACTGTGCGTCATCAGTGGATAGATCTACAGTATATAGAGCAGCGTTTCTCAATTAGTGGGTCGCGAGCGACTTCGGGTAGTTGCCGGACACACAATTCAATTCAAAAATTTCAACAATTTATTTCCATGACATGATAGAAATTATAGACTACCATTTTTAATATTGTGGAATAAATTTGAGTGCTGTGGTATGAATTTGGGTCGCGATGTCATGATACAGAAAAAAAATGTATGTCCTGAGACTCCACCAGTTGAGAAGCACTGATATAGAAGCATGTGTTTTTTATTTGGATTTTTTATTTTTTTATTACTCACCCACCGCACTTGACTTTACTCCAGTCTGTCCTGGGCGCCTTGGTCGTGGTCAACCTGAAGGGCATGCTGATGCAGTTCAGAGAAATCCCATACTTGTGGAGAAGGGACAAACCCGACTGTGTGAGTTCAAATAGCGTCCTGCAGAAAAAAAGAGAGATTGCACTGTATTTATATTTACTCAGGCTTCTTACCGAGTCCAATCTATTTTGTTCATAATGCAAACCTTACACTCTTGACTTCCTGCATGTATTGTTTGTTGTCTTCAGCTGGTTTGGGTGGTGACTTGTCTTGCTGCCTGCTTGCTTGGACTGGATTTCGGCCTGGCAGTGGGTTTGGGAATAGAGCTGCTGACCGTCATCTTCAGAACACAATTGTAAGCTGAAATTACCTCATATGTGTTTCTTGCATTCAAACAAAGGTCATAACAGTAATACATGTGGCCATAGAGACTGGGACAAGTAGGTGCTGTATTTTTTTTTAGCTGGGTCTAAAACATGCTGTAATACAGGGAAGACAATTCTGTGTCATCGGTCACAGCAACATAGTTTGCAACCACACAAAAGATGTTGAAAGTCCATAATGTCAATATTTCAAGGTCTAAAACATGCCAGAGATGAGAGATTTAATCTATAAGATTCACTGATGATCAAGCAAAGATTGTAATTTGTAAGTTTTTTGTTGATCAAAATTAGTTTATCCAGTTAAAGTTGACCAACTTTTGTTGTCAGAGCCACTCAGCTAATGTTTTCAAATGTATTTCAGGCCTCGTCAGTTATATCCAAATATAAAAAGTCTATATTTTACCTCTTTTGCATTTCTCAGTGGCAGGGTGTGCTAGAACACACGCTTCGGGAAAAAAAATACATCAATGACATTAAATTGAATTTAAAAAATCAGAAAAGTTCTGAAAGTTTGGGTAATATGGGGACTATAGGGGGAAAATGTAATTATATCAGTTATATTACATTTTTCTGGTTTATTTAGTCTTTGCGCTTGTTCGTCCCTCTACGTGCACCATCAAATTGGCAAGCAATGAGCAATTCAACACCACGGATAACAATAATAATCTGCTTAATGATGCAGCGAGTAAAAGTGAAACAAAAATGGAGGCGCTGGTCTAAAGGTGACTTAATAATCTGCAACAGAAAGTTCAACTAGCCACAGTTCCAAAACATTCCCGGTTAGAAACTAAATAAATGAATTCCCTCTTAAACATTACACTGTGTGAACCTTTTAATGCTGTTTACCTCCCTCTCACACCAAACGGGGTCTAACCCTCTCGCTGTCTGTCTCCCCAGCCCTCGCTGCGCCGTCCTCGGCAACATCCCCGGAACCGAACTCTACAAGGATCGCAAAGATTACAAAAATGTCAGTGTGCTTTGGCCCAAATGTCTCGTTTGTCGTTGTCTCGTGATTTTATTTTGTTCCTCAGCATCGCAACGTTTCTGTTCACAGATAATGGAACCATACGGACTAAAAATCTTCAAGATACCCTCGCCCATCTTCTTCGCCAATATTGAGTTCTTCAAGGACAAACTCATCGAGGCTGTGAGTATACAGTGTACCTGCGCCCACCGCTGCAACAGTTGAAATTACTTAAGCTTTAGATTTTAAAATAGATATATTTATAGAGAAAATGTTGGGCATTTATTTGACAAGACACACAATTCAGTTCAATAATTTCAAGTTGAGTTGAGAACCGCTGGCTTAGACGGCATGTAATCAATTATCATTTGGGTTTCTTATGTACAGGTTGGATTTAAGCCACTCAGGATTTTGAAGAAGAGGAACAAAGCTCTCAGAAAGATGAGGAATTACCTGGACAAAAGGGACACTAGTAGCTCAGAGGTAAACGCTTCAGCTTCTCCTTGAAGTCGCTTCGTTCAAATGGGTCGGAAGTTGTAAGTCTCTCTATCTCTCTACATTTGCCGAAACAGAGAGACTTGGCGCTCGGTTCCCTGAATATTGATCAGCTGCATCTGCCCACTGACGTGAAGGACCTTCACTTCCGGATGGACTGGAACGCTGATCTTCCAGCCCACATCAAGGTCCCCAGGGTGGACATCCACAGCCTCATCCTGGACTTCTCCACTGTCTCCTTCATCGACATCTCCGCCGTGAAGGGACTGAAAATGGTACCGAATTGCCATTTCGCCACGTTGTATCACTAACATCCCGAAGTTCAACGCTAATTCGCAAATTGTCCAACCTACATGTTAAACAGGGGTAATGGTAGTAGGAAGTTACTTGCTTGGTCTGCTTTAGCGTGAATGAGGCTATTTTTGAACAACATTATGAATGTCACATTTTCAAACGTTGGAAATGTGGGATGTTCTTGAATGCATTTTTATTTTATTTTATTTTTACAGGCACTGAAAGAGTTCATCCATATTGATGTGGAGGTTTACATTGCGGCTTGTGATGGTGAGTTCCTCGCACACCTCAGCCCGGCAACAGCTGTGACCTGTGAAATGCCGACAATGATCAATCAATCAAAATCCTCTTGTGCTCAAAAAAAAAGTGTACGTCCTGGAGAAGCTGAGCAGCTGCACGTTCTTCGACAACGAGCTTCAGACCTCCATGTTCTACCCGACCGTACACGACGCCATGCTGCACGTGCTGTCCAAACACGTCCCGGAAAAAAACAAAGACACGATTGTAAGGATGCACCACTCGCTGACATTCTCCTTAGATGAATTGTGTCTGTCTGTCTGTCTGTCGGTTTATAATAAGGTCAAAAAAGAAAAAAATGACATGGAACGAGAGTACAACTTGACTGAAAATTTGTTTACAAGCTTCTGTATTAAAAAGAAAAGTCCCAGTGTTAAAGGGGGGAGAGGGTGGATAGAATGAAGACTGTGGGTCAGAGTGCTTATTATAGTAAGTCAGTGGATTACACTGGGTTACAAAAAAAATTCAATAATAGACATTGATTAATTTGATTTGATTTGATTTGATTTATTTATTTATTTCAAACATGTAAAGAAGGAAAGAGAATAAAAAGGAAACAAAACCTAAACACACACACACACAAAAATAAATAAATAATAATAATAATAATAATAAAAAAAACAGCAAGGTAAGAATAAATAAGCAAACACCAGTGAAATATACAAGCGAATAATATTGCTCATGTTCGAAAAGGGGTAGGTAGAAGTATAAACTTATATATACCTACCCTTGGACTCAAATAAAAATACAAACTTATGAACTAAATTAAGTTTGTACAACAGAAAACAACATAAAACAACTTTAAAAGGTCTCAATAATTATAATATAGTAGTGCAAGAATTCTTCCGTATGAACACTGGAACAATAATATAATATAGATGTATAATAATAATAACAATAATAATAATAATAATAATAATAATAATAATAATAATAATAATTAATCAGTTTACAATATTATTGTACCTACAGAATCTGATATTTTTTATATTTAATCTTAAATAGTCCCAAGTTTGGGCTTTCTTTAACGTCCAAACCCAATCTGTTCGACTGAAATACAAAAACTTCTTTTGGTTGTGCGGATTGTGCGAACGTTTAAGTTAAATTGTCCCCTAAGCCTGTAACTCCCATCTCTATCAGAAAACATTTGTTGAAAATTATTAGGTAACATATTATTCCTCACTTTAAACATTACTTGTGCAGTTTTATATTCAACTAGATCAGAAAATTTGAGAGTTTTAGACCGAATAAATAACGGATTAGTGTGTTCTTGAAAGTGTGCATTATGGATAATTCTGATGGCTCTCTTCTGTAGAATGCACAGTGCTTGTAATGTGCTTTTATATGTATTTCCCCATATTTCAGAACAATAGTTTAGGTATGGTAGCAGTAAAGAAATATATAAAATAAGAAGTGATTTACCATTCAAAAAGTACTTTGACAGGACTGCAATGCATCGAGATAATTTAGCGTCAATTATGACCCCCAGAAACTTTATTTTGTTTACTCTCTCTCTAAGTTAACGCCTTCTATCTGTACTTTAAAATGATCCCTTTTATTATAATTTCCAAATATCATAAACTTAGTTTTATTTAAATTTATTGATAACTTGTTTTTTATCAAACCATTGTTTTAATTTACTAATTTCTATTGTTATTATTGAAAGGAGTTGCTCTAGATTTTCTCCAGTGACCAGAATATTAGTGTCATCAGCGAAAAGGACAAATTTTACTAGTTTGGATATATAGCAAATATCATTTATATATATATATGTATATATATATATATATATATATATATATATATATATATATATATATATATATATATATACATATATACATATATATATATTAATTAACGCCGGTCCTAAAACTGATCCCTGTGGGACACCACACACCATATCCTGGTACTCTGACCTTTGACCATTCATCATAACAAACTGCTGCCTTTTCTCTAAATAACTCCTTACCCAATTCAAAGCTATCCCCCGTATTCCGTACTGTTCTAAGGAAGTACATGTAAATTGAACATTACATCGTCATTGTGCAAATTCATTATTATGGGCAGCTGTTATGGGCTCAGTTGGTTGAGCAGGCTGCAAATTGATGATCGATGGGTTGGCGGTTCAAATTCCGGCTCCAACTGTCCACATGCTGAAGTGTCCTTGGGCAGGACTGAACCCTAATTGCTCCCAATGGGCGAGGCAGCGCCTTGCATGGCAGCAGCCACCCATAGGTGTATGAATGTGTGTGTGAATGGGTGAATGAGAGGCCTTTGTAAAGCGCTTTGGGGTACCGTGAAGGTGCTGGAAAAGCGCTGTATAAGTTTCTTCTGGAACAGTGGACGAATCTTTATTTAAACATTTTTTATTGTAGTTTTCAAATTTTCAAACAGTGACAACTAGTAATGTCTAGCAAAACAGAAAGAACGGTACAGCGACATTGTGTCAACAAATCTCCAAAGCAAACCCACTCACCATAACTGCAGAGAAAGAGAGGGGGGGCAAAGATAGCTGATATGGAGCTAGGGAGGACGGCCTAGCCGTAGGCGCCACCTATGGTATCAAAACTGTTTTGCCCCAAAGGTGTCAATTTAGAACATGACCAGAACATGTGGCAGTGAGTAGCAGGGGACTGATTACACCTACTACAGGCATTGCTAATTGTGGGGTAAATTCTGGCTAATTTTGCATTTGTATAATGAATTCTATAAAGAATCTTACATTGAATCCGGCCATGTCGAGCGCAGATGGAAGAAGAGTGGACTAAGTTTAGACCCGATGACCATTGCTGAGCCGAGAACACGATTGACAGGCCATTCTCCCATGCAGTCCTAACTAGATTGAGAGGTATTTCTTTTGTTTGGGGTTCACTGCTAATAAGGTGTCCAACAGAGTTTCAGGGGGCCAATTGGGGAAGTGAGGAAAGTTCTTTTTGACAAAGTCTCTAACTTGGAAAAAACAAAAAAGGTGGGAGCCTGGCAAGTGAGTTTGATGAGAGCTCTGTGAAAGACAAAAAATGCCATCTGTGTAAAGGTCTTTCATACTGATGATACCTTCACTTTTCCAAATTTTGAATGAGGTCCATGGTAGATGGTCTAAAGGTATGGTTTTTAAAAAGTGGGGAAAGAATAGAGGGGCTCTGTAGTCCCAAGTTCTTCCTGAGTTGGCTCCATATTTTCAGTGAGGCAGAGACAATTGGGTTTGCTCTCAAAGAGGATAAAGGGAGGGGGAGCTGGGAGCAAATGGCAGACTGTACAGAGAGGTGTGAAGTTTCCTTTTCCAAATGTGCCCAGGCAGGGGGGGAATCGCAAGTATCGTCCAACCAGTGTAGAATTTTCTGCACATTAGCTGCCCAGTAATATCTCCTAAGGTTAAGAAGTGCAAGGCCACCATCGCTTTTGGGGGATTGCAATATTGCCTTTCGAATTCGAGCCGGCTTATTTCCCCATAAGAATTTTGATATTGTCCCATCTAATTTATCGAAGAATGATTTAGTAATGTATACGGGGATGTGTTGGAAGAGGTAGAGAAATTTGGGCATAACAACCATCTTAATCAAGTTTATTCGACGTGCGAGAGATAATGGTAAGGTGGACCAGGGATCAAAGTCTCTTTCAGTCTTTTCAACCAACGGCCGAAAGTTTGCATTAAACAATTTGGACATAGAATCTGTGATCAGTGTGCCTAGGTACGGAAAGCCATCATCAGCCCACTTAAATGGAGCTATAGAGTGGGGGAGCTGCTTAGACAATGAATTGCTTGGGAATAACTCACTCTTATGAGTTTAGCTTGTAGCCAGAATATGCACTAAACCGTTCCTGGGTATTAAAAATCACCGGTAGAGGTAGTTGGGTCAGTGGAGGAATCTTTGTCACTGATGTTAGGAAGTTCTCCAATCCATTTCATCACACTGAGCTACAGGACAATTCAAGATCAGGATACTTGAGGCTGCTTCGGTTCTTTCTGGTGATCCCAGTCACATCACTAGTGCAGAAGTAGCGGGCAGTGACATGGTTTGTCGGCTCTCTTCAAACCATGGGAATTCCAAACTTCAGACAGTCTTCATGACTTGCATACTATGTGTGGCACCCAAGCTTTATCCCGGTCCCCAAGTTTAATACCAAAATAAGCATAGTAAGGATGCTTTATGAAACTTGTGACTAGATTCCTGTTAGGAACAATGGTGTATTCACTGCAGATGTAGCAGAATATGTCAGGCATATTTTTGCAAGACCTTCTAGTCAAAGCCATTTCATTCACTTGTAACATTAACAAAAAAAAACAACAATTAGTCATAATTGACTAATTGTTTTTTTTTTACACTATATTGCAAAATCTTCAGATTTCGTTGATTGCAAAAAATATCAAAGAATTTTTCATCATATACGTGAAAATACCTGTACATGAACACAAACGTCGAAAAACAAATATGTAGCGTAGTTCAGAAAGTTGACCTGACTGAGCATTTGGATTTAGCACATCAAAATTATCCTTAATCAGCTTAAAAAAGTGAAACAATAAATTTGGTGTTGACCAGTGTTATTGGAATGATGTGGAATATGGAAACGGATTTCATCGGGGCAGTTTTCTCTGGGAAATGATCAAGCGCGACCAAAAATAAGAATGTTATGAACCACGAGGCCTTCAAGTGAAACAATTAGTCTCTGTATTTTTATCTGCTTTTGCAACTTTAACCGCTGTCCTCTTCTTCTTCTTCTGTTGCAGCACGCAGAAACCTCTCTCTAACAGATCAAGCACCTCTACCAGGACCCTTCACACCAGACCTTACAGATGCACCAAGAGATCTCGCACAGAGTCAAAATTGTATCAGCTCAAACTACAGCACTCACAGTACTTTCAATGTTTTTTTTTACATTCACAAATATTCAATTTGCTTTGTTTGAAAATTATCTGAGTTTTTATATTTCTTTTTATATCCTGTCACAGAGCTTGTTGCATATTCACACATGCAATGTAAAGTAATCAAACTGTACTTTCATGATTAAGGAAGATTAAAATGACTTTTTACAAGAAGTCTGTCCTGTTATTTATTCTAAGATATTTGGCATCTGCAGTCTAACCCAATTGCTTTTTCAATAATTGATTACTTTTGAAAATGCATCAGACATGCAAATGTCTCACTTAGGCAAAAAAAAACATCCATCCATCCATTTTCCATACCCGCTTAGTCCCGAGGTCAGGGTCATGGGGGCAAAAAACCCCAAAAACCCCTAATAAATATGAAACACAGAATCTCGAGTGTTTCCTGCAACAGGCTATGCGCCATGTTGCCGTCAAGTTTGATGAGCTTTTGAAATTGGATTCACATTTGTCATTTTCTCTTAAATGAGAAAATTTCTCTCAAGCAGAAAACTTCAACAACAATTCTGTCAGACAGCAGGGGAGCCAGACTGTCTTAAATGTATCTGGCCTCAAACCAAACAAAGCCAGGATGCACATCAGCCGTTAAAAATTTATTGAGACAGAGTTGTGTGAATCAGCCAACATATATACAGAAATATTTAACAACACGCCATTTCTTAAAAAACAAACAAAAGAAATCACTCCTGCTCCGCTCAGAGTCTGGTGTACGTTAAGCAGGAAGTTCAGAACACTTTACTAAAATGTGCAGGAACACATATTTCCTTTGGGCCGTTTCATCTCATCTCTTTTATCCTATGAACAAAGTCCTACATCCTGTCACCCCTGAGCTCTACGTCACATTATTCAGACAGAGTGGTATGGAACAGAATGACACAAGACAGACGGACTGCTGCGGCCCCGCTTTGCCTGCTTCCAGGCGGCAGTCGTCACTGGTAGTAGGGCCGGTAGCGGCCCTGGTCGGGGTGGTGCGGTCCGGGCATCTGGCCCTGCGGGGGGGGCCCCTGCATGCGAGGCGGCGCCGGCCCCCGGGGGGCGGGCCACATGCCGGGGCTGAGGCCCCCTGGCTGGTTGAACGGCGGGCTGAGGGTGCCCTGGTCTTCGGGGTACTGCTGCATGGAGTTGGGGTTGTAGTGGTGCGGGGGGGGCGGGGCGTTGACGGGGGGCCCGCCGTGCTGCGGCGGCGGCCCCGCGTGCGGGTGGCCCATGTAGGGCGCCATCTGGGCCATGAGGTGGCGCGGCGGTGGCGTGATGGGCGGCGGCGCCGCCGACATGGGCGGGGGCGGCGCCGCCGGGTTGTACACCATGTGCGGGGTCCCGCCCCCCTGGCCTGGGTGCTGCATGGGGTGGTTGATGGGTGGCGGCGGCGGCGGGGGGCCGAAGTGCTGCTGCGGCGGTGGCGGCGCCGGCGGCGCCATCAAGTGGTGGCCCGGGTAGTCGCCCGGGTGGTGGTGCGGGGGCTGGCCGCCCGGGTGGGGGGGGTCCCGGGAGGACGAGTCGTCCTGGATGGGCACGGTGATGAGGTTGCTGTGCTTGCGCGTGGTCACCGTGGAGATGCGGAAAGTCTCGGGGCCGAGGGCGCCGCCCGGCGGCGGCCCGTCGTGCGGGCTGGGCGGCGGCGGCCCGCCGTAGGGGTCGTGGGGGGGCCCGCCGTGCGGGTGCGGGTGCTGGTGCGGGTGGGGGCCCCCCAGGTGCACGTGGTTCTTGGCCATGTGGGGCTGAGGCATGCGGAAGCGGTCGGGCGCCACGTCAGGCACCGGCGCCAGGTGCACGGGCTCGGCCCGCGAGGACGAGGACGAGGACTTGGGCGCCCTCATGTGGCGGTGGTTGACGTGCGCCTGCAGGTCGCGCTGCGACAGGTAGGTGCGCTTGCAGCCCGGCACCACGCTGCACATGTAGAGGGAGCCGCGGTGGCACTGCTCGATGCGCTGCACCGGGTCGGTGCAGCTGTACAGGGTGAGGCTGGAAAAACACAGGACACAAAAGTCAACGGAGGAGGAGGAGGACGTGGATCACCGCAGGTTCGCACTCAAAGCAGCGCTGCATCGGCGCCGTGCCATCTCACACCAAGCGTTCAGGCGAGGACTGCGAGATTGCGCCACAGCGCAGCTAGTTTGGCGTGCGTTCAAAGAAAACAACAGTGAAAGAAAACTCTTTTGCCCGTCCCAACTGTGTCTCATGTATCGCCGTTTGTAAAAAAAGAAAAAGAAAATGAACAAAGAACTGCTGGCATCATATAAAACACATGCATTTTGTTCATCATCGTTTCAGATTTAAAGTGAAATCTGCTTTGATTTTGACGGCCAAACTGAACAGTGCTGCAGCCGATACATCACGTTTATGTTTCACAGTCAAATACAGCAGCACGTATAAAAACTAAATACAACACGTTGTATATTATGATGAAAATCAACAGGATCCACCGTGTTTTCCAATCATTGGCTTCCTGCCTGAACGACTGACGCCACTGCCGAGCGTGAAGCGTGAAAAAATAGAAGAGCCGGTTTTGCATCTGGTGAAAACTGCACAACCGCACACTGACTTTCATGGCCGGGGTCTGCAGCGGAGCTGCGGACCCACCTCAGACGCTTTCGGTGTGAATCGGGCTTTACTGATTCACCCACAGTGCTTCGATCACAACCTCACTCATAGGCAGCGATCCCGGGGAGAAAAATTTGGGCGGCTGCTTGCTGAGCAAGCAACTTTGGCCGAAAGTGAAGTGAACGCAGTGAACGCACTGCACGCACTGCGTTCATTTTCTCTGGTTTGCCAGGTGTGCCAGATTTCCATAGAAAACACAAATGGAAATGGAAATGGAAATGAGATCCAGGTGGGAAAAATCTACATCTACGACTCTCCTGCTGTTTTATTTTGTTTTTAGTTTAATTTTTTTTTACTGTCAATATTATTACTAATAATACACTATTTAAGCAGCAGGTTTCTCCTCGTGGTTGTGAGAATAAACCAGGGGTGGAAGCTTTAAGTGGGGCGTGAATGGGCAGCAACAACAGGTTAAAATAACAATGGGAAAATGCCAGCATTCAGAGGGCTGTGCCCTCAATGCGAACACACATCCTGAAAATAATGATAAGTTGATAAGGATTCATACTTGGATAGGAAGATGCAATCTGATGCAGAGCTTCAGTGTTGAAATTGATAAAAAACAAAAAAAGGTGCGGCAGTAAATTTGAAAAACAAGATATTGACACAGCAAAGAGTTGTGAACGAGTTCATTTTTGGAATCATGAACTCAAAATGTTGAACTATGAACAGAAAGTTTGTCGAAGGTTCATGTCGAATGTGAACTTGCCAAACACTGCCATCACTGGCGGGACTCATTTAATTTGTGCACCCACGGGCAAAAACATAAACCGGCGCCCGGTCACTGAATATTTCACAGAGGCCTGCAGTCACGCGCTCGCATACAAGTGTGTTAGACTTTGGGCTCCTGAACGTGCTGGGGAGAACTCACCCCGGACACATCTTGTCTCCTTTCTTCTCATGCAGCAGGGCGCAGTCGTAGCAGAAGACGTGCTTGCAGGGAATCTGAGGAGCCAGAGAGAGCAGAGCGAGCGGCGGCACGCGATCATTCCTCCGAGGCCTCCGTCAGCAGGACACCGGCCGTGTATTCACTCTACGTCGGCACATTGGCCAATGGGGAAATACTCACCATCCGTCCGTAAAGGTGGATGGGATGGCCGCATTTATCGCAAAAGTGGATTGGCACTTCGTCACGCTCGCCGATCAAATTCAGCTGTGGAAAGGAGACGGATGCGCAGGGAAAAGGCTTGGGTGAGACTCTGGCATCATTGGGCACAAGTTCCGTGCCTCGTGTCAAACAGAGACAATCATTTCTTTTCCATCCGCTTCACTCAGTCCTACCTTATAGTCCCAGTACATTTGCTGGGGGAATCTCCGCTGACCCGCAAACACGTCGCCAGCTTTCGCCCCGCAATCAAACCTCTCCTCTTTCTTGAAGCCAAAGTTATCTGTGACACAGGACATTGCAAATGCTTTGTCAAAAACACAAAAAAAGTCACAACGGAACAAAAATACATCCATGTACATTTTTATCTATTGACAACATTGTTGTGACCGCTGATCACCGTGCTTGCTGCATCTGCCGTCACAACTGAAAAGACACAAAATCGCTGCGGTTCATCTTGGCCGCACAGATACTAGCGCTCTCTGGTGGCGCAAAGTAAAAGTTTACGTGGCCGACCAGATACATGCAAGACGATGATGGCAGCAAATATCTCATCTGCATTCTAACGCCATCCTGACGCCACGTTGAGGTGGAAAAGTGGAGGAAGACTTGGATCCCAAATGACAGGACGTGTTTTTGCTATTTCTCCTGATATGCTTGAGCCAGTGTTGTTTTCGTTGACGATGACGTTGACGAAATTATTTCGTCAACGCCCCTTTTTGCAATGTGCGTTTTCGTTGACGAGACGAGACGAGACGAGACGAAAACGTTTGTGTTGCACGTAGGGTTTCCACCTCCTAGAATTTCAAATCCGGGACATCTCGGGGGTGGCGGGGTTCCGATTTCTCAAGTCTGCCGACGACGGGGGGCGGGGGCGTCCCCGAAATATACGGGACAAAGTGAAGTGCGTCCCGTATCAGTTCATTACGGGACAGGTTTTTTAGTTGCCAAATACGGGACAATCGCGTATTTTACGGGAGGGTTGGCAACCCTATCTAGACCACAGACGGTAATCAAATGAGGTTTTGCCTAAAAAACGGGACAAATTGTGTCTCGGGAGAGATTTTATTTTTCCCGGGACAGGTGGTGAAGAAAGAGAACAATTCTGGGAAAAACGGGACGGGTGGCTAGCTGCGTTGCTTCGACGGGCTAAAGTTAGTTGTTGTGTCATGTTATATGCTTTATTATTGCACGTCGAGCCTTATAGCCTTCAAGCTAAAGACACAAGGGTACATGAGTCACGTTACAGAGTTCCAGCCACAAACGTTGCACTGTCTTCCGTATGAAGATGACGTCAGATGCAAATCCTTAAACCTGATTTTGTTGCATGCAGTAAATAGCAGATACACAAGCTCACCATGCATCACGTTCGTAACACATGGTGAGCTTGTGTATCTGCTATTTACTGAGCAGTACACCAGTATGCCACTAAGTATAAATTCGGCTTTAGTTGACTGTGTTGGTGTCTATATTGTTTTAAAACAATGCTGAGCAGATGTTGGTCAATGTGCCTATTTCAATGACAATATCTGTTCAGATCACTTCATGATTGCACTTTTGATGGGTCTCAGAACTATTGGTGTGTGTGTGTGTGTGTGTGTGTGTGTGTGTGTGTGTCCTTCTGATTGCCTAGTGTTATATCTCTTTTTATCACTTTGTGATTGCAGTTTTGATGGTTCTCAAAAATAAAACAAAAGAAAGAATCTTTTGTCTCTTAACTTGTAGAGTATAATAATAAACAGATTCCATTCAATTGGGAAGTTTAGGCTAGAGAGATATCAATCTGGTAAGTGGTGGTAAGGAATGAGTTATTTTACAAAAGGGTTAGGAAAATGAACTGCTTTATGAATTCAATTGCACTTCATATGACCTGTCAAATTTTGTATTCAATGTAATTTTGGCCTTATTGATAAACATCTTTTAAAAAAAACTAACTCAACCTGGACCATATAACCTTGAGTGATTTCGTTGACAAAAAATTGACTAATCTATTTGAGTTTTAGTCGACTAAAACTATTAAGGATACAAAATGACTAAAATGTGAGTAAAACGAAGAAGCATTTGGTCCGAAAGACTATGACTAAGACTAAATCTAAAATGCCTGCCAAAAACAGCACTGGCTTGAGCTCCACAATCACACCGCTCATATCTTTAGTCTAGATCAGGCATGGACAAACTATGGCTCGGGGGCCCACGTGTGGCCCGCTAAGCTTTTAAATCTGCCAAACTTGAAGAAATTATATTCATAGTTAATAAGCAATGAAATGAATGCATTTCATCATTTTTTTCAGTATTTTAAGAGTCATTTCAATACAGAGCTAAACACTGCGGGGCTTCAAAGACACATATTTGGTTCTAACACTTTTGTTCATTTTCAATTGACATTAAAACACGTTCTCTACATATCCTGTGGCGCCTCTGTTAAGTGTTAGAAGCCACTGCGGCCCACCAGTCAAAAGGTTTGCCCACCGCTGCTCTAGATACATGCAAACCACCAAATGTAGAGAGAAAGGGTGTTGGAATTGGCGAGTCCAGCACTGACATGATATCCACCGAGAAGGAAGGGTGCTGATTTTTTTTGGGCCGTCACCATTGATTGAATTGACACTTGACAGCACCCAAGGACGCATGTTAGCATGCTCAGGGGTGTGCAGTGAGCTTACCATCTTCTCCGGGCTCAGGTTTAGGTGGTCTGCTGCTGGGTCTCTGGGTGCGGGGCGGAGGTTTACTCCTCAACGGCTGCTTGGATATGAGTTTGATGGGGATTCGTCTGCGAACATCTGGGCCACCCAAACTCCCAGAGCCGTCGCTTCCTTGAAGATCATTATCTGCTGGCACAAACAGCGGTGTTCACAGGCTGACAGTGCGACTCAGACTAATGAACACTCACGTGCCTCTTTATCATTTCAAGTTAATTGTATCTGGATAAAAACAAAACTAATACAAAGATTACTCTATAAATTAGCATCTTAGTTTATTTAGCCAATGTTTAGTACAGAACTGAAGTAGCCCTTGTGGGAAAATGCAATCTAACTGAATACTCAGTTTTGTTTTTACATTAATGTACAAATAATAAGACATCAACAAAGACAGCGTGATATGTGATGGTTGGCCATACCTGCCCACATAGTCACTGAGTCAAAAATCCATCATTTGGCTTGGAACATCACAAAAACCCTCGGGGTGGTGCTACAACGAACTGCATCCGAAAAACCACTCGCAGCTTTCAGTAACAGCAAATGCAACGTACGTGTCCCTTGAAGAAAACCGAAACCAACTTGTCTCGACCAATGATCTAATGACGGACGATAAACTAGCGGCTCTTCTTGAGACGATCCGGTTCGGAAAGCCTCGATAGCTTTGATGCTACGTTAGTCCACTAACTTAGCACGCGTCGTCCCCCCCGCTTCCCCCCAACTCAATCGCAGTTGTACAATCGCGTTAACAAATGTAATAGTAAACACAGTTTGATTAAATATGATTATGAGTATCAACTAAACTTGACAAATACTTGCCACAGCCCTGTGCGTGGCGTTCTGTGATCAACCTGAGAATGGAACGCAACTTTTGGCAGCGACAAACGCTGTTTGTGCACCGCTAACCTGTTTATAGCTAACAGCTAGCACTTAGCCGGAACCCTGGTAGCTTCAAGGCTGCTCTTGAAAATTACAGGCCGGAACAGCACATTTATTTACAGGGAGAATGGCCGATGGCGAAATATTACTCGAACTTATAATAACGACCACTCCGGTGCCCATTGTAGAATGTATCACAACAGCAGTTGGCTATCGTCGGCCTTCCCAGTCATTTGCTTACCGCTTTGGTCCATGTCCAACGAGCGAACGCAATGCATTATGGGATATATAAAGAGCGGTCTTGAAATGAGGTGACAGGAACGAGGTGAGGAAGGAAGGCAGGCGCATAACAGTGAGCCACGAAAGCCAAGTTCAGTGTTAACAAGTTTAAAAAAAACAACAAAAAAAAAAAAACAACAAACAAACAGTGAACGACAGAAAACTTTGATTGCACGTCATCGTGGACTGTGTGACTGTTTTCTTATAAAACAGCCACGAGTAACTGTTTAACTGTTATTTAAGAAAACTAATGTCAAAATGTTTTATATGCACAAATGTGTGTACGTAAAAAAAAAAAAAAATCACCCACAGATGTTGCACAAATCTGCAATATATCACTCAGATCGTGGTTTTAAGCGGCTTGTTTTGAGGAGACGAGGTGTAGGTAAGAATAAAAGAAAGAAAAAAAAACCCGCGTTTTCTCAACTTCCCAATTAAACGCATATTTTCAAGTTTACATCGTATGCCTTAGCTTGGTTTAATTGTTTCTGTAGTAATCTGTCCATGAATGACTGACAGTTAGGCCTTTGTATCCCTGGTAACCCCCCCCCCCCTAACTACATTTAGCAATAAATAACTAAATGACCGTAAATGACGACGTATGAAGAGGAAGTTATGTGTTTATTAATAAACATATCTGACAAAACAGATGACTGACGCCATCAAAACATCTCATACAATCTAACATGCCTTCCTTAGATTAGTCCTCGCGAGCAACGTCTTAAATCTGTAGTTTAAGGCGTCCAGTGGAGTGCAGCTTTTCTACACAGTGCCCCACACGAGCTTGAAGAAGAGACTTTAGCGGGGGGAAGAAAAAACAAACAAACAGAATTTGAATATAGCGTTACTAGATTGATGAAAGAAAAAAAGCACTTGTCGCAGTGTTCAACAGTCCTATGCTGAGCGCGTACTCCGTCCAAAGCCAATGCACGTCCATGTAGCTCTCGGCGCGCTCCCGTAAGCATGTCGCCATTTTGATTCGAAAAATATGACTGACTTTTTCCTGCTTTGCATGCTAAAGTTAGCCCCGCGTTTGAATTACTTTATGTGAGAGTGCGGGTCATAAACTCGATATCCATACTAGGCATTCGTAATGTTTTCGCATTGTAATTGACGCCGGTGAATTGTTTATTGGATAGAATTCACTGGCACATTTGATTAGCCGTTAGCTAAGTTGGGCTAGCTCCCAGTAGCCCGAGCTGTCGCCGACTGACCCTTCTTCAAAACAAATCACTTCGCTCACAGGCTCATGTATGTGAGCTAAGATAGCCAGCTAATACTTAGCCGAGCAGCTAGTGTCACAGTAGCGGGTTGCCTGACGAAAAACTCTCCGAACAGTTCAATACTGACGGAAGGATTAACGACATACTTTGAGGCAAAGGTAAGTTGTGGACGGAAAGACCGCAGAGCGTTCGAGCGGTTAGCTAACGGCAACTTAAACGTTCTGGTGGACTGCGTCGACAAAGTTGAACCCAAGTTGAAGTTTTAAGTTGGCTAACCGAGCACAGTACACGTTAACCGTTCGAGGCTAATTAGCTTGGGTGCTAATCGTGGGGGGAAAGAGGGAACTAACGTCGGTTACGTCGTTAACTAACCTAAAGTGCTTCGCTAACTCGAGTACGTGAGACTTGTAAATTGCCAGTTGACACTAATCAAGAAGCCGTTGAGTTTTAGCCGCAGTACTTGGACAAATAAACAGGTTAAGCTGTTTGGTCCCTTAACGCTAGTTAGTTACCACAACAGAGTTGCTAGGTTAAAACGTTGGACTCGACATAGATTACGGCAGTCTTGCGTTATTGACTAGCGTAATACACCCAAGCCAATGTGACTCTGCCTATGTTTTCGGCATTCGTAGTTTCGTAACAAGCATCAAATGTCGGCTACAGTTAGGTTAAACTAAGTAATTCCCCAACACTGCAGCCATTCGAAGATGGCAAGGCCAGCAGCTTTCGTGCGCGTTTTAACCAACTATATTTAACCGTATACGTTAAAACATTATTGTTCATAAGTGCAGATCTTGCAGAACACATCTTTAATAGCCAAAGGAAGAAATGCATTTACGATCCGATCAGCCCATGTGTATTGAGTACATATACATCTTAACAGCGAATTCTCTTTTTCCCCCTTTTTTCTCGCTGGTGGTGCCTCTACTGGAGTTGAAGTAAACAGAAATTTGAACTCTCACCGCAAGTCAGTTGATGTGCACTGCGTGCCAAGGCATCTTGGTCTCGTTTGTGTTTCTTTAGATACGCACCGGTATTTCTCTCATTGTTAAAAAAAAAAACAACAAAAAAAAACAGTCCCCGCAAACGGGCTACTATTCATTACAAAGTTTCTGTAAGATGGTGCCCGAGCTGGATCGTCAGTGGGCACTTGTTAAATCTGGGGGGGAAGTGTTTTGGATAAACATCAGCGTGGACACGGTCTGCTCGTAATGTGAAGTGAACGCTCGTGTTGAACTAAAGTAATCAACTGTGGATGCGCGGATAAAGAAGGAAAAAGAAGCGCAACAAACACCGGTTGTTTGTTAGAGGTGGAGTTTGACATGAAAACAATTCACTGTCATTAAAACACCGCTGCCCACCAGTCACAGCTATTTCTACGTTCATCAAGTAAAGGAAAGCTGAAGCACGAGAGTCCAGCCTTTCACGCGCCTAATTAGCTGCTTTAAGTCAACATGCATCTGCCTTACATGTGCCTCTGTTCCCCTTTCACTGTCTTTTACGCGAGCCGCTGGACTGTTCTGTCAGGGTCGCCTATGCCGCGTTCTATTTTGGATGTAAAGTCGAGCATTTGCTTCCTTGCTCAGTCCGCAGGGAGCATTCGGCAGGTTATTATTGCACTTGTGTACTCTGTAAATGTATGCCAGATGGACGTTGCTGCCGTCGCTGCGTGCGATGTTGCAGAGAGGCCGGCCCTCCGCAGGAACAAGGAGGAAGCCCTTTGATTTGCTCCTCCAGTTTGCCTGCGCTTGGTTCAGTTGCCCAGAGAGACGCCAGCCGCCACAAACCAGAAAGGATGGATTTTTCTGTCGTTCCTCTTTGTCCATTAAGTGAAGGATTTGCTGCCATAGTAACCACCTGAGGGAAAACAAACTTACCGTACCTGGTCAAGTCAAATGAGCCTTAAATGCATCTTCAGTGCAGGTTCCACCGTGCTGTCCATCTGATGCTGTGCACCAGTCAGCCTCGCCTGGGACGTTAGAACAATAGTTTGGATCCTGTTTCGCTGAGGAAAGAAAGACACTGAAAAATAAGGTGCATAATGTTCATAAAGTCTAAGTAAGTTCTGTTACTCACAGACCTACATTGAAAATGTTACTGTCTCAGTGTTAGTGTTGCGAGGCAGTCGGACCATTCGGGTCCTGACTCCTGCGTTTTTGCAGGTTTATTTTGAAAAGCTCCGATTCCAATTTGTTTTACTGGGTTAGTCGTGATGTAACCGCTTTGGCATCCCTGTATTTTTTCCCTCCGAGTGGAGTTTTGCTGTAACAAAATAGGAAGTCGGTGCATGAGCCTAAACAATGACGGGCACGGCCTGGATGCTGCAGTAGCGGCAGTTCTCTTCAAACCGGTCCACATGGCTTGAAGAGCAGAGAACGGACTTGGCCCGGTCTCTACTGCACAGTTTCGGCACCGACCTTCGTCGAGCGGTTCCACCGGTGCCGCTGGAGTCCGACGGTCCCATCCCATGGTTTCAACAGCGACATGCCGTTTCTTTCTGGACTCGATCCTTCATTAACGTGAAATAAACCCAACAGACTGTCACAGTTTGCACCCGGTGCATCAGGTTCGCTAATTCGTTCGTCCATGCAACCGTGCAAATGATAAATGCGTCCAGCGGTTTGAACATTCCTCCTATCAGATGCATCGGCCGGCGCAACGCAACAAGAAAAATACACCTTCAACTGTGTGTGTGTGTGTGTGTGTGTGTGTGTGTGTGTGTGTGTGTGTGTGTGTGTGTGTGTGTGTGTGCGTGCGTGCAGTTGATGATTTCTCCTTCCCTGTGTGTGTGTGTCCAGGTTATGGTGAGCCTCTCAGCGTCTCATCTCCTAAAGAGGTGTGCGTTCTAAGAGGAGACCCATGCTGATAAATGCCAGGCCGCACAACGCTCTTTGTCGTTCGCACAAACACAAATGCCTGTCTGCCCGAGGGGGAGGTCTGATTAAAGATATCTACATTTCATCCACTGGTACGTGCTCCTCCTCTTCCTCCTCCTCCTCTGTGCAGCACTTCTGCCAGTTTGTGCGTGGAGGTGACGCTGACACGCTTGCATGGGTGCATCCTAACATGCTGCGTTAACTCGGTCTTGGCCTCGTTAAGGGGCAGTGGCAGTTTTGCCTTATCAGCCCAGTGACTCAGTGTGAAGCTGCTGCCTTTATTGGAAAGTGGCTATTTTAATTATCTTTGGTTAAAGAGTTACCAGGTTGCAAGGCAACCTTTATTCACCTGCTGCACTTCATTGTGACACAAGCTCCGTCCTCTCCTGTAGTGCCACGTTGCATCCAGGAATGTCACTGCTGTTGGCCATCAAAGTTTCAATTCAATTATTTTCCCTTTCTTTAAAAAACATTGTGCATGATAACAGCAGTGGAAGTCGAGTGGTGCCACATATGAGTTGAGTGTAAATGGTGTTTTGTGTGCGTGCGCCTGCCCAGGGCTGTGTCCCCCATCGCAGCGGCCGCCATGTTTTGGAAGTTTGACCTGCACACCACCTCCCACATCGACCAGCTGCTGGACAGGGAGGACGTGACGCTGAGGGAGCTGATGGAGGAGGACGACGTCCTGCAGGAGTGCAAGGCCCAGAACCGTCGGCTCCTCCTCTTCCTCTCCCAGGACCACTGCATGCAGGAGCTGGTCAGCCTGATCACCACAGAGCCGCCCGCCGACCTGGAGGAGAGGAGCCGCTTCAAGTGAGCGCACGCGGCGTGGCTAGCGTCAACGGAAGACGCTAGCAGCGACGCTGTAGAATGTTACACAAGTTTCGTGCTTTGTCTTTTGTGAAATGACGACGAAACTGTCGGGCAACGAAAATAAAAATAGGCGGTGTTGATACACAAGCGGTGGAAAAGGTTCGAGGACGCCTTGTCTATTTGGGATTATTCTGCATTGCGCAAAGAAACTTTAAGTCTCCAGGTGCCGTTCATTTTAGTGCAGCCACCAGCGTTTGCACACATGCAGAGTGCAACTGCCAGAGTTCACTTTTCTTGTTTGGCCATACAAACAACAAACAACAAAATAAAGTCCATTTGTTTGTGATATAATAAATGATCTGGAAATAATTGGGATTGATTAAAACTTTCCCACCACTATAGATTTCTTTTAACGCAGTGCTGTAACTTAACATAACTTGTCCCATTGGAAACATGTTTCAATAGAAACTCATTTCAGCCGTCGGTTCAAGTAGATCTCAGTCGTGAAGACGGACGATCATCTCTCAGTTTCACAGAATAAGGACAGCAATCGGTTCTCGGAGCTCACATTGGTGCTCTGCTCATTTCTACCTGTTATTTTTCCACAGGTTCCCCAACATTGCTTGCGAGCTCCTGACGTCAGACGTGTCCCTTATTAACGACAAGCTGGGCGGAGACGAGTCGCTCCTGGAGATCCTCTATCACTTCCTGGAGCAGGACCCGCCTCTCAACCCCCTACTGGCCAGCTTCTTCAGCAAAACCATCGGCAATCTCATCGCCAGGAAAACCGAGCAGGTACCAGAGGGAGAGGAGTGCGGTTCTGGTCGTGTGGAAGGAGCTCAGTGGACGGCAAATAAAACTGACGCGTCACGTCGTCCTCTGTTTTCCAGTTGATTACTTTTCTCAAGAAAAAGGAGGGCTTCATCGGTCTGGTTCTGAAACACATCGACGCCTCCGCCATGATGGACCTGTTGCTTCGTCTCATCAGTTGTGTGGAGCCCGCACCCTTAAGACAGGAGGTCCTCCATGTAAGTTCTACAACAGTGTTTCTTCCACACGAGAACGAATGATGTCGTCCAGCACAGTAACTTAATGCAATTCTTCTTCTTCTTCTTCTTCTTCTTCTCCTTCTTCTCCTCCTCCTTCTCCTTCTTCTTAGTGGCTCAATGAGGAGAAGCTGGTACAAAGACTCACGGAGCTCATCCACACAGGCAAAGATGAGGAGGTGAGCGTCAGCACTATCTGATGATGATGATGATGATGATGAAGCAAAAAACGAAATCTAAAATTCCTGCTGCTTCACCGCGTGGCCTCCCACCCGTCAAATCCCATAATAAATCCTTTTCTTTTCGGTTCCAGAGACAATCAAACGCATCCCAGACTCTCTGTGACATCATCCGCCTTAGTCGAGACCAGGCCAATCAGATGCAGGAGAACATGGAGGCCGACCCGCTATTGGCTGTTCTGGAGTCGTAAGTACACAAAGCGCTCTCGGGCTTGAAACGCAGTCAAACTGTTTGCTCAATGCAGCCATTGGAAACATGCAAACACAGGGTTAGTGTTAGCATGCAGTGTGTTAGCATGCAGTGTGTATGTAGTCGTTCCAGTGAAAGATGCAAACGAGCTCTTGGTGCCGTCACAGTTTGACGCTGACGTTCTAGTAACGTCTGTGGTGGAAGTGCAGTGGTGCTCCTGCAGCAGTCCCTCATTGAATGTGACAATGCGCCATTGAAGATGGCCACTTGTGTTTGCTTCTGTGCCCCCCCAAACCCCCACTCCACCACCCCTCCCCCGCCCCCTCTCGTTAATTCAGCCTCCAATGTGTCTTTGTCTCAACAGACAGGAGAGCGTAGCCGGACTCCTCAAGAACCTGTTTGCGGGAGAGAGGAGCGAAGCCTCCATCGTTAACGGAACTCAAGTGCTACTTACCTTACTGGAGACCAGAAGGTCTGGGTGAGTCTTTAAGCGTCAGTCAAAGACCTCCCAGTCTGAGGGGGAACCAAACAAGTCTGTGTTTTTAAGGCTTCAAAGACGATTTGCTTTAAAGAAAGACTGATATTCTTTCTTTCTTTCTTTCTTTCTTTCTTTCTTTCTTTTTAAAGATTACTGCATTTTCTTTCATTACTCCTTGTTTTATCACCTCTTCTTCTCAATGAAGCCCCAAAGTTGCTAAATCAGAAGGCTAACTAAACACATGACATGCAGTGGATGGAGAAAAGTTTTCGGACACCCTGGAAATTTGAATGTCTTGCCAGGGACGTCATTGCACACCCAGCGTGCGGCTCAATATGCACTCGGAGACCCGAGGCTGATTCTCGGCGCAGTGCAGTAGGTCACAAATGCCTGCGTGAGGTGTCCAAAAACTTTTTTCCTCTCCACCACCGCTGCATCTATATCTCACTTCTTTGATGCGTCTGGCGGAAGCCAAGCGTGGAGCTCATGTCCCTGCGTGCCTGTGTCTGCCAGGTTGGAAGGGCTGATGGATCTGTATTCTCAGGGTTACGAAAGGTCTTACACTGTCAACAGCAGTATTTTAAATGCCATTGAGCCCCATTTAAAGGACTTCCAGCAGCTACTTCTGGATCCCCCCAAGGTAAAGGACGTCGCGCAAAGCAAAATGCTTTCATCTCCGTCACCGTCGATGTTCACTCTTTGTGTTTTCCCTTCTTCTTCTTCTTCCTTCCGCCGCAGAAAAGTGCAATACTGACGACCGTAGGCGTTCTGGAGCAGCCACTGGGGAACGCCCGCCTTCACGTGGCCCGGCTGGTGGCGGCCCTGCTGCAGACCAGTGATCCCAGTATCTGCCAGGGTCTCTGCAACCTTTCCACCATGGACGTACTACTGGTAGGGCCCGCAGCCTCGCTCAGACTCCACTTCCAGTCCCAGGGGCCGACACAGGGTCCCCCACACGCACCTTTCTTAACTGCGCGTGGGGGTGTTTTTTTTTTTTTTTGAAAGTTGCGTTAGATTTACACAAGGATGGTCATGAGGGTGGGAAGCACTGATTGCCTTATCACACCACCTGGGCAAAGTGCAAGTCCCTGCTGTATTTGGAGCAGGTTTATAAAAAAAGAAATGACGTCATTCGTCACAAGGCAGGGTTCTGCCTCTGCCTCCTGCCTCAGCATGAATGAGAATTTAATTTATTTTATTTTAGTGAAGCTGCGTCCCACCTGCATGCACTCACCCGAGTGTCTGACTTTTCTATTTCTCTTGTCTTCTTCTTCTCCTTTTCCTACCAGGATCTATTCTTCAAATACTCCTGGAATAACTTTTTGCACTTCCAAGTGGAGCTGTGTGTGGCAGCTATCCTCAACCACCCCTCCTCCGAGGAGCGGCCCGTCCCCGGCCTGCAGAACCACGACGGCAAGCCAGCGGGGGCGGACCCCGAGGCGGAGGGCCAGGTCCAGGGCCAGGTCCAGGGCCAGATCCAGGGCCAGGTCCAGGGCCAGGTCCAGGGCGAGGGGGAGGGCCAGGTCCAGGGCCAGGGGGAAGGCCAGATCCAGTGCCAGGGAGAAGGCCAGGTCCAGGGCCAGGGGGAGGCGGTGGAGACGGGCAGGACCACTGACCCACAGACCTCCATCCACAACGCCCTTGTCGCACATGTACGAGCCTCTCCGCCCACGAGTCCCCCAGAACTCCGCCCTCGTTTGCTTTCACGGCATTTCTCTTGTCGTTGCACCAGTTTAACCCGTGCTTGTGGTCTTCCTCACCAGCTCTTCCAGAAGTGTGAACTGGTACAGAAGATCCTCGACGCCTGGGAGGAAAATGATAAAATACAGTAAGAGCCGTCAACACTCAGCGCACTGCGTCATTCCTTCCCCATTGCTGCCCCTAATGCTGGCCGCTGTCCTCTAAACCAGTGCTTCTCAACCGCTGGAGTCTCACGACCCACAGATTGTTTTTGCTTATCATGAAGCTGCGACCCAAAATGATTTCACAAAAATAATAACAGCAGCAGTTGTAACGACTCGTGAATAAATGACTGAAATTATTGAATTGAGTTGAATTGAATGTGGTTTTAGTGAATGAATTTCAGGTGTGCAATACGCTGCCGTCATTCCAGGAGTCGACTGCTTTAAAACCATGCAGAGAAAAGGTTTCTTTGCATTGTCATCACACTCAGTAGTGTGTGCTACACTATACAAGAGTCAACGGAGTATCGTGGTGCATATTTTAGGCCGGCTTGTCGTGTGTTCACACTTGGAATTCTCTCAGTCACTTTGAGTTGGACATTGGCAATGGTTTTCATTCAGCACTGAAATGTTCCCACTTGTTCAGCACGACTGATTTTCATTCTCTGATAATGAATGCAGAGCGTTCAAGATCACTATTTCATGAAAGTGTTTCAAAGCAGAAATGAGTCCGTGACCCTCAACCTTTGAACGACAGTGAACAAAAAAAAAAAATTTTCCCGCCTTTTAGTTCGGTTTAAAAATGTTGTTTTTTTTTGTTGTTTTTTTTGGCACTGATTTAATTTTTGCGTCTCCCCCCCGAACGTCAGGGCCGACGGCGGCACCAGGAGGGGCAACATGGGTCACCTGACCAGAATTGCCAACATGGTGGTCCAGAACCTGGAGAAAGGACCAGTACAAGCCCAAATCACTGACCTCATCAAAGGTGAGCACGTCTGTCTCACGGCCACACACACACACACACACACACACACACACACACACACACACACACAGCTGGGCAGTCTGTCAGTGGCAGTGATGTTGTGGTGATGGTCTGCATGAGGTCGGCAGGGGGAAGCGTGATGCAGCGATGCTTCCCCCTGCCGTGTTGGCGGTGTTGTGGCGCTTCGCCATGGCAACGCCGGCGCCTCCAGATTTATATTAGCGGGCCGATTTGACACGGCGCATTATCCACATGTGAAGAATGAGGAAGCGGCGGCGGCCATTGATCATCTCTCCTCCACGCTGGCCCGCTTGCCTCCTCTGCCTCGCTGTTGGAGACACCAGTTCTCACAATCAGCAGTGCATCTGTGAAGCCGTTAGAGCCGATCAGGTCGCCACCTCACTCATCATTGCGGTGAAACTTTTTTTTCCTGCTCTCGCTGACTCACAGTGTAACATTTATAGAGCTGCCTTGTCCTATTACACCACAGCAGTAATCAGTTGAGCAGAGAGCCAGTAAAGACTTCCCCTCTCTCTCTCTCCCTCTCCCTCTCTCTCTCTCCCCCCCTCTCTCTGTCTCTCCCTCCTTCTCTCTCTATGTCTGTCTCTCTCTTTCTCTCTCTGTCTCTCTCTCTCTCTCTCTCTCCCCCCCCTCTCTCTGTCTCTCCCTCCCTCTCTCTCTATGTCTGTCTGTCTGTCTCTCTCTCTCCTTCTCTCTCTCTCCCTCCCTCTCTCTCTCTCCCTTTCTCTGTCTCTCTCCCTCTCCCTCTCTCTCTCTCGCTCTCCCCTTCTCTGTCTCCCCCCCCTTTCTCTCTCTCTCCTGCTCTCTCTCTCTCTCTCCCTTTCTCTGTCTCTCCCTCTCTCCCCCCCTCTTTCTCTCTCTCTATCTCTCTCTCTCTCTCTCTCTCTCTCTCTCTCTCTCTCTCCTCAGAGCTTCCAGAAGACTGCAGAGGTCGCTGGGAGAGTTTCGTGGACGAGACCCTGCGAGAAACCAACAGGAGAAACACAGTAGAGTTGGTGAGAGACGTCTTCACGCTGGTCGCACTCTCGTGTAGGAGTGAAGGAAATAGAAATAAAAAGTTCTGCACGTGTCCTGCATTCGGCCCAGGCTGCATTTTCTGCATTTTGACATAGCAACATGTTAAAGGTGCAGTGTGTAAAATCTTAAAGGAAGCCTGGTATTTAAGGAACCCGCCTGATGACGCGTTTCATTACTAGAAGGCTGTCAGATGGGCTACCTTGCGTCAGGAGTGTCAACCTCAAACACTCAGTGGGCCCAAAACTCAAAACTTGGACAAAGACTCCGACCAACATTGATAAAAAAAATCTTCTTCCAGATAGAACAGTGAACCTTTTCAGATAGACTCAAAAATAAGAATATGGAACAAGCATAGCTTAATACTATACAATAAGTAACTTCATATTGCACACATGCCAAATTGAATTTCAAATTAAAATAAAAAAAAAAACTCATCAAAATAAATAAAATGTGACTAAAATTAATTTGCCTCTTTTTATTTGCAGACTACTGATTGAAGTGACACCAGTAACCTTTTTCCACGGCCTGATAATACATTTAAAAATAAAATAACAATAATAAACTAATGAAGTAATAATGATTTCCTTCAATTGAACGTCCCGTCCTGACTGATGCAGCAAAATAGCAGCAGAGCATTCTGGGATTTGTAGTATTAGCATGGAGTTCCTGTGCTGTGTAATACTTGCAGGCCAGCTCGAGTCATGACTTTGTATCGGCCTTGCCGGCCAAATATAATTACACTGCGAGCCAAATTAGGCCTGTGGGCCAGAGTTTGACACCTATGCTCTATGTATATTCTCCTATACATATATGAGAAGCATTCCAAGGGTACCAAATTACTTTTATTGTACTGCGAGTACTTTTAATAATGTATTTATCATGTATGTTCAGCTTCTAGCAGTCTAAAAATCCTACATCAAGCTAATTTTCCCTCCACTCTGACCTGCAGGTGAGCACCCACAACATGCACTCGTCCAGCGAAGACGACGACATGGAGAGCCCGTTCCCCAACGACCTGTCCCTCCAGCAGGTGACCTGAGCAGGACACGTTCAAAAAAACAAAAAACACCACGTGGTGCCGCTCACGTCCAGCGGGGGGCGCAGAAACTCACAAGCTGATTTCAACCCCCCCCCCCCCCCCCCTTCCCCCAGGCCTTCTCGGACTATCAGATCCAGCAGATGACGGCCAACTTTGTGGACCAGTTCGGGTTCAACGATGAGGAGTTCAGCGAACACGACGAAAATATCAAGTTAGTAGAGACACACAAACAAAGTCAGACCCGGCCGACCATTGCGATCGCAACAACTGTGTTTTACGACGAGTGTTTGGTTACGTTGTCCACCCAACGTAACCAAACACTGCGGTCACTGCGGTCATGGAAAACATGGGAAAAGTAAAAAAAAAATGAAACTTAACATTTTGTTTTTGTTTAGAATTGAGAACACAAGTTTTTACTCTTATTGTCTGTAACAAAAGAACAGAACAAAAAATACAACGGTGCAAAATTGGCACTTGGCCTCCGGCCGTCGTCTTCTCTGAACCCCAAAAACTCCCAGACTTGGGAATGTGATCTCTCTTTCGAGCACAGTGGGCTGTAATTTTCACTCACTGAAATTCACGTTGTTGGCTGTACAGGATTTTCTTTCAAAGCATTTTACACGTTCATGTTGTCAGTAAGACGGCGCCTCTCGCACAGCGGATGTTTCACCCACCCGTCACCGCATTGGCTGTTGGTGGTGCGTCGTAATTTCCTGAGTGAGAAATTAGGAGCGCCTGTTTTCTTGCGAGTGATGTCCCGAATGAAAAGAAGTGCGACAGAATGTTCGGCATTTAGAAGTGAGATTGCTGCAAGTGTGAATGGATGGATTGTGCAGCCCGAGTTTGCAAGCGATGTCTGGACCGTGAGGTAATTGGCACAAAGTCGTGGACATTTCATGCGAGGTGGTGGAAATGTTTTTGGAATTGTGTCAGTGAGAAGAAGTGGGAACGCTCATTACGTTTCTTTTCTTCTTCTGGTTTTCTCTCCGCAGCGCCACGTTCGACAGGATTGCCGAAATAAACTTCAATCTGGATGCTGACGATAACAGTGTAAGTGTCACCGGGTCGCCCGCCCGCCCGCACGCTTCCTCGTTTCCCGTCGCACGTTCTGACGGCGCGCCGCCTCCCCCTCCGCTCACGCAGGCCAACGCGGCCGCTTTCGAGGCCTGCTGCAAAGAGAGGATCTGCCAGTTTGACGACGCCGAGGAGGAGGAGGACATCTGGGAGGAGAAGGAGATGAACTATGCAACACAAGCTAAATCCAGAACAAGGTGAACCCCCGCTTTCCCTTCCAGCCAGCGGAGACCAATCCAACAGGCGGTTTGTGTGTGCCGCCGTCCAGCAGCGCCGCTAGCACTGCTGTGTTTACACTCGGAACGTCTCGCAGGCGTCGGCCACAGCCAGCACAAGTAGCAGAGTGGCTAACGGCTAGTTGGGTGGGTGACTTTTTGACTGGTGGGCAGCAGTGAGTTGTAAAATTTGACAGAGGGGCCGGAGCAGCAGCTGATGGATGGAGTGTTTCGGCAGAGGAGAAAAATCTGTATCATAGGATATGTATAAAAAGATGTGGTTTAATGTTGGGGCAGAATCTGTGTCTTTGAAGCCCCACGGTGTTCAGCTCTTTATTGAAATGACTCTTAAAACACTGACAAAGTGGATGAAATGCAGCTGTTTTATGTCTTGCTTACTATTAATATCATTTCTTCAACTTCAGTGGGCTGGATTAAAAAGCTTAAGGGGCCACATATGGCCCCCGGGCCGTAGTTTGCCCATGCCTGTGCTAAACAGTGGCCTCCAGGTAGCAAGCTAGCCTGTCAGTGAGCGTCGTGATTGCTTATGGCAGTAGGTTGGAGTGGAGCAATAGGACAGAAATCATTAGAGGCCGACCTCTGCAATGATTTAGTAGCTAGCTAGCTAGCGTTACTTTCACTAGCGAACATTTGCTGGAGTAAACTTCAGCGGAGGAGCAGCCATTCATAAATGTTCTGATGTGATGAATTTGTAAATACCCCCTTACTGTTAGCTCAGGATGGCTTCTATTGAAGAACACTTGCACTTTCACACCTAATATGGCCTACTAACTTTGTAGCATGTGAATAAAGGCTTGACTGCTGACCTGCCATCATTCAAATCTCTACTTATCCATCCTGTTCTGCTTTCAATGTTTAGATACTGTTGTCATGGTACTCACTCTTTTATTTACTTATTTGTTTTTAACTGCAATTGATGCTTACCCACCTTGTTTTCTCTCATTTTACTCTAATCTGCATTTGATTCATTCGTTGGCATATTTTAAAGTATATTTAATTGCTATTTTTATTCTGATATGTTTTAACTTTACTTTTGTAAAGTGTCGCTGAGGACTTGCTTGTTGAGGAAGTGCTCTACAAATAAAAAGCATTGTCACTATTATGAACTCGTTCCTTCACTGTGTAACGGCCAGTTGCAGTCATTCTTCCTGCAGTCCGGGCTTTGTGTGTTTTGCCTACGGCAGCAGTATCCTCACTGCGCTGCCACCGCTGCGTCTCGCCCGCAGGTTCGGAGTGTCCCAAACCTCGACGGGAAGCTCCAGAAGCAGCTTGGAGAACGGCGGCAGGGAACGAGACCGCAGCTCGGGCTCCGACGACGACGACGACGACGGCGGCAACGACGACTCCTCGCAGCAGAACGCGTCGGACGCAGGCAGGGAGCTCAAGTGAAGCGGTGCGCGGGACGGCGTTTTCTCCACTCCGCCGTCGGATCTAAAAGAACCGGGCTCTGTGTTTCCTCTCCCAGGTCCAGGCTGGACAGCAGACTTCAGGAACTCCAAAGGGACGGCGTCGCAGACCCCCGCAGGGTGGGACAGCTCGCTGGAGGGTGCAGCCGAGGTGCAGGAAACCGGCTGGGCCAACTTCACCGAGTTCCAGCCGTTCTCCGGGTGAGCGGCCGAGCCCACCATTTATTAAGCTGCCACCTCGTTGACACGCATGTAGTATAAGAACTGCATACCAGACTGGGACTGCCGTTCTTTTTCCAGTGGTCACTCAAGGTACTGCAGACAAAAGAAAAACCCAAGTGGCACAAAAAGCCTGTACAGCTGCAACAGCTGACAGGATGACCTTTGACCTGAAACGTGGTTCATCATAAATCTTTCTGTTGTAGGTTTTTAAGTTGTGGACTTTCAATCTTTCTAAAAAAAAAAAAAATCCCCAGAAAAGACTTTTATATTCCTAGCGTGAGAACACAGCTCGTTCTGATTGGCTGATGCGTCCTGGTGCATTACGTGAGTTATGGATGCATGATGGGAAGTGACGCTACTGCGCAGGCTCTATGGCAGTGGTTCTCAACTGGTGGAGTCTCAGGACCCACATTCATAATGAATATAATGAAAAATCAATTCATTTAAAAGTCACAACACAAATTTATTCCACAAAAACAAAAACGCAAGCCCGCTTTCCATCATGTCAAGTTATTGAAACTATTAAATTAAATTAAATTAAATTAAATTAAATTAAATTATTTAATTGACTGGGCCTCCCTATTGGTCGCTGGGCTGGTAAATGTGCTTCCTGTGCACATTTACCAGCCCAGCCCACTTCCGGTGCAACAGGAAGTGGCCTTTTGAGCTCTGAAAAAAAGGGAAAGGGAAGTCTGTTTTACCACACATCCCATTTTCAAAGCGCTTTAATGTGCGGTGCCTCTGCAGCTCGGAGGCCGGCCCCCGGCACGCCGACAGCCAAGCCAAACAAAACCACAAGGAGGCGGCGGACGGCGGAGGCGCACCCGGCGCCCAGAAGAAGCCCCCTGCGGCGGGCTCGGACAGCGGCTCCTCCGGAGGGTCTGACAGCGAGGAGGACGACAAGCACGGGCGCCGCGCCCCCCCCGCCTCCAGCGCCCCCGCCAACGTCCCCGGCAACAAGAGCGCCGACCTCACCAGGTTCATCTCGCTCTCTTGTCCTCTTCTGTGTGTGTGTGTGTGTGTGTGTGTGTGTGTGTGTGTGTGTGTGTGTGTGTGTTGTGTGTGTGTGTTGTGTAAAACATCTATATTTGAAACATAACTACCACATTGAGGTAATGACAGAGCAGACTGGGATGAAATGACTGGATTCACTTGGCTGGCTGCGCAGAGAGACGCGTCTCCCAGGAGCTCAGGGAGACAAACTCTCAGAAAGACGGAGAGAGAAAGTTTCTTTCAGAGAGTCGCAGTTTCCGCCGAGCTGCTGTGATCGGGGGGACGGCGCCTCTTTAGCAAACAAGACAAAATCAAATTGGAAATGCACCAGCGTCAGCCCAAACGCTCATTTTCATCCGTAGCCGCCATGCCCTCGATGTTACACACGGCTCCCTGGAAGAAAAGCAGCACATTTAAAGGTCCAGTGTGTAATATTTGGGCATTTGGAATAAGAAACAGCGACATCAAGTGGCTACATTTTAGATTGCAGCGCTCTTTCGCTCTCCCTCCCCCTCCTGAGCTTGCCAGTGAACCACGGTGGCCTGTGCACCCAAACCTGGACACCTCGTCCACCTTCTTCTTCTTCATTGGTTTATTTGAGGACGCCAGCGTACAAAACGCTCTGTCAGGCAGCTGGATTGTCCACACCAGGCTTCCTTAGAAATGTGCAATGGCAGCTAACTGGGCGCAAAGCCCTTGACCTATGAATGTTCTTGGATATGAATAAATAAGAGCCCTTCTATGGGTAGGAAAACCAAATGACTTCTATTATACTGTGAGTATACACATTTATTAATACACACTATATTACCAAAAGTATTTGCTCACCTGCCTTGACTCACATATGAACTTAAGTGCCATCCCATTCCTAACCCATAGGGTTCAATATGATGTCGGTCCACCTTTTGCAGCTATTACAGCTTCAACTCTTCAGGGAAGGCTGTCCACAAGGTTGAGGAGTGCGTTTATGGGAATATTTGACCATTCTTTCAAAAGCGCATTGGTGAGGTCACACACTGATGTTGGTGGAGAAGGCCTGGCTCTCAGTCTCCGCTCTAATTCATCCCAAAGGTCTTCTATCGGGTTCAGGTCAGGACTCTGTGCAGGCCAGTCAAGTTCATCCACACCAGACTCTGGCATCCATGTCTTTATGGACCTTGCTTTGTTCACTGGTGCACAGTCATGTTGGAAGAGGAAGGGGCCCGCTCCAAACTGTTCCCACAAGGTCGGGAGCATGGAATTGTCCAAAATGTTTTGGTATCCTGAAGCATTCAAAGTTCCTTTCACTGGAACTAAGGGGCCGAGCCCGACTCCTGAAAAACAACCCCACACCATAATTCCTCCTACACCAAATTTCACACTTGGCACAATGCAGTCCAAAATGTAGCGTTCTCCTGGCAACCTCCAGACCCAGACTCGTCCATCAGATTGCCAGATGGAAAAGCGTGCTTCATCACTCCAGAGAACGCGTCTCCACTGCTCTAGAGTCCAGTGGCGGCGTGCTTTACACCACTGCATCCGGCACTTCGCATTGCACTTGGTGATGTATGGCTTGGATGCAGCTGCTCTGCCATGGAAACCCATTCCATGAAGCTCTCTGCGTACTGTACTTGGGCTAATCTGAAGGCCACATGAAGTCTGGAGCTCTGCAGCAATTGACTGTGCAGAAAGTGGGCGACCTCTTTGCACTATGCGCCTGAGCATCCGCTGAGCCCTCTCCCTCAGTTTACGTGGCCTACCACTTCCTGGCTGAGTTGCTCTTGTTCCCAAACTCTTCCATTTTCTTATAATAATCTGACAGTTGACTGTGGAATATTTAGGAGCGCGGTAATTTCACGACTGGATTTGTTGCATGGGTGGCATCCTATGACAGTTCCACGCTGGAAGTCACTGAGCTCCTGAGAGCGACCCGTTCTTTCACAAATGTTTGTCAAAACAGTCTGCATGCCTCGGTGCTTGATTTTATACACATGTGGCCAGGCCAAGTGATTAGGACACCTGAGTCTCATCATTTGGATGGGTGAGCAAATACTTTTGGTAATATAGTGTATTTACAGGCAGTATGATAAGCTTTTACCAATATAAAAACCAGAAATCTGGCCAAACTTCACACAGTGGACCTTTAAAAGAGGGCACATTAATCATAAGGGGTTAAAAAGAGGCTACGTATTAGCACGGTTATTATATAGTCTCCATCAAACACTCGACACTCCTGCTGTCTAGTGGGGTCAGGTGGAGAGCAGGTGGCACGTTTGGACTAATCTCTCTCTCTCTGTGTGTGTGTGTGTGTGTGTGTGTGTGTGTGTGTGTGTGTGTGTGTGTGTGTGTGTGTGTGTGTGTGTGTGTGTGTGTGTGTGTGTGTGTGTGTGTGTGTGTGTGCAGCGAGGAGATCGAGGCGTCCCTGGAGAAACTCTCGCTGTCCGACCCCCCGAAGGCCTCGGAGCAGCCGCCCACCGAGGACGCGTCTGCGGCCGTGCAGCCCAACAGGAAGTGAGTACCACCTCCAGCCCACCCATCAGGCCGCTGGATTGTCCGCAGCGGGCTTCCTTAGAAATATGGCGGTGCGAGATGGCGGCTCGCTGGGAGCAAGACCCTTCATCCACGCACATTCTAATATATCAATAGGAACTGTTGTAAGTGCAGGAAAAGCGAGGGATTTCTATTGTACTGTGAGTTTATTTGAATGTATTTATTGGCAGCATGTTGAGATTTTACTAATGTAAAAATGTACAGACTGGACCTCTAAATCCATTAAAAAGCAGCAGGTTCTTCGTCAGTGTCACTGATGTTTCCAGTAGCACGAGCTGAGCTGTAGATAGGACAAATCTGTTGTGATGTTGTCCCTTACTGTTTCTGTCTGTCTGTCCCCCCCCTCCCCCCCCCCTGCAGAGAGGACAGGCCAGCGCCTGCGGAGGTGTCCGTCAATGGGCCGGTGTGAGAGCGAGCTCAGCCCCGGCCGTGGTGGGCGGCGATGGCGTCCCACCACAGACTGTCCCCCCCACCCCTCGGCCCCGCCCGGACCCCTCCCCCCAGAGTGCCCCCCCCACCCCTCCTCCACCCCTCTAAACCCCCTCCGATAACCTCACTGCAGCTACAGTGTTTTTTTACTGAATCACTCTGCCAATGTTCTTGGACCTGGACACTGCCAATCGACAGCCAACCAGTCAGGAGGTGGCGGCGCTGCGTCATGTACAAAAAAAAAAAAGCAGAAACAAACGAGAGAGAAATTAAAAAAAAAAAAAAAAAAAAATGAATAAACAAAGGAAAAATCTGATGAAGAAAAAAAAACAAAACAAACGAGAAATCCAACAGAGAACGAAGCGGAGTCATCTTCAAAAAAAGCCTTTCTTTCCCCCCCTGACCCTTGACCCCTGACCCCTGACCACCCCCCCCCCCAAATGTTGCACGTTTGTGCGGTTTTAATGTAGCAGCCATGTTTTTTCGAAGCGACAGAGTCCGAGGGGGCAACACCATCGTTCTGATTTTTTTTATTGTCCAGAAAGATTTCTCTCTTCCTGCTCCTTCAAAGCTGTCGGAGTCCCGTTGCGTCGGGATTTACACACTGTCACCCCTGAATGGATAGCACAGGCTACTTTTTTTCTTTTTCTTTTTTTCTTTTCTTTTTTTAAACAATGCCTCAACAATAAATTTCTGGTTGTTTTTTTTTCTTTTGGAAAAACAATTCTCCCCGCCCCCCCACCTTTTCCTTCGAGCTTCAGAAAAAAAAAGCACTTATGCAGCCATTTTACTGTACATTATAGCACAATTATAAGTGTCCTACCCTCATCTCTGCTGGCTGTCTCTGTCCTCGCTCGCACAGACGGAGGGCGCCGCCCTTTTGTTTTTGGCTCATTCTCTTCTTTCTCCTGTTTTGGTTGCTTTGGTCGAAACGTCGTGGTCGTCGCACACGGCCAGGTTTCTGAATGTTTCCGAGTGCTCCAGGAGGTCGACGCACAGAGCTCTAATAGTATTACTTGTCTTTGCTCATGTACAATAACGACAATTAGCAATTTTATTTAAAGAGAAAAAAAAGTAATAATAATTCAGCGGTCTATCTTTTTAAAAAACAGAAATCACTCTGGTGTCGGAGGCTCACTCGGTGAACAAATTTGGAATTTAATCTCGATTTTCAATATATCTAATTTTTTTTTTTTTCTAGTGCATGTGTAACCGGTTAGCTAGTGAGCTGAGACCTTCTGATTGTATTGACCTTTGAGTTTCTTATTGCTATTCCTCTTAAATCAACCAAACATTATCTACCTATATACAAATATTATCTACATTTAAAAGTAATTTTTACAAGCAATGTTGAGATTACCATTGTCGTCTGTTCCTTTCCTTCTGCGACGAGCACTCACTCACTCACTCACAGGGCGGAGCATCCGGAGTGACGCTCCATGCTTTTTATCGGGTTTTCTTTCTTTTCTTTTTATCAAGTTTAATTTCATCCTCCTCTGAGCAACAGGATTGACAACTGAGGGCGAGTCTGGGTTCTGCAGAGCTTTTGGCCTCTGGTGTACGTACTTTAAATAAACTATCAGGTTCTGAGATCATTGTTCGCAAAAACCAAAAACCAAATTCAAAGTGTCGGCTCGACAACGTCAATACCGAAAGTTAAACAAACAAAACTTGTCTCTCCCCCCCCCACCCCCCCAACCCTCCGTCTGTGTTGTCCCTCCACCTCTGCAACGATTCCAGATGTCTCGTCACAATTGTGTCATGGCTTTTGGGTTTGACCTCCACTGTTACTGTGGTGCGTGAGGGCTCCAACCCTGACTGGGGGCTGCTAGAGTGACAGCTGTCAATCAAAGGCTGAATCCACAGAGACCTGCAGAGGCGTTCAGGTTCAGCTCCAGAGAAGCAGCCGCCACAGCAAACACAAAGAACCGCTGAGTGAGGACTGTATGTAAAATGTACATTAAAAATAGTAATGAGGTGAGCGGGGGAGGGGGGGGGGGGGGGTATGTGATGTTTTCATTAATATAAAAAAAAAAAAAAGTTATTACAGTTGATTTGGAAAACATCTTTCTTGGCTCATATTTTTGGTTTCATTCTGGTCGTGTTGTGTGTTTTGGACGAGTGCCTTCACAAGTGTCGGCTTGGCATTTTGGATCGAGGGAATGCTGAATGAAAGCGTGGCAAATGCACGGAATCAAAAAAAAAAAGTGAAATGTTTGCAAAAAAAATCTCGACGTGCGATCAGCAACAGCGCCCTCTGGCGCTGTACTGGCGGTCGGCACGACTGATGTGAGGCGCCAGTATTAACCTCAGGTTCATTCAACCAGTGGTGCGGATCCCCCCCCCACCCCAAATTGGGCAAATATTTTGACTGGTGGGCCACAATGGGTTCTAAAGTTTGACAGAGCAGCAGCAGCTGGATGTGGAGTGTTTTGGTGACCACCTCATAGGAGGAAAAGATATCATGGGATATCTAGGAAACTAAAACTTTAATGTCAGTTGAAAATGAATTACAATTACATTACATTACATCAAAATGTGTCTTTGAAGCCTCGCGGTATTCAGCTCTTTATTGAAATGACTCTTAAAACACTGACAAAATGGATGAAATACAGCTATTTTATGACTCACTATAATACTATTATGTTTTCAAGTTCAGCGGGCTGGATTAAAGAGTTTTCAAGACTGCATATGGCCCCCGGGCCGTAGTTTGCTCACCCCTGTACTGGAGTATGTTGTTTTTGTCAATTTTGGGACATGTTGAGATTTTGCACTCAGCCGCTGCCGTCTCGTGCCGTGCTGTGATAGGCGGTCGTGTCAGTGATGTCCGGGCTGTTCAAGTATTTTTCATTTTTTTATTGTCCCAGAAAGACGACAACAACAACAACAACAACATACGATACTGTGTCATGTCTTCCTGCCGCAACAAAGAAGTATGAGCTGGCATCCCAATCAAAGAAGTGCTGTTGGTTTCTGAGAGTATTAATACAACAGCAGCAAAAACATTGATATCATGGACAGTTTGCACACTGCCAGGCTCCGACGCCCACTTGGCTAATCAACCATAAATCACACCTGTGCATTTTCACCATGATTTCCTGCGATGGTGCAATGCCTGTTGTTGACCTTCAGCCTGCGGGGCCTCCGGTAGGTCGCAGAGTTGTGGTGATTGACTGGGGATACATGAGAGCCTCTCTTTATCACTTCTGCTTCTCTTTAGAATAATACTGTAAACTAAAATTACAACAACTAGCAACAACTAACAACAACTAACAACTAACTCAACGAAGTGTCATGGAACTCATCGACTCCAAACCGATGCTGCCAATCGATCAAATGGATCAAAAAACAACAGTTTGGGCTGCAGGTACAGACGAACCCCCTCCTACTCATCTTCAGCCCACTGGATGACTTCACTGCCAGTTGTCTTCCCCGCCACTAGATGGCAAGCGACCCTCATCAGCTTAATTAGACGCACCTGTTTCTTCCGTCATTTCACCTTTCAAAGGCCGACGTGATGCCCTCCCTTCCTATTTGTGTGCGTTGCGTTGTTCAACAGGATGGAGCGTGACGACCAGCGCCGAGCTGCCTACCTAGCTAGCACCGAGCTAGCTGGCTAACTACCTAGCCAACTGGATAACAAGTCAGGTGCCGAGGTAAGATGCTAAAGAACCTCTGGTATCATTTATATATTATTTATTTAAGAGCAGCGTGTATTTTGTGCGCGAGTGACAGCTGCTGCTCGATGTAACGCTCGTTCATTCAGAGTCTCTCTGTCGACGCGGAGCCAAAATGGCCGCCGGCCGGTGTCTGTTGGCTCCAAAAGTTTACCAGTTTCCAGGTTTCTGGTAAGATTGAACTGGCATGTGTTGGCCAGTTATAGATGATGTTGCCATCTTTCATTCAGAAAAATAAAGGGGGCCTCCCGCAGTGCTCGGGGTCATGACCATCACAGGCCAGTGGCTCGCCAGTCGTGGTAAACCAGCTTTTAAATAATTTTCAAAGCATTTATATGTGAAAATATTAGCATTTCAGCTGAATATCGATTCGGGCATGTGATATTAATTAAAACCATTGTAACATATTTATACATCTCTCTTTATTGCCTGTAAACTACACTATCTCTGCTTTACACAGCCCACACTTTCATTTTGAAAACAGGAAGACGGTACACGCTGTAGCCGTCTTCTGTCTCAGTGTGTTTACTGCAAAGTCTGCAATACGGGTGCACTTGAAATGAGTGACTGGTGTACGTAGTCGTACAGAGGAGGATTTCCCAGCTTAGCAAATGTCTGTTGAAGTATTCAAACTAACTAGCTTCTCCGGCAGCTGTTGAAGACCTTGAAGGTGATCTGGCGAAGGGGGAGAGTGGCCGACCAGTGGAGGTGTGCAGTGGGAGTTGAATTCCCAAGGAGGAGGACTCGAAAAACCATCTCACTACTGAGTGTCGAAGGGAAGGTGTTCTTCATTGTCGTCCCCCGAAGACTGACCAAGTTTCTCCTCAAGAACAACTACAGTACATCGACGCTTGAGTGCAGAAGGGTGGGATCCCTGGAGCTCCCGGGTGTTTAGAGCACACTGGTGTAGTCACGCAGCTCATCAGAGAGGCCCATGAATTCAGAGGTGACTTAACTGTGTTGTGGTTGGACCTGACTAACGCCTACGGGTCCATCCCACACAAAGTAGTCGCGACACCTCCGCCACGTTCCCGGCAAGATCAAGGACCCGATCATGGATTATTATGACAATTTCAGGGTCAGGCTTGCTTCTGGGTCAGTAACATCAGACTGGCATTGCCTTGGGAAGGGAATAATTACAGGTCGAAACATCTCTGTCACCCCTTTCGCTTTGGCAATGAACATGGTGGTCCAGCCTGCTGAGGTGGCGTATAGAGGGCCTCTATGCAGATCAGGCGTTTGACAGCTCCCGATTAGAGCCTTTACGGACAACCTACCATCACAACAACATCAGTCCCGGGGAGCAGGTGGCTCTCGCAAGGACTGGAGAGATGAATCGCTTGGGCTAGAATGAATTTCAAGCCCTCCAAGTCAAGGTCCATGGTACTGAAGAGAGGAACTGCAGTCCCGTCCATCATAGAGCAACCAGTCAAGAGCTTGGGGAAAGTCTCTTTGACTCGAGCCTGAAAGACTCTGCTTCTATCCAAAAGTCTGAAGAGCTTGGAGAGGCTCAACAAGGAGGACAAGTCAGGCCTGACTGGTAGATTTAAAGCCTGGATCTACGAGCATTCCATCCTGCCGAGAGTCTTGTGGGCTCTCCTCATCGATGCAGTCCCAGTTGCAACTGTGGAATCCTTCGAAAGGAAGATGAGCAGCCTTCTACGGAAGTGACTTGGCCTTCCTCGCAGCCTCAACAGCGCTGCCCTGTATGGGTCAAGTAACATCCTCCGGTTACCTTTCAGAGGGCTCACTGAAGAACTTAAGGTGGCACGTACAAGAGAGCCTACAGTACAGGGATTCCAGGGACGGCAAAAGTGGCATCAGCTGGTGTGGAAGTGAGGACAGGTAGGAAGTGGAAAGCTGAGAAGGTAGTGGAGGAGGCGGAGTCTTGCCTGAGTCTTGCCTTGGCAACAGGACGAGCAGGCTTGGGCTACTTCCCAAAGACACAGCTCAGCCAGGCCCAAAGGAGAAGAGAGACAGCAGCTACTCCAGGATGAGGTCCGAGCAGGTGTGGAGGAAGAGCGAGTGAGCAGGGCAGTGGGACTCTGGCAGCAGGGAGCATGGACAAGGTGGGAGAGCATATTGCAGTGCAAAGTCACCTGTTCAAACATCGTGCAGGCAGACTTCAATCGTGTTCGGTTCCCTGTGCAGGTAGTCCATGATGTCCTCCCGAGCCCAGCAAACCTCCAAGCGTGGGTGAAGAGCGAGACGCCTTTCTACCCCCTCCGCTCAGGAGGACGCTCCTTAGAACATCTCCTAAGCAGCTGCCCAAGGGCCCTGGCTGATGGTCGCTATCGCTGGCGGCACAGTCAGGTGCTCAGGGCTGTTGCGGAGAGAATAGCCTCAGCCGTCTGCACCAGCAAACACCATCATACTCCAAAGAAAGCAATCCTCTTTATTACAGCTGGAGAGAGACCCCGGAAACGCCCACAAACCTCAACAGGCCTCCTCCACACTGCCTCTGATTGGCAGCAGCACGTTGACCTTGGAAAACCGCTGAGGTTCCCCCAGCACATAGCGACAACATCTCTCTGGCCAGACATGATGGTCTCCTCTGAGGCTTCCAGATATCTGACCATACTGGAACTTACAGTGCCCTGGGAAGAACGGATCGAGGAAGCCAATGAAAGGAAATGTGCCAAGTATCAGGAGCTGGTGGAGGAGCGTAGGGGCAGGGGGTGGAAGAAATCCTACAAGCCTGTAGATGTCGGCTGTCGAGGCTTTGCAGGACGCTCCCTCTGGAAAGTCCTAGGCCGTTTGGGCGTCACAGGAGCAGACAAGAAGAGGGCCATCCAAGGTGCAGAGGAAGCCGCGAGGTGGCTGTGGCTGAGGAGGGCAGAACAGTGGGTTGCTACTGGGACGCAAGTCGGGGCCTGATCACCTCCAGCTGGGTCGCCTGGGAGAGGCTGTCTGATGTTGCGACAGCCGAAATACCCGATGAGCCCAGGATACATCAGTGATGATGCGTCCCAGGGCACGCAGGAGATGTTTCTTTCAAGTCAAGGAAACAAATGAGTCAACTCAGGTGTCGGTGTTGATGCTAATCAAGGGAACTTGGCCCCCCAACTGGAAGTGAAGCGGAAATGCTGCGACAAGACCTGCAGATGTGAATTTAAATTCATGTGGCTGCAATAAGAATAGTAGTATTCTTATGATGAATATTTGAGCCTTTACTAATGTTTACTCTCTGCACTGAAAATAAAACTAACTACAAAAATTAAAGTGAATTTGTCTGTCCTTCACATTGTTGGTATATTTGTATGAAGAAAAACTTACCCCATTAATTAATCATCAAGTGTGATGAGAGCTGCACAACTAGTTGTGTTGACGGTGTCTTTGTGGGGTCTTTATACAGGGAAGCTTTTTGGTTGCCTCAGAAGTGACAGGCTTCCTCTGCCATGACCAGGCTGGTGGATCCAGTGCCATCAGGTTCTGCTCATTCACTGCCTTTCTCACCTTCTTTGCTGTTGACTTGGCAGATGCAGGCCTTGGTAGAAGGTTCCAGCTAGTGTTTTCCCGATACTGGTTTTATATGTTCGATACTATTTTCGATAATAGCAACCACAGAGATTTTAGTGCAAAAATGTTTCTTTTTATTTAAAGAAAAAAAATGAACTTCTTTCTTGAGGTAGAGCACTTTTTCAAGTAATTATTTTCACAGTAACCGTATACATTTATTATTTTTATTTTTTTAGTCACAAATTCAAAACAAAAGGCAAGCAATTAAAGCAATTGAAAAAAACCTGTGCAATTATATTGAGGTTTTGCTACAGATTCAGTCTTCTCAGTTTTAAGTCCCAACCAAGTCTCTCTGATGCTAAAAGAGAAATGTAAGAGAAAAAGACGAGGTTTGTTAATTTTTAATCCCCCCCCGCCCCCTTTGAATCAGGCCTTTAAAATAACTATGATAAATCTGATTCGAATCAGTGCTAATGCGTGGAAACGTTTGCAGAACTTCATGACGTTACGATAAATTCAGACCACGTGACATCAGGGTCCGCAGGTGAGAGAAGTGACGTAGCCAGGAAGTAGGCAGAATTAGCCTCTAACCCCTCAGAGTAAACGGCTTTATTGCAAAACGTTTTGGACACTGACCCAGCTCGCTCTTTTTGTAGCCATGGAATTGAAACTTTTTTTTTTTTGTTGAATGTCCTGTTTCCAAAATATTCTGGGCAAACATACATTTTCACACTTCCTCCGAAATCTTAAGACACCCCTCTCAGTTTTAAAGACTTTTTAAATATTAGTTTTCCTCAAGATTACGCATTAGAATTTGTTATAAATTTTGTAATTCTGTACTCTAACCTTTTTATCTACCGTCAAAAAAATTCAGTCAGCCCCGAACTTTGCACAGTTGCAATTCGAAACTCTTTGAAACTTAAAAAATAAAAATAAATAAAAATAATGCTTATTTACTTAACCCTATTAAATATTTTTGTCCCTTGTCCTTTGGTATGTCCTAATTTACATTTATGTATACATTCTGTATTTGTATATGTGTACTGTATTTATAGGGACTCTTGTCTCATCCCGCAGTTTTCTTGTTGCATACTTGTAGTTGACGTCACAAACGGCACTGAGTCTCGCCGAACATTTAAACCCACAGTTTTTATTTGTATTCTAAAAACTATACTGACATGATTTACAACATAACCCGGCTCAGGAATTCATTTCTAAAAAAAAAAGAAAAAAAAAAAAAAAAGAAAAAAAAATTCGTAATAAATAGAAGGATTATGCCACGTTGATGTGTTGATGAGGCTGATGTCTGGTGCAGTTACCACAGAGGAAGTGAGTGATGTGCCGTGAAGAGATGAAATGATGGAGACTACAGTCACAAAAACAGTCTTTAAGTTACTGATGCAGGTTCCAAATCCTGCCGGGTTCCATGTGTTTCTTAAAATCCTCATTTATTCCAACCGTGTGGCTGCAACACCTGCGGGCTCTAATGACACCAATAACAAAGAGGGAAAACAACAACAACAACAACCGTACAGCTTGGTTTAGCTTTAGCTAAAGGTGAGGAAACCGTGTCAACGTCATCACGATATGAAAATTAATTTTGTTATTCAGTTCTTTAAAACAAACTAAACTCACTCCTGTTAGAAAGCCGCTGTAGTTGTAGCACAAAAACGGCGACGCGTTCACAAAACAGCCGCCGCTGCGCTTTTATATGCAGCACTTCTTGTCGCCACCAGAGGGCAGTGAAACCTCACTTTCTTTTAAGGCTGATTTGTAAAGCTTGGTCACAAAATAAATGCAAGCACAGCGTGAACGTGTGAGCTTTGACTCAGTGAAAAATACCAGCAGAGACGCCTCGCAGCCCACATCAAGTCAACACAGTCCCCTTCACGGCAGCAGAACCCGGCACCGGACGCACACCTGCGAGTTTAAAATTGATTGTGACTGTAACCTTCATCTGCGAGCATCCGACCACAGTGGGTGAGCAACACAGGAAAGAGAAAATTAAAAATAAAATGAATCCAACCGGTCTTTAAAAAAACTAGCCCAGGGGCTTCCTCACCCCGCTGATACAGTTTATTTTTCCAGTCCTGCGTGAACAGTTGGGTGTTGAGTGAGGACAACCGTGTTTACAAAAAAACATAAAAACAAAACAAAAAAAACAGACATCGAGGGTTTACTTTTACATAAAAAAGCATTAGTCACATTAATACAGAAATGAACAAAAATGGCACATTGAATTCCTAATTTAAAATTAAAAGTGGTGGTTGAGAAACGTTTTCTTACTTGAGGAGACAAGTTAAATAAATTACTAAACGTAAACGTTACATACAAATCTGGAGTAGTATATACAAGGTTATTAGACGCGCACGAAAAAAAATAATCTACAATTTCAATTTTTATGTCCAACAAAGACAGCAGTAGAACCTTTTTACATGACAGGGCTCTGGCGTGGGGGAAAAAACGAAAAAAAAAAAAAAATGTGTAGGTCCAAGTGGTTTGTGTGAACGCAGGCGTGTTTGTGTGTGTGGGAGGGCAACAGTCTGACAAACCACCGACCAATGAAGACGAAGAAGAAGAAGTATAAGGGCATATCAAACAAATGTGTGCGAGTTCCATCTTCAGCTCCGCCGGTGAAAGGTGCTGAACTGAAAACATACCAATGTGTGTGTTTTGATGTGAGCTGCTCTCAGACCTCAGGCGGACCTTCCCCAGGCCTGCTGCGCTAACGGAAGAAGAACGTTCCAGCTACTACTGCGGGTCTTTCACCAATCTAAAGAATCCTGTCTTCCTTCAAAGTTGACTATAAATCACTTGTGGTACAAGGCTGATGGTTTTTCCCTGACTCCCTCCCCCCCCCCCCATTAGCCGAGACTCAGACAGGATATTGTGATGATAACGTCTGTGTTTCTTTAGCCTTTGCGAACCACTTGGGCGAAGAAGTGGCAATGCGGCCCTGACTTTAGCAACATTAGCCCGCTGTTAGCTGCGGGTGTTGATTCCAACCCCCCTCCCCCCTGGTGGCAGGTCAATTAACAGTAATGATGATAATAATAATTATCATTATTCTAATAATAATAATAATGATGAAATAACGGCAGTCTCTCCAAAACATCCCATAATACCAATCTGTTCTTTTAGTATCCCACCCCCCACCGCACCTGTTCTTGATCGCCCATGGTTTCACAGACATTGGCTGTGGGGGAGAAAAAAGACAAAATAAATCCCCCTCTTTTCCCTTCAAATTCTCAACCTGACATCGTGGTTGTGTGGATTAAAAGCAAACAGGTGTGTGTGTGTGTGTGTGTGTGTGTGTGTGTGTGTGTGTGGTGGTGGTGGTGGGGGTTGCTTCAGCGTTGTAAACACTCTCGGTGAGAAGCTCCGACCGGCTGCTCTCGTCTTTCACAGTATGTCTCCTCCGCCATCCCCCACTTTCCCTCTCGCTTCTTTTTTCTGGCAGGGGAAAAAAAAAAAGACAACTCAAGGGCAGAATCCTTCATCGACCGTTGAAGCAGTTGCTGCTGCTGCTGCTGCTGCTGCTGCTGCTGCTGTGTGTGGGGTTTTTTGTTTTCATATTTAAATTTTTTCATTTTTGGTCCTTCAACCCAGCGGTCCATGTGTGGTTTTTTCGTTCTTTTTTTTTTTTTGGGCTCCTTCCTCGAGAGAGCCGAGCCCGTCGTGCCGCCCGCAGTTCCCTCCGTCATTCCTCCCCCGGAGTGTCGCGCACAAAGGTGGTGGCGGGGGCGGGGCTTTGCGATTGACAGGTGGGAGGGAGGGTCTGGATGGATGGATGGATGGATGGATGTCCGTGGGACACCGCGCTTCTCCTTTTCTTTTCTCCGTTAAATATGCCGCATGCGCTCGTTCATTCGTTCACCCACGCGGCGCCCCCCAGTGGCCGAGGCTGTCAGAGCGAGAGTGTGCGAGACGGCGGCGAGTGGTTTTCTTCCGAGGGTTTTTTTTTTTTTTCTTCGTTTTTCTTTTTATAACAAAAACACTGAAAGGTTTGCGACGCGAGAGTCATCAGTGGGACGCTGGAAGCGAGCGCAGAGTGGTTGAAAGGCCCCCTTCCCCCCCGGCCACCCGCCCTCCATTCAAGCGGCACTTTTTGCTCCCCTCCCACCCCCCTTCTGCTTCGGTTCCCTTCCCGCACTCCCCTGGCGGTGGCGCTCTAGGCGTCCGACAGGCAGCTCTGGACGCTGTCCATCCACAGCTGAGCGTTGTGGCTGTCCTGGGCGCAGAAGTTGTACACCCGCTTGGTCGTCTTGAGCTGAAAGGCGGAAACAAACAAATGAATGAGAAAATCACCAGCAGCAGTTCATAATAATAATAATGATAATAATAATAATAATAATGATAATAATAATAATAATAATAATAATAATAATAATGATAATGATAATAATAATAATAATGATAATGATAATGATAATAATAATAATGATAATGATAATGATAATAATAATGATAATAATAATGATAATGATAATGATAATAATAATAATAATAATAATAATAATGATAATAATAATGATAATGATAATGATAATAATAATAATAATAATGATAATAATAATGATAATAATAATGATAATGATAATGATAATAATAATAATAATAATAATAATAATGATAATAATAATAATAATGATAATAATAATGATAATAATAATAATAATAAATAAGAGAGTGGCAAATACACTGTGGGATGAATAGACAGATGTCTACTGTGTAGATCGGTAGATGGATGAAACAGTGACGGAGAGACAGACGGTTAAATACAGAGATAGTAGCTGCGTTTCCATTACGCCTAGAATTGCGCAAAACCTAAATATCGCAATAAAAGACTGGAATGGAAACGGCTACATTTTGAAAAACCTCTCAGATATTGCTAAAAGGTTTTTACACTCGCACGATGTATTGATATAGCGGTATAGCGCAAAAGTATCATGGAAGCACCTTTTTGAATTTACGCGTCACCGGAAGTGACGTACGGTGGTCACGTGACCAGTTCACTCCAAGTGAAAATGGCGCGTTATGATTGGACGGAGGAGGAAACGGAATATTTCTTTACAATTAATCAAAGAGAAAAACACAACAACCATTCTTGACAGCAAAGAAACCTAAACAATTACGGCTTATGCGCTTCACACCATTCATTCATTCATTCATTCATCGCAAACGCCTGCAAATCGCAAGTGTACTTTATCGAAATTTTATAAATATCGCTTTTATTTTGTGAAGAACTGTAATGGAAACTCGGCCAGACAGTTGACGCATGCATTGATAGATAGGTAGACAGACAGGCGCAGAACTACAGGGTGGGAATCCACCTACACCGGCTAAACGGACGGTCACTTGGTGGTGACAGTAATACTCGCGTTCTGTCACGGGTTCCAACTCAGCGGACGCAACTCTACCGCTAAACACACAGGACGGGCAGCCACTCACATCGAAGAAGGCTTTCTCGTCGACGTTCTTGGGCGCCCCCATGGCCGGCGTCCCCGGGGTGACGGACTCCACCTCGGCCAGCTCGATCACCCCCTTGCACTCCTTGTCCTGGCGGCTCTCGTAGTATCTCAGCTGTGAGGGTGAGAGGTGGAGGGACAAGACCGCCGTGAGACAGAGTTGGGTTTCAACGGCTGGCCGGTTGGATTTGGCTGCGGTGGTTGCCGACCTGATGCTTGGTCTTGTCCAGTACGAACCAGCGCGGCTTCCACGGTTTCAACAAGGCCCCTTTCTTGTACAGAATGCCTTCAAAACTCCTGTAAGAGGGGGGGGAGGAGAGAGGGAGGGAGGGGTGGTGAGTGGGGGTGCAGGAAAAGCAGAAATAACCTCAGCCACAAACAGCCGCTGACAAGTAGAATCGGCGCTGATACCCAATACTGCCAATACTGGTATCGGTATATATTTATATTTATATCTATATCTATATATATCTATATACACACACACACACAAACACACACACACAGACACACAGACACAGACACACACACACACACACACACACACACACACACACACACACAGGTATAAGTATCTGTACTTTTACTGAAGTACAGAATGTGAATCATGTTGCCACCTGTGGTGACCTCTGACCTGTTCTCGCTCTCGGTGCTGCGGAACTGGTTGTACAGCGTGCTGGTGCTGGTGCGCCCGGCGACGGGCGTGGAGGTGGCGCTGGCCTCGCACTCCAGCGCCAGGTTGATGGAGGAGCCCGCGCCCGTCTCCTGCAGGTAGACGCCCTGGGAGCGGCGCTGGTGGCTCAGGTTGGACGACATCAGCAGGGAGCTGGAGAACGACGGCTGCGGGGCAGAGGGAGGGCAGAGGGCAGAGGGAGGGCAGAGGGAGGGCGGAGGGCAGAGGGAGGGCAGAGGAAGGGCAGAGGGCAGAGGGAGGGCAGAGGAAGGGCAGAGGGAGGGCAGAGGGCAGAGGGCAGAGGAAGGGCAGAGGGCAGAGGAAGGGCAGAGGGAGGGCAGAGGAAGGGCAGAGGGAGGGCAGAGGGAGGGCAGAGGGAGGGCAGAGGGAGGGCAGAGGGAGGGCAGAGGAAGGGCAGAGGGCAGAGGGAGGGCAGAGGAAGGGCAGAGGGAGGGCAGAGGGCAGAGGGAGGGCAGAGGAAGGGCAGAGGGAGGGCAGAGGGCAGAGGGCAGAGGGCAGAGGGAGGGCAGAGGAAGGGCAGAGGGAGGGCAGAGGGAGGGCAGAGGGAGGGCAGAGGGAGGGCAGAGGGAGGGCGGAGGGCAGAGGGAGGGCAGAGGAAGGGCAGAGGGCAGAGGGAGGGCAGAGGAAGGGCAGAGGGAGGGCAGAGGGCAGAGGGAGGGCAGAGGGCAGAGGGAGGGCAGAGGAAGGGCAGAGGGCAGAGGGAGGGCAGAGGAAGGGCAGAGGGAGGGCAGAGGGCAGAGGGAGGGCAGAGGGCAGAGGGAGGGCAGAGGAAGGGCAGAGGGAGGGCAGAGGGAGGGCAGAGGGAGGGCAGAGGAAGGGCAGAGGGAGGGCAGAGGGAGGGCAGGACAGGGAGAGGAGCTTCAGCAGGTGGAAGCAATCCATCAAGACAAACACACTCAGGCTTTTCTGGAGGTTCTGCACAAACTATAAAAATGATTTTATTGAGTGCAGCTGCTCAGGCTCTCCTCCATGTATAGTTAGCTGCCATCTGGCACCGCCAAATTTCTAAGGAAGCCTGGTGTGGACAATCCAGCCGCCTGACAGCGCGTTTGGTATTTAGGGTGAACACTCATGCCCTCAAAATAACAATGAAGAAGACGGTGGAAGAGATATTCGGGTTTGTATGCGAAGGCCACCGTAGTTCACTGGCAAACTCAGGAGGAGGAGGGAGGGTGAAAGATGCTGCAATCTAAAATGTAACCACTTGATGTCCCCGTTTCTTCTTCAGAATCTCCAAATGACACACTGCACCTTGAAACAGTTGGGAAAGTCGCTTCGCCACCCAAAGCCGTCCCACCTTGCTTTCCAGTTTGCTCTCGACCCTCTGCGCCGTCTTGATCTTGTCCCACGTGTCCTTCCACTTCTCCGACGTCTGGCCCAGCTCGGCCTCCAGACCCTGCAGGTCCTGCAGCAGCTTGGTGATGGCGTCGGGCGCCGCCTTGCTGAGGCTGTCGCAGCACGGCCACACGATGCGCCGCCGCGACTTGGGCCCGGCGCCGCCGTCCGCCTTCTCAGGCGCCTCCTCGGCCAGGCGCTCCGGCCGGCCCCTCAGCTCCCAGTCGTAGGACGGCCCCTCCGAGAGGGTTTCCTCCACGTAGAAGTCCCACACCTTCAGGTTGGAGATGAAGGTGTACGGACGCAGCACCTGCAGCCACAGTCACTTCAGTCACAATCTCCAAATACACTTGGAATTGTTGCGAGTGCTGTTTCATTCCTTTGTTTGGAGAGTTGTTCTCCTCCGTGCCACCAGGGGTCAGTGTCAGGGGGCGGAGCTAAGCCGTGGCCAGCGGTAGTGGGGGGGTAATTTAACAAAAGGCCATCACACTTCCACACTACAGCATCTCAAGTCATGTCTTTGTTGATTGATGTACAGTGTCTTTTTAAATATGTATTAATGCATGTATGTATTTCATAGGAATAATGTACGTGTCTTGACTTGATTATTCAGCTGGATTTTGACACTCAAAGAAGTATTTTAATGCAACACTAACCCTGATCCAAGGACAGTAGGAACAAGCTCATATAGGTTTACTATTAACATTAACGTTCGAAGATTTGCTGTCCTCTAATTCATCAGAGTAGTAACAGTCTGACCCTGAAAACATTTAAGAAATATAAAAAAACTATGGTAAAGCTAGAATAAAAAAAATGTCATGTAGACATTTCAGGTATCTACTTATTGCCCCCCCTCATGTGAGTGATGACCTCACCCTGTGGCCACCACAAGGAATTTTCAGGCTCCACCCACTGCTTACTGCAGTATCACGTGGTGCCAGCTAAAGGTGGCTACACGTGTTTGGAGATGGATTAAATTAGCGCATCTGCTGCTAAAGTGGGAGGAGCCAAACAGTTTTAACTGTCCTCAGGGTTTTTTTGGGGGATTATTTGAATTATTTATTGGGGTAAAAGGCTATTTTGAGATAAATCAGCGCACCTCAGGAATATTGTAATCATCGTAAAAGCGTTTTTTTTCTGCTTCCAAAGGTTGATGTTGTTCACAAAGGTGAGAAGTGTAAAAAGTTCACAGAACAACGCAGTAAAAAGTGGATTTCAACCCTTCGTCCGTGGTCGGGAGGAGTGGAGTCTGCTAATACTAATGCTAGTCTGTCTGCAGCGACCACTTTATCAGAGGTACGCTAGCTAGCTAGCTAACTGGGTTTTTGACATCTTGAATCGGGCTCTAAATCCGAACAATGCAGACATCTTGAACAGTTTCCTCCATGGACTCCATTTCTACTTCCTGCCCTCTGTCTGAATCTGCACCACCTTCGTGCGCCATCGTAACGGCGAGACTGAAACCCAGCTACTGTGCGCATGTACTAACATTCCCAGCTCTGTACAGGACTGGTCACTACCAGTGCAATCAAGGCCTCACCTCCTCGTCCTCAGGAGAAAACATGTAGTTGAAGAAGATGGGGGTTTTCTTGCTGAGCCTGTCAATGTAGTCCCACACCGACTTGCACACCTGCGGGCTTTTCCTCTCGCCCTTCTCTTCATACAGCACCCCTGCACGCACAAACACAGCTTGTAAGCAAGATCCGGTGCCGTGGCTTCGTTGGGAGCGGCGGCGGCGGCGGTGGCAGCGGCGGCCGTACCCAGCTCGATGCGTTCGTAGTCGGAGTCGAGCAGGAAGGTGCGGAAGCGGTTGGACACGTAGTGGTAGGCCAAGAACTTCAGGTAGTACTGGCTGAACTCGAACTCCATGGGGAACTGCAGGTGGATCTGAGGATGGGGGGAGAGGGACAAACAGGGTTCAATAAACACAGACCAGTTTCTTTTACTTTGAGCGTCAAAGATAAATCTTAATTTGAAGAAGCTCTTAATTTGAAGGCGATCTACTTACGCCTTCGTCAGAGTGTCACGTGACACTCTGATGAAGAAGATCGCTGAAACATATATGCCTGTAATAAAAGAATAGTGGAACATCATTTGAAACTCAAAGACCGTGAGCCCCACCTGGTGGACACAGTCCAGGAACTGCAGGAAGACGGGGGTGAAGCCGCTGCTCTGGCTGCCCAGCGTCTGCGCCCCCCGGTGGCTGAATCTGTGCCCGAACGACAGCCACTCCTTCTCCACCAGCAGCCGGAAGCCGTCGAAGGTCCTGTAGTAGGGGTCCGACAGCAGCTGCACCAGAGACACCACCTGCAGGCATGCAGAGAAGCGGCGTCAAGCTGCGTCTTTCAGGAGGGAAAACCACTCTGAAGGGGCCGTCGACACCAACAAGGGGATTTCTTTTTAACCGTGTGTTTCTCTGCACGGTTCGGCCTTTTCGCACACACATCACCACAGTGGTTGACATGACTTTTGTTGAATTTTGTTGTACTCGTGTGTTAGAGTGAGCGTAACTCCACGTTAAAGATTGCCATTGCCATCATTTCTAAATCACTGCATTTTCACTTACCGCTGCAATAAAATGCCCATTTATGAACACTTATTGAGTTATGAAAATAATTTCTATATAATCCAATTGTCCATATGTATGTACGTTTGTTTTATTTTACTTTATCTATTTATTTCTTTTCAATTCATTTTCTTTTCTTCTCTTTGTGCTGAATATGCTACTGTAATTATGCAGGCATTCTATTCTATTCTATTCTATTCTATTCTGTTCTATTCTATGAATTTCCAGCCTTGTGTCTGACCAAAATACTCCTCCTGTTCGGGCTGATGTCGCCACCTTGTGCTTTGGCATGTGCATTACACTGCTTGGGGCTGGATTTTTGAGGTTTCACGTGGACGGAGATAGTTTTTTAATCACACCATTGGTGTGGACGAGGATTTTTTTTTTTTCACAACCAGAGGCAGGAAAAAAAAAACCTTGCTTTGGAAAAAATACCCTCGTTGGTGCGGACAAGCGGCAGAGACACCGATCCAAACCTGCGTGGTGACGTCCCAGCCGTCCTCCAGGCTGACCATGACTGACGAGCCCGTGTCCAGGAGCTCCACCACCAGGACAGACACCTGCAGCACCCTGTGAAGCTGCACACACACACAGACACACGCAGGTCAGGTCAGTGCACCCGACGTCACGTCACAAGCTAACTGCTCGGAGGTGGGGGTGGTGAGGGTGGGGGGTCGGGGGGGGGGGGGTGCTGCTGACTGACCAGCGCCATCCACTCCGAGTCCTCCAGGCAGCGCAGGAAGCTCATGCTGGGGTCCGTGGTGGACGAGCTCGGCACGCACGCCTTCATCAGCTTCTTGAAGCTGTTCTTCACCTGCCGCACGTCGCACACCTCGATGGGCACCACCTCCCACTGCTGGAACGAGTCCTGCTTCCCTCCCTGAGCACAGAGAAGAAGAAATAAAAACACAAGCAAAAACCAGACGGCACTTCTGCTGGTGCAGCGACATTCACGAGTGAGTGCTACAGTGGTGGAAAAAAGTTTCTGGACACTTCATTGCATTTGTGATGCGCTGTGTGACGCTAAGAACCGGTCTTAAGTCTCCAAGTCCGGTTTATTTTCGTGCACGTGCACAGTGATGGTGATGTCCAGCTCAGAACTGGATGTTTTTACAGAATTTTGTGTCTTTATTTTGTCTCATGAACAATAAACAACATCATCATTTCCATTTGCTTGTGATGCAGTCAGACTTTTTGAGACAGAAAAATTGCTTTTCATTGACTCACAAATTGTATTAAGTAAAAAATATTTAAGGGCGTCTGAAAACTTTTTTCCTCTACTGTAGATGTACATCACTAACCAAACTAAAGGGGGCAGCAAAGTCCACAGTGTTCATTAAAATTTGGCAAGGTCTGTCTTGGGTAAATTGAAAAATGTACTTTCACATGAGAAAAGTCTTCAACAATATTCTTGTCTTTCTAAATGAATTAATAAATGCCACTCAGATCTGTTAAAACCAACGCCCCAACAATTGCTACCCTCGTCTGTTGCTGTCGCTTACTGTATTGCTTCTTGGTCCACAAGGTTTTTTGTTTTTTTTTAAAGGTCCAGAGTTTAAAATTTGTCTTAATTTATTATTTTTATATTGGTAATAGCTTAAAATACTGCCCATAAACACATGAACAAAAAAGGTAGTAGTAGTAGTAAACCAACGGAAAAAAAGAAGGTGGATGAGGTATCCAGGTTTCCAGGGTGTACACTTCCAGTTTCCTGGAAAACTCAGGAAAGGGACTATAAGGGAACTTAAATGAAAGAGCACTGCAGTCTAAAATGTGACCACTTGTGGCTTTTTCTTCTTAAAAATCTCCAAATATTTCCCACTTAACCTTTATGTGATGGATTGAGGAAGACAGCTTCCTGCTTTCAGGGTGGAATCCGAGGAGCTCGAGCGGTTTACCTTTAGCTGGGCTTTGTCTCCGATGATGTAGAGGTAGGCCTTGTGTTGGCGGAGGAAGAGCGCCTCGCTGGGGCCTCCGTTGGGCTGCGGAGACTCTTTCCCCGCCAGTCGGGTCCCCACGTCGGGGTTGTAGGCACTTAGACGCCCGCTGCCTCGGATGCTGCCCCATTTCCCTGCGTGACACACACACACACAAACGGTGACCAACAGAAAGAAAAAATGTTCTCTCCGACGAACCAATCAACTTTGTTACAATCCAAAGATGAAACGCATCACAAAACAGTCATTTCAAGACACAGTGCTGCTTGGACAGAGTCCGCCCCTACCGGACAGCCATGCTGGTGAAGTGGGCGGAGTCAGCTACAAAGTATTGATTTGCTACAAACAGCTGATTAAAGAGTTGACTCTGATTTCTGCTGACATTTGAAAGAGAAGAAGAAGATGAAGAAGACAAAGAAGAAGAAGAAGAAGAAGAAGAAGAGTCACTCCGGAAACGAGAAAGAGGAAGTCGACAGAAGCATGCAGACGATGCAGCTCGCCGGCCAACACAAGCGCGGGCGACAAGGCCGTTAGTCTGCAGACACAGCACGCCGTCAGGCCCCACACTGACTGCTACCAGGAGAGAGCTCTGATTGGTTACACGACGAGTGAAGGCGGGGTTTGAGGGCGGGGGGTGGGGGTTGGTAGGATGGGGCCGACTGTACCTCTCGGAGAACTCCTGGCCTTGCCAGACACTTTTGGCTGAGAGAGGGAGATGACTTTGGCCCTTTGACCCAGAGCTGAGGTCAAATGACAGAAATGACCTGTTAAACAAGACGTGTCGCCGTAGAGGATGGCGTCTCACACACTCTCTCTCACACACACACACACACACACACACACACACACACACACACACACACACACACACACACACACACACACACACACACACACACACAGGAACCTCACCTCCCCTGCTGAAGGTCCCGGGAACGTCCTCCTTGGTTCCCATCACCTGCTTCATCAGCGCTCCGATCTTGGGCTGCCGCAACTTGTCCGACGAGTCTGCGAGAGAGGTCGAGGCGCGGAGTTAGCAACGCTGTGAGACAACGGTTGGGTGGTCGGGGGTGGAGGGTGGGGAGTTTAGACAGCTGTGAGCACCTGAGGTGTTCATGTGCGTGGAGGTGAAGCCGCTGAGCGTGTTCCTGCCGCCGCTCTCGCTGTACGAGGGCATGGAGCTGATGATGGCCTGCAGGTATTTCTCCTGCTCCAGGCTGGTGGAGTCCGCCTGGGAGGGAACTGCAGAGACGCAACGCAAAAACAACCAGGTGAATGGTGATACTGTCAGTTTATTGAACTGATAGACAGATAGATGGATAGCTAGACACATAATAGATACATAATGCTGTGAAAGAAGGATAAACGTCCTGAAACCAAACCTCACAATGAAATAAGTCCTTTGTGACAAACTCACAATACCTTTTTTTTTTCTACGTTTCGACGCTGCATCCTGCTAACATCAGTGGTGGTTATGCAATTCTGCCATCTAGTGGTCAGATTTTAGATTGCAGCGCTCATTCGCTCGACCCCCCTCTCCCGAGCTTGCCAATGAACTACGGTGACCTGTGCACGCAAACCTGGATACCTCTTAGGGGACGAACCAATCTTGGTGGTTTAGTTGAGGACACAAATTTTAAATTTACAATTTTAAATAATTCCAATTAACAAAATTGTTTGACAGCCCTATTTTTATTATTTGTCAATATTATTATTAATATTTTCTAGGTGAATAAAAAGCCTCAAGCTTCATACTAAAAAAAAGAAAAATTGAACAATGGACATCACAGTATGTGCATAAAATGGGGAAGTCAAAATCCTCCAACGCATCAATTAATTACACTGCACTTCCAGATCTGAGAACGCAATCCGAGCCCAAAGGATTATGGGTAATACACTGAGCTCTTCTTTGTAGTTCAATAAACAAAAAACAGGGCCTACCAACATCACTACAACAAAAAAAAAAGATAATACCTTTACATCCTGCGTTAATATTCTGAAATAAATTCAGTTTTTTTTTAATTTACCTGCAGTAGGGGCGTTTGGCGACTTGAAGAAGCCCACCACTCCCTTAGCGTGGAGGCCCGCAGAGCGCAGCAGGACAGCCTTGGTCCGCGAGTTCCTCCAGCAGACGACGGGGAAGCGATTCTGTCGGTAGCAGCGGCTGATCCTCTGGATGGTCGTGTCCGGGATGCTCTGAGGCACGATCAGCAGGCCCGGGTAGCTGTGGGGAGCGCACGCACACACACACACACACACACACACACACACACACACACACACACACACACACAATATAGTGTAAATTCTATCAAAATAATGTAGATAAGATATGAATAGTCCAACTGTCCATAAGATGTACAGTAAATATGTGGTTTTGCAGAAATGCAGAAGTACAACAACCTTTTCTGGATATTCTAATTTTCTGGGTAGCACCTGTATATACATATATTATTATATTCCTATTGTTGATGCTGTACTTATGTAAATTTTCCAAATGTGGGATTAATAAAGGCATTCTCTTCTACACACACGTGTGTGCACACGCACGCGCGCACACACAGACAGGGAGGGGTCGGTGTGGAAGCTCTCTGTCTCACCTCCTGCAGACGGTGTACATGCGGTTGACGGTGGAGATCCTGAAGGGCTCGTTCTTGGAGCGCGTCAGGCTGTTGCTGAGCGTGCCCAGACCCAGGCGCTGGTAGTCGCGGCAGCAGGCGCGCTCCACCACGTTGCTCATGGTCTGCCTGTCGGACGAGCGGATGGTGGAGGAGAGGGTGAGGGAGCTCGGCTCCACTTCCTCCGACACTGGTGGTGGGAACGGGGGTGGGGGGTGGGGGACAGAGGAGGCCGCCACGGTTAAGGTTCTGAAGTAAAACAACTGTGGTGGAAATAAGTTTTTGGACACCTCGTGCGTTTATGATGTATTGTGTTGACCCAAAGGACCAGTCTTCAGTCACCACGCACGGTTTATTTTAGCGCCACTGCCAACATTGACCCACACATGCTGCACAGGCTCTTGTAAGAGTACAACAACTACAAGAAGTTAGTTTTCTACATTTTTTTCTCATCAACAAAAAAACAACATCAACAACAACAAAAGTAACTTGTTTGATGCAGCCAAACATTTTGAGAAATAGCTCGTCATTTGGATTTAGTTAAGTTTTAAGGGTGTCCGAAAGCTTTTTTCCACTAATGTGCATAATGTGTGTACATATTTTAGTCATTTAAAGAAATACTGAGGCCCCTTCTTCTTCCCTCTTGTGGCTTCGCACGAAAAAATGTCATTGCTGACAAAGAAAAGAAAAATAGCATTTACTGTCCTTTCATGTAAGGAGCCTGCCACAGGAAATGGGAAAACGTCCGCTTACAGAGAGACACGGTAATGACAGCTTGAAGCACACTGACCTATGTTCACTCAGAATCCAAACACTTTGCTCTTCTGCGGAAACGCAGTTGCTGAGAAAGCGGCGGTGTATCTGTGCAGACGTCTATTTGCAGCGCCTCAGACACAAATGTTCACAGGCGGGGGAAGGAGGGGTTGTTTCTGAGTTTAATTCACGTTTCATCTTTTGACTTCCTTCCCTTCCCCTCTGACCTTTGCCCCCCCGAGGCACGACGGCGGCACAACGGCACCACCGCCGGCAGTCCTGGATGTATTTCAGGGAGGTTGGGCGAGACAGTTCCGGACCTGTGCTGTGTGAAATTCCTTGTGCCCGATTTCAAATCGTTCCCCGTGTGGGCGTGTGTTTGTTGATTATTCAAACCACACCTAGGCTCAGAATAATAGATGATCATAATGAAAAAAAGACCCTTAACTTGCCAAGGCAGATGCTTAGTTGTCCCAATCCTGTGGTTTGTTTCATAATATTCACTGACACTTCTATTCCAATCTGTATTTCTATCGCTCTCTCTTTCTTCATTTACATCTCTTCTTTTCAGTTCTGTTTTAGGACAAGTAGATTCCTGTCAAGTTTGGTCCCATGTGGTTTAAAGGTCAGGTGTGGAATATTTGGCTTGATTTATGATTTTTATATTGCTAAAAGCTTAACATACTGCCCATAAATACATACATAAAAGTGTAAACTTGCAGTACAATAAAAGTAATTTTGTTTTCCTACTTAAAAACAGTTCTTATTCATACATAAGTATCAAGAGTCTTGCTCCCAGTTAAGCTGCCATCATGCACCACCATCATTCCTAAGGAAGCCTGGTGTGGACAATCCAGCTCCCTGACAGCATGTTTGGTAGTTAGGGTGAACGCTGGCGTCCAACAAAAAAGAAGGTGGACGAGGTATCCAGGTTTGGGTGCCACTATAGTTCACTGGCAAACTCAGGAGGGGCAGGGGGAGTGAACAGGCGCTGCACTCTAAAATGTAACCACTTGATGTCGCTGTTTCTTCCTCTAAATCTCCAAATGTCACACATTTGACCTTTAAGCGTCAGTTAAACAAGGCCCATGAGGTTGGTTTACCGGAGATCTCATCCTCGTCCAGCTCCGACTGGAGGCTGCTCCTGTTCTCCCACGTGGGTGGGGCATACTTCTTCCTGGTCACGTACTGCCGGCCAATGGTCTTCTTGGCACTCTTCACCAAGTTTTTGGAAAGTGTCCTGACAAAGGAAGAAAAAGGGAACCTTTTTAAGAAAAAAAAAAAAAACCCACATCACCACAGCGTGCCCTATTCAGAGTCACTGAGTAATCCACTTCCTGTCGGGCCTTGTAGCACACAAACGCGCATTTAGAGTTCTTCTGCGCTCACAATGGGCTGATTCGACACTCTGTTCGTCTGAGTGCATAATTTGCAGTCATTAAGTTTTTAGCCACACACACACACACACACACACACACACACACACACACACACACACACACACACACACACACACACACACACACACACACAGTACACAGAGTCCAGAGATGGAAACAACAGGCACGATAACTGCTCCCATATTTTCCGCTGATGAATTATTCAAAGGCTTCTCACATGCTCCCTTTCATTCTCGTGAGTAAATGAGAGGGAAAAGCTGTGTGTGTGTGCGGGCCTGAGTGCATGCTTTGTCAGTTTAAATCCAGTATATGGGTCAAACCTGAGCAAATTACTGACACATCAATGACTACAATGATATATGAATTGACGTTTGAAGGGAGAAGAAGGTCTCCGACTCCATATTCCCAAAGTCTTGGTCTCAGTCTTGTCGCAGCGAGAGCCGGTTTGTTTTTCACCTCAGTGCATTAGTCAAGCCTCAGTGAGCTGAGCACTGTATGTACGCATGCACGAGTCCCACCTACGCAGGGCTGAATTGGCTCTGTGTACCCATCAAGGTAAAGTCCACACAGCAGAAGATGTGTTTGGTTAAGACAGTGAAAAACAAGGTTTGACTAAAAACTGATGAAAAACAGTTTACAATCTGCAATTACCGTTAAAAATACTTAATAATTACATATAATTACAACCACTGAAGACATTTTTTCTGTTATTATCTTAGCAGAGATGTGTCTCTTCATAAAGTAGAGTTTAAACCCGTATTTTGCTGCAGTTCTGCTGGTTAAAAATGTGTGGATTGTAGATGGGTCGGCCAAATCAGCAGGAGGAAGAAAGAACAGATTTGTCAGTTAAACTAATAATAATAATAATAATAATAATGATAAATAGTAATTTATTTTTCACAGCAGAAAATTACTTTCACCTGCTTAATTGATTTCCCTGAGCCAAAGATAGGGGAAAAAAAAAAACAGCTTCACCGTTTCTAAAAAGCTGTTGACCTGCTCCTGAGCCGTGAACTGGTTTCGGTTACACAACGCACCGTCACCCGACGCAATCTTTAGCCCAGTTAGATACGGCGAGCACATTCCAGAGTTGGCCAACACTCTAAATCAATAACTGGGTAAATATGTCAAATATGAGCAGAACAGCTGGGACAGCAGTCAATCAAGCAGTCACAGGTGTGAACCTTCCTCCCTTGGACAAGTCCTCCATCAGTTTGCCACTTCATGTGATTTTATGGCCCGTTAGGATTTGTTCTGTCACGCGTTTCAATCCTTGAACTTGCATTTCAAACATTTTTGCTTGACCTTTGCCTTACCTGAGTGACTGGTTCTTGTCCTTGGCCTTGTGCTCCACCACCATTTTGCCACTCTGGCCCACGGTGAAGGCAAAGGTGCCCTGGACGTGCTGGGGATAGCGCAGCTTGTGCATGTGCTTCTTGAATACCTCGGCCAGGTCCGACGCCACCTCCTCGTCGAACGCTATTTTCATCAGCTGGGGCGGCGAAAAGGAGGAGGAGGAATCAGAGACCGGGAACGACGGGCAAATAAAGAAAAGTGGGGGTTGCAGGTTTGAGGGTAGAGAGTTGACGCAGACCTGGAAGGTGCAGGACCGGAGCTGGAGCCCCTCCTGGACGTACTGGTCCATGGGTAAAGTGACTGAGATCCTCTTCTCCTTGGTCAGCGACGCGATGGGGAAGGAGCGGGTCACCACCTCCTCGCCAACTGCAGGACGAAGAGCATCACTGATCAATCGACCACCTGACGCTCACTGATGCACACTTCCTCTTCTCATCTCCACCCAGGCTCACGCTCGAGCAGTTTCTTCCTTTAGTACTTAGATTCAGAAATAGTCCTGCTGATCGGCATAGAAATCTAATGTAACGTCAAATATACATATATACATACACATATATATATATATTTATATATATACATAAATATATATATGCTGTCAGTCAATTCAAATCTTTAATCGTGATTAATCACATTAGCGTCCTGAGTTAACTCGTGATTAATCGCAAATTGAGTGCAATTTTTTTTTACCCTGCTCTATATATAACTAAAAGATAGATTAATAGAGATATTTATTGTGGTTCTTGTACTTTAGGAAAAATTGGAGGGAACAACAATAACTCATTTGTGGAAATATTCTATTTTTGTTTTCATTGGAACATTCCAAAACGATTTCATACTGTCCAGACACTCTACAAAAAAACCTCAAACTTTGAGGTATTCTCAAGCCTCAATGCTCCTAAGCGGGCTCCGTTCTGCGACAATTCACGGCGCTTCTGCCTCTGGTGTGAACAAGGCGTTAATCGCACATTAAAAAATGAGTGCCGTTAAAAGGAGTTTGAGTTATTGTGTTCTATATACTCATGCATACGCATATACAAACTCACCCAATGGGTCGGTGGGCGTGCCCTTGAAGATGAGGCGGTAGGTGGTGAGGAAGACGGCGCCCTCTGCCGGGAGCAGCGGGGGGCCTCCCATCAGCCCCGTGGCCTCCTCGCGGCCATCGGGCACCAGGTGGACACGCATGGCGTCCATCACCAGCTCCTCACCCGGCAGTAGCAGCGGCCGCAGCAGCTTGGGCTGCGCACACACACAGGGGGAGAAAAAGAGGAGAAAGGGAGGGGTTAAAGGAGTGAAGCTTTCACCTTTGGTGCTGAAAGGTCAACGACCTCTGAGGGTTTGTGACCTCTTCACGAGCCGTAATTGCATTTTTTCTTTTTCAAACTAGCGTTATTCATTCAAAAAAAATGCACAAGTGAAATTTGATCAACCAAGTTGATTGATTCGGACGAATCCGGTGAAAGTGAGCGAAAGTAACCAAGCCACTACTGGAGTGTTGCGCCTCCACCTCCATGAGTGTTTTCTGCTGGCAAACTAAACTAAACGCTTTATTTTTTAAAATCCTTGTGCCGCAGTCAACAGCGGCAATAGTTGCATTAAAATTAAACTGGGGAAGAAGAAGGAACGTGAAATACAGAAAGTCTCCACTGCACAAAGCATGCAACTGTCTGCTGCCATACAGTGAACAAATTAACTAACAAATGTAACTTTTATTCACATGCAACAAAGTTACAGTGGAACTTTACATATTGCTCATACTAGGTTTGGGCATAATAGGTGTTCCCCCCATAGAAGCTGCCATTAACTATCAATAAGGGGGCCATTTAGATGTTCACCACATTAGAACATTTTTAAAGAAAGATTTATTAAGGGTTTGCTCGTGCTTAAGTGTACTTTAGCAAACATAACCCTAGCTAGCTTAGCTTAATTTAAATTACCGGCTTAATGAAAGCAAATATTGACCTCATGTTAATTCTGTCCCTATTGCTCGACTTCAACCCATTTCCATAAGCTCCCTGACAGGCTACATTCACCAGTAACTGGAGGCCGCTGTCTTTCATCATCCACCCAATCAGCCACGATGCTACTTTCACTGGCTGTCACTGACTCTCGTGAGACGTCCCGCATGCTAACACACCAATATCGTAATGCAATGTAAAGTAAGTAATGGCGGCGCCACAAGATGGTGACATACACAAAGTTGTCATTGGATTTGTCTATGCTGAGAAGAGAAAAAAAACCCATGCTGGTTCACATGACAGCAATCCCACACTGCACCCTTCACAGTCTCATGCTGGACCGCGTGCTGCTGCACTGCTTTGGAGGACGAGAGAGTCTAAAGGGGCTGTTAATTAACACTGCACTTGGAAAAGTTGATGCAGCAAATAAATAAATAAATAAATAAATGAATAGTTGCATCACTCATTTTTACCTCTTTTTTTTCAATAAATATCAGACTAGGCTCTCTGCAGATTTAAAATCACTGTCTGCAAGCCACTGTAGTTCACTGGCAAGCTCGGAAGAGGGTTACAATCTACAATGTAACCACTGGATGTCGCAGTTTCTTCTTCTAAAGAAATCTAATGACACGCTGAATCATTCTTGCCGTGCGATAAAGGCAGGGGGATAATAAACTAGAAACGGGCTGAGCGATTACAGCAGGTCCTCTCTTAGCAAAACTGCAAAACGTGCCCAATGGAGCTCAAGAACGGCACCCTTCCCGGTGAAGGCACTCGAATGGGCGACGGGTAAGAGGGTGTCACTCGGCATGCGAGGGGGTGGAGCAGGCGGGTGGGGGTCACACGTCTCTGCCAGTGGCTGGCAGACGTACCTGCGGTGACAGCGAGAGCCCTAGCTGTAGGGAGTGACGGAGAGGAGGGGGTGGTGGGTGTGGCTAGCCGCCGCTCTGCAAGGCCTTTGTCCAGCGGGACGTAAAAATAGGAATTGTTTACCTTTTGGATGGGAGGTAGCCTCTTACTCTCCCTGTGGACCGCGTCCAGCGTCTCAATATGCATCTGGACAATGTCTGTGAGAGGTGAAAAAAAAAGCACAAATGCGCGGCGTTAGCGGGGAAAAACTTGGCGAGAAGATTTTTCCTTAGCGCCACCCCACCGCACCCGGTATCATGGCGTGGAGGGCCTTGAGGTGCTCGTTGGTCACGCCACTCTCGTTGCACACTTTGTCCACAAAGCGGTTGATGAAGCGCACCACAGAGTTGGCCACGTCAGAGCTCTCGGCGTCCTCGAAGCCGCTCTCCGTGTCGTAGCTCTCCGCCATGCTCCCCGCAATACTGAAAGAAGAGCAAAGATGCAGCCGCATTCAAGCAAAGCCTCCTAGTTGGTGAAGGATTTTTGGGAAGTTTGGAATTTTTTGCTGTGCAGCTGGGTGTCTTTTTATTTTCTTTTTTTAAGAGTTTTCAGACAATTACAGCATTGAAAAAGCATCTTCATTGTCAGCAGGGCAAAAGAGGAAGAGGCACTAGCAAAAAGACAAAAATAAAAGTTGAAAAGCTTCTTTTGTACATGTATGTTTGTTTAAAAAAACAATGAAAGTCATACACGTGAACATACGAGATGGATGTTGTGTGTCGTAAAGTGTTCAGTTTATTGTTTCAGCACAGGCGTCTGGTACCTGTTGGTGACGTAGCTGTTGCTGACGCTCTCCACGTCGCCCAGGCCGGAGCTCCTGAGCAGGCGGTTCTTGCTGGTGTCCAGCGGCAGCAGCAGGTAGCTCATCCTGTTGGCGTAGTGGATGGCCTGGCTGAACACCGTGCTCTCCTCCTTCTGCACGCGCTCCGCCTGCATCTCCTTGGCCAGCGTGGGCCACAGCCGGTTCTGCTCCGACGCCAGCTCCAGGGCGCTGACCTCCCTCCCGCCGGCCGAGCCCTCCAGCTGCTGCTGCTGCTGCTGCTGATGTGGCTCCTGACCGCACATTGAGAAGAGGCTCATTTGTGATTCATGATCTCGGAAAGCCGAGCGACAGCAGGGCCGAGCACAGCAGGGCCGAGGCCAACGGACTTCGCTCGGTGACTTTGGCCGACTTTCTTTGAGACGAGACGACATCGACGGAAACTTTTATCCCCTCGGACCCACTGGAAGCGTCTGATTGGACAGGATTGCAATGTTGCGCGACAATCGATGTAGAATTGTGGTTATTTGAAGAGAAGAATAGTTCTCAGAAAGTCCATTTAGTCCATTTTTAGTTGAAGATTTTACGTGAAATCTGTTATTTGAAAGCCAGATTGAATAGCATTGAAGCCCAGACGTCATGCTGAGGTTTCACAGAAATTCATTGACTTCCTGTCTGAATGGTTGGATCTGCCCTGCTTGACCTGATCTGAATTGACTGCCAATAAAGATGTGCGGTACTGCATATTTTGGTATCAGTCCGATATCAATCCGATACTAGGGCCAATATCGCGATACTGATTCTGTTTATTATTTTAAGTTTGACACATCATCAAACATCTGACCTTTATGGGTGTTTTAGCGGTTTTTCCTTTGCATTATTTTGTTAAAACCTCGGAGAGAATCTGGAAAAAGTTTTTAGGCGACTGCAAAATATTTTGGTACCACTATATTAACATGATAAACAGAAAGAATAGAAAAACCAACATTATTTTCCTCCATAATAATGATAACTAATGATTAATAATAATGATGAGTGAAAATTAAAACAAGATCAAACAAAACGAAGGTAGATAGTTCAGAAACCACAATACAATCCGTATTGAGGAAACTGAAACTGAAGTATCGATCTCAACACGCCAGTATCGCTCCGATACCAACGCCAACTTGAGATCGATAATAGGTGGATGGATCTCAAGGTGGTATTGTAGCTAGTTGTCAAGTGGCACGGACGCTTTCAGTGGGTCAGAACCTTCACACGCGACACGTTTCTCTTGTGTTTGTGGAGTGCTGCACTCACAGAGTGGTTGTGCTGCCCTCCCTCGTCCGTCTCCAGGTACAGAGCCCTGATGTGACTCTGGACGTCGCTGTAGAACATGGACTCCCAGAACTGCATAGTGGTCCAAACCATGTGCTCTTGCACGCAGCTGTAAGCAAACTGAGTGATGCCGGCCCCCAGTTTCTGTCAGATAAAAAAGGCAAGACAACTCAAATTAGAAATGACTTCATAGCTCTGTGCAGCTGTGGTTAAAATTGGGTGAGAGGGGCTTTTGGTGAAGTTTCCTATGAGCTTACTCTACAGAAAGCAGTGACAAGCGGAAGGAGGGCTGCTGCGATGCCGTGTTCGTCAATATGCGAACAGTCCTGAGGAGAAACCAAAAAGAAGAAGATAAAGTAGTTAATGATGTAAAACATGGGACTTGTACTGCAAGATCATTTTTCAAACAGTAACAGTTTCACTTTTCCACTTAACAAAAACCAGATCACTAATATTTAAAGGTCCAGTGTGTAAAATCTGGTCTGATTGAGGATTTTTAATTTGTATTTTGGATGCTTTCAGAACGGCTCTTATTTATATATAAGAATATCCACAAATCAAGGGTCTTGCTCCCAGTTAGCTGCCAACTTGCACTGCCATATTTCTAAGGAAGCCTGGTGTGGACAATCCAGCTGCCTGACAGAGCGTTACGTAATTAGAGCAACTGCTCGGGACCTCAAATAATAATATCCGGGTTTGTGTGCGCAGGCCACTGTAGTTCACTGGCAAGTTTGGGTGAGGTTGACAGCACTGCAATCTAAATGCAATCACTTGATGTTGCTGTTTCTTCTCAAAATCTCCAAATATTACACACTTAACCTTTAAAGTTCCACATTCTGCAACAACCGCAGTGGGTAGAAACCTGAAGAAGACGTGTTTTTTTGGTGAGAGGTTGTAAACAAACAGCTAAAATGCAGTTTTCTGCAGATCTATTCAGAATATTGTCCTATTAATGAGAAGAATCATCGGCAATCATCATAACCATTCAGAGATTTTTTTCCAACAGCGCTGATGTCCAAGCTCACCTGTAAGGTACAGTTCATCATTCGGACGATGTAATCAAACTGCTGGTCATCCAGGACGGCCCGGTTCTGCAAGACGTGCTGATTGAGCTCCTGGGTCAAACAGATCCGAGCAGCCCGACCTTTCAACGCCCGCAGCACAGCCGGCATGAGCTGGAAAGAGGCAACAGTGCATTAGAAAAAACACTGACCACACAATCAAGATTATAGAGTTCTGTGACAGTTTACGGCGCTTGTCCAGAATTTTACAATCAAAAAACAAAAAGTATTTCTTTACCTTCTTGGCCTCCAGCATCTTGTTGTCAAAGATGTACGTGATGCAGTTCCTCACCACCTCCAGCCTGCGTGCGCTGTTGGCCATGACGCTGCCGTTCCTGTCCACGATGTCTCCTGTTGGGATCCAGAGGAAGTGACGGGGACCTCATTCATCACGGAGGTCAAACCAATTAAAACACACAGTGTGAGGCCGGGCGGCAGAGTCACGTCCTCGCGGGACGACCGAGGAGGTGGACACACTGAACTTGAGCACTTTTGCTCGACTTTCACTTGTGGCTGTTTTGTAAAAACATCTTTACTTATTATTATTAATAATACTAATACTACTACTACTACTACTACTAATAATAATAATAATAATAATACAATTATAATAATTCATAAATATAAATATATTTATAACACTTTTCCCACACAAAATGCAGCTCAAAGTGCTTCACAGGATAAAAATAGATGAGGCATGCAGTCGACAGTAGAGATTAAGAAAGTGTGTTCTGCTGAACAAGACTGTGGAGAAGGCCACACTGACAACATGATGCTGTTATAGAATATATGTTTCTTGATTATTTGGCAATTTATTATTTGGCTTTGGAAAGGATGACATCTCCCATACAATATGGAAAACCTTTATGACATATAATGGGTCTGGATGGAAAATGTGTGGCCACACAATTGCCTGTTGTTCATGTTTGCGAGTGCAACGGCAAAGTTGGTGAGCCGAGATTTTCTGCTTTGGCACTCATCATTATTGTCGTAGCAGTACTAAAAATCAATGAACACTGTTTGAAAAAAAAAAAAAAAAAAAAAAAAAAAAAATGTATATATATATATATATATATATATATATATATATATGTATATATGTATATATATATATATATATATATATATATATATGTATATATATATATATATATATATATATATATATATATATAGAATAAAGAAGATGGAGAACTTGGCTTAAGTCCCCATTCAATTATTATCTATTTTATTGCACTTTATTTTATATTGTTTTTATTCTTTTGTGTGGTTTTGTCCCTTTTTTTTTTTTAATCATGTCAATCCACAAGGCACTTTTCCACCTCAGAGGACAGTTAAGATTTACTCAATTGCGTTCTAAACACAAAGATAACTCCTCTAATGTGGCCAACTCACCCAGCGGGGGCCCGGAGGGCACCATGCCCTTGAGCTCCGCCTTGACCACCGGGGGCGCCGTCTTCAACTTTGCGGTGGCGTGGTCGATGAAGAGTTGCACGGCAACATCATCCAGCACAGGGAATATCCTCTGGTTCTGCGCAGGGTTCTGGCCGTTCTCCGATGGCCGCGTGACTTTGTGCATGGCCACGGCAGGGTACGGGTTCTCCTGGTGAGAAACAGAAGTAATAAAGAAAATCATTTTAATTGGAGTGTGAAATACAAGATAATAAATATGTAATAATGATAAAAAACAAAGGAAAAAGGCTGTGTGGCAGCCCATACGTTTCTGAAGAGCTGCTCCGCCAGCTCCTTGACATGATTCATGACTTTGTGCGGACAGGCCTCCTCTTGTCGTATCCGCTCCACATGATTGGCCGCCAGCTGGGGGGGGGACAAGACGGAGAGGCAACGCTCACCTCAAATTACCAGCATGGAGCCTGTCGCTGCGGAGGTCAAGGCACCTCGCAGCGGCACAGTGAGAGGGACGCAGCCCAGAGAGCAAAAACAATGAACTGGTTGTGTCATAATCACGATTTCGAACGGCAGCTCTGCAAATCCAAAGGCAAACCTGTTTTTTTGGGAAATTCAGCAGGATAATGACTTTTGCGGTGGTGTTGTGGCATTTTTTGTTTATTCAGGCAGATTCTTCTGTCGAGCCGAGTCAAAAATTGACACTGATTGGGTATATTTGACTCTAAACGTGATTAACAAACGAGGTAACCAAATGAAAAAATTGGCATTATATAAGAAGACGCTCAGCAATTTGTTGTGTGGGAATGGACATTTTGGACAACAATGAGCTACTATTTTAGTGCTTCTCAGCAGTTCTGATTCTGTGAGTTTGCCACAAACGGCATTCATTTGAGTCTGAGAATGAAGACTGCCAGCAGAAAAATTTAAAAAATATAGATATGTACAAACATATAGGTACAGAAGGAAACTTTTCAAGCTGAGTATCTGCCGTGTGTGAGGTTGCTTGATGACACACCATCATCATCACCTTTAACACTTGTGTGTCAAAGCCACCGCAAATGGTGACACCTCGAATCTTTAAAAGTTTCCGTTGCAGGAAAAGAAACACCTCACACCTCCTCAAGACACTGATCCGGGTGGCAAAGGGAGACAAGCGAAAGGCGCAGACGACCTCCCACGCGGGCAGACAGCGTGCATCTGAAAATATGTTTCTATAATGGAAATAAATGTGCATCTGGTGCGGATCTTTCTTGTCAACAAAGCGTCAGAGACCCTGTTGGTGCTTTTCCACAAAATGAGCCTTTTCCACTTCACAACTGGCGGAGTCCTGGATGACAACACCTGCGACTGCTTCACACACCTCTTGAACGCTGTCCATGTTTGTCGAGGCGAACAACAACAGAGTGACGAATCGTGCTTTACGCGAACAGCGCAGCCACACAGGATCGGGGACGGTGACGACGACGGGCTGAACTCAACAGACGCAGGTTCAGAGAGATCTCTTGGGAATGGCCGAGCTCGAGAAATAAGAACGTCAACAGCAAAGAAAATAACGCCATCGCGTGACCAAGCCTCAAAAGGCGCGTTGCCACGTTGCTGTTGTTCTTCTTCTGCCAAATTATGATGTGGAGGAGCAGCGGCTCTACTCCAAGCTCCTCCCGGGTGACCGAGCTGCTCACCCTGTCCCTCAGGGTTCGCCCAGCCACCCTACGGAGGAAACTCATTTCGACCTCTTGCATCAGCGATCTCGTTCTTTTGGTCACTACCCAAAGCTCGTGACCATAGGTGAGGGTGGGGACGTAGATCGACCGGTAAATCGAGAGCTTCGCCTTTCGGCTTAGTCCTTCTTCACCACGACAGACCGGTACAGCGACCGCATCACTGCAGACGCCGCACCGACCTGTCGATCTCACGCTCCACCTTCCTCGTGAACAAGACCCCGAGATACCCGAACTCCTCCACCAGGCAGGGTGTCTCCACCGACCCGGAGAGGGCAAACCGCCTTTTTCCAGGTCAAGAACCACGCCGTTGTTGTTGTAGTTTGATATTTTCAGCAACTCCGAAATCAATTAAAAAAATTGGCTGCATTTACTACAGCTAGAAGAGACTCACGTCATCAAACAGGTCGGTGGCTCTGTATGGGGGGCCTCTTTCTGACACGAATCGCGCAAACGCCATCCCGTCCAAGACCTTCATGAGGAAGTCATCCTCCGTCAGCGCCCTCTGACCCAGGAAGGCAGCCTGCGGGTGGGGAAAAACAATTTTTTATTCTGTTCGCAATTTTGGGAGACATCCGATTTTAAGGGGCAGACCTTATGGAAGCGGATCACCGGTTCCGGGTGAATGCGGATAATGTGTAGACACCAGCGGTAGCCCTCGAAGAGTTGGGCGAAGAGCCACAGGAAAACGGCCCGGATCTCTTTATCCTGAAAGAAAAAAAAAAAATCAGGGTTAAATAAACCAGCGGACAAATTATTGCACAAACTGCACAAATGATAACAGAGGTCCTGCAAGTAAAAAAGACTGGATATGTATGATATATAAGTTTTTATAATTCCGGACCAACATATTTCATCCATTTAGCACCAATATTGTCGGTTAATTCAGGAAGAAGACTGTTGCACTGATGCATCAGCCAAATATTGGTATTGCAGTTTTTTTTTTAATCTCTACTATCACCATTGAACTACCACTTAAAACTTTAATTTCCCACCAATCACGTTTGCAAAAGAAGACAAAATTCAGGGTTGGGGGGCTAAATAAATGTGACATTGCTTGATAGTTGCTTGAAATGTGTTCGACATATTTGTGAGGTTCATTTTGTGCCCACTTGAAGAAAAATGGACAATTCTTTAGCCGTTTCTGAGTAAATGACAAAAATAAAACAGTAACCACAAAAAACTCAAATGCAAGAGAGGCCCAAATATTATTTTCACAGCCTCATAAGTCCTAAATTTAGTTCTATAAGTACTACATTTAGTACTCAGTTGACAAGCAGAAAAGTTTTCAAGTTTCAAAGTTCATTTTATTGTTAACTTCTCAAAATGTACAGGACATACAGAAATAGTTGAAATGACGTTTCCCTGATCTCATGAATTACAAAAACACATACACATTACAGTGTACGAACAAGACCACTGCTGTTAACTGAACAAGTACAGTATAAGTATATACACTTCACACTTGATGTTCGTCTTACCTGGATCTTGAGTGCGGAGGGCTGGGTGGAGGCTGGGGGAAAGGCCTGATCAGCAACTTCCAGCTCTGGATCTAAAACCTACAACACACAGAGGATTACATCCAACTGCATCTGATTTAATTCCTCAGTATTAAAACGTCCCTGCATGTCTCCTAACTCGAAATTGGAGGAGACGGGCAGCACATTCTCAGCAGGCCTGGAAGGCATCTCTACATTGGCCTCCAGTTCAGTCTAGAATTTAAGATCCTTCTGACTACTTAACAAGCTCTACACTCTCTGGCTGCACCATATATTGAAGAGCTCATTGATCCGTCAGCATCCTCCTAGAGTTCTTTGCTCTGAGGATGCAGGACTAGTGGCATATAAAGTTTCTAAAAATAGATCAGGGGGAAGTATGTAACCACTGGATGTCACTGTTTCCTCTCATCAAAATATTACACACTTAACCTTTCAAAGCAAATGCAAGATACTGCCATAGTCTCTACCAGGAGCCAGGAGGCGCTGTGGTAGGACACTGTAGAACCTTTAACTTTTGGGCCAGAACAAGAAAACTCATTGAGGCTGCTGTAAAATGAGCGCAAGCAGGTACACAGCCTCGGTTCACACTAGAGCAACGTAAATCCGATGAATTGGAACCAGACCGGCTTCTACCTTTCACAGGGAGGAGTGGGGGGTGGGGGTGGGGGGGTGGGGCACCTGTGAGTGAGTGAAACGTTATAGACAGGCCACAAGATCCCAATGATCGGGTTTTCCAGCTCTGCGGACACGCGAGCTGTCGGGTTTGACTCGTTCTTCGGGTCATCAGTCCTCGGAGCGGGCAGAACACAAACACTCTTGCTGACCGACTGAGTGAGGACACCGGCGCCTGCCGACTACACGAGGATTAGAAAGCGAGGAGGATTACGACGGACCCAAGCGCTCCACCGTCCATGGGAAAAATCACAAGCGAGTCCCGAAAAACTTGTAAAGTCATCAAAATGCTTACATACTTTCGCCAAGACGGCGCAGCCTTCCACAAATAAACACATTCATCCATTCGCCGTCTCAAATATGAAGTCTTCAAATCAACAACTGAGTTCAACAACAAAGCACTTCTTATGGGCAATAAAGAGGCAAAAACATTTAAGAACAACAATAACATGATAAAAACATAAAAATAAAACTCAAACCTTACATAAATACAGAATACAGAAGACAACTCAGAAAGGAGCAGCTCGGCACAACATGACAAGTAATGAGGGTTTCCCCCCCAAAGCTGATTCAGTTGGTCGTAAAGAAACACTAGTTCAAACACTGACTGCTTTTGCAAACACGCTGCCTTGAACATTTATGGCTGTCATTTTTACAACTTGTTTTTTTTAAACAATCTCACGCATGCAAAGACGTGCACCGAATTGCAGCGTTTTCTCCCCGTGCATGAATTTCCTTGTATGCGCACAGGTGACATCCACTCCTACTGTAGTAAGGAAGATAAAGACGATTATGATACTCCCATTATGACATTTTACGAGCACCGGAGCCACTTGCATTAAAAACATGGTCATTACAGTCATTGTTTAACCCTTTACAACTGTATAGTGTTTGAGCCGGCACACTCGCTGAGTGACCATGTGACTGCCATCGTAGCAAAACAAACCTGGTGGACGGATCAAAAAACCAAAACAAACATCTGCAATAGCTGCATTTATAGCCTTGTGACACACAAGGAAGAAGGAAATAATGAACTATTTTCCGGCTATCAGGCTGTCAATAAAAATAAAAAAAATAATAAAAAAAAATCATATCTTTGTGCATGATCCTTGTTTAAGAATAACCATTCAAAGAGGCGTGCAGGAAATGCTGATAGTGTTGAATGGACCCGCTTTTAACTTTTAATCTACAGCAAAAAAAAAGCTCTTGGTGATAGGAGTTATACTGCGGTCTGTCTGCAGCCACCGCCGCAGCCGGGCGCAGACATTTAGGATGTCGTTGTAAAAAATTCACCCAAACACCTCTGCAGACGTCCAGCAAACAGAGGACTCGGCCCTCCGTTTACAACCCGCTGCCCAAACAAAACCGACGGTCATCACTTAGGACCGTTTTTTTCCGGACAGTGCATCACTTCTTATTGTAAGGTAGAGCAGTTAGAGCAGAGAAAAGAAGTCAAGATTGAAGAAGGCATCCTCTCAAGAGCCAAAAACATCATTAAGGACATTACACACCCCGGTCATCATCTGTTTGGAGAGTTACCCTCTAGTTGGCGCTACAGGTCCATCAAATCCAGAACCTTCATGCCCCACATGCCACATTGACCTGCAGCCCTCACATGAGCACCTGGATGCTTTGCACTTTGAATTGTTGCATTTTACATTATTTTGCATAATAAAGTATGCAGTATTTGCATACTTTATTATACTTTCTTTATTTGTTGTGCCTGGTGGAGTCACACTCTGCATCAATTTCAAATTCAATTCAATTAAAATATGGATTTCTTATTTATGGGTAGTGGGTGGATGGGAGATAGGCACTTTCCTCTGTTTGAAAAAATGAGGGAAGACAATCTCGACCTCTGAACCCACATCAAACACACCAATCAATTAACTCCAAAAACAGGAAAACAAATCTTCAAAAACGTCCTGGCATCTCAGGCCATAAAGGATTATTAAGGACTTTAAAGCCTGATAGAAATCCCTGACTGGATATTAATGAGCCCTCCTGCCCTCCTTCCCCCATCCTCCAACTGCGCACCCAGTGCAAGTACTTTGACCAGAAGCCGTGTCAGACCTACCATGGACAGGGCAGTCTGGGTCTGTTGCAGCAGCGGCTCGGGCAGCAGGGAGATGTGCACGCACTCGGGGATGGTCACCGTTCCGCCGTCCAGGTCGGCAATGATCACGTCCAGCTGTGAGGAAGAGGACAATGTCACTGCCCTGGCCTGGACTGTTCCACCTGCAGCTGTGACTGGGCGTGCCAGGCATATTTCGTGATGAACCCAAAGGTTTATTGAGAAAAAAAATCTGGTGATGAATGCAGACGAGTTCTTATTTGTTGAAGTATTTGTCCGAGAATTTTGTTGGTGCGTTTCAAGAGCTTTGGTTGCATCAGAGGTGCACAAACAACTGGCTGGAAATGTGTTAACCCTAACCCATGTCGTCGTGAATGAGACAAAGTAAGAAAACTAAAGTCTTGTTGCTCTTGTACTGCAGGTGTGATGCGAGGGGAGGACGTCTTGCTTAAAACATGCAGTACTGAACTGGAGGGAACGGTACATGTGCGGCACGCAGGTAAAATGTTGTCGACTGCAACAAAAATACTTTAACAGTGAGGCCGAATGCAGCACATCACAAATGCACAAGGGGAAAAACTCCCCCCCACCACATTCTACTCAAAGGGCTTCTGCCTCTTCATTCAGAATGCACCGCTGATCATCTCCTTTCACGAATAGCAAAACAATAGCACAACATTTTATGGGCAAAATGACTATTTCAAATTTCAGAAATTTAAAAAAAACAAGAACACTGAACTAAAACATTTATGATTGGGTGAACCCACACTGGGACAGCTGTGCCACGAAGGTGCAGGCATATGAAATGACAGCATGTCTCAAGTGTGGCGCAGTAGGCGAGGACAAGAACCCACCAGTTCCTGCGTCTCCGAGCGGAAGAAGGAATTGACACCGATGATGAAGGGGGTGGGGGTGCTCAGGACCTCTAGGAGCTTCCCTGGCAGGATGGGAACGTAGGTGAAGCTGAGAAAGGGACAAAGAGGAAGATATTTGTTGTTAGAACTGCAATCATCCTCATGCCATCTGCTTTTTATTTATTCATGTTTTTTTGGGGTGGGAACTAGCGCAGGGTACCTGTACTTGAGGGGAAACATGATGGCAAGCAGTCCTCGACATGCGTCCGTCAGCCTCTGGTAGCTGCTGGACAGGAACAGGATCTTGTGTTCCGTCAGGGCGGCGCAGAACAGATACAGCACGTTGACGATACCTGAGGGAGAGACAGAGCACACGGATTTCAAAGGAGGCGATGAGGGGAACAAATTCAGAGTTTGTTCCTCTACAGAAAAAAAATAACCAAAGAGGCACAAAAAACAACCTGAATTCAGAGTAGAAAGAAGCAATGAGATAAATGGCAGGTAATACCAACTATGTCCACTAGGGCTACACAAACATTGGTTGATAGTTTGATCTGATTTCTACGAAAGAGGATTAGGGCCACAAGAAGAGAAAAAAATATTACAGGAAAGGAAATTTTTATTGAAGTTTTCATTTCGAGTTTTAAGTTGAAATTTCATGAATAAAGTCAAAAGTTCATGAAAAAAGTTAACTTTAAAAACAACAGCGAGGCTTCGTGAATAAAGTCGATGCAAATAGAGTGGAAATTGGCGAGTACACTGGATGGATGGTGAATGAACCCAGTTACCCACAGTTAAAAATAATCTGTCGAAAACAGGCGTATCCCACAAGGTAATCAGGTAAGAAGGAAACTGGCGAAAACGGACGTACTCCACTAGACCACTTTATTCTTGACATTTTGACTTACTTCATGTTGACATTAATTGCAAGATTCCAATTTCATTCATGAAATGTCCTCTTTTTTACCTCAACTTTATTCTTGAAATTTCGACTTTAATCTCGAAATTTCAAATTTATTCTCGAATTGGAAACTTAACTTAACTTAAACTGGAAAATAATTCAATCTTAATTTTTTTTTTCTTTGTGTGGCCCTAATTCTCTTCCGTAGATTTCCATCCATGTGTGAAGGTGGCGCAATTTCCATTTTCTCTTTCAGTGGTGGAAAAAAATGTTTCTTGACACCTCATGGATTAGTGAAGCACTGTGTCACGCTAAGAATCAGTCTGAAGTCTCCAAGTGCTGTTTATTTTAGTGACGTCACCAACATTGACCCACGTGCTGCACGTTCATGGTTCCGTCCAGCCCAGAACTGGATGAAGATGACGTCCCTTGCAACATATCCAGAGTGCAAGAGTATGAGAACTACAAGAGTAGACTTAGTTTTCTTATGTCTTATTATTTTCTTTGTCTTATTAACAATAGACAACAAAATAATTTCCATTTCCATCCATCCAGGTGTTATGCCCCCAAATCTTTTGAAACACACAACTGATCAAAAATGGATTGATAGAGTGAAATATTAAGGGTGTCCGAAAACCTTTTTCCACAACTGTATATTCAATGTTTCTGCTTATGATTTCAATTACTGTTACATTATGGTTACATCTCAGAATTGTAACAATTCTAAAATGTGCCACTTTATATATGAAAAAAAAAATCGGAATAGGGTAATATGATCCACTTAGAGTAAATCCAAGTTTTAATTCAACCCAACAAGAAGCGGATTTTCTTCTCTTTTTTTTTTTTTTTTTTACAAGATGATGCAGAACGTATTTGTCACATGTGGTGAGGTCGTACCGAGCTGTCTGAAGAGCTGCGCCACGCTGCTGCCGCTGACAGGAAGTGCATCATCAATGGGCGTCTGGATGACTTGGCGGTCGCCAGCACCTAACGTTATGGTTCTCTGTTGAGTTGAAAAAAAGACAGATGGAGAGAAAGAGAGGGCAAAAGAGAGAGAGAAGGGAGGAGGAGGAGGAGGAGATGGAAATTGAAAAATGAAACCAGAGAAGCTCGGCTTGTGTTCCGGGGAGATCAGGCTGCGACGGCGTGCTTTAATCAATCAGTGGTGGCGGAGATCTGGAGAGCAGCGTGAGTCAGCGGCGGCCAGCCAACAGCGGGACAATCCCACAAGCTTAGCAGGTACATCACAAAAGTGAAACGCAAGCCATTCCAGCTGATTGGGGGGCGGAAACGACTCCATGCCAACGGCCGAAACCACGTCAGGGAAGAACGATGCGGGCCAGGATTCCCGGGCCAGGTGTCAGCTTTAGCATTGTTTCCACGGTCGCTTACGGTGACATGTCAAAGTACGAAAACAACATCTCAAAATGTTCATGTGTCAGTTGTAGAAGAAAAATGCTAATAATGGTCTATACCTTATGCAGACACAATGAACCTCAGTCAGTTACCCATGAAGGAGATTTCTGCGCGACTTGGTTTGGACCATGAAGCGTATCTAAGGAGGAAAGTAATTGCCAACCCTCACCTGCTCTGACACTCATGCTCTAAAAAAAAATGCAGAATTTGTTCCAGTCTGTCAATTATCTTTCTCTCACAGGCAACCTTTTCCCACTGTAACTGTATATTCATGTATTTTTTTACCCTCCTGCTAAGGCTTTCCTGTGACAATTCTGAGATGTACCACTTCATCACTTAGAAAAATAAATAAATAATCAGAATTGAGTAACTTGAACCATGTCGAGTAAAAGACTAGTAGCCTGGAAGACAAGTTTTAATTCACTGCACAAGACAAGTGTTTTGCCTTTCTTGATTTGCGCGACTCTTGCTTGCAATCAATCGTACAGCCGTACACAAAGCACAACTTGGAGTGGATGAAAATTGATTTGCGGGTGGTTTTTTGGATAAACATCTTGCAAGCGGAAATGGGAACGGTTCAGGCCACATTAGCACCAAGCAATGTAAGCGGTACAGTTCAAACAACAGGCACAGAAAAAAAAAAGGCAAGAGGCGAGATCACACGATTTCGTTGAGTCCATGAAACGTATGTGGCTACCGAGAACATTGGTGATCAACGTTAAAATCTGAAGGATTACACACAAATAGGTGAACTGGTTCTTCCAAAGTGTCCAATAGCCTTGGAAATCAGCCATCACCATCGCCAAACACTGAAGGGGCATGACGCTGCATGTGCTCAGCTAGCTGGGACAAACAAAGTGCACCGCTGTCGACATGCAGCTCTCTGCAACCCACAGGCCAAGAAGCTGTTAGCGAATCAATGCTGCCACCCAACGTCTGATCATCAGGTGAGGTTTGTGATGTGTAATTTTGCTTGGTTGCTTTGGGGGGCTTTGGTAAAGACCACCACCCCCATAATACTGCAGAATGTTGCTCACGGTGAAGTTATCTGCTTTTATACTGCAGAATATTGCGGAAGTCATCAAGTCTGGCAGTGCAATCAGAATAACCTGCGTGGGCTAAAACGATCAGCTGTGGGTGACAGATTGAATTTTCGTCAGAGCGTTTTCATTGGTTCGCCAGCTGCGGGAAGCACGCGGTTAAGAGGGGAACAAAAAACAAAAAACGGATGCTGCGGAAGCTCAAAGCTGATTGGATGCTTGATTGGGCGGCGACGAAGTCAGTTGCCGGCGTACCAGGTTCTCCTCCCTCTCTTCCTGGCCCGGCTGCACAAGCGGCCCCGCGGAAAAACACGCGCACACACACACACACACACACACACGCGCACACACACACACACACACACACACACACACACACACACACACACACACACACACACACACAGAGCGGGATAAGACATATGTTAGAAACAAGAGGGCGCTAGGGAGCGCAACAAAAAAAAGGAAGCTGCACAAATGATGGATGTGACACCGTGGGCATGAGTAGCAAGATGGCTTTGTGGCAACATATCAATAAATCAATAAACAAACAAACAAATGAATGAATGAATGAATGAATAAGTAAAATAATAAATTAATAAATAACCCTTGCGGGTGCATTTGATCTGATGGGACCACGTGCAAAACAAAAGACTGGCCGTCATTTAGCAATTAGCATTCAGCAGCACAGAGCACCATTCTTTTCCTTCTTTTAACCATCAGCGCCTCATAAAACTACAAGAAGATCGACGACGTAAACACTGTTCGCTTCATCCGACTGTATGGGGGGAGGGGCGAGGATCCCTTTTTTTTTTTACAATACCGTTTATTGCGACTCAGGCACACTTTATTAGAGGGACTGAGTTGATCATTTAGATGGAGATGTTATCTAACCAGCTCTGTCAGCGGCGCCATCCTCGCAAAGTTATACTGTCACCAGCAAGGCAGCATTGTGGGGCGGTGAGGGGGGCCGCATCACTCAGCGCTGATATCGCCGTTGCTGATAGCGCTTTAATGACACGAACGTGACGGTTGGGAGTTACCAACCCGTGCAAAGGTGTTATGCAACGAATCGTTGCAGGAAGTCCACCTGTTTATTTTTAGCAGAAGTGACGGTGGTAAATAAATAAATTGACACCGCGTGCGTTTATGTCACAGCGTCACAGTCTCCAGGTGCGATTTCTTTCAGCGTTGCCACCCACAAGCTACACACTCTCTTTTCGTCCAGGAAGTTCCATCCAGGTCCAAAGGGGATGTTTTGACAAGGCTATGGCTCCTGGCACACAGCCAGACCAGGATAAATTTATATATTTTTCTAGTTACTGACAATTCATCGTTTTGAAACACACACACACACACACACACACACACACAAAAATTGTCCGCAAAAGTGTCCAAGAACTTTCTTCTTTTTTTTTACACTAATGTAGAAAATAAAAAAGATGCATTAAGTGGTTGGCTTTTTGGGAATGATGAAAATAGGGTTAGAGAGAGGGGAAGAGTAATTACAGTTGAACATCATTAAATAAAACATGGGTTAAACTACAGCAAATAATCTTTTAAGCTGCGCCTGGTAATTAAACAGCTCCTGTGACCTGCACTGAAATTACCTTTTAAACCTCAGACCCACTGGCACGGAGTCGGAGTAAGAGGGGGAGGAAAACTGACTGCAAACTGGAGACAAACAAAAACTGCAATGACCAAGTACAACTTGTATCATTTTCAGATCAAATCAGATTTCTCTTTTTTCCCCCCTATCTGCTGCACTGCTCAGTGGGTTTGTATGCAGATTTTTGGAGATGAATAACTGATAAGGATTTCGTAATGAAACCAGCAGTGTGGTGGTCAGTGTGAGGTCGCGCCTGTGTCCCTGCTTAAGAAATGCATCATTGCTCAAGACAAGGCCAACAACCGGCGGTTCACTTCCAGGGCTGGACAAAGCCTACGATAGAAGCTACACTAGCCAAAATAAAGACATATAATGGCAAAGTCAATGAAAATGGCTGTACAATGAGCAACAGAACACTGACTGCAGTCGTTCTCAAGGTCAATGCGGACTTTCTGGTATCTATGAATTATGACATTTAAGTTTATAAATCGGGCAATTGGAGAAAAAGAAAGTCTTAGTACATTTCATTGTTTCATTTGGTTAACAGATCGTTAACGGATGATCGAGGTGATCTGCAAACCGCAATGGTCGGAAAAGAAAAGTTGTTGGACACCCCATGGATTACTGATGTACTGCGTTAAGAATCACTCTTAAAACTTCAAGCGCAATTTTATTTGCATTCTGGGTCAAAATTGTATGTTTCAGCGAGACAACGCGTCTTTATCGCCCATCCATGGCAAGTTGAGTGATTTTTTTTTCTTATTACAATGAAAAAAGTCTCAAGATTTATATTCAAGATTGTCTAAGATCTGAAAGGTGTCCGGAAACCTAATCTTATATACATTGGACGGAACCTCAGTGAGACCGAGCTAAAGTTGGGTAGTTTTCCCAGCGTGTCAGCCGCTCTTCCCACCGCATGTGTGTTTGGGCGGAGTGACCGGCTTTAATAAACACATTCTGCCCTAATGACAGACATTTGGCATCCTGATGCATGATTACAGTGTTCCTGGAATGTGTGCAAGTGTGTGTTTGTGCGTGTGTCCTTTGCATGTGGCCTGTCCTTTGTGAGTTCAGGAAGGAGCGATTGTGTTTGTCTGGATTGTTTTTTATTTTTGCTTTAATCCTTGCATTTTAGTTGTGAAAACGCTGGCTGAATTTAAATAAACATCACTCAATTCAATACAGTTGGTTTCTGCTTGGTTTCTGCTAGCCGACTGCCAACAGGAAGTCTAACTATGTTGCCGCTGAGACACTATTCCGTCAAAATGCAACGTGATGGGAGGGGATAACATCATTCTATTAATGCAGATTTTGACATCAGTAGTCTGGTATTATAATTCATTTGCCTTGAGTGTGCTGTGGAGTGGGTGAGATTGTTTTCATTGGCAGGCAAGGTGAAATCATTGACTTGCACGAGCCTAGCACCAGCAAAGTCTGGAGGGACTGGATGAAATAGTTGTTGAAATGGTCTCCAGTGATAAACAGGACACTGTGCAACCTGGAAATGAGCTCCTGCGTCCAAAATTCTGAGCCCCTTAAAAGGGGACGTGTGTAATATTTGGGAAAGCTTGAAGAAGAAACAGCAACATCAAGTGGTTACATTTTAGATTGCACCCTCTCACCCTCCCAAGCTTGCCAGTGAACTATGGTCAAACCTTCTTTGTTGGTTTACTTGAGGACGCCAGCATTCACCGTAAACACTAAGCGTGTTGTCAGGCAGCTGCAATGTCCACACCAGGCTTCCATAGAAGACCCTTGACCTTGATTAGAGACACGGCTATGCCAGTCCAGATGGCAGCTGACTGGGAACAAGGCCCTTGATCTATGGATGTTCTTATATATAAATAAGAACCGTTCTAAGGGTAGAAAACCAAATGACTTTTATTGTACTGCGAGTTTACACTTTTATGACTGTATTTACAGGCAGTATGTTAAACTTTTACCAATATAGAAATGGTAAGCCAGGCCAAATACTACACACTTGGACCTTTAAGGAGCTCCTTACGTGCGGGTGTTTGTATGAGACATATGTGCGATATGCATTTTTGCGTGGTATTCTGTAATGAAAACAATAATAACATGTTAGATAATAAGGTAATGCTGCTTATGTTTGGTCCATGTTTGTGTTTCAGGCGTGTCAGTGTGTGAAGGAGGGCTTTAGCTTGAGCAGCCGCGTTTGTTTGGGGTCCGTGCCTGCGCTAATACTGATTAGACGTGATTCCCCCATTCAGGCACGGTGCCGCCTGGTCGGAGGCCATCTGCCGTCCCATATGGTAACCCGGCGACGGCACTCTGACCTGCACAGCCACGGGGATCCACTGTGCACGTGTATTTAGGCGCCTTCGGAAGAAGGCCTCCTGATCAATACTTCAGAAAAGGCTGCAATAACTCAAGATGACCATAAACATGACAAAGGAAGGTCGGAGAAGGGCAGGGGTGGGGGGGGGGGGGGGGACTGGAGTGTTTAAAACACACAACATGATCCCGTTTGATCACATTTAAAGCAGGTCAACGACAGCCAAAGCGCGACGATCAATCACTCATGATTTGAAATGGCTGCGAGAACAAACACATTCCATAAAAAAGAAAAGAAAAGAAAACAGCTCTGGCTCCGTTTGATTGAGAGGGAATCAAGAACACCAAGCTCGGCTGTTGATTGGTGGAGCTGGCAGAGCGCTCAGAGTTACCTGCAGGCAGGCCAGCAGCCACTCACAGGCCTGAGGAACCTTGTCTAAACTACAAACTTGGGGCTCACTTATCTGTAACACAGAGGAACCGGCGTACAGGGGAGTGCACACAAAAAAAGAAACAAGGGTTATTATTATTTACAACATCTGGCATCCACACTTTGACTGATGCAATAATCCACAGCGCTCCCCCATCGTCGAGTTGTTTGAAAATTAGTTGCAAAAAGACAACGACATTAAAAAAAGCAACGTGTAAATCAAATAAAAAAGAAAACAAAGCAAAAAAGGGAGTAAATGTGAACAAAAAACAAAAAACAGCCCATAAAAATCGAAGTCATAGAACTGTTTCCTCATTGAACACACAGACTGTAACTTCACTACAGATAAAAAATGTTCACTGATTAATTTTGGCAACAATTCTGATAACATCTTGTGAAAAAAAAAAAAAAAATGACTGCTGTTTTTTTCCACTGCTGCGGGTACACTGAGATTTCTGCCTCTACGTCTGATAGCTGCCCTTGACTGACGACAAAGAAAATGATTTTAAATGGACGTGGACCTAAAAAAACAATAAATTCAAAGACTGAAATGATGACAAAAAATCTAACACCCCCTAAAACGACAGAGCAGTCGCCTCGTGATCGCTACCCATTAATTATTGACTTCGGCACACGCAAAGGAATATGTTGGCATGTCACAAGCGCTGTACGTGCATTGTCCTTAACATGCACGCATATGCGCGGGGAAAATGAGGTCGAAAGCTTCCCAGCAACAGCCTCTTTAATTCATTTATTTCTCCTGAAATGGCATGGATGCAGACTAAGCAATAGCCAGAGTGAGAGTCAGCTGCCCACACAAAGCACTTTGCTTTGCTTACGGCTCAAACGTCCCTACAGTGCTAACTGTAAAGCTTTGACGGTGCGTGGGTCGAGATAAGAAGTGTGACACACGTAGCAAAAAGCCATAAATTTGTTAAAAGCGTGAGGCGCCAAACTGAGTCAACCCGTCTCCGGCGGAATGGCTTCCTTTTAGCTTCTCGTATCCGCTACGATCGAATGACTCACGACCTACGGAGGAGGAGCGTCGACCGGATGAGCGGTTACCTGGGAGCCTCCGGCAATGGGGATGACACATGTCAGGAGGTTTCCTATCACCGTTTCCAGAGGGACAGTGAGGCCATCCACATGGACGGTGTAGATCAGGCCCAGGCAGTTCTGTTCAGTCAAAGTGGAAGGGAAGGGAACACGCGGTCAAATCGAGATCTTACAACACAGCATCCATATGACGCGATGGGCAAGTGAGGGGTTAGCAGCTGCCGTTTGTTCTGAACCAACACGTTATTAAAAAAGAACGGTGTTGTACGAAAGAAAAACGTACAAATGTTGAAAGCGTTTCTCCTCGGCAGATCTGCCGTGAGGAAAGAGCACAACGAGGCACTGGAACTACGGTAGTCATGAATAACATGACCGACATAGGACATTGAGCAGAAAGTGAACAAACTCCCTCGAAAAAGTAGGAACATACTACACACATAGTATGTAGAAGCATAGTAGCACAGAACATAGTTTGAACACAAGACACCTCCTTCCAAATACTGTGTGTGGAAGAACTAAGAATGAGCACAGACGTTTTAGGAGGCTGCAAACAGAGGGCTAACGGTGCTGTTTTTTGTTTTTCAGTTTCTGGACAGCCAATCATGTGCGAGTGCTGCACTGGAGTCTAGGAAAAACAAAGCAACGAAAATAGCTCAAATATAGGAACCTGTAATTGAATACAATTATATATATCAATTCAAAACTCATGTTTTTAATGGCAGCTATATTAGAGGGAAGGTCATATCTAAATAATAAATTAATGCAAAGTTTATTTTTAAGCCTCTGTTTGAGTGTATTAATTGCATCACCACTGCATCAACGCGTCCGTACCCTGAAAACATCGGTGTAGTCCAGTCGGGACACCAGCACCAGGCTCTTCGGGGCAAAGAGCTGAGCTGATTGGACGACAGCCGGCTCCTCGTCCACCTCATCCACTTCGCTCGCCTCCGCCTTCTGCAGCTGATCACAGGGAAGAAGAGAAGTTTCAAGAGAAATTGTGAAATAATAGTAAAAATAAGAATTTTTCACGCTGACGGCAAACTGCTCTGACAACAGGCTGAGCACTATCTGGTAAATGTGCGCTCTACAAAGTTTAATATAAAGTGTGCAATACTAAAAAAAAAAAAAGACAAATTACATCAACTTGACAGGTTGAATAAGTTTCATTCCTACAAACCTCCAATTGGATGTAGGACACTACACTCCTCACTCAGTGGTGACACAATAGTGTCTGTCATGCATTCACTCTGAATTTATATCAGAAAATGATGACTGCTTAAAGCCACATTATAAAACTCCAAGCACCACTGTATGAAATGCAAGAAGGGTTTTAATAGATATCGAAAATTATCTACCAAAGTTCAAACCAGATGTTTGCAAAGATCTGTTTCTAACTTTTTTTTTGTCATCAGAATTACTGTTGTCAAAAAATAGTAATCCACTGTTCCAGGCGAGCCTGCAGAGGATGAGTGTGCTCACCTGCATTGCAAAAGAAATGCATTTTTAGGCTCTGGGTGCCTCGAAAGAGACGATAAAGAGCGAAACTAACGTGAAGGGGTGGCTGGGTGGGGGGTGGGGGGTGCTGTCAGTGGCCTCACCTGTGAGTTGTCCAGGCCTTCCCAGAAGGTGAAGCAGGCGCAGTAGTGGCGCTCCGAGTTGATGTCGGTCAAGACGGCCACGAAGAAGGAGGCCGGCTGCTGCTCGGGGGCCAGCTGCCAGCCGCTGGGCTGACAGAACTGCAGGCAGGAAACAGGAAACAGAAACAAGGGGCTTGAAACGGTCATGGTGGTGGATTCACCGCGCGCTAGGCTAGGCTATAATTAGCGCGACCGGACAGGTTTAGGGCTGCAGCTAGCCACTAATCTATCGTTTGTTTATTCAACGAGTCGATTAGTCACGATTATCTTCTTTATTTTCACCACCTGTTTTGGTGGTGAAAACTTGCTTAAATCTTCACACCTGTGTAATACTGTTGTACTCTGTCTGCTGGAGCCTCTCCCAGCTGTCATAGGGCGAAGGCAGGGTGACACCCCGGACAAATGGCCGGTTCCGTGTTTAAACAAATATATCAAAATAATGACACACAAAGAATTTACCTGTGACACCGTTGTTATATTTTTCAACGCAAAATATCATAGGTATGTTAATTCACGATTTAAAGGTTATATGCAATGTTTCTTACAGTTTAATACCTTGAGCAGTTTTTTCACAACTTAAATATCAAACTACTATGCCCTAAAAAACACAGTTCATAAGTCCTAAGTGAAAGAGTGTTACAATTCAGTATAAACGCTGTATTGACAGGGGCTGTAATTCACTGACAACTGTCGTAAAGTATGCATTTACCCAAGTCAGCTATAGTTCGCTAAGCAAGCTCGCTCCATGACATATGGTGTACCTGTACTTGCGTCATAGGCTGATGATTAATTAACAAATTAGCATGTCATTCAAAAAACATAACTATGAAATATCCTCCACGTTATTTGTGAACCTCTCTCTGCGGTGCGTGATGATACAGCGACTCTGCGGTCTCAGCGTTCGCTAGATTGGATCATTTCCATCCAGTGTTTGCCCGCCTGCCGACTTTTGACTGGCAACCTGAAAACCATTGAATATGGCCGCGGCTGATAGTGAGTCAGAAAGAAAAACATACCGCTAGTTATTAGCTGAACTTTGATCGATGTGTAGGTGTCGGCAGACTGCACTCAACAGTCACTGCAGTCACAGCCCTCAGACTGACTGACGCAGAGTGCAAAAGCACAATAAAGATGTAATTTTTTTAAAATGGTGGCTGATGCAGCTTATCGGCAACACGTCTGGTTCCTCAAATCCCAGGCAGAGTCTGAGTTCTGCACCGGGTCGGGTACCCGCAGAAACCAATGACTTGGGACATGGGATTTTTTTTCCCGGGTTCGGATCCGAGTGGGAAAAAATAACACTCAGAATTGCATCGCTGGGTTTTCAATAAACATGTCAAAATAAAAAAAGATTTTAAAAAAAAAGGTAAATTACAGTTGAAAAACTTGGTTTTGCTTCTGCTAGTTTGCAACAGTCATTGGTTCAGCTGTTTGAATGTGTTTCACCATCTTAATAACACAACTTGTGATTGGAGGAGAGAAGGCCTGGCTAACATGGCTGCCATTTTCAGAACGGTAGATAATAATTCTTTAGGTATTTGAGAAATAAGAGGACAAAATGTACAACTATCGCTTTGTTCTGTCGCTCAAATGTTTCTCTGATTTACTGTAACACGTTACAGCCCGTAACTGCTGAGCGATGTCGCTCTAGTCTGGACAGAAAGTATATCCACTATTATACCTCTAAAATTTCTTAACATAGAGTAAACATTAAAAAAGCATTAACGGTATAAACGAGTTCTTTTCCCGCTGGAATGGGAGAAGAACGCAGAGGGTTGACGATGGAGCTGAAGTCTGAAGGTTTTTATTGGAGGAGCGTCTTCATTCAGGTGAAGCCTTGTTGACCCACTGGCACCTTTAACTGTGGCCACACGCTGGTCAATATTCAGCTCATATGACCCAAAACGATGACCAATTGGGTTGCGGGCTAATCGCGGCAGACCCTTGAAAACACAGAGTCTGTCATGTTCTGGTCAATTCATTCATTAATCTCCCCCTGCTGGCTTCTCCCCTGGGAACGAGGATAGCAGTCCTTGCACTACTTGTCTGCACAGAGCGGAATAGCAAGCGGATGCTAACGTAGCGTAACACCCCCGCTCCTCCACTGCATGTGTTGTCTTACCAGCTCTATGCCTTGTGGGAAGGGGCTGTCCTCCCAGTCTTTCTCAGGGAACCGCTGGATAATGCGACCTTGACCTTCGCCCTCCACTGCAAAAAGACAAGAGAGGGATACACACACATAAGAACGAGCACTCTGGGGTTTTTACCAGCAGTATTCTCACATTTGATCTTTCTTCTTTTGATGTTCCAACAAAAAAAAAAAAAGCCAATCCATCTATTTGAAGCAGACCAATCAGATGTGTGTACTGCATGATATGAGTCACGCATCACAACCCTGGCAAAAAACAGTGCCACGTGAAACAAAAAGAAGTTTGCATGCCAAAAATGCAACAACTGCAGCGGCACCTGCGCCAATTCCTTTGTCAGCAGCCATTGTTTGCAACTTGTAGCGGTAATTGGGTTTTTATTTCCCCAGAACCGCTGCTTCTCACTTTGATACGTCCACCTCGTTATCCGAGAAGCAAGCCGAGCGGTTCTATTTGACCACCGTTTCAAAACTCTGTTTCATGGTTGGCAAGATGGACGAGTGCGAAGTCTGAGCGACGCTGCTGCAAAGTAACAAAGTACAAATACTTACTGGTACTTACTGTACTGGTAGATTTTGTTTTTAGGTATACTGTATGTACTTTACTTGAGTCTGTCTTTGATGACTTTTTACTTTTACTACATTTCTGCTCCTTACATTGGAAAAACACGCTGCTTATTTTTGGGTTTAAAAGATACAAATTCTGTCCAAAGTAATTGACTTATTAATTAATTAATTAATTATCCTTGTTATTGCCTTAAGTGGAGCTATTTGAACTATTCAGTTGTGCAGTTCAATGTGAAAGTGTATCATATTTAATAAGGAGATTAGTACCTTGGGGTCACTGTTCAGTTTATTTTCAGTACAGACAAAAATAGAAATGTAGAACATAGTGTTGTCAAAAATGGCGACATTTCTTCTACACTGAAAATTAAAAACAATGCAATATGACTTCTCCGTACTAGCATCGATATATCAGTACGACATCGAGGCGACGTGCGGCGCCGCCAACACACACACAAACACTCCGAGCGCTCCCTCCGCTACTTCCCTGCGAGGCAGGAAAGGAGGGAGGTCGCGTCGCGAACAGACTTCTGTGGGACTTTGCCCTCCTCCTCTCCGCCCCTCGAAACTTCCGCGGTGGCTAGTATTGAAAATCGTATCGAAAATCAATACTTTCCCAAATATTGTATCAAAGTGTGAGATCCAGTATCGTGACAACACCAGTAGAAAATAACGTTGGCTATGGTTATTAAAGGTTTCAAGTACAGAATGTGAATACTTTTGCCACCTCCTATGTTAGGTTATGAAAACTAGCTATCCTGATTAAAACTCAGCACTTTTTATGAAGATTGATTAGATAAGCAAAAACTTCTAGTGAGTTGTAAACAAATATTCTCGGTGCTCGGTTTGGACAAACGCTGTTTGCACTGAAAACACTTATCCAGGTTACAGAGTTTGATAAATCCAAGGATTGATAATAATGAGGAGGCGGTAGGTCTTTTCACAGGAAGCTGCTGTGACAGTAGTGAAAGCTTATTTGTGCTGGCTAGTGGGGGCCTCCTCCACTGGCTGGCCGGGGCTCGGCACATCGCAGCGGTACAATGACACAGCACAGCAGACTTATGTAACCGCCGCCACAAGCCCCCGTCCTCCCTCGTCTTCAATCCCGACCCGCGGGGTCCGAGTAATGGGAGCATTCATCCGCGAGGAGAATACACGGCTCTCCCCGAAACCGCTCCGTGAAACAATATATTAATTCCCCTCCAAACGCTTCTTCCCCCACAGTTGGGACGCTGTGGGTTTAAATGCAGCGTCGGGAAAAAAAAAAAAAAAAAAAAAAAAAAAACGCTCAAGGAACTCAAACAAAAACAGAGGCGCCAACACGCAGAGACAATACACAAACAGAAAAGTAGGCCAGCGCCCAACACACACACACACACACACACACACACACACACACACACAGAGGCAGTCGCTGTCCGTCCCTCTAACTAGCAAATTGGGGACATGCAGGCGAAGAGTTCCCCATCAAAGGCAAGAGGTTAATATCCTTTTTGTTTCTGGAGATATAACTTGGCTTTCATTCCAGACCCCCCCCACCCCCCAACCCATCCCCACCCTCCTCTCCACTTGCTCTCAAGCGTTTTCCCTGCGTCAGCAAACAGCCGAACACTTGTTTTCATGTTTGTGTTTTTTCTCCGTTGAGGTAATTCAACATCGGGGCCAGGGGTCGCGCAAGACTTTTTCATCGTCTGTCATTTTAACTGACAAGTTCATGAAAATCCTGTCGTAAACTCTTTTTTTTTAACCACTCACTTTGATTTTGAAAATGATGAGGACATATTCGAAAGCATTTCGTTCCCTTTCATTTATAATTGATATTAACTCCAAAGTTAGCTGAACAGAAAATGAACAGAAAATACACACTGCATCAGGCAGATGAATGATGCTTTGTGGCCTCAGTGGCTCCATATGAACACAATGGAATAGGACTTCTCTTAGCTGTTTTGGTGTTGTTCCGGAGGCTCAATGTGCGCTATGCTGCCACAATGGAGGTTGGAACAACAAGTGCCACTTCAGATGCCACCAAGTGGTCAGGTGTGTGTATTGCAATCTGTCAAAATGACAGACGGTCTTCTGATTTTTCCGTCACTGTTTAAAAAGAAAAAAGACGTCAACGACGGAAAGTATTCCGTTTAGGCGACCTCTGATCGATTATTGGCATTTAGGCTTTCCACCGGTCATATCGGCTATATCGGATCGGCCGATATTTGGCATTTTTTGAAATGTTCGTGATCGGGCGTCATGTCATAAATCACCGATCCGATCAATGACGTCACGGTCGTGTTGAAACTTTTTTCCTCTGTCTCATTTACTCCAAAGTAGTTCGACATGTTTATTTATTTGTATCCGAGAGCTAATGATTCATGATTCTAAAAACTTCATTTTCGTCTTGGTGCCTCTTCCTGTTTTGACTACTGTCGCTATGTGACGGACAATAAAGTTTGTTTGAATCTTCACGACAGCAACATCCATGGGCGACACAAACAAACATGTCGGAGGTGTGGAAGTTTTTCAAAGTGAGAGAAACAGACCTAGCACAAGTTATCTGCAATATATGCAACGCTACAGTACCTCGCGGGGGAACATCGGCAAAAAATTTCAACACGACAAATTTAATCAGGCACTTGGAAAAGACACACACGGAGGAGCACGTCGAGTTCAAGAAACGCAGCGCGGAGAAAGAAAAAGAAAAGCAAAGTCCGAAACGGATGCTAAAGCAAACAACTTTAGACAGTGCTCGTCCATATAGTCGGGAAAGTGAGAAGGCAAGGGGTCTACATAAACAAGTCATTTAAATATTGCTCCTCACGTGATCGGATCGGTGATCGGTTATCGGTTTATTTAAACTCACTGATCGGTGATCGGCACAAAAATCGTGATGGTGTAAAGCCTATTTGCATTGTTAGCGTGGTTTCAGGGAGGGCTATAAAGGCACATAGCAGACCTGAAAGGTGCCAAGCAGATTAGCAAGCGAAACAATGTCGCCTTTCACCCAACCGAAAAAAAATAAAAAGTTCTCATGCTCCCAGACCACACCTGCAAGGAAAAGATCCAACTCATGGAAGTGGCACAGCTGACGCAATGGATGGAATGCTTCCAAAAATCGGATCCATCTGGGAGAGAGCCCAGGGGCAGCATTCGTGGCAGGTGAGGTGATCAGACACAAAAAATAAATAAAAAGAAAAATCATGTTAACAACAGACCAAAGACTATTTCTGCTGTAGCCGGAGAGAACAAGGATAATCTGTCTGGGAGGAAACTCAGACACACTTTTTTTATGTAACTTATTATATTGTTTTTTATGTATATTATATTATACTATACTATTGCCATATTATCTTTATTACTACTATTATTACTATTCTTATTATACTATTTGATGTGACCCAACACGTCAAACATGAGAAGTGACTCTCCAGATACTTTGAGAATAACTGGAAACCATGACGGACTACCGAGGGGGCCCAGCTTTAACTTCCCCCGTTCTTCTGAATCACTGTGAGCTCATGTACGGCCGTTTTTTTGTTTTGTTCAGAGGAAAACCAGTTATCGCTGCAAAAGTTGTCGCAGTTAAGCTTTCATACACAAATTGTGCGGCGGTGCGTTTGCAGTGAGACCGTGAGCCGTCCTGAATGGAGCCCAACTGTTGGCAACCGCACATTTTTGGAGTAAACCAGCTGCGCAGTGCATTGCAGTGCATTGCAGTGCATTGCATGACTTGCAAAAGCCGTCTATTGTCTGCACACTTGCCCTCGTCTCTGTTTATGGCATTTTTTTTTGTTTTTTTTAAATGAAGTGAAACAAAGATGTGACAAAACTCTAAAGGGGTGCTGTCGGTTTCAACTTATTTAGCCTGTTATTTCATCATTGCTATTATTTACAAAGTGCCTTTCTGTAAAACCGTGTGATGTAATGCGCATCAGAAAATCTGTGGAAACAACACAGTCCAAAACGACTCACTCTAATTGGTAACTCGTTTTGTACGCTCATTTGAGGTAGTTTCAATCTTTTTTTTCGAATCAGAGCAAATGAGCAAAATGTTTTCCTGAAACAAGTCTTGCCGAGTCAACTGAAGTGAACATTAAGTCAACTCGGTAGATTCTACCTGACCTGCAAGAAAAATCACAGCTTGCTGAATTGATCCAAATGAAAAACTTGTCCAACTTTATATTATATCCCAAAATTCTCTCGACCCAATGATGTAACTGCGCTGTTTGTAGCCTGAGAATTACGACTTAAACCACACAAAGAACACATGTCATTCATCTTCTTTTTTGGGTTGCTTGTTTGTTTGTTTGTTGCATTTTTCCAATAAACTACGGCTTTTGAAGAAGAAAGAAAGGGCACTCATCACTGTGCATGTCCAAGCATGATTTTGAAACTGTCACATTAGGGTACTAAGTAGCATAGAGTATCATTACTGCCATCCAGATCTGATAAAAGTGAAGCATCCGGGCTAATCTTATTAGCAATGGCTAGGTTAGCAATTACTTCCTGTATCTTTTGGTCGTCTTTTTTCCTTTGAGTCGTCATAGGGCAGCACACAGCAGCCGTTTTCATCTGCATTCATCGGAACCGTAAATTGATTGGAAACGGAGTACCGAGATATAACTGGAATGTTTCCCACTGGGGATTAGCAAGGCCAACACGTGAGTTATCTGAAATTCAAATCTCGCGACGCAGCTGAAGGAAGGTGAAGGACGTTGGGACGGCTTGTACCAAAATAAAAGTGCCTGATATGCTTCAAGAGCTGAAACGCGTCTGGAGTCGACAAGTCGCAGCTCACTCGCCACATATAGCGCAGGATAAAACACCAGTAGTGCAGGGATGCTGCTGGCTAGCATTCAGCCAGGGGGTGTGAGGTATTCAGCCAGGACATCCTGCAGCACAGGGAAGAGGATATCTGCTGGGGCGGACATGCACGGACTCGTGACCGCTGACAGAAGATAGCCACTCTATTCACACCACTCCCACAGCAGCCAATGCCACTCAACCCGCTGGGCCGGGAAGAACCACGTGACTCAAGCCCGGATCTAATCTAGTCCAACGAGGAAAATGAGCATGGGTGCTAAAGGCATCTGGGCTTATAGAACATAAGCAAGCAGCCTGAAAGGTTAAGTGTGAGACATTTGGAGATTTCAGAGTGGTTAAATTTTAGACTGCAGCGCTCATTCACTCACCCTCCGTATCCCGAGCTTACCAGTAAACTACGGTGGACTCCGCACCCAAACCTGGATACCTCGTCCACCTTCTTCTTTGTTGGTTTTTATTTGAGGAAGCCAGTATTCACCCTAAATATGAAACACGCTGTCAGGCAGCTGGATTGTCCACACCGGGCTTCCTTAGAAACTGGTGGTGCAAGATGGCAGCTAACTGGGAGCAAGACCCTTCATCTATGTATATATCATGACATTTTAAGAAGAGCCGTTCAGTGGGTGGGAAACCCAAATTTAATTTTACACTTTTATTAATGTATTTCTGGCCAGTATAAAAAAACATAAATCAGGCCAAATTCTCCAGACTGTCACCTTTAAACGCTTCCGACTGACAAGACAGAACTAGCAATCACGCAGCAAATGACAAGGCTCAAGGAAGTGCGGCACAGTGGAGGACAAATTACAACCGTAGCGATTCAACAAGTCCGCAATTTTCTAAATGTTTTAGTTAGAAGAAGCACGAGCTGCACAGAACCCAACTGAGATTTTTAACCTCAGGTATCATATTTGCATCAAAATTCTTGTCTAATGGCTTTTCATATTATGACCAACCGAAACGAGTGCATCCCAAATCACCTGATGACATTGCGCCAATGTTTTCCCCCTCCACAGGAATAATGAATACAGAAACTTTTCGGGAAGTGGCAGCATCAACTATTTCTAAGTGTTAACATGGCCATTAAGTTGTATTAGAGATGAGACATTTGAGAGTGTTTGGACCCTCTTTATCATCTCAGGTGTAGTTTGAGAGGAAAGCTCAGCAGCTACACGATGTCCCCTGTATGTCCTCATGCCCTCTTCATCACCTTCCACCGAACTGAAGCCTTTTCACTGCACCATCACGACGTAACTGATCAAAGCCCTACACGGTTTGGTTCGATTTTGACGGAGCCACATCAGAAGTACAGCAAACATTTGGAGTTACTTTTAGAGCATCACAGGCTCGGTGTGCAGTCACATCGTTGGACAAGCCGGCACTTCTTAAATAAACACATCAGTCAGTGAGTGCTCACTCGTTATTCACAGGGTTTCGATGCTCATCTGCCAGGCAGCAGAAACCAAGAGGAACCACAGAGAGCTGCAGCACGCAATGACTCCGTCCTGGCAGTCACCTGCTCGCATTGAGAAACGAAAGGCATCCAGAAGTAGGAACCAGAAGTAGGTATAGTCCACTTTATGTCGCAAAAGGTTTAGAATTTCAAACCAACAAACCGTTTCTGCTTGGCATTTATTTTGAAATTTGCAGGGGGAAATGTCATCTTGGGTCACGTCCCCTGCCATGTGGTGTGTCGAGGGCTCTACCAGAGCTCTTTGTAGATGTGGTTGACAACCACACAGGGTGACAGCCTGTGTGGACATCTTCCGAAGCATATCAGCCACCTCACAAACCCTCAGGTTTTAAATACAAGGAAGAAAAGAATACAATAAAATAATTTGCAATGTGCGCACTTGCAGGTTCGATGACTTGTTTTCTTGAAACTCTCACTGCACATGCGCCATTTTAGACTGTATTTTTTTTCAAGTCTTGAAAAAAAAAAAAACAGACTGACACCTTTTCTCACAAATGGGACCTTTAAAGTGAAATACATGCACTTAATGAGATTTAAAACTAAAATCCTTGCGTTCATCGAGTAAGAAATAAAAGAACAAGATATACCCTTAAAAAAGTTCAAGAAAATGTAAAATACTCAAACAAGCAAACAAAAAAACTCCTCAAGCCATTTGGAAGCGTCCTGTGTGTTCCACTGCTTCCAGAACTGGAATAAATGGCCCAATTGTAAATCAATCAATTTTTTCCACCTCATGCAGAAATACTGTTGCACGCTGCAAGACTCGGTCCTCTGAGTGCTGGCGGACTGGCGTGTTACGAAACACAGCAGTTTCCAAAATCTGAATGCTGGTCAGAAACTCACACACAACGTGCTACTTTTGTCTCGGCTTTCAGCCGGAGACAGTAAAGGCCATTGATTAGTCTACCCACTGTTCCCACGAAGGAGCGTCAAAACCATCCCGTGGTCACGCAACATTTGAACCACTGTCATATATCAATGTTTATGTTTCATGAGACAATTTATACTGCATAATCTAAAGCTTCAAATTAAATCTAACAGTTTGGTCAAGTCCCTGTTCAAAAACATGCAATCAAAATAAAGGTAAAATATTACATTTGATATAACTTGTGCCCTGCACAAATAAGCAGATATGTGGTGCTCTAAATGTTAATTCTGCTTGTGTCTCCTTGAAATGAACTTTTACAAAAACAAACCACAGCTGATGATAAATGTGAGCAGAAAATATTGCGAGTCCAAGACGCACAATTCGTATTGAACATTGATTCTGTTCTATTGAGCATGCTGTGTCCAGCGCAGTTTGGCTCATCATTACAGCTGTTAAAAAAAGGAAAATTGCACAAGTTAACTACACATCAACAGACCCATGCCGCACCCTTATTTATCACTCTCCACTCAGATCCAGTTAAATGACTTAAGCCTTGGCAAAGCTCCAGCGCACGTCGTGCAAAAGGCGACTCCTCCCACAGCAGATCCTCTCCACTGTGCAGCGACAACAGAAATCACATAAGTGAGACTGAGTCAAAAAAAACAAACCCAGAGCACCTTGGTAGTACGCAACTGCAACTCTATGGAGGGAGAGAATGTTTTTGCGTGTTTCAAAACACGTGCCTCCATCAGAGGCGCACAAACAAACGGGACACTTTTTTGCTGTCGCCTGCCAACAAGAAAAAATATAAGAAAAGTATATACTGCATCGGAATACTGATGATGTCATCTCGCTGAAGCATCACAGCAGTGCTCGCGCAGGATGTGGGTCAATGTTGGCGACTGCACTGCAACAAACTGCACTTGGGAGTCTTAAAGAAAGACCGATTCTTAGCGCAATGCAGTGCCCCACGAATGCATGAGGTGTCCAAAAACTTTTTTCTCCCCCCACCACTGCACTGCAAGAAAGCATCAGTTCTGCATTGTACAACAAGAACAAATTTGCCATTTTCTTATATTTTACTAAAAATGTTTTTGTCGCAGAACTACACAAAAAGCAGCTCCGCTCGGCCACATCAGCGCAAACCAATCGCTGAGCTCAACCCGGGACCTGCCGTCCCATCATACAAGTCGATGCATGTTAAAAGAAGGGGTATGCAAAACTTGTTTGTTAAATATCAAGGAGAAAAAAAAAAACATCTCAAGTAAAAAAAAAAAAGGAAGGGACAAGCCAAATTGGGCAAAAAGCCACAAGAAGGGAAGGAAATACGTACTGGTGTGTGTGAGACACACACACACACACACACACACACACACACACACACAGACGGTCATGACTCCTCACGCACAGATGACTAGCAGCAGGACGGAGGTCATGTGATCGCTGAACGATGGGTAACAGGGTGTGTGTGTGTGTGTGTGTGTGTGTGTGTGTCACTTTGTGTGTGTGTGTGTCACTTTGTTGGTGCCGCACCAGACCACAGCTTCTCGTCTCCAGGCTTTCAATCCACCATGACGCGACAGCGGGCGGTTTCCACAGCGACCGAGGTGGTGGGCGGGGCAGAAGGGCTCGGCGCCTTCGCGTGTGTCTCGTGAACTCGGGCAACGTCTGCTCGGGGCAAGCCAGGCTGCCGCTGCACGAAGTCAATGCTTCTGTTTATTGAAACAATATGTGCGCAACCGAGACGTACTCCCTGTGTGCCTAGTGTCTGAGCTGCGGTGAAGATTTTGCCGCTGCGAAACGACACTTTTTTTTTCTCCGTAACGTAAAGGAAATGCAACCACTGACGCTTTTTCTTTTTTACACTTCTTTTTACACTTTTTTTTACACACCATGTTAATGGGACAGTTTTTTTTGTTTTTTTTTAAATGCTCACAAAAAAGGGATGAATGTTTGACTTCTTATTGAAATGTATGGAAAATATAAAAGTTGCTGTTGCAGGGATATTTCATGATGAAGATAAGAAATTTAAAGGTCCAGCATGTAATATCTGGCTTGATTTAGTATTTTTATATTGGTAAAAGCTTAATATACTGGCAATAAATACATGAATTAAAGTGTATAATCACAGTACAATAAAAGTAATTTGGTTTTCCTTCTCTTAGAACGGTTCATATATAAATATAAGATTGATACATTGATCAAGGGTCTTCTATGGAAACCTGGTGTGGACAATCAAGCTGCCTGACAGCGCGTTTTGCATTTAGGTTGAACGCTTGCTTCCTCACATAAACCAACAAAGAAGAAGAAGAAGAAGAAGAAGAAGAGGAAGGTGGATGAGGTGTCCAGTTTTGGGTGCACAGGCCACCGCAGTTCACTGGCAAGCTCGGGAGAGGGAGGGGGAGAGAGTGAGCGCTGCAGTTTAAAATGTAACCGCTTGATGATTATTTTTTTTTGAAAAAGAAGGGAACTAAAACAGTAAACACATGCATTCAAAAGCTTAAAAGGTCCAGTGTGTAAAATTTACACAAAAATATACATACATATACATACACACATGTATATACATAAATATATATATACATGTATATACATATATATATATATGTATATATATATATATATATATATATGTATGTATATGTGTATATATATATATATATATATATATATATATATATATACACATATACATACATATATAAAGCGTTTAAGTCGCATTCGGAAATTTCAAAAACATCCCAAGAAAAAGTCCCATATTTCTCGATATACATCTAGAAGTCAGAACACTGTCAGGCCTTGGTGGTTGAGCCAAACCACACCGTATTGCCGTGTTTATCCAGGACCGGAGTCTTGTGCTGCTGACCGGGGGTTTGGGGGTGTGGCTAACATCACCAGCGCCCTCCTTGCCTCAACCGTCACCACTAGCAGACTCTGCAGACTTAAAGGACGCGGGTGGAGAGACCGACTGTGCCTTTAAGAGAACGTCTTCAGAAACAATATTTGAGATCTGTGTAAGAGCAGCATGACATCATTTCATTTCACAACACCGCACCCTCTGACAGCGCTCTCCCCGCCTGCCCAGTCGCCCAACATCCATTGCTAAACGCAATGCACCATGAGTCACTCTTGGATTAAAAGCAGCGACAGACGGGAACTTGCCATTGGTTCACAGGTGAAAGGGTGGATCAATGGCATCAGCGCCAGTAATTTTGAGCAGCTTTAAGGAAGAAATGGTCCAAGATGGAAACACTACCAAAATAAAGAAACCAAAAACCAAACAGTGAACCAGGCGATAATAACTGTCAGAGTAAAGCTGCCACTGTCACAAAATGCTTACACTCACATTTCATAAAGGTGCAATAAAACACTTACTGATGTGTCAATATCATGTACATAACGTGACATCACTCCAACTGTCAGGATAATGCAAATGTCTTCTTATTTTCTTCTTAGTCTATAAATATCTTATTCTTTATTTCTTTTAATTAATATAATTTGAATTCTTTTGCACTTTACTGTTGTTGTAATTATGCAAATTTCCCCAATGTGGGATTAATAAAGGCTGCCATTCTGTTCTATAAGAAGGTTGAAAAAAAAAAACCCTGCTCAACCAGGCAACCACTGTTTCCCTCGAGACAATGTGTGGCATTTCTTTTTTTTCTTTTTTTTTGAGAGCAAAAGCTCTTCAGCAAACTCACATCCTTCCTGGAGAAGTGAAGCCCCTCCCCTCCCCTCCCTCCCCTCACCCAACGCGGCAAATCAAATTCCACAAAAACAAACAGAGAGGCTTTCCAGGAGAAGGGAACGGCCCGACTGCTGCATACGTTTCCAGTTTGAGGGAGTGTCTTGGTTGGCGCGGTTCTTACTCATCCGCTGTGACAAACCCGTGATCGGAGGCTTCACGTCCCCTGGGACATTTCAGTCACTCCCCCGCCATATAAAAAGCTACAGGTGGTGTCGTCGGCCGTTTGTCCTGCTTTATTCTGAGCCGCCACAACTGCGTCAACACAACAGGATTCCCCCTCCCCTGAACGCAGGCCCTCCTTTTCCTAAATAACACCTGCCAGTCATATTTCATGCGTCACAATACCAGACAAAGACACTGATTGGAACCGCTACAATTTGCAGCTTTCAATAACGAACCAAGCGCTCACTGTAGCGACAAGTAGGGAAGAAAATATGTACACAACAACACAATGTCAACTTCTCATCCACATGCAACAACATAGGCTACATAAGGCTACATAAGGCTTTCAGAGCGTGACGCCAACCAGGTGGTGATGGTCTTGTTCAGGGGTGGGCAACTATGGGTTCTAAAGCTTGACAGAGGGGGCCAGAGCAGCAGCAGGTGGATGGAGGGTTTTGGTGACCCACTTCATTGGAGAAAAACATTTATCATGGGATATGTAGAAGACACAAGCTTTAATGTCAATTGAAAATGAACGAAAACGTTAAAACAAAATATCTCTTTGAAGTCGTCTTAGTTGAGGTGACTCTTTGAACACTGAAAATTAATGAATTAATGCTATTTAGACGTCATTTAGAGTGATGTTATTCTTGAGGATATCATCATCATCATCATCATCATCATCATCATCATCATCATCATCATCACCACTGTGGCAGAAAAAGAGAGAACGCAGGGAAACTAAAACATTAATAAGGTTTACTCATATAGTTTCGAGTTTGGTGGGTGATTAAAAAGCTTTAACGGACCCCAGGACCCCAGGCCGTAGTTTGCCCATGCCTGGCCAAAATTAGAAATTTTCACATCTGTTCAGGACACTTGCTTGATTAAACACCGTATACACATAACAAATGGATTCAAATTTCATCACCGGGGGGAAAATGAATAGAGGAGAATAGAATACACTTTTAGTGTCACTGTGAAATTAACAACGTCATTTTTAAAATAATGTGCATGCGGCCAGCGCATGACGCTGAAAGAAACATCTGGCACACACAGGCCAATGTTTCTGTGACAACATTCCAAATAAGTCCTTAAGAATTGCAAAATAGCTGCTGGAGTCAGAGTTCAGTCACAGCGACGGCTAGCAAGCCAGCCAGTGGCTCTGAATCAGCACAACTTCCTGACTGCCACCAGCTCTCTGGCAGTTCCAGCGTCTTGTGCATCTCACGCACTGGTCCAGAGTTCAAGTTGGGGTTCACAACCCAGATAAGGCCGCCAGCTTAGCTCAACTTAGGCCTCGGGTCGACTCGCAACTTAACAGTGGTTGAATTCTAAAGGTGTTTTTTGTTTTTTTTTTTAAATCTGTTGAGTCTTTGGACTCCAAGCAAATCGTTTTTTATCTTTAGACACAGGAAAAGAGAGGACGCAGACACAATGAACGACAGGAAATACAGCCTTAATGCAGCACCGAGATGCAAACAAGACTTCCGAGTGTCAGCGCTCGGCACAGGAACAGGAAACGCGATGGGATGCGGCCTCCTCCTCGTCACGCTACTCAATCAAAACCGCCTGAGCCTTTTTTTTTTTTTTCACTCTGTAACATAATCTTGGTAGTCTTCTGTTTTCACTATAAAGAAAAAAAACTCCTAGCAGAAGCAGACAAAAGCCAAAATCTCCACCAAAGAGCAATAAATCACTCGCAGCATTGAAAAAATCCATTCACGTTAAGACACCAACAAAACTCTGTGGCTCAGTGACCTTTACTTTGCCCCTGTGGACACATATGAAACGGTTTTGCTTCTCCCACATTCTTTATAAAGTCAAATGGGACACACATTGCCCAATCTGAGAGATTAAGTCCCGTTTGAAAAAAAAGAAATAATGTGAACAGGCGTGCGTGTCAGCAGCTCCAAACAATATTTTGCATGCTGGAAAGAACGATCACATTGCACCATGAGAAAGCCGAACATGTCTGGTTAGTTGAAGAGTGGTTTATTTCATCATCATCATGTCTTTTCACAAGTGGAACCACAGGGTTACTTAAAGGGGTGGAGCAGAATTTTGGACACGTGTCCAAGTTAGCCAGTGTGCTAATGTGTCAGTGGAGACCATTTGAGCACATTTCATCCAGTCCCTCTAGTTTAGCAGAGTTGGCTGGCGCTAAGCTAGCGCAAGTTAATGGTTTCTGCTAGCCTGCCAATAAAAACAATCTTACCCACTCCGAACTACAACCCGAAGCAAATACATTAGAATGCCAGACTATCGATGTAAATGTCTGTGTTGATAGAAGAATGTCAGAAATAAAAAAGAAAATAGACGGAGTGAATGAAATGAAATGTTAAAATGCTTCTTTTTCATTTCAAACATTATTTTTCAGAGAAGAAAAAAAAAGGGGGGATTTTATTTTTGTCCAAAATGGCCCAGCCCTATTGGCTAGTTTGGAAATGAGCTCCTATGTCCCAGATTCTGAAGCAGCCCCTTCAAACATTGTGCTTTCACAGTACTGTGTTTGACATTTGAAGGATACAGATGGATTTGTGGGGGGAGGAGGGGGCCGCAAAGATAGTTGAGAGTTGTAAAGACATCAAATCAGGTCTGGACCAACACACATCCCTTTAATCTTCATATTTAAACCAATCACTGGCTTCATGTAAGATTAGAGGGAGTGTATTGAGTGTCTGGGGAGGCAAATTTCCACCCCCCCATGTTTAATGTTTAATCTTGTCCAGGCGGTCCCTCTCTTTCTAGCAGTAATTTAGCAAACGCCACCCAGTTTCACATCGCACTAGTTGTAAAAGAGCCGGTATGAACGGTCGCAACAACAGCTTTATTAAAGCGCATAATGTGATGATATGTACTTAATACGGGCATAAAGTGAAAAACAAATATGAGGAAAAGTGTCACACTGGAAAAGCTGCAGGTCTGTTTGGCCACACGTTGACAGATTTCCTTGGACTTTATTTTTTGGCGGGACTTAATCTAGCTTTTCTTCCAAGACCGGCACGACTTGGAGAATTCTTTCCACTGTCTGACTTCCCAGTGTGTCTGGGAAGGAAAACAAATCAAATCAAATAAAAAAAAAAAAATCACCAAAACTTTGGACGCCTGAGATCAACACAAGCAATGTCTCACGCGAGCCCATAATAAACACCCAGGCCATTGCTTTAGAGGCGCAGACATCAATCAAGTCTTCAATGTCCAACAAATCTCAGGCCATAACTAAAAACCAAGAAAAGAAGCTTTTGATTAAAGAACAACGGCTAATAATGATGAGTAAACACAAAATGCTTGTTGAAGTTTCCTTCAGGCCACCTACAATTACAGGCCCACGCTTATGAAGGATCCAAAGGACTGCGGACAGGCCGGAATCACCCCCATGGGGTCTTCAACGATGGCTCCATGGAGTGCGAGCGGAACTGACTCTGCCTTTTGTCCCGAGAGGGCACAGAGAAATTCTCGGAATTCCTGGGGAAACCATCAAAGTGCCGCGGAGAAGGGCATCCCCAACGCCTCCTCCTCCCTCGCGCCAGTACACACCGCACCCCAACGCAACCGTTAGCCACACTGGTTGCCTAAACGTCGAGCACAAGCCGCAAGCTGGTTACCGAACCCATACACTCGTAGCAGCGGACGAGAGAATAGTTCGACTGAAAGCCTTTATTGCCATTGTACATTCGGTATAATGAAACTCAAGAGTGCAACTCTTTGAGTGCAAAAATCAAAAAAAAAAAGTACACAGTAAAATACAACAATTTAAAACACAACTGTTAAAAGCGCAAGATTTAAAGAGCAGAGCATCCAGGTGTCTCGTGCAAGAGGGAGTCGGCCGGTCCGTGTTTACTTAATGGAGTAATTACTCATCTTTTGGTGCCAAACCCGAAGATCTAAAGTCGCTGGCGATTGTCTTTCACGTTATATGGTCGCCAACTGAGAACACTGGCAAAAACCTTTGGTTGCGTAAAGAGTGAAAGTTAGTGTCAGGCCAACGAAGCCAAAAGTGTGGCTCCACTTCATGAAGCGGATCAAAATAAAGCGTTTACACTCGATTTGGAGCAACTCCTGATTCGAATCACCAGTAAAAATAGAAAGATAAAAGTTTTGGATGTCATGGTAACGCATTTTTCTTTTCGAACAGACACATGACATTGTGTGCCTGTTATAAAAGAAAAATGCTAATAATCGTATTTCAAAAAAAAAAAAAAGGATTGTTCGGGACTGGCATCAAAAAACCAAGGTATCGTTAGCGTTAGCTAACATTTGCGTCGTATCAAAGAGGTTCTAAATGATATGCAGTGCAAAATTGCGTCCATGAACGTGCCTTGAGCCTCAAAGGTGCGTGTTGCCGTCGCCCATGTGCAACACGCACCCAACGGGACGACGGACTTCCAGCCGAGCGTCCGGCATTTGACAGATGAGTAAGTGTCTGCCAACAGAAGTCGCCCGTGTGGCTGCACCCCTCCCCCAATGGACGGACAGACAGACAGACAGACAGACAGACAGACAGACAGACAGACAAGCGCACGGACACAGACACACACACACACACACACACAACCCCCTGTATCTGGAAATGTAAGAATGAGGGAATGAGGGCACTGTTGGGGCCCCGGGGCCGCCGTCCTCCTCATGAATAACAAGTATTCAGTGCAGCAGACAGACGGCTGTAACACTGGCCCGCTCACACTCCACACACACACACACACACACACACACACACACACACACACACACACACACACACACACACACACACACAGGAACACACACACAAAAGGCTTCAGGGCAACATCGCAGCAGTGATATAATCGGCCCTCCGTGGTCACAGCACCGGTACAGCTGCCATCCGAAAGCTGGAAAAGCATTTCCTCTCCTCCTTTGAAGTTCATAATACGGAGTTTGTTTTCATTTCTGTAGTCCGTAGGTTTCATTTAGCGCCATTTCTAACCTGTTAACCTTTGCATATAGGTTGTATTTAGTGTTATTCTAGATCAGGCATGGGGAACCTACGGTCTGGGGGCCATATGCTGGTCTGTGAAGCGTTTCAATCTGGCCCTCCCAACTTGAAGAAATGATATTGATTGTAAGTAAGTCCTAAAATAGCTGGATTTCATCCAGACTGTCACTGTTTTAAGAGTCATTTCAATAAAGAGCTAAATACCGCTGGGCTTCAAAGAGAGATATTTCTTGTTGTAACTTTGCTTTGGTTCATTTTCAGTTGACATTAAAAGCACGTTTTCTACATATCCCATAATATATTTTTTTCCTCCTATGAGGTGGGTCACCAAAACACTCCATCCATCTGCTGCTGCTGCTCCGGCCCCTCCGTCACATTTTAAAACCCATTGTGGCCCACCAGTCAGAAAGTTTGCCCACCCCCTGGTCTAGATTGTTCCTGCTGCTCTTTCAATACAGTGAATGTTGTTTTTGTTTTTTTTGCTGTTTGCACAATCTCTGGTAAGCACTGACCACTTTTACATTTCACTGCACATCCTGTGAGCATGTGATAAATAAAGTTCTCGAATCTTAGATCTTTAAATAACCGCCCTCGGCTTGTGCCAGCGGACGGACGGACGGACGGACGGACTCGGCCGAGCCAATCCGTCGCTTTACGACCAATGTATAAAACATTTTAGGTGCAACGGGAAGCGGGGTTTTTGGTTTGGCCGCTGGCTCCGAGCTCCATCGGTTCCAGAAGACATTGGAGTCGTGGTGGTGACTCGGGGAGCACAAGGGGAGGCCCTGTTGCCGCGGCAATGCAGCAAACACACGCAGGCAGGCGGCGGAGGGAAGAGGGGGAGAAGCGGTGCCAACGCGAGGACACACGAGCATCAATGCCCCCCCCCCCGAATCCCCCACCCCCGCACCCCCATGAAAGGCAGACTGTTGGGGGACTATTTCGAGACGGGCCCTCGCTCAGGAACCGTGGAGGAAGTGGCTGCCCGCAAGCAGGCACTGCTGGCAGCGTCGCGCAAAACCCTCTCGGCTGTGTGGGTCACACAGACACACACGCACACGATGCCCCCCCACCCCTCTTCCCGGGTTCGCCCTCTGATTTTCCGTGCACTCCTGTGACCTACGCTTCCTTGCATTTGCGTCACGTCATCTCATTTCTGTGAACTATAGAGGTGCTTTACATCTGCTACGTTCTGTATCTTACGTTAGCAACTTATTTACGTGCGCTGTATTTCTATTTTTTTCTTCCTGCATGTGAGAGACTCCTCAAAATTTCCCCTGTGCGCGCACGATGACAAGAAAAGATCTTTGAATCTTCAATCCTGAGGAGTGTTAGTCACAGCTAGGGGTGCACCGTAGAGAGTACTTACATTTTGGTACTCACCCGATACCGATACTGAGTACTTATTAACAACTGGTGTCGGTGTCGTGGTATCTGCACATATTTTATGAGCATGAGTAGAGTACTTGTAAAATACGTAGTATCAGGGCATCCCCAGTCACAGCCTTGCTCAGGTGCATTCTTTTTTAACTTCAATGCAACGGCCAGAGTTCAAAGTGGGAGACCTCAGTCCTCTTTCCTTTCCAGTTTTGAATCTCCTACCAACAAGGCATTAGGGCACGGCCAAACTGCCTGTGCAATAAGAAAGGCAGCTAAAGTTAAATAAAAAAAATACTCTCGCATGCACACTTTTGGTTGATGCAGCTGGCCATCCCCTTGGAATTAAATCCCAATCCCAATTATGTAATCATCCAAAGTTCACGTTTCAAGACTGCCAAAAGCAGTGATGCTCACTCAGATATTAAAGGAGGGGCTAAAACGGTAATAACCGCTAATTCTCCTGATTAAATTGATCATTTCATAGTGTAATCTTGTAGCAGGACAATTAAATGACAGAGACGTTTCAAACTATGGCTTTAACAGTTCAAGCTGGTTATGAACACTTTTAATATACAGCTAGCATGACAATAGGGTTGCATTAAAGGCCCCCAATTTGTTTTTGCACATTTGAGCTCGCGGCTACGAGTGCAGGGTTTTTCCTGCATATTAATTTCGAAGGTGGCCACCGCCACTCATTTCTTGTCAGCCGAAACAACACAGTTGTGTGAAAGAGCCAGAGCAATCCACTGTGTCTGTGTGAAGATGAAAAATTCATAGCCAACGACTTTACAAAACAAAATGAGGACAGCGAGGAGGTGAAAACTTGGGTTAGGACTATCAAAGGCCCTGCAGGAAAAAAAATTCATTCATTTTCAACGAGACCCCTCTGCGTTCTTGCTGCAACAGCCAGTAACCAAAATTGCTGCAGGAGTTGAGACAAAACATTTTGGTTTGGACCTAATTTTTTTTGTACAGTGCCGTTCAATTGAAAAAAAAAGACAAGAAATCCCAGTCATTTTAGTCTGACTTTACACGGTAAAAGTAGTCGTTAAACACAAATAACCGACTCCTTCTGTGCTCCTATTACCGCGACAACTCTGTGATGACGTGGCACTCTCTTGTTTAAAGGGGTTGTTTGTTTTTATTCCATTTCACACGGTTAAAAGTGAAATCTGTAAACGCGACATGCAGCGAAACCAAGCGTGTGTTGGGTTCTTTGTGACCTGCAGTTGTGAATGGCCCTGGCTCGACTGCGAGCTGCGGGTGTTTTGTGTGTAATTGGGTGTGCAGAAGAGGACAACCGCCCTGTATTCTGTATCCGGGGACGCAGACGGAGTGACAATAGAGCCCGTATGTCGGCTTGCGTGCACTTGCTCTGTGCAAAATGCGCGCATTTCCTCGCAAAAGTTCGGAAAATACACACACACACACACACACACACACACACACACACACACACACACACACACACACACACACACACACACACACACACACCCCTTTCGTGATTTGCAGCCACTCCAGGACACAATGTGGATTCTCGCTCTGAGCACAAGTCTCTCCCCCCCAGGGGGTCCTCTCGCTGATTTCCTGTTTGAGCCTCGACGCTGCTGCGTATCTTTTTAGCCGCTGGGTCCTCGCCTCGGCGGCGCAGTGAAGGAACTGCTGTGAAAACACAGGGACATGCTGTGGGGGTTTCCCCCAAGGGACCTTGGCTAGGGAGAGAACCGCGCCCCGAAAACTGCGGCGACCCTTCCACCACCTCCACATGCAAACTCAAAACTCTCAAACTCAACCTCTACGATCCAAAGATGACACCTTAAAGACCACACAGACAGGGTCTGTGAGGGTCACAACCAGGCATGGGCAAACTAAGGCCCAGGGGCCATATGCAGCCCGCTAAGCTTTTTAATCTGGCCTGCCAAACTTGAAGAAATTACATTAATAGTAAGTAAGTTACAAAATAGCTGCATTCCATCCATCTTTTCAGTGTCATTTCAATAAAGAGCTGACATTAAAGCTCATGTTTTCTACTTATCCAATGATATATTTCTTCCTCCTGTGAGGTGGGTCAACAAAACACTCCATCCATCTGCTCCTGCTCCGGCCCCTCTGTCAAATTTTAGAGCCCATAGTGGCCCACCAGTCAAAAGGTTTGCCCACCACCTGGTCTAGACCAGTGTTTCTCAGCTGGTGGGTCACAAAGCTGGTTTGATTGGGTTGCGGTTTCGTGCTTTCGTGAGTGCTGAGGAATAAATTTAGGTCGCAACCTCATGATAAGCAAAAAAAACATTTGAGAAGCACTGCTCTAGACTGGCCAAACAGTCATCTGCCGCCCTAAAAGAGAACAGGGAAAATTGGGTAAAGTTCAGTTCCCCCACTGATGCGCTCGGTTTTGTACACGCCCACACCACATCTTCCCTTGTGTGCGACGGCGCTTGAAGACGCAGACGAGAGGCGGTGATGTCAGCCCCGCAAACCTGACAGTGCCCACGCTTGTGAAACATTCCACTGACTAGCAGCCAGCAGCCACTTACACCAACACAAACACACACGGCAGACCGGATACGTGAAATATTTAGACGCCAGAGGAAACTCAACTGTGCTTCAGAATTCCTGGTATTCTTATGATCGAGGACCGCTCGTTCTTGGTTATGAGCCAAGGTTTTACTCCCCCTGCATTCACGACGCCAAGAGGAGCTCACAAAACTGGGGAAAAGTCAGCAAAGAATCTTCCAATCAACTCAGCTCCCCAAGAGAGTGAAAACCGATTGACTGTCCAGTGCACTTCTTACAAACATTCATACATGCAATAACACAATTCATTCATTTGCATATGTGTCAAATAAAGCATATGTACTGTACATTTGTATTTGAGTTAGTGTTAAGCACTTCTGGTTGGATGCCAACTACATTTCCTTGCTCTGTACTTGTGACATGTGCAATGACAATAAAGTTGAATCTAATCGAATCTAAGTTGTTTCATCAACATCTGGCTAGGCCGCTACCTAGTTTGTCAATCAGTCTTGCAGGGAATGCACTTGACATGTTACTAATGGTTGCCAGCGTGCGATAATCGCGACGAGAGGAAACTCTTTATCCACTGGCACCGACTACAACATCAACAAAAACTACAACAGCAACAGCAAGGAAGCTCCACCTGCAGACTTTAGCTCTCAGCAACGTTGCTGTAAACACCGAGGCCGCAGTACGTGGAGCGGCGCCAACAATCATCATCACCCCTAAGTGTTTCGTTTTACGGCCCATGGGAGCCTTGATCCATTAGAGCCATTGTGGCTTTAATGTCTGGTTCCCAGATGCTTTTTCTTTAACAGGCACGCTTCGCTCTGCATCGCAACTCGGGGCAGGAAGCGAGGCTTTCTGCAGCGTTTGCAAGGTCCACGTTGCGACATCCTGTCTTCAACGAGAGAAAAACGCAACGTGTGATCGGTTGCCTTCAGTTCGATTGGAAAAAAGTTCTGCAGTCATCTCTCTCGCAGCCGGTCGCCTTTTTTTTTTTTTTTTTTTTTTTTTTTTTGTTTAAGTCAGAGAGGGCTTTTGCAAGTGCCACGATTGGCCTCTGCTTGAATAAACCATGAGCAAAAAGTCTTCACTCTAAAATGAAACACTCCATGACCACGTTACAAGCTTGTATCCCATCCAGCGGATAGGCAGATTGAATATTTCATGATTAAACGGGCCATTATACTACACAGATCTAGGCCAGGGCTCAGGCTGGAGGAAGGCTGGGGGTTGGAGGGTGCTCAGATAACGGTCCAAACCCCCGTCTCAATAAAACAAGGGTGCAGAGCGCCGGTTCTAACTAGGGGCTCAGGGAGGGGCAAGGCTATCTGGGTTAATCCACATACAACACGGACAAAGGAAACAATCCGCACCATTAGAGTGGAAGCACCGATTTCAAATAAACCGACACTTAAAATGCCGAGCGGAGACAAGCAGAGAGGTGTAACTTGCTCGGGACGCTGCAACCACAACAGTGATAACTCGCTGTCAAAGCAGACTAACGTGTACAGTTCTGCTCCGAGGTGGCACAGTTTAAGCGGCAGACAGTTGCACTTGCAGTTGAAAGTTTATCTGTAACAGACAGACGAAACGGGGGGGGTAGGAATATGTAAGTTGAAACTGTGAAACGGTTGAATAAATCCCTCTTAGGTCAGAGCCGAGCGAGAAGCCAGCCCCAGCCCCCCTCCACCCTCGCTCATAGCTAGCCCGGGCTAGCCTTAGCGCCCGGCTAATAAAGTTAGCACAAGTTTGCTGTCAACAGAGCAGGCGTATTTGTTTGCCAAAGATAAAATGGGTGTGCGAGTGACACCGGCCGAGTGGCCTGTGTGTATACTGTGCCCTCCATATCGAGAACAGTGAAAACGATATGAAATGCTGCTCTTTAAGGTGCACTAATCCCGTGAGGCCTCCGCATCCTCGGGCCAAAGTTGACAGCCGGGCGCCGGCATGACGGCGTCTGGCGGGGCTCGGTGGTGATTATCGGGGCCGGCACGTCCCCGCCTCCTCCCTCCCCGCCTCCTGTTTACCCGGAGCTACGGTGCGCCGTTAAAGCTGCCGAGGACAAGGCTAACAGAAGCAACCCACCTCGCTTGTCGAGGTCGTACGTGACCACTAAAAAGTAGTCTGCGAGCCTGGCCATCTTGTAGGAAGCTCACGGCGACGAGCCTTCCTCGCTGTATCCTTCCTTCTTTTGGCTGCCAATAGTCCAGTTACGTCCTCCCGGCGACAGACGCATCGCGGGCGACAGTAGCATCCTTCCAGCTGCACCCCGCCGCCATACTGTCAGTCTGCCTTGCCCTGACAGCGAAGAGCCCTGAGTCTGCGCACTGAGGGACTTCCAGGGAGGGGCTGCTCGGCAGGAATGTCCCATGTGAGGAGCCAAAATCGGCGCAAGAAGGGGCCAAAAGTCTGACCGAAAACCTATAATAACAATGCCGGCTGGGCCGTCGGGAGAGGGGTGAGGTGGCGACGCGTCGGGCAAGCTTTCAAAACTGGAGGGAAGCCGCTAAAACGAACTTGAGTGTGGTTTATATTTTTTATTTTATTTTTTTAATTGTCAGATCGGGCATGCGAGAGCGCTGTAATTGTACGGTGGATTCAGACATCAAAACAGGTGGCAAAGTCGACAAAGACCGGACATTAAAGCATTTTTTATCCAGCAAAAAGGAGCTCTGACTCTGGTACGCCGGCGAAATAACACGGTACCTAGGGAAACAACATAAGGTTACGTTCAGTGAATGCATATGAATACTATTTAAAATATATATATATATCATTTAGTTAACAGCCAATACAATTCATCACCTGCTCAACCTGCCGTTAACTTGCAGGACGCAATTATCAGGTAGCTCAGCAGCTAACTAAGTGTTAAATCTTACACTCAATCTAAAAAAAAAAAAAAGAAGAAGAAGAAGAAGAAGAAGAAGAAGAAGAAGAAGAAGAAGCTGTTTATCTACAATATAGCCTACGTTTATTTGCCCCTTGCCAAAAAAGTCTTTCGAAATCATGGGCCTAACGTGGACCTGACCAACACATACATATATATAAAACTTCTAAAGTGGCCCTTCATTTTGGACCGCGCTAAGGGCTAGTTGCTCAACCAAAAGAGGAACCCACAAAATTAAGCAGTTTGTTTGGCTGCAGTCTGAGTCTTTTTCATTCTCTGCAACATTGTTTGTCCACCGCAAGAAACTTTGTGAGGTGAATGAATGATTTATTTGCCTACAGCGTATGTAACGTTTTATGGGGTATATTTTTGTGCTTTGAGCCCCATCTTATATCTTCTTCATTTTGTATTTTTCAGCATCACCACCTCTAGATTATTTCAGACACTGTAGTGGTATATTTCCCATGTAGTAACTACACAAAAGTATCGGAAATGCAATTTTTGACTTGCCATTAAGCTAAGCAATCGTGGAGAAAACCTTGACACGATGGTTCGGTGTCAGTCTAAGTGGGCAGGTCATATGTGGGTGGGATATGAGGATGGCCAACATCCGCGTGGCCTGTCCTTGGTTGTCAGCAATGTAACAGCCCCGAGAGAATTCCAACACTTCCTGCTTTGTGATCTTTGACCCAAAGTTCTTATCGTTTCATGGTTGAAAACAATTCTGAGCATGAGATGCCACATTTTTTTCTCTAAGAGCCTTGTTTTCCTAACGCTCAATAACAACTCGTCTCCCCCTTTTCTTTCACACACTTATCTGAACCTTGGGCCTGCTGTGAGCAGTGACGGCGCAGCGCTTTTGATAAAGTCAGCTTCCTACAAACCAAAGCTATGTTAACGAGAGATAACAGACATCTCCTCCCTGTTTGTGAGTACACACCAAGGAGCCACAATCCGGTCACTGTTGCGGTGGATTTTAGTTGTGGATTTTAGTTGTATCACAGTCTCAAAGGACACTTGATCCACTGCCAAGCAAGAGAAAGACAAGGGGCGCTCAGTCTCTTCTCTTCTAGACTTTTCCCTTCAGGAAACAGACAGACAGGATGAATTGTATCTAAACTAACTTGAACCTTGTGAATGGCCATAGTTATGACTAATTTTGCATTGGACTTTAATAGCACATATATACAGTATATATTATATATTACATTCCTTATAGACATGGTTTCAAGTTCTTTTTATAGGAAGTCATGTGACAGTGCAAAGGTATTTAACTTTCACTTTTAGAACACAGAAAGGTATCTTGCTGTTCTTCACTATGAGAAGTGAAAGTTTATTATCTGTGACAAAAATAAGACAAACACAAAAATGCAACTGATGAAGCTAATTTTCCTTTATTATTGATTTAAGTTTTGATAACGCATCAGAGCCCTTGCAGGTAGAGTCTATCCTGACCAATCAGGCACTTTGCTAATTTGACATGTGGTTAATTTTGCAATATTACCATTCAAAAAACAACTTTATGTTTATATCTATACATGCACACTATACAATGCAACAATTGTTGGTTGACCTTTACCATTTATTTTTTAACTTTTAACTGATTTTAACTTCCCTATATTACAGGTTTAGTTTGTAGTTTTAGTTCTAGTCACCTTTCACCTCTTGGTGAAAAAACAACAGATAAGTAACTTTTTCCTCTGTCATTTCTATGTTCATCACCAAACCAATCAGCAAACCAATCAGAGCACAAAGTCACTGTGCAGGATGCAAAAAAGCGATGTGACTTCCTGTCGACTAACCAACAGACAGGAAGTGGTTAAAGCTCTTGTGCATCACTCCTCTTTCATGGAACTAATTCAGCATTCTGCTGCCCTTCACCACAGGTGAAGCATAGCGGCATTAGAATGGTTGGCTAACGTGAGCTGGAACCCATTAGGCTGAAATTTAAGAATAAAAGCAAATATGTGGAAAGATAAATACCTTCTCGCCCCTTCACTGCACTGCATTGCTGTAACTAGAGCTGGTGCTGCAGTGTACAGTGTAGCAAACTACTGTGTACAGTAAACTACTTTACATCCTGGTTTGTAACTCATATGTTTTTATACAAAACACTCCAGAAAGTGTATCGCAGAGGTGTCAGTTATTGTCGGTTGCAATCTACAAAATACAAATAAAAAGCGATGGCGAAACTGATAGTTGCAGTTGGAGTGTTCAAGGTCGGGGCAGTCCCTCCCTCTACTGTGGTCTGCACAGAAAACACCTTCTTTTTGGTGTGGACTTCTCCACTTGTTTTTAAAAGTGTACTCTCATCATTTCTAACCTTCGCCATATGTTGATAACGTACAAAGAAAAGTCAGAGTTTATTGTATGATAAGATTGATAATTTTTTAATCTTGCTTTGAATTTTCATTTCATTAGTTTTAAATGAAACCTATTGTTATCTTTGTGTTGTATTCTTTAATCAAATTGTGATTCTGATCCTGATGATTACTGTTGTAGTTTGAAATGTAATTCTTTATTAATTTAAGCTTTCATTATTAAGTTTGTCCAGCAGCTCATCAACTGTGTCTTATTCATTTGTCAGGAAACACCTAGTATGTAGTCACTGTACATTAGTGTTTTAAAATTGTTGGCTATCCCATGTGAGTTAACCTGCCTTATAACATAAACTGTGTTCATGTGTAGGTGGGGACAGACTGCAGCAGAGAAATATTTAAATATTTCTGGGAATTTAAGACTTACACTTTTGCATGTTTGTTGATGAACCTCTTCTCGAATAAAACCGAAGACACATTCAGCTTTCACAATGCCGAATGCAGAGGAAGTGTAAGAGCTGTTCAGGTAAAGAATGGAGAATAGATTTTTTTTTAAATGATTTTATGCAGACATATAGTATTGCTTAAATAAAAATAAAAATAAAATAAAAACTGACCGGATGTATTAGTTACATTTTACTTACTTGTGAATTATTGCGATCGTAGTATTATATAATTTTTAAAAATGTAATTTTCATGTCATTTCACAGCCTTATTAATAATTATGAAAGTGGCCTGACCTGATAAATGTTCACGCTGTATTTACTATCATTTATAGGCATAAATAGTTAAAGTAGTCTGAAAATTGTGCATCCAACTAAGCTGCTGTAACTGCAACTGGGAATCAGTTCTTACTGTGTTCCCACCACATGCCCATCTTTGAAGAGGTGTGCTGAGAATATTAGAATTTACAGACTGGAAGTTTAGCTTCTTGTATGAACTTTCAATGCGTGCCAGAATAGTCAATACTATACTTTTTGTCATAGTATCAATAAAGCCCATGATATTCATAAATCCATGTCCGGTTATCAGCAGAGCACTGTGCTGCACATCGGCCCAGAAGAAAATAAAAATGATTAAGGTGGCATAACACCTGACAATCTTTGCGGTTTGCATAAACGGACAAAGTGCAGAGCTGAAGCCCAACAACTTTTGCGTTGTTAATCAACGACGCAAAAGTTAAGTGGTAGCGTTTGGGTTCTCTTGAAATAATCTAAACGTGAGGATGGGGAAGTCCATTCTTTTATTTTGTCTTTCCATCACCTCAACTTTTCCAGGCTTAAACCAAACCTCACCACAACCAGCCTTATTTCCAGTTTGCCCTTCTGAGTTTTTAAACTTTTGCTCATTTCGTGTTCCTCCCACTACCATCCCAGACTCCCAATCCTCTCTAATTATTTTTTTGTTCTTTAAATACAAACTCCCACCAGCATCATATTCTTCCCGGGGGGGGGGGGGGGGGGGCGAGACACAGGGATAGGAGGGTGGTAGGCTGGGGTCCACAAGGTGGGGAGAAGCTGGTTTTTCCCCCTTCACTTATTTATTTACTTAGTAATTTATATTCCCTCACGGGGCACGAGGGGAACCTGGGGGGACTTCTGCTTGGGGGGTCAGATCTACCTGCATCGGGGTCGGGGTGCGGCTGTGGCCTTGGGGCTGCAGGGGTGCTGTCCCCTGGCGGTGGGGGCGTCCGCGGGCGTGGGGTGCCATGGGGGGCGATTGATGCACCATACTGGGCCCGTGGGGAGGGGGTGGGGGGGCTCTGAAAGTACCGGCCCTCCTGGTGGGTGACGGGGCTAAGCTCTGGGCCTGGGCATGGTTCTAGTACTCGCTTGCCCTTGTGATCCCCATCCGGGGGTCAGGTTCTGCTGCCTGTCTGCCCCGGGTGGTGTCCCTCCTTCCTGGGGTGTCTCCCTCGGCGGCTGCACTAACCAGCAGCCTGCTTGCAGGGACGCACTCATACACACTCACACACACATTCAGGTACACACACCCGCACACACACACACACACACACACACACATAGACCTTATATACACATTGGCATACACACACAGGTACACTCGCACACACCCGTACACGCACATCTGTACACTCATGCACACGTACACATACACATAGTTTCTTGTCTTACTTAATTATGGTTATCTTATTTTTTTGTATGTGTATTTATCTTATTCTATTTCTGGATGAATTAATCTGTTTATTACTTGAATTAGTTTATCATTGGATAATTAACAATGCAAATTAATGTTTTGCTTTGTTTTTTATGTTTGTTTTGTCACAATACGTGTATACTGTTGCAAGTTTTTCTCTCTGTCCCTCTCTCCCCCCTCTTGCCCCTCACTTACATCCCCTTTCTACTCTCTTTTCACTCCTTATCCCTCCCTCAGTCCAGCCATGGCCAGAACATCACTCATCCATAAAAGTGTAATAAAAGAATACTCATTGCATACTACTCATGCATTGTGGATCCATTTTTATTTATTTTTTCAATATGTAACTTCTTCACAGATTTTGGGAAATCAGCCTTTCGGGACGTTCACGTTTCATCCCTTTCTCACAGCAGAACAAGTGTTTTTGCTCCCTGCTTGAACAGTGGGCATAAATACGAATTGTGAAGGAAGTGAAAAAAAAAATCCTACAATTGAGGAACCTCAACTTTATTTATCAGGCACTGAGTGCTGCGATTCCTAGGATCCCCTGCGTCATCTGCTACTACTCTACTCTCATCCTCATATTTCCCACACTGAAATCCAACCCTTCATTTGTCCACAAAAGCTCACAAAACAGTGTGTGCCGAGGTCTCCTCCCACACATGCCCTCGCTGGTGTGCTGCCATGCCAAACAAACTCGAACAGAGACGATTTGGATGGGGACAACAAACATTGTCGTACAGCGTCTCAAACAAGCAGAGTAAATAAAGTTTGCTAAAGAGGCCAAGAGGATGCTGACATTAGAGCAATGGGAAAATATCCCTCATTTGCTTCTTCATTTTGGGCTTTTTGAATATTTAAGCAACACCCCGAGAAAAATGTTTTTGTTACTAATCTTGAAATAAACTGATAATTGATATTTATTTTGAATTTGGGAGTTTAACCCAGCCCTGGTACCTGTGGGAAGCAGAAATACACTCATTCTCAGCATCTCTGGTCAAATTTACAGATGGAGCATGGGTTTCACTAGGGGGCAGCAATCATTAGACTACAAAAGTGTGGTAGGTAAAGTTGAATCAGTGAGCACAAGACCGGTTTAAAAAATGCTAAACTTTAACTTTAAAAACTTTAAAATAGTCTCCGTGAACAAAGTCTCATTGTCAGTGAACATTGTCTGTACATGTGATTTGCATTTGTGGAAAAGAGAAGGAAGTGGAGGTGTGTTAAAACTGAAAAATCTCTTACATGTGCGTAGAGAGAGAAAGACTGGACACTGCAAGACTTGACCATGACTCGGGATTTTTTTTTTTGTTTAACTCAATGAGGTTGTTGGAAGGGAGGAAAAACATGCACATGTGACAAGCTGTTGTTGGGATACATGAGCTGGTCACTGCTTTCAAAACAGTGAAAGAGGAGACTCTCTTCGAGGAGCTGAAAGTCCTCCCCGCAGGTGCTGTTTATATACGAAGTCCTTTGGCTCAGCCGCTCCACATCGCAATCGGCGCTGCCAGCTTGATTAATTTGTTTTGGTGAAGCTAGTGCTTTACATTCTGTATCGGGACATAAAGGACCAGCAAAACAGCTGGACGGCAGTTCAGGATATACTGTACGTATCCTGAATGGATTCAGTGAAATGAAAGGGTCAGTTCACCTCACAGAGATACAACTCTTTGTTTTTATCTTTCAAACAACCGGCGTACGCCGTAGAGAACTTACAGAGGAAAAGTCAAACATTGTGAGTTGTTATTGCTGTACGCTTTTCATTCCTTATCCACATTTTCAGGTCTTGTTCCACATCCTATCAGGTTTAATAACTAAAACAATACAATCCCTTTTCTATTCAAATAATGGGGAGAGACATCTATTTAAGCAAAAAAAAATACCTGTTAAATACACTCTTATTCTGCATGAAAAGTATTGGATATAATATACAGCATTTTTGTGACGTTAAGGACATAAAGGTAATTCTTGTCAGTAACTGTTTCATGTGTTATTGACATTCATTGCTTACTCATGTGATACCTGTCAGATAATTTACCACAGAATTGCTTCACTGAAATACTGTAAAAAACTAAGTTGTGCTGCACAGTATCCATAGGTGCCTAATTACACACAACTTGCAACTTACACAACACTTGCAGTCTGAGTGTTTTGAACAAACATTTGTAAAACATTAACGCATACTTAATGTTTTTAAGTTTATGTCAATAATATGTCAATATCGGGGTGATTTCTCAAGCAAGGCTTCTCTACAAGAGTCCAGGATGACATTAAGAAAGTGAAAATGAGGAATTTAAAAATGTTTTGCCTTTATTGTGACTTGATGGTTGCCCTTTTCAGCTACAGAGCTGAGATAGTAAACCCAAGCGAAAGGCCCAGTGATGACAGCGCATCACAGTGGTCACCATCAGGTATTGTTCTGGAGTGCTGGAGTATAAAGTGGACAAAGTGCATGAGCGGGAACAAATACTTTGTGTGTGAAAGAGAACTTTGATGTTATCAAATTGGCTTCTTTCTGATTTGCCGGCGTGCATAATGACACAAGGCGGCGCCTTTATTGCAGCCGGTGTCCCAGTATCTTCCATTCAAAGATTTCAAAGACAAGACAAAGAGTCCAGTAACATGAACGCCCCCTTCCTCTTTGATTAGTTGACTGTGTCCTCCAAACTTTTTTTCCCATTTGGATGTGGTACAAAGGCACATATTGGATATCTCGACAAAAACTGGGCCCACCCAGTGGAGAAAATGGTCATCGTCCACTAATTGCAGCCTAAAACAAAAGTGAAACCCGTTTAGAGACTCAGAGCCAAGCGTGTCCGGATTCAAGCGTTGTCACATGCTGGTGAACTCTTACATAAACTCGTTAGAATCGGTGCAGCAGGAGTGACCTGCTTTTACATTCGAGCCCAAGTGACAGTACCTTCCCTATGTTATCAGGGATACGTTTTATGAATCACCAAAGCCAAATCAAAATGCTATGTTGAAGGTCAACACGCTGACATTAAGTGAATCGAGTGTGGCAACAGACTTAGGCATTGAGAGCTGTTCTTTGAAGGCCACACCTTGGCAATATCCTTGAATGCCCTAAAACAGGACCAAGGTGGTGTAAGAGCCTTGCAGAAGACTTGAGATGATCAAAGAACTACCCGTCCAGAGCTGAACTATAGGAGGTCAGCGGTAAGAGTGAGAATTTGGCAACTATCACAGGTGGATCTGTCACGTCAAATGTGATTTACGCAGGACTTCTAAGAGAGGGATTGAGTAACGCATAGCATGAAAGCCAAAAGCCAGCACTGGTATGGGAAAGATTATACAGCACAGTACAGAAATGAGTCGCCAAGAATTCAGGATATTTGAAAGACTTATGCGGTGAAAATATGAATTTGAGGCCTTTTTATATGGAAAGGGTTAAATGACTTTTTTGTCTGCTTCACGTTCATGTTTCTTGTGCACTAATGAACTGAATTGTAGGATGAGTTCAAATTGTTGCTAGAATTGCAAACGCAATTTGGCATGTGAGTGTATTTTCCTTATTTGCAATTCAAAAGGTATAAATGAAATGTTGGCGGATGCTGCGACGAACTGACAGGTGGGATGGACTCCAATTTGTGTTAGATCGAGGCTTAGATTTGAACCACCCATCCCACTTAAATGGTGTCATGTATGTTTAAAGTGCTTTTTAATGTTAAAACCGCTCTATTTACTTTCCCCAATACTTCTCAACTAGTCTTTCAAACAATGTGGATGATCGTTTTGGAACGCAAAATAAATATTCATAAAAAAGATACATTTTACTTGGATTTATCAGTAATAGTAAAATACACATTAAAGCCTCCCTCTGATTTCTAATGCGTGTGCAAAAACTGCAGAAACACTGAGCGGTACATAGAAAACAGGCAATGTGAAATGAATTTCAACATGCATTTGTGTTCTGAAAACACCCAAATCACACAGCATTGATCATAAATGTTGTGTTTACTGTCCAAGACGTCTCCTTTAAATTGAAAATCATGTAGTAAATTAAAGTCTGGGATATATGAGTATTTTTTAACATTAGTAAAAACAATAATAATTAAAAAAAAAAAAAAAAAAGATAAATAACTTCACACGCACCAGTCTTGCTTGTCCTGCAATGTCTTTCCTTACAGGAAGTTGTCTACTCAACTGTTGGCATTCCCAAAAGCTACTTTGAAAAAATGGATGTTGCGTAACCACATTTGAGAAGAGATGAGGTGTAGGCATTACCATTGTAAATCAGTGAATCAGGACTAAAAAGGAGGCGGGACCTTGGACTTCATTCAGACGTTCTTACAAATGGGTTAAAATGAGTCAGCACACAAAGTTGTAAGATGCATGTTTGGGCCTGTGACATTTTTTAATCTTCCTTGCTTTTTTAACTGATTTCAAAACACAGCGTGTTTGCGAACAAACGCTTGTTGAAAAAAAGAGAAGACGAAGAAAAAAAAAAAGCTTGCTCCATTTTCGCCCTAGGAAGCACAAACTGCTTGAGACTTTTTTTCTCAGGAAATGTTGCGACGATTAGGACTGACGAAAAGGTTCTGCGGATTCTGAGAAGAATTCTGTATCTGTCTCACACACTTGACTGACAGAGACGATAAGAGATAGGACGAGGGTTTGGTCGGAAAGACAAACTGCTCAAGAAATTCATGAAAATTGGGCCATCTTGCTGAGAACACACATAGGTGAAAATGAACTGTGAAAATAAGCCAAACTAGCCCTGCAAGGAGGGATAGGCGGGACCTTGCCCTCGCCTGGCACTTATTAACATATACATATGTTAATTATTAACTTATTAACATATACATATGTTAATAAGTTAATAATAATATGCCTGTCTCAAGTTGAGTGTTTGCAATGTCTTTTAATAAATGTGCCAAAAGTACTGCCACAATTCCACAGTTAGAGAAACAACAAACCCACATATGACTCTCTGGCTAGACAGATAGTGTAGATTCCACTTTAATGTTTTGCCGCCCTCGAAAATAAGCAAACAAAAAACGTCAAAGTGCCAGAGTAAATCCTGCTACCTATAGGATAGGTGCTATTAACACCAGTCTGAACGAGACTGGTCCCAGTACTCGCTTGGACTCCCTAATAAACGACAGTCACTATAGAATTAGCATCACAGCATTTTGTCTTAAAGGGCCCAACAGCCTCCTTGTAGTGTTAAATTCAGAAAACCGTGTATTTCTTTGATCATAGATCATCGATCATATCGAACATTTTGCGTATCTTCATTACAACAAGGTGTCCGTTTGTGACCTTTAATGCGGTTACAGCATCAAAACAGATTTACATTAACACATTAACTTCACAGTGCTAAAAGGCTGAAGATTAGATTTTGAATATTTATTGACGTGGCAGCAAAATAAAGATCCTTGCAAATGTATATGGCAGGGAAACAGAGTGATGTGAAGCTGCCAAACACGCGTTGCCAACATTTCCCCCCCTGCTGACGTCAGATTCAACTGTGTAATTTTGATTTTAATGCTGTTGAATCTCCTCACGCAAATCCATTTCACAGAAGCAATGACGTGGAAGCGTTCTTATTATGCCGTCCAAGCTGAGAAGAGCAGGAGGAGAACATATTGTATGTCTGGACAAAACATAAATAAAATAGCTACATTTTTTTGTTGCTTAGAAGCTTTAGAGAATCTCAGCCTATTCAGGGTGTCCTAACAGCAGCCCCTTTTAACCCTGCTGTCAAATGTTAAAGACACCACTTTTAAATATACTGGGAGAACAAAACCTCATTTTATTGTCCTGCAGCTTTTTCATTTTTTTCATGCTGCCTCTTATCCTTTAAACTTGGCACACTCTACAGAAAAATCCCCATAAAATAGCTGCCATATAAACATAAGCCAGTAAATTGATCTCAGGGTTTATGTTTTGCTCACAATGCAGGACATTCCCAACACTGCCGATAATGTCAATGCACCTTTTGCTTTGGAAGTTGCCCACCGGCACTTGTAACTCCTCCCACTCACTATTTAAACCCACAATGTCAGCAGGCGCACAGCTTCACTGGAAAACTTGATCTTGACCAACACGTTAGGAGGATTCACTGGGGACAACTCTGACAACTCTGACAACTCTTTGATTTGCTGAGGATACCAAGAGGGTAAGAAAGAGTTTAACTTTTGCTTTGACTAAGTTAATGCATAGTAAAGTGGTGGAGCGATGTGTTGGATGATTTGCATATTTGAATGAAGTTGCATTATTTAAACTACTTTTGAACAAAGTGTTTAATTAAGAGCACATTCTAAGTGGATGCAGAGTAGACCGATTAGCTAATAGATTTGAATAATGGGATCCATGTGTAATTTTTTCCCCCCTATAGTGCACACAGTCTGTCTCAGAAAATTCTCTTTATTTTAGGTGACCACATATTACTGCAGGCTAAGGCGGGGGGGCATATTTTCTGCTCCGGTTTGCAAATAATTAAGTTACTTACAGTTATTTTTCTTTTCTTCTGCTTTCTCCAAAGGCTTACATCAGCACAACTGCCAACTGTGGATATCTGAAGCAGGCACCTTGGGAACACTCCCTCCCTTGCTTTTCTTTTCATTGATTTGTTATTTATTGTATTTTTAATTATTTTATTTTTTTTTTACACTAAATTAAAAAAATCCCCACTCTCGGGATTTCATCTTGGTGCCTTGTGCGTGTGGTCGCCACCCCCTCCACCCACACCAACCTATCCCTCCTTCCTCTGAGAGGGCTGAAGACTTTGGCCCGGAGATGCGGTCCCTTCTCCCGCTTTCTGTCTATTGCATCAGCCTGGTTTCCCTCCAGCAGCTGCTGCTGGCTCTGCCGGCACAGGAGCGTCCCGGCGCGAACAGGTAGGAGCACTCGACCTGTTGGGCTGCTTTCTCTTCCTCCGCCCCCCTCTTCCTCTTCCCCGCTCTCTCTCGCTCTCTCTCGCTCTCTCTCTCTCTCTCTCGCTCTCGCTCTCGCTCTCTCGCGCGCGCTCGCTTACCCCGGAATGACGACCCGCTTCCGGCATACCTACCCTGATCAGTTCCATATCAGAGCGTCACCGGCAGTTCGTTGTTGAGTTGGACCATTTTGGCTGCGGACAAGATAATTTGCACTTTCTAGATAATCTGTATCGAAAGTGCAGATGTTGTGTCGGGCTGATAGTGCAGGCTGCAAGGTCAAAGGCTCCGCAATGATACAATAAAACAATGGAATATATCTGTGACTCGTGAGTGAGGAGGACGTGCCGGCAGGCAGATCAGCCACTGGTGCCGTACTGACGGTTATGACGTTTCACCTTTTTTTTTTTTTTTTTTTTTAAATAAAATAAAATAAAATAAAATAAACAAGTACACAAACAACTAAAATATTATTTCGGTGCGTTTTTATTTTTAAAATGCTGTGAATAAAGACTTAAAGTACCCAGCTGTACTTTCCAAATCCTGACGACGTGCAGGTGACAGCGTACCCTCACAACGTCAGAAACGTTTGCACTTCGCACCGTATCTACAGTCAACTGGACCAGTCTATTGCGAAGTGCCGCCACGCACGTGTGCCGCCTCGAACACGTCCGAGCTGTTAAATCACCCCCCGCACCCACCCCAGTCTATTGTTTATTATTCCGTTCCTCGTGGTACATCGTTTCCCTTCACGGTTTCTATCGCGCGCTTACAAACGTACTGTTTGTAAGACACCCAACAACGTTGTATTCTTCCTCTGATTCATGACGGAAAATTGTAATTTGCATTGTAGGGAAAACATTTTTTCCGCTCTCCTCCGGCATGAATAGTCCGGCCAAGAATACCAACACATGCCAACAAGTATTGTACAGGTGAGCCAATGAGAGGCACCTGTACTTTTCCACCAGCCTTAAGTGGCGGCGTCTTTACGCGGCGCAGCCGTGCGTAAAACCCGAGGCAAAGGCATAACGAGCAGTTTGATTACTATACCGAGAGCGACACGCACACGGGCCAGCCAGCGCACCATGATGTGCGTGTGAGAGAGGCCCGCCAGCGATGCAATCACCACGGGAAGTTGCGTTTGTTGCAGACTTTTAGCTGCGTCGGTGCGTGAGTGCCCCCCTCTGGTGGCTCTTGGAATTACAGCGAAAGAGACGTGGGTGATGCCACCTAACAATGGGGGAGGGGGACGGGTCTGTCTGTCTGTCTGTCTGTCTGTCTGTCTGTCTGTCTCTCTCTCTCTCTCGCACGCACGCATAGCTCTCTGGACAACGTGGACTTGAGTGGGTTGAAAGAATTTTCAGGGCAGAGTGTGGGAAAGGGCAACGAAAACCTGGTCGTGAGCTGCCGCCGACCTTTGTAACAAATCTGCGAGCTGCAACTCGCCACGTGACCATCATCCTCTCCTGCATCAGCTTCGCGCAAGTTAACCGTTAAGAAACAGCCGGTTTCCGATCAGCACGGCAGCGTGTCGGATCTTGTGCAATCGTGGAATCTGTCACAATTACTAGAAATGAACTGCATTTTTTTTTTTCTTGTGATGGGAATGAGCCAGTGGGGCCTTTAAAGTCGCAAATTTATTGCCATGTTCATGGCCAAGCATAGCGTACAAGAGTGTAAGGTGATCCGGACCTTTCCTCCAGGTGGCCGTCTCCTGCGTCTGTGTTTGAACAGCAAACACCTGCTGCTGAAACCCTGGCAAAATGAAAGACTGGGGGTATTAATTCTGTGTGTGCTGCTGCTCTGCAGGACCGTTACCGGCCCAGCGCCAGTATTCTCCCCCTCTGTTTAAAATGTCAGGGCAGTGACTGACGCAGCTTCTGTCCATGTCCCAGTTAGATGCTTAAACTGGCCCTTATCTGAACGAAAGCCTACAAAATGACCCCATTCCAAAATATGATTTCAACAAATATGCATTTATTTATTTTTTATTGTTATTGTGACCCACTTTGTGATGTGATGTTTGCACAGTTGGCTGTGGTTTGAATGTAGACGTGTGGACTCTGAGCAGTCTGACCTGGAGTGTAGGGGAGTGTTGGTAGAAGTCACCAGTCACGTCCCACCATCAACGTGTTTATATTGCCTTACAATACAATATTATCACAATATTAAAATCATGATACATAGTTATTACTATGTTATAATTGCAATATACAGTATATATATTGTTACATTGCACTTTCTTTGCTCCGGGCCCTGGGGCCCTTTCTGTGGGGAGTGTTAGGTTCTCTCCTGGTACCCTGCCTTCCTCCCACGCGTTGATGTGATACGAAATGGAAACTCCTATTTGGCCTCTAGTGTGAGTGCGCATAGTCGTTTTTTCTCTTTGTATGTGGCCTTGCGATAAAGTGGCGACCGGTCAAGGATGAACCCATGCCTTTGCCTGAAGCCAGCTGGGAGAGGCAGTAGCAACTGAGTGCAGGAGAGGCGGTTCTGGTAGAAAACCAAACAAAACCTGCCAATTGTAGGTACTTCTTATCTGCATCCACTTGACATTTGACAGCTACAACTCATCAGGAATACACCTACCAAGACCTTGTCACAAAGCTCCCAGCCCGCATTTTTTTTTCACACCGTCAACTTTTTCACTCTACAAGTGAGAGTTGTCCATTCACGCCTCCTTGCCTCCATATTTCACTTTCCACTCATCTCACATAAATGTCCTGTCTGGCCTGTCTTTTACTGGGACAGTAAATTCTGCTCCTTCTCTCGACTCCACAGAGCACATCCTGTTCGGTTATCATGAAATACTGACAGCATGATAATAACAGACTTGACTACCCCACATTTTTTCTCCCTCCTTGGAACGCCAACTTGCGACTGAGCTCAGATGTCTGCCATTCCTTCCCCTGCTCTGTTTTTTGTATCCATGTTGTCCCCGTGCGTCCGGATAAGGACACGACAACAGTGACACTGCCACAATGCCTATTGGGCGTTTTCCAAACAAGGAGTGGTCTTTTGCGCATTCCCCTGTGATCACACGCAGCTTTGCTTAGTGTTTTTTACGTAATGCCGACTGTTTTTTTCCACCCCTTATGCGAATATAGACTTGGATCGCAAGTGAAGCGATAAGTTAAATACAGCTCCAGCGGCGCAGCGCCACAACAATTCAGATTCCAGTGGAAAGCTGGAAGCTGCTTTGGGGAAAGGGACGTGTAAAAGCAGTTTGTGGTTAGACTCTTGTTGAGCGCCGGACCTCTGCTCTTTCTGGACATTGGTCAGATGACAAATCGGTCCATGCTTGTATGACGCGAATGCTTGTTCAAACGGCCAAAGTCATGTTTTCCCCCCTCAAATGATTTTAATGACTCATTATCCCCTCTTCTAAGTGGACAACACAGGGTTCAATCATTCACACAGTCACTTTTACGGCACTTTTCAGATAATAGTTACCAGAATTCTGTGCTGGCAGACTGGCTTCATGCCTTGTTGATGTTTGTTGGGCCCTTCACTGCACGTGCGTTTGGCCCACCCCCTTGCTTGTATACATATACAGTATGTTGTGTGTTTGCACTATAATGAAAACAACAGCTAATTTACTCTTCCTTTTGAAGCGTACACATCAGAGGTTTGCATCTCGAAAACACGGTTTGAGGGATTGGAACCAGCGTTAGTGTGTTACTTCTTCTTGTGAGAGGCCTCGTCTCACATCTCCTCGTTAATTTCTTGCATATTGTAAACAGAAATTCCGGCATGGCCTCTTCAGACATATACGGTATAAACAGTTACATGACTCCATGGGGGTCGACCTGACCAAACCCAGGCAGCAGTCGTGGAGGCCCTGGAGGAGCTGCGAAACCAGGCAGGCAGAGAATTCCACTGTGGATTAATGGCTAAGAACTAAATTCCACCTTCCACATCCTTAAAGAGCGTGTTTCCATTCCTCCAGAAAGAAAGTCCACCAAGAGTGAGCTACCAATGTGTTTTTGTTTACACTGTGAAATATAATCTATGGCAGATGTTACATATAGAAAGAGACTGGACTGATACAAAAGTAACTAACTTTGAGTTACTGATTTAGAGTGTTTTTTTTTTTAAAAATGTTTTCTTTTTCTTCTAACAAACCCACAGTTTAACCTTTCATCCAATCAGCAAACAATTTGGGCTACTACCAAGGAAGTTTTAATTGCTTAAAGCAAATCGCGACTCAGTGAGGATGACGGCGCCAGTGTTTGACACAAATCACCTCTGTTATTTTTGTTCCACTTCAATCTAAAAAACAATCTCCCCACTGTTGGCTAGCAACAGATTACCAATGATTGGGCCTTATTTACTGCCGATTAAGGTGGCCCTTAGTAAGCTTTGGGTGGCTGGTAATAACTGGGTCTGCAAGCAACATGCCAATTGATGAGGGTAAAGAAAGACAAGTTCCAAAGCCAGGTTGCCTAAAGCATCAGCTTTGTCGTAAAGTTGGACAGCTTTCAGAGCAGTTGTTTTCATTTTCTCCATCACATCCAAAATTGGCATACAGCTCTGTCGTACAGGTGTGTTAATATGCTTACTGCAGGCAGTATGTTGTTGCCTCTGTTGTACACCTCCCTACCAAAAATATATGGGGACTGGTGCTGGACTAGTTTTTTTAAAAAAAAAACAACAACTAAAAACTAAACACTTAGCAGAAAGCTCCGACCTCATTCTGATGAAATTCCTTAAAAATCCCCTTCAAGAAAATTTTAGATTAAAGCGCGACATTGAAGACCATCCCGATATCAAAATGAAAGGATCTCTTGCTTGGATATCTTTGATCGTCTGCCAATAGATGAGATCTCTATTACTTCTGAGTGGTTGGATTAAGCTCTTAGTGTGTCCTCAAAGATTGGATGTGACAGAGTAAAGGGGCTCTCTGCTGCTCAAGGCTAATAACTCTGAAAGAAAAAGGGCTCGACAGGAGCCTTTGGAGAAAGATGAGCTGCGGGTTGACCCAGGACTTAACCTCACTCTGCCCTCCACTAAACATCTACCAACCACATTACTATTTTCAGAGAAAATGTGGTGTTTCAGCTCTGGGTAACTTCTTGAAGAGTGATCATGTGAAAGGCCTTGAAAATATACAGAAAGATCTCGAGAAATCATCATCCTGAACATCTTTTTCTTGAAAACACAGTCTGTTTGCTGCAAAGAACCAACATTAACCTTTGTTGTCCATAGTGTCCAGTGAGTATTTTTGTAATTGTTGTTGTAGCATAATTATGGGATAGAGCGCAGGCAGAGAACGAAGGAGGAGTATTATCGACTGAAAACCCAATGTTAGACGGTTTAAAAACAGTAAAAACACGCTAGGAGGATACAATGTGCAATGGTTGGGCAACACAGTGTCTCGTGGATATGTGACAAAAATAGGGTGAGTTGGAAAAGGTCAACGCCGTTGCATTGTGACCCACGCAAACAAGTTTTCCTTCAGACCAGGTGGGTGTAACATGGTGATGTGGCACCACAGCACTTCAAGGCCTCCCCTGGAAATAGCGCTCGCCTCTGGCTGTGGCCTGGCATTACCCAACTACAGTATTTATTCTGCAACATTTTGGACAGCAGGGTCTTCGAAGAGCTGCCTGTCAGCAGCGAGGCAGCCGTTCAAGCAGCTAAATAAATCAAGCACCTCATATTTCCCAAAGTAGTCTCAGACCTGCTCAAACTGCAAGAGGGAAGCCAAACGCTCTGATGTCTCATTTTCACCATGTGTTAAGGGAGAAAGTAGCACAAGTCGGCATTTCTCCAGTGGAGAATGACTCATGACTTTTCAAAAATTATATCTCTGGCTTAACACATGAGAACACATTGCTGAGCCCGTTGTGGTGGAAAGATTTTTCTCAATGTCTTCAAAATGCATTTTTTCTCTCTTGCACTCGGCCGACTTCTTCGTCTTCTCCTTCTTTCATGCTGGCGGTGATGGGTTAACACTCAGCTGTCTCAAATCACGCCGTGCTGTGCAAACACAGTGGCGACAGTTGAGTGAGGAGCTGCAAGGTCAAGTTGCGAGAAGCGACTCTTTGTCAAACAGTGAACAGATGGCCGGCGGGTCCGGACTGTGTTTGCCGAACGGCCTTTGCACACTGGTCCCAAAGCACGGCGGGACCTGATCCATCTTCACAGGCCATTTAGTCTGATGCGTCACTCAGAAAGCCTTTTTATACTGAAGGTAAAATCTGTCATCAACAATGGCAGTTGGCGTATAAACTGGTTTATCACAGATCTTGAATTGTCTAATCACTAACTTGTATCTGTAAGGGATCAGTTTTCCTCTATGGAGCGCAGCAGCACCGCAGACACATAGCTACCAACCGTAGCTACCGCTGAAAACCATCTGGGCATTAACATGCAGTGGAGCGCAGGTTTCGGTTGTATAATGCAAAAAGTAGAGCTGACTCAGGGAACATGTTTTTCTTTGGAAGCAGCCGTTAACTTTGATGTCCTGCATTAAGAGATGAGCGTGGTGTCCACTTGGATGGACGACTGAGCAGGGACACAAGATTTGTTTATCCAAGCTTTGTTCCCCCACAGCTGTTCAGATGTCTCGCAGCATTGAATTTACTTTTTTTCCAAGTCACTAGAGGGGAAAAGCGAACGTTGGTCCGTCAGTTTATGCAATTCCACTTTACTGACTAATTTTGATGGGTTTTTATCGGTTTTTGGAAATACAGAAACTCACCCTGACCTCCAGTGAAAACAGCCAGACTCACAAGTTGCAACTTTTTTTTTCTTCCTCCAAAGACACTGCGAGATAGACTTTCATGGAAAATGCAGGGTATTACAGCAGTGATGGTATAATTTGCATAAGTATGCAATTTTGTCTCCTGACCTTCTACCACAGTTTTCCAATCAGTCTCAAACGTACATCTTGTTGAAGTGTTGCGCTTGTGCTAGCGTGGATGAATGGTAACTAAAGAGGATTGAGATATAAAGGGTCATTCTGACGGAATATTGCAAAGTGAAAATGTCAGTTTCTTTAAATTTTAATGAGGCCCATCCAGTTTGGCTGCGGTGCTTTGTGTTGCAGCCGATGCCCAGAAAAACTGCAGTGAGCTGCATCAAAAGATGTGGATGCTACCTCAGTGTTTGGCGGTCACTCTGTCGCAGCCAGTCAGAAGCGAACACACAACTTGACATGACACCACAGTTCCTCCCTTGTTGTGCCATCAGATTTCATTGAAATGCAGCCTTACCTTTGTCAATTTCTGTGAGTTAAAGTGATAATTCTGTGGTTTATCTAAAGCCTACCAATAGTGCAGCAAACGTTGATGGTACTTTAGATTCCAACACTGCAAGTGTGATCCTTTGACACAATTCTTCTTCTCTCCACAGCCTGGACCTCCTGAACGAGCTGATGGACCAGAGCAATGATGAGGCCTCACCGTCAGAAAGCGAGGACGTACCAGCTTCTACACCGGGCCGATTCCCGGAACAGCTGCCCGGTGTACAAAGTCGGCGAGCATCATCGAGAGTGAAAACCCTCTCGCCCAGCCTGGCGTGGGCCCTACCCGGCAACGCCCCGAAGGTGGCCAAGAGAGTTCGGAGAGCTCGTAATGCCCACACAGGATCTCGTGGCGGGCACCACCACCACCACCATCCACACCACGGCCAGCTGATGAGGGTGGGTTGCGTCCTTGGAACCTGCCAGGTGCAGAACCTCAGCCACCGCCTCTACCAGCTCATCGGCCAAAGTGGCAGAGAAGACTCATCCCCCATCAACCCCAGGAGCCCTCATAGCTTTGGATGAGTTGGTCGACAGCTCTGGCCCAACCCCGCAACAAGTCCCCAACTTAAAAACCTTTTATCCAGACAAGTGTTACTGGTAGCTTCTGCATTAGGATTGGTGTAGTCAATGTTTTTATCTCTTGAAGTGACATTCAAGCGTCTAAGAAAATGCTTATTGTGCCTCTCATCTTTGTTTCGATTTGTCAAGAAAAGAAAAAAAAAAAATCAAGATTATGATGGACGGACTTGTCCTGCAATTCCCAGTTTATCGTCTATCACCATCACAAGAATGAATGGACGCATCAAAGACTTTCTGGCTCTCCCATCTGAACTCTCATACCCACCTAAGAGGCTGCAGTTAGACATCTTAATCTTGTTAATGTAAGAGTGAAGGCTTGTCCCGCTCACCGGCGCTCAGGCCTGCCTGCCAACTGACTGCCCCAGCACTGCTTATCAAACACATGAGCTCCTAATGGTGGGGGGGCCCATCCTGCACTTGGGAGTTGGCTGTCAAAACCAATGCACTCTCAAAAGACCTCTTCAACGACCCAACGAACCCTCTCACCTCTTTCGCGTCCCAACCTTTTCTGAGGAACCTTCAAAAATGTGCACGTGAACTCTTCCATCCGTGGTCTACTCTGTGGTCCTTCTGTGAAAGTTGGGAACCAACACTCAGCAGGACTTAGTGCTTAAGGGCCACAGTTTACATCTAACATCAGCCACAGCATTTGGGTTACACCCCGACTTCACCACATCAACTCCTCGGGGTGAGAATGAAAGAGAGAATGGTCAACCTCCTCTCCTTGTATGACTTTGAAATCTATCCAAGGGGACTGAAAATATCAGTTTCAGCGTGGCCTCTTAGTAGCCAACACAGCGGGCGGCAAAATGAACCTTGGAGCCCTGGAAAAGGGCCCCATGGCTCCGGTGGCGGCATTCTCCCAGCTGGAGGCCGGGGTTAAAATATTAGCCCTTTCACGTGATTTATAAGTTCCTCGTGGAAGTCAGGTTTATTTTGGCAGACTTTAGTTTAATATACCTGACCTAATCACTTTTGTCATATGTACCCCAGTGGGGGAGTGAGGCCCTGTCCCGCCACGGTCAGCAAATTCACCATCAGTGAATAAAGACAGCAGTTTGGTTGCCGGATATTAAAAGATTTTGGTGAAGAAAAAGAGAGGGGGGAAAAATGCAAACTATGTCTTGGGCTTGGCAGAAAATACGCAATGTGATTTGAATTTGGAATCGACTCCTTTGTGTAATCTTTACATGAAGCAAATTTGTCCTCAAATGCGTCCCATAGAAATCGTAATTTTAACTGAAAATGACCTGAAAAGTTGTTTTCAGCAGGTCGCTCTTGACAACGCACTTGACAACTCACTGTTCACACGAATGGAGAATGGGTTTAAATGAGTGACTTATAAGAACCCTACTGTTACACTGCGGTTTTCTAATGAGAGACCACAGCAACCAAAATGTTAGGTTTTTTTGCATCCCATTTCAAACATGTTCGCAAAATAGCTTAGTTTATAATCCAAAATACATGACCAGACTTTTCCTTTAGTCTATATCTGCCTATGTTCGAAATGGTGGGTGGATTATGGGCTGGAAAAAAATAAGTGAGGTCAACTTCAACTCATTAAGGAAGAGAGCACTTGAGAGGCAACTGAAAAGAGCGCAAGCTTCCCATGAAACCCATTTTTTTGTGAGAAAACCAACTAGAATTCTTGTTCTTGAGGTATTTCTATGCGTTGCTCTATACGTTGACTTTACTGTATGGCTGCGTGATCCATATTCGCAATGTGGTTGAGAGTTTCAAAGCTGCCCAGCAGTTGGCCTACTTTCTGACTTGCATGCCTTTCGATCATTTGCTCAGTTGTAAAATGTTTCATCATTTTGCATATAATCTCATAAAAAAATTACATTTGGCCTTAAAAAAAAAAAAAAAAGTTTTACTCAAATTCCTGGCAGTACTTGACAGATTAATTCACTTTGCATTTTGTCTTCAGATTTTGTTTCCTTTTTATATATATAAAAATGTTTTTTTTTTTTTTTTAAACGTGGAGACTCCTGGCACTGTTTTGGTGCTCTTCTCTTTCCTGTCTCTCTGATCATGGGGGAAGCCTGGAGGTCACATGGTAATAACATCAGTGGTTCTTTAGTCTTTAATCTAATCTGTTCAAAAGCTTGCTTTGCTGTAACGGAGCTAAACGATGTCTCGTGACAGTTCATTAAAAGGCTTTTTTTTCAAATGCTTGAAAACCCCCGGTGAATCTCTTTGCTTTTGTCAAATGTAACATGTCTGCCTGTGTGTGTATGTGTATGTACAGCCTGCCAGGACACTTATCTGTTGTGTTCGAATTGTGCTCGGGACCATTGTGCTCACACATTAACTTGTGTTTTGTTTTTTTTTTTCTTTTCCTGAGCACACTGTTTCTGTGACGTGTGACGCTGTGTCACGTCTGGTTGTGTGTGCAAACTGCCGGCAGTACCTCCTCACGGGAACGCCATTCATGCGAGGCTTAGATAATATTTGCCTGTTTTGCAAGACACAGCAGTTGCAGGTAGATCTCCTGTGGGTTCGTTTTTTTTTTCTCGCCGATTGCAGGAAAGCACTTTAATGCGTACGCACATGTCGACAGACCCTTCAGTTCCATTCCCTTTTTTTTTTTTTTTTTTTTAAGAACTTGTGAAAGTGTGTGATGGCGAGGCTTCAATTGGAATTGTTGCTATTTTGAGATTAATGCGCAGTTGTTTTTCAATGTCGGTGCACTTGTGTCGTGCTGGCGGTCAGGACTGTGAATGTGACGTGCACCTATGAATACATTATCTATATATTTAGCCAGACTATTTAAAGCAAAGTTATTGTATTTAAGTTATCTTGATATGTTAATATCTGTATGCCACCAAAGACTATTTATCTCGACATTCCCACTGTTCTTTAAAGCTGACCTGATGCTAGGAAAGGAAGCCTTTAGTCTAAATGTTACTGTTTATAATGTCTTTCACCCTGTAAAATAAAGAACTGTACTGTAGCATAGCGTGTGGAGTATGATTTTAGTGTGTGTGTGTGTACTTTCCTAAGAGCATGATGGCAGTAAAGGCCATATAAACAGAAGTCTTCTTTTTACAACCTCCCACAAAATCGTGGAAGCGGACAAAAACAAAGTAACCGCAAATCAGCATCAGTGGTCGGAACAAATGGCAGGCTAACCCCTTGTGATGTCACAACAGGCTTATTTCCAGAACTGCAGGTTCTAGCATGCACTTCCTGGAAAAAAAGAAGTGAAGGGTGGACTGTTCTAACCTCTAGGGAGGCAGGAGACATTATAAATCATTAATTAAAAGGAATTTTGCATTAAAATCTGAACTCACAAGAAGCAATGCACAGTTCAAAAAGTAAACCACTACTATATGAATCTCACAAAGCTCTTTAAGGTCAGCAGGGAAAATGTGCTAAGAAATTAAACTAACATTACTACATTGCCACATTACTGGAAGGGGTCATATGACAGATGGCGTTAATGAGTAACAAAAGGTCCAGTCAACAGCCAGCACTCCATCCGTTCATTTGTCATCCAGAAAAGAAGAGGAAAGGAGGACAAGTGAGGTCAGGGGGACTTTTTAGAAATCAAGCACTGTTGACGTTTTGCCAAGTATTGTTCAACCATGTAAATACTCAACAATTTGATTTTTAGTTTAATAGTCCTACGGGATGATGAGGGAGTGATTGTGATTTCAGAATTTTCATACTGAGACATCGCTGGGTTGCTTTGTGGCTTTATCGAAGGAATTTGCTTTGTTTACTACATAAAAGACACTCATCAGTTGTGGCTAGACAGGACAGGGCAAAATGTTTGACTGGTGGCCCGCAATGGGTTCTAAGATTTGACAGAGGGGGCGGAGCAGGAGCAGATGGATGGAGTGGTGGAAGCCCCATGGTATTTAGCTCTTTATTGAAATGACACTGAAAAAAAAATTAAGAAATACAGCTATTTTATGACTTACTTAATATTAATATAATTTTTTCAAGATCATTGGCTGGATTAAAAAGTTAAATGGGCTGCATATGACCCCCTGTCATAGTTTGCTAGAATAAAAGCATTTTGGACTACAAGATAAAGTGGTAATGAGCTTATATCCTGGAAGGTAGCAAACGCGTGGATAGGCTGCTTCTAGGCCATGAAGTGTTTCACATGTGGACTTTTGAGTTTCCAAATTTCAGCTCAAATGACAGAATTGTTCCCATTAATTTAAAAAAGACAGGTACAAAAAAAACCCAATACATTGGGAACACAAAATAGAGATTTTAGATTTGCGATGGCACAAATTTGCATGCAAAACGGTGTGTGTGTGTGTGTGTGTGTGTGTGTGTGTGTGTGTGTGTGTGTCCATATTGTGGTACAACATAGCAAATCTAACCCTGTGTGTTTACTCTGTAAACTTTGTCTTTGTCGTGCGGTCCGACACAGACAGGCTTGGCCAGGGTCGAGGACCTATTCCTATGGCAATTGGGTGAGAGACAGGATCCACCCCAGACAGGTGAGCTTGGTCAGGTCATGGCTGTGAAAACACATAGCAAATGATTGTCACTGTGCTTAAAGTGCAATGAATGGACTGCAATTGTGACGTAACCTCCTGCTGCTACTCAACAAAGCCATCAAATCTGTGTAGCATACTAGTGAGTTGGATTTTGGTAATAATAATTATAAAAAAATGGAGATATTTTGATAATGCAGTTACTAGTTTCAACTGAAGGTTGAGTTGGCAGCACAGCCAAGTGAACCCGCTCAGATTAGGAACACACAGTCTTTGGTCGTATTTATTTTGTTCTCGTGTGTTGGCATTATCTCTTCGCTTTCATCACTGTGCACATCGCAAATCCCATAAAAAAAAGAATCCTGGCTGCACTTCCTCATCTTGCAATTGAAATGCGTTCCTGTAGTTGGGTACAGTGCAAAATAACACAAACTTCTTCTCACTCCTTCATCTGTCAAACAAACTAAAGAGCCGCCGTGTGACGTTTCAGCCCATCGAGTGTAAATGAGTGACTTAATGGAATTTCTAAGCCAGTGGAAACTCACAGAGGCCGAGTCTGGTTCATGTTGCCTCATGGAAAATAACAACTTTTAACATACAGCAGATCTGCACACATGAATGCATGCAATGTGAAATGCTGTGCATTTGGTCAGTGGAATGCAACCCTATGGCCACAACATAAACTGAGTGTAAATCAGGGAAAAGTAGGCTACAAGACCTGAGGCCTCTCGCACAGGTGAACCAAACTCCTCTCTGACTCTATGTGGGATTTTTTTTTTTTAGACTTACTTGATGTAGGTTAATTTAGCTCTTGGATTGAATTCGTTTTAATTTCCTCCAAATGTCTTTTCCAGGAAGTGGAAAAGTGCAGCCAAATCCATATTTCTCTAATCTGCCGGACAAGGCAGACAAAAAAGCTCGCCAAAAAGCAGTTAGCAGTTATAATCAAAAAACCTCCCTGCGACAGTTTGGTGTTTTCCGTCTTTTCCCAGCGATTCCAGAAATTAACTGCAAACATTTCCCCCTCTGGTCACTTATCACCTCCTTAATACATACATAAGAAGACTTGTCAAAAGGCTTGTTCAAAGCAAGAGTTGTCACTTTCGATCTGATCTGGCTGATCAATAAACTTTTAACACATATTTTTTATGGATGCTATCGGAAGTTGCAACACAAAACAGTCTGTAGGTCTTAAAAAAGAGTTCAGGGTTTTAAAGCATCATGAACACATTAACACGCAAAGTGTTAAATTATTCTCAGAAATGTTTCCATTTTCTAAAAAAAACAAAAAAACCTGAAAACAAAAACATCAGGTAAGCATCCGATCGGCACAGTAGGTCAGGAGCCACTGGTGCAGTAGTGAAGACAAGAATAAGACAAGTATCATCTTGTACTATTCATTAAATCTTTTTTTATCATTGCTAAGTTTTATTGTTGATTGGGTTGTTGCTATTGACACACAAACATTGAGACCGTTCTGTCTTGTGTTTCTATTGCTGCTGTAACAACATTCATTTCCCCCCTGGGGGAAATAAAGTTCATTGTCGTCTCTTCTCTTCTCTTCTCTTCTCTTCTCAGTTTTGCAATTGAACTGAAGAGAAGCAAACACAACAAAAGCAAATATTCTTAATATCACTCATCACTGTGTAGTATTTAAACTTGTACATTGTCCAGTGTGTAACCCCACCTTTGCCTGAAAACACCAGAACTAGACTTCAACCGCCCACCACTCCAACCCCCCAGATTGTTGGAGAAGCCGGAACACAAAATAAATGAACGGATGGGTTTTATTGGGTTGTGTTAAAAGTTGAGAGAAACATTTTCAAATGCATCCCTCTGTAGAGTCACTCAAAATGAAAAGACATACATGTCAATTCAGGGGAGGTGGGTGGAATCTCGGTTCTGGACCCAGACCAGTAAACATGCAGGATGCAGACACCGTCCTCAGCTCACGCACTGGTCCGCCGGGCCGCCTGGTTCGGTTCGACCCTGACCCGCTTCCACTGTCATAACATTTACATTCCAGCATGCGACCTCACTCAGACATGCCTTTATGGAACCTACGCAATAATACCCTGTTTCTCAAACGCATACATTTAGCTGTGCACGTGCAGGACCTGTGTATATTTATCAGTGCTGGAATGTAGCTGATAGTAACACTAGAAGGTGGAACAGCGATGCCAGACCTGCACCAATAGAAGAACTGACGTCACAGCCACAACCACAATGCAGTGAAAAAAGGGTTGTTTGATCAAAGGTAAGGTACTGAGCTGAACTAAGACTCAGACATGGCCATTTAATGCTGAGGATAAGTTAATAACACATGTTTTGTTATCAATATGTGCCCAGAAGTGTGTTGCCCTGAAACTTTCAGTCTGAAACTTTCAATTTCAGACTGAGGTCTCTAAAAGTGCGTCTAGAAAATCAACAACAATGAAGTCTGCAGGGTCACAACGTCTGGGTCACAGAGGCTCTCGCCCGCACTCAGTCTGGGTTTTCCAAGTTGCACTGGGATAACTACCAATCATCCCATCTATCCATCTTCTATACCCGCTTATTCCAATTCAGGGTCACGGGGGTCTGCTGGAGCCTCTCCCAGCTGTCTTAGGGCGAAGGCAGGGTGACACCCTGGACAAGTTGCCAGTTCATCGCAGGGCAACTACCAATCAGTCTGGTCAATTTGAGCAGCTCCATTTGGTAGAGTGTACTGTTTCTAGAAGAAAGAGTTTGTAGAAGTGTGGCATTCTAGCAATATTGCACTCATAGCAAATGACTGCATAAAGCTGGTGGTGAGTGGCGGTAAGTGTGAGGTCAGATGGTTGGAAAGCAAAGTTAATTACTTTAAAAATAAGTTAGCTTGATTTAGCTAAAACAACACAAAAAATATTGTATAGTTAAACTTAAAATAAGTAATGGCAACAGTTAAAATTAGCACACAGACATGATACTCAAAAATGTTGAATTTGAAATAAAGCTGAATGTATATCAGCAAAGTGAAGTGGTTGTACGCTATTCCAAGGACTTGAAACGTCTTGGACACAATGTCCCTCATCAAGAGGACAAATAAAGTTACTCTGGTGTCCACATTTCATCAAGATCTGGGCAGACATGATAAGAGTTGGAGAACAGTTACCCAGCAGACACGGAGCTGATGCCACCCTATCGAGAGCTTATCCCCGCTCAAGTTTAGCACGCTGCAGGGAAACGGGGCAAACAGGATAAGATAGTAACTAAACAAGCAGTAGCAGGGATTTTGAGTTTGACTCTGGACCAATGATCCAATTCTTTGGCTCTGCGCAGACATATCAGGTCCTCATGCAGTTTGGCTAAAGCAGGAAGTCACGCACGGTAATTATCTGCGACTGGAAACCGTTTCTTGAGACAACAAAGACGAGAATAATGAAACCAACAAGCAGCGGGAACAGGGTGATTCACTGACGTGGTTCACATAAATACTTGAATGTATTTGCATTTGTTTGAACAAGTCGGAGAAAAATTCCACCACTGAGTAATTTCAAATAATCACGTGACGGGCGTCCAAAGTGGAATCTACTCGCGGCCAGAACGTGTCCACCTACATTCCCTGGCATTAGCAAGTTTGACGAGTTGGACAAGTGCAATACACAAAAAAAAACTATTCGATTAAAGACACAGTTACAAAACACGTTTGACTACGACGTATTTACTATTACTAAGGCTCTGTCTGTATACGTGCAGTATGTTTGCCTCACTTGACTCCATTGTAGTACAAATATTTCAGTGTACTGACACTGTCAGAATCATTAAATCGACAAAAGTCCAGAGATCTGCAAGACACAAGGTTGTTTTTCCTCATCACCATGGAATTAGCGGGTAAACTTATTTTCTTAGTGGTTGGTCCACTTGAAGGTGACATGACAGCGCAGTGGTTTGCACTGTTGCCTCACAGCAAGAAGGTCACAGGCTCAAGTCCACAGCCATGGGACCATCCTGTGAGGATGGTTTGCATGGTCTCCCCTGTGTCTGCGCGGGTTCTCTCTGGCTTCCTCCCAGAGCTCGAAAATATGCACAATGAGGTGAATTGGGAATTCTAAATTGGCTGAAGATGTAAGTGTGGTAACTTGACATGACCTCGGCCTCGCCCAGAGACAAACTGGGATGGGCTCCAGCAGACCCCACCACCCTGAGTGCAGGAGAAGGAGTAGCAGAAAATATGTGGATGGGTGGTGCACTTGACTGGTCTGTATTCTGCCTCAGAATACAGACCAGTCAGTCTGAAGACATTTCTAGTTTTTCTGTTGCTCATTTGGCTCTGCAAAGCTCCATTCTTCTCATTCTTTATCAGACTGCTGCTGAATTTTTCAGTTCTTTAAACTCCTTCTTTAAATTGTGTTTGAAATCTTTATAGCGCAACAATTAAATACAATTCATGGACTAGGAAAGTATAAGGGCATGTTTCCACGGGCTGCCAGTTGGGCATTGGGATGCATGGATAAGATGCTGAAAGTACTGGCAGATCACTCATCCATAAAAAATATAATAAAACCACACAACAGATGAACCGAAATTAACCGGCTTGTGTGATTCACACTATGAGGTGACATGCTTTACCATCAAGACTAAATCTGTCAGCCATCATAAAGACATTCAGTCACATTTCTGCTTGTCATTATGGCCAGACAGGACAAGCGAAAAAAGAAAGAAAAAAAAAAAAGTACTGAAAGATGATTTTAGTAGAACCAACGGATTTTCACATGTTTAATCTTTTGTATTGGTCTTAAATTTACTTTTATTTCTGAATCCTGTTTTGGAGAATCAACTTGTTGTAATTAGACACTCTGTGACTCACACTCACACTAGGTCTGGGTCGAAAACGCTTAAAAAGGCAAATGCATAACTTAAAAAATACTTCAGAATATAAAAATATGCACTTTTTTCTGTTGTTGTCTTCTGTATATATATATATGTATATATATATACATATATATATATAAATATATATATATATATGTATATATATATATATATATATATATATATTATATATATATATATATATATATATATACATATATATATATATATATATATATATATATATATACATATATATATATATACATATATGTATACATATATATATATATACATATATGTATATATATACATATATGTATATATGTATATATATACATATATATATATATATATATATGTATATATATACATATATATATATTGCTTAGACAAGCACATGCAGTAGTTGTTGAGTCACTGAGCAAGAATCGGTTACTTTGCCACATGAGAGCAGAGGGCCAGTACAGGATTTTCACACGGGATGTGAAGTTACTGCCCTTGGCAAAACCACAGTGCAATTATATTGATCCACTTAAAGCCTCACACACCTACGGTGAAGGTCATATTCACAAACATGAGTTCAAACACACCCAGTGCCGGTGACGCACCAACTCAACCTATCTAAAGAAAAGAAAATCATTTCCCAAAGTCATATCCATTTATTTTGATTGGAGGCAGGAGACAGAGAGCATGTGCTCGTCATAACTCACGACACTGTTGGCAGATGTCTCTCACACGGAGGGAGCCTTGCTGCACTATAAGAGACATCATTTTCTCTAGGTGAAGTAATTCTGCCAGCATGGGCGGTAATAAAAAACTCAGGGCACAAGCCACACGTCCCCACTTGAGAGGGGCTCAAGACTGATGGGTGGATGGATGGAGCGCTGGACACTCACATGTCCATTCACGCGGCTGCTTTAATCAGTGGAGGCGTGCCTGCCCCACATCTCTGCAGCTGCACGCTGACTGACAGTAACGGCTCCTCGTAAATTTTGTTCAGAGGTTTTCAGGGCCAAAGGGGCTTCGCATTCTTAGGCAGTGCGTTACGTAAGAAACGGTGGAGTGCAAGAAGCTGCTGTATATTCTTGTGGTAAAGACCAGGGGAAGAAGAAGCGCTGTGGTCATTGAAAAACACACACACTTCTGAACTTGGCAAACGAGGCGGCTCACATTTTGCTGTTTAAATTTAGTTTCTTGTTGTTAGCTTCAAGACAGCTATAGAAAAACTCATGCCTTTGACCACCTCTAACTAGGTTTGCAAAATCAAATGGACTAAATTTGCCTTTAGCTCTTGAATTAATTTCCTGTCTGTCATTCTGGCAACTTCAGGGAGCATCTTAACTAGGACTGCTGTTTATTGCATCATAAAAAGTCTTGAAGATTCCAGCTGATTCAAGGTACTGGTACTGTTTCATTTCCTGTAAACTTGGGCCAAATTTTAAACTGATTTTAATGATTTTAAAACTGCCAAACGAAGTGTGCGTTGATGCAAAAGACACAATGCAACAAAACACAGGGTGAGGATTTTTATCATCCCACAAATTTGCGTCCAAACCGTCCTGCATGCCAGCCAGATGATGGACTGCTGCTGCAGACTGCAAGGCGAGATCTGTCACCTGCCAAATCGAGGCAGACAAGAAGGAACTTGGCAGGCACAATAACACGGTTATAAAAAATAAAAGTACCTGACCTGGAACAGTCCTACGGGAAAGGAATGAGACCATAAGAACTTCAAAAGAGGCCACGATCAGGAAAATCCATGCCACACATCATCTAGGGAAGAAGCTCAATGAAGGTTATGAGGTCAGACTGAAGTGACCTGGAGACACATTGACAACATCCAAGTGTAAGAACTTGTAAGTGGAACATAACAAACCCTCAGTTTAAAATAAATTGCTAAACTGCTGTTTATAAAGCTCACAATGCTTTCTCAGAACAAAAGTGAACAAAGGCAGTAATTTAAGAGTAAACTAAAACCGAACCCAAGATATAATATTTATAAGAACAAGTGGGTCGAATTCACCGAAAGGGACGTGGGGGGTGTGTAGAAAATAAGATTGCAAAGCAATGAGCTTTGGAAGATGGGAATAATAATAATAATAATAGTAATGATTTTAGGGAATAGTGCCTTGAGTAAAATAATTTTCAAATTTTCAGGTTTTTTCTTTAAACCCTGTCTGGGACTGGAGTTCTGTGAGCCCTGCACAAAACTCTAAAATAATGAGTTATTGGAGATCATGATCCTTGGAAATAATATGACTGTGGCTTCAGGGGTAGAATTGTGGAAGGTTTAGGAAGAAAGTGCATCGCCGTCAAGGCTGAATGTCTCAGTCTGTGGCACAGAGAGAACGGAAATGAATCATGGTTGCATAACCTGTCCACAGCGGGGGACTAACTAGGGATGCACCAATACCGATACCTGTATTGGGTATCGCTACCAATACCGATGACAATGCCAATACCAGTATTGGGTATCGCTACCAATACCGATGACAATGCCGATACCTGTATTGGGTATCGCTACCAATACCGATGACAATGCCGATACCAGTATTGGGTATCGCTACCAATACCGATGACAATGCCGATAACAGTATCAGGTATTGGTACCGATACCAGGGATGAGTACTCTACTCGTATGATGTGTGAGGATACTATGATACTGATGTTGTAGTGTACATGTATGTACTGTATATGAGGGTTGTGTTAAATTTGTGTTTATATTGCAGGTAAAACCTGTGAGTGAGAAAAAAATGCTGAGGAATGTTGTACCAATAACAGAACATCTGTGTTAAACTAAAAAAAAAATAAAATAAAAAAAATAAAAAATCCCCAAATAAAAATCAAATTCTATAATGTGTAATGACTCTATTAAGTACTCATCTTTGAAATCAGTGAGACGCAACATACAAGTACCCGTTCTACTTGCATTTAGTGCATTTGCATTTTGGAATGCCCCTAGTTATAACTGTTGCGGCATTGGGGTTGGTTTTGACCTATTGTTGCTCATCAGACCACAGACAGTGTTTAAATAAAAGACAACGTGTCTGTTACAGGTACCAGGCAGCCAAACCCAGCCCTGATTTGCAGCAGCACGCAAACATCTTGGGATCCTAGGAAGTCAGCTGAAATGGCAGCAGATACTGGCAAAGACACGACATATACTTTTAAGTATTGAAATTTCACAGAGAATATTACGTTTTTACCGTAGGGTATTCACTTATTTGAACATCCAATGTCATGGTTGGATGGTGAACCAATGGTTAGCTTGATGCTATAAAAAAAGGCACTTCCGAGGTTGGCTAGCAGGAGGGAACGGTGGTGAAGCAAGCTAGACCGTCCCATGTGATTACCAGGCGAGGCGGGTTTGGGTTCGTCCTCCGTCGGCCCCCGGGTCTTCCAAAGGACCCGGCGGCTAATGGAGGACCCAGCCGAAGAAGGATGCAGACCCTGAATTGAGACACAGCCATGGTGAGAAGCACCAGGGTGATTAACCTGTAGGGAGCACCTGGGCAGCCATTTGTCCGCCCTGGGTGTGGTGTGGAATCAGAAGCACATTATTGGTTATCAACCTGACTGATTGATCCAATAATGAAAAAAAAAAAAAATCAAATAAGAAGGAAACGTTGGAATTGAGTTGACTCCTGCGTCCTCCATGCAAAGGCCTGGTTGGCAGTTTGAAGGGAAAATAACTCGACACTGGGATTTGACCCAAGTGACCCCAAAAAACATAAAAACCTTGATTCTATCTCTCTCATGAGTGACTCATTTAAACCTAAGATCAGTAAAAATAATGTCTCTATTCTTGAAAAGGAAACATTAAAGCTACAGTGTAGTAAAACGGAGACGTTCGCTGTTACATTAGTCCTGGACTTCCTACACTAACAGGAACCTCGAACCCAAATCTTTCAGCTTACTTTGCGTTTTTTGTGTTTTGTTTCTCTCTCTGGGCTTCTTGGATTTTAGGGACTTTGAGGAAAAGCTGACTTCATAATGTCTGAGCTCCAGTTGTGGGTATTTTACCAGCGGAGGAGAGTAATCCCTGGAAAACCTATCGGGCGGGCCTGAACTCTCCCAACCTGCGGCCTGAACGTGAACGTGACGTCTGGCACGCACACACCCTCACACCCTCACTCACACTCACATACACACTCACATGCACAGAGGCACACAGCTGCCCTGTCTGCCAGTGCACGTACGTGCAGCCTCTCACACACGCAGCCTCCTCACAGGGACCAGCCCTATTAGAGACTGTGGGCAAAACTGCATGACTGTGTTTTCTTCTGTGGCATAGAAATATCTTAAAATGGGGTGACAAAATGTACAACCTCCAACAGAGCAAATATACCAACAATATGTATATTTATATACACTACTGTTCAAAAGTTTGGGGTGACCTACTCATTTCTGCATTGAACTCCATTATAACAACAATAAACAATGAATAAAATAAACATATAACCATGGTTTTATGAAATTATCTACTGGGACGGTAGTGTCAGTCAATCAATCAAACTTTTCTTTGTAAAGAGCAAAATCACAACTTTGCTCACTCAAGAGAAAACCAACTGAAACCAACTGAAAATTCTCATCTGCTTTGACCGCTTGGGGTGAAAAGGAAATGCAAAAAACAAACACACAAAAAACAACTAATTGTTTGATTTGATTTAATTCAAAGTAAAGTAAAAAAGTTGAATTGATTGCTGAAAGCAATCAAGGAGGGAGACTCTGCTAGCGGTCCATCTCTATGTTGTTATGTTTTGTTGTTTTTTTTCAATCCTGCAGCTCGAATGGTGCACCATCACATCCTCCCAACAAAATCCTCCCTGCTGTCACATGATTAACTGGTTTCAGTCTTTAACGCAGTCTTTCTTCATTTGCAGAAAACATTTCACCATAGTTTTTATCCTCATCACACTCTCCCCTGGCGTGACGCACAGTTGAGGTGTTTTTTACTCCGGACGCTGGAAGCCCGCCAGCTGCGCCGCCGCGTACACATCGAGCCACTATACGCTACAACAGACTGAACTTGAACTTTGACCCCCTCGATGACGCAAAATGCCGCACGCCAGCGCGTCTCTTATGTCAGGACCTGCCCGTCCGATATTGGAAAACCTCTCATTAGGAGTTGTTGTTGCATTGGGAGTCATTCCAACTCCCTCGTGGCGCACATGCGCAAAATGCGAGCCGCTGAGAGTTAAAGTCCTCGTGACCTTGAACCCAGATTTCTGGGACCAAAAGCAAACGAGTTTGACGCAGCACTCGAACAACATCATTGCTTATACTGTATGTTGACGTTTATAGAGAGAGAACAAAAACATCCACTCTGACAACTAATTGGTGATAATGTATTAATTACGAGGGGAGACAGCGTATCAATCCCAGTGCATGGCGCCGTGCAGTGCAGTGACAAAAGGGGGGAAATTGGGGAAGGAATTACTGGGGAAAATCAATGGTCTTCGCCTTAAGAAAGAAAGAACAGTGAAATTAATCCCTGTCTGGGAGTTAAGACCATAATCTGTGACGTCAGACTGGAAGAATTTCTGGAACTGCTGATTGGCTGCACACCTCCCAACAGTGGAGCCTTGCTCCTGAATTCAAGCTGACCTCAGCTATTCTGAATCACCAAAATGTCACACTGTGGGAGATCTATCTATCTATCTATCTATCTATCTATCTATCTATCATTACATGCACCCAAACCATTATATTGAAAAATCATGAGGATAAAAAGTAAAAGAATTAAATAAACAAAGAAAAACTAAGTCATTATTTGATTCAAAAGTATTCAATACATTGCTGGATTGATCTATTTATCGATATATCATTCTAGTTATCCATCTAAATAAAGTAATAAATACAAAAACCCACAGATGAATTTCTATTTTTAGTTTTAAATATTTGGAACTGATTTTTTAATCTTTCATTTTAAGTTCAGCCACACAATTCCTTCCGTCATTTCTTCCTTCCTTTCCTCGTGCTGAATGAATTGCATTTGATCTCGGTGCAGACAGGACAGGATCCTATGGATCACACACGTCACGACAAGCGCGCATTACGTGAGTGCAAATGTTTAAGTCGTCCTCTAGTGGTTTGGTGTTGTAATTGCAAAGTAGGTCCCTTATTCTCTCCGTACTGAAGCGAGGAATTTACTGTTACTGTTCCTCGCAGCTGTGTCAGTGACTTCTTTCAAACAGCGCGAGGCAGACGCTCCCTTGAAACTTCTTTTACCACTCTGCCCTCTGCTGGCCACCACGAAGGCCTTTAACGTTTTGTGGGCAATGGAAAACGGTGCATAAAATATGAACATTCATTCATCTTCTATACCCGCTTATTCCTATTCAGGGTCACGGGGGTCTGCAGGAGCCTCTCCCAGCTGTCTTAGGGCGAAGGCAGGGTGACACCCTGGACAAGTCGCCAGTTCATCGCAGGGCATATATATATATATATATATATATATATATATATATATATATATATATATATATAACATTCAAATTGATTTAATATAAATTCACTAAATACATATTAATATCTGTAGATGAAAAATACAATTAACAATAAATATAAGCAATAAATGTGTGCTTCAGACTTAGGGGAATTGAGGTCCATTTAATGTATTTAATCATTACTATTTCATCTCCAGGTACAGGTATAGTGGGGGGGGGGGTCCAGCCCTCTCTGTCCTGAACAGTTTCCTCTTCATGCTCAAACTGGGCTTGATTTGGTGTTAGCGAAGAAGCCTTCCATCACCACCCACGCCTTTTCTTGGACTGTTCTTGATGGCTGGGTCCTGGTGTTGTCTCTTCAGGAGCATTGCTTGAGACATCAGTCTCATCCACGTCTGGGGGTGCGTGATCTGGTAATGTCACCATCTGAACGATATCCTTCATATTCATCACGGAAACGCTTATAGGCTGTGGAATGGGGTCCTCACACCCACTACTGTCCTCCTAACGCTTGGCTCCTCTCTGAGCTGTCTCCACCAATTAATCCCCGTATTTTATATATTGATATCGTTGTTGCGTAACATTTTTTTTTTTTTTTACTTTATGATGTTTGTCAGCCGGACCGGCGGTCCTGGCTTCATGTTACTTGTATACCTCGTTGTGTAGCAACGGAGGACTTCTTCTTTTTAGTCGTCTTCTTCTTGACAGACTGGACGTAGCTTTGGCGTAAGGCCGCCCCCCCAGAGTCTGAAGACGTAACTGCACTTAAGGCGTGTCCAATTTCTAAGTCACAAGATAACCCTTACACTTATTTTTGAGGGCCAAAGATTGAGGGTTGAGAGTTAGGATGAAGGGAGGAATTGGAATTGGCCCCTTATCAGCTACTCGTCCTTGGGTGGGCTTGAACCACCAACCTTTCGGTTAACAGCCGAATGCGCTAGCCAATTGCGCCACAGAGACACAGTCGCTCAAGTATTTAATTAAAATATGGACATGGAAATAGTAACCCTATGCGTCATGCTGTTTGTGGAGGTTTCAAAAGCAACATTATATTGGCCACTCATCCCTTGGTGGGTTCGAACCAACAATCTTTTAGTTTTGAATGCAGACCAGAGTGACGCCCCCCCCCTCCAAAAAAAAAAAATATATATATATACAGTATATATATAATAATTGTCCACATGGGTTGGATGGGTTACAGGAATGAGGGTCTTTCATATCATTTATATTATCATCAGTGTGGTTGCTGTTATAATATCTACTCAGGCTTACGCCCTGTTCACACTGGACGTGGAAGCGCCGCCAAGCGCCGCCGAACGCTTCAATTCGGCGCCCATGTTAATCAGTGTAGTGGTTCACACCAGAACGGCGGGCGCCTCCCCTCGCGGATCGTGCCATACATTTACGCCAGTTCACGGGACGTGGAAGCGAAGCATATTTCAGACAGATTGTGTGGTCAGGTTCCATTAAAATCTGCCTGAGGCCAGCAGAACCGACACAGCAGGCTGCAGACTGCTGGAAGTCAACAGAACACAGTTAATGTTACAGTCGAAAGTTAAAGTCCAAGTGATTGTCACATTCTGCCAGGATGTGACAATTTTGTACAATTTTGGGAATCATTGGCTGATCCAACCCTTCAATTCCAACCCTGAATACTGAGTGCCAGGCAGAGAGGCAATGGAGACCACTTCTTCTGTCTTTGCTATGACCCGTCCAGGGATCGAACCCATAACCTACCAGTCTCAAGGCGACACTCTACCACTAGACCACTGAGCAGTTAGTTGAAATAGCCAATCAGATCCCGAGTCTCCAATGGCAAGGTCAGCTAGCTGGCTTTACGCTGAACTTCACACGTAAGCATCCTGTGATTGGACAAGAAGCCCTGGTGCATTGAGTTGGAGACAACGTTCAGTTTATTGGTCCAGTTTGGACAATAGTTGAAGCTCATTATTGTTTTAATTTAGGGTTGACTAAATATGACATCGCTTACGGCCTCCGCTAGAAATGCATATACCGTAATATGATATAATATAATATAATATAATATAATATAATATGTTCCCACAATGGAATGCAAACATATCACATTATACCATTATAATATAGAATAATAATAATTTCAATAATTAGTAAAAAAAAAAAAAAGTAAAATCACTAACAATATTAGTAGGGGATAATAATATTAATGTTGCAGTATAATATAATAAACATAATAATCGACATAGCATAAACATTTTAATGATTTTGTTTAAATGTAATATGTAATATATAATATAAAAATTACATCTAATATACAATATACATATTTGACATAATAGATAATATAAGATAATATTATATAATCACTATATATGAATTCACATGATCATGGGTGTTATGATGCAATAAAGTAAATACAATGTGAGTCAATGTGAGTAAAGTACCCATTCTCGACTTGTTCTGTAAAATAGTGGTTTGTGTGTGTGTGTGTGCGTGTGCATGCGTGCCCACTTTTGTCCCCTGTTTTTGCTGAGCAGCAGATCAAGCTGCTTTGCTAACTGTTGGTTGACCTTTGACCTTTGACTGTGTTCCTGCTGACTCTCTGCCTCCCCCCTCTGGTGACCACCTGGTCCTGCAGCCTGACATCAGTCACATCAGCTCATTGACTGGCACCAGTTCACTGCAAGGAAATACTCCCACTGTTCTCTGGATTGTCTTGTTGCTTTATTGCTTCAATTCAAAAGTTGATCATTCACATGACATTGTTGTGCAATATAGACTGATGGCATATTTCATGACTTATTGATTCACTATCGTCCCATTGAGCCCAACAACCAGAATCAAAAGACAAAATTCTCTCACAATATTTACATCCATTCATCTGATTCTTGACAAACGGATCAACAGTCAGAAAGTTCATCAGATGGATCAGTTGTTGAAAGGTCAAAGGTCAGGAAAGGTCCAGAGTGGAAACAGACCTCAGCTGTGTTTCCACAGTAATAAAGTTGTAATGTGGACTAATGACACATTATTAATCTGTGGGATGAATCGGCTGCAGAGGAAGAGAAACAACGTGGCACAAACATCCAGCAGCTGTGGAGACAAACATCAGGTGGGCAACAGTCACCAGGAGCACAAACAGGAAGTGGCCCTGCCCACCTTGTTTGACTGACAGCCGGAGACACTCGGCAACAAACGTTAAGACAGAAGAAGAATCAAAGGTGAGAATTCAGTTCAGTCTCTCGCTGACGACTTCAGACACACTTTCATCAACTCAGCTGAAGAACCTGAAGGAACATTGAGTCCAACATGTAGCGGCTGAGTGAAGGAGGTCTGGACTCTGTGGAGGAGCTTCATGGTTCCAGAGACGCTATAGAAGGACAGAAGACCTGCTCTGTGGTCCAGGTACACTCCCAGTCTGGAGGGCCGAGGACCTGAGACACCAGTGTTGATTTTGTTGTGATAAAACACATATTCACCTGGGGAACTACAGGATTTGTCATTGAATCCAAATAAACTTTCCTCTGACCCTCTGCTGATGTTCCTGTAGGCCACTGCTACACCAACCCCGTACAAAACCCCCCGGAGGCCCCTCCCCACTCTCAACTCCACCTCCCAGTAACATCGTCCAGTCAGACCTTCTCTACTCAGGACCTGCTTCCTGTCAGTGAATCTGTCTGGATGATCACAATAAGACTGAACCTGCATGCATGTCACTTTTCTGTTCTCCTCAGATAATAACACCGTGTTTGGATCCAGAGTGATTTGAGGTGAACATCTGAGGAAGTCCTCTCTGCTCCTGGGTTCTGGTACGTTCAGTAGAACATCAACGTTGCTCACTGTCCATGAGATGTTTGTCTGAGTCTCCATCAGAACTTGCTATATTTCATCTCTCAGCTTGGTCACAGCTGCTGCCACGTCCTCAAAGTATCTCCGAGGACGGATCTCCAGGCTGGAGGAGTCTGTCCTTCACTGCTTTATCAGCAGAGCCATTGATGGACTCCACCTCCTTCTGAAGCACCTTCAGGTCTTCCTCTGTGTGCTGGATCTTCTGCTGCATCTTCTGCCTGGTCTCCTCCAGCTCTCTCTGCCTCTCAGTCCTTTCTGCTGCTGCTGACACTGTGTGATGACCTTTATGATCATCCATACAGCATAAACCACAGATGATCTGCCAATCAGTGCAGCAGAATATTTTCATCACCTCATCATGACGAGGGCAGATGGTCTCCTGGAGCTGCTGGGTGAGTTCCACCAGCTTGTGTCTCTGTAGGGGAGCAGCATCACGATGATGCTGGAGGTAAGAGTCACAGGAGGAGGCCCGACAGACCAGACAGGACTTGAGGGCCTTCAGTTTCCTCCTAGTGCAGACATCACAGGCCACATCTCCAGCTCCAGCATAGCAGTGATCAGCAGGAGTATCTTGGAGTCCAGTCTTCTCCAGGGTCTCCACTAGAGCTGCTAACATGATGTTCTTCTCCAGGACAGGCCTCGGTTTGAAGGTCCTCCTACACTGAGGGCAGCTGTAGACTCTCTTCTCCTCCTCTGCATCCCAGTGGTCTTGGAGACATTTTCTGCAGTAGCTGTGTCCACGGGAAGTAGTCACTGCTGGATCCTTCAGAAGATCCAGACAGAGGCAACATGTCTGACCTGAAGGGGAGGAAACGACCAGTCAGGGCTGTGATTGGAGCACCGGGGGGGGGCTTCTAACCTCCTGACTCATTCCGGGAAGAGGAGTGTCACAGTGTGTGTGTGTGTGTGTGTGTGTGTGTGTGTGTGTGTGTGTGTGTGTTTGTACTTGTGAAGACAGATGAGGACAACGAATCACAGTTCATAGTTCACAATCTGAGTCGTCGTTTGCAGCTGATGTGATTGCTGCTGGGACACACACACACACACACACACACACACACACCAGTGCAACAAACACAGGTCCTTACACCTGTAAACAGAGTGTGTGTGTGTGTGTGTGTGTGTGTGTGTGTGTGTGTGTGTGTGTGTGTGTGTGTGTGCGTGCAGGGCTCTCAAGTATTGAATGCAGACCAGAGTGACACCTCCACCTCTAATTTTGTAAACGACGACGTTTACTAAACGTAAACACTATTTCAGCAGCCCTGGGTGGGCTTGAACCACCAACCTTTCATCTCACAGCCAAATACACTGGCTGATTGTGTCAAAAAGACATCTAAAAATGTACATTTAATAAAGATATGGACGTGGAAAGAGTAACTCTATGTCTCATGTTGATGATTCAAAAGAGAGATCCTACCAGCTACTCGTCCCTGGGTGGGCTTGAACCACCAACCTTTCGGTTAACAGCCGAACGCGCTAGCCTATTGCGCAACAGAGACATGCTAGGTTGAACATTTTTATAAAATTTGGACATTGAAATAGTAACCCGATGTTTCATGCTGTTTGTGGATGTTTCAAAAGTAACATCTTATTGGCCATTCATCCCTTGGTGCGCTTGAACCACCAACCTTTTAGTGAAAGGGCCAAATGCGCTAGCCAATTGAAGCAAAGAGACATAGTAGACATATTGTACATTAAATAAAAAGAAGGATATGGAAATACTAACTCTACAGTATGTTGATTGTATAGGTTCCCAAAGAGGTATATTATCAGCTAATCGTCTCTGGGTGGGCATGAACCAACAACCTTTCGGTTAACAGCCGAATGCGCTATCCAATTGCAGCAAAGAGACATATTACAATTTACATTTAATAAAATTATGGACATGTAAATAGTAACTTTATGTTTCACACTGTTTGTGGAGGTTTCAAACGCAACATATTATTGGTCACTCATCCATGGGTGGGCTCAAACCACCAACCTTTCGGTTAAAAGCCGAATGCCCTAGCCAATTGTACCACAGAGACATGTCTTATTGTACATTTCATAAAAAATTTGTACATTGAAATAGAAACGTCATTTTGCAAATTGTGGAGGTTTCTGAAGAGAGATTTTATCAGCTACTCGTCCCTGGGTGGGCTTGAACCAGCAACCTTTCGGTTAAGAGCCAAATACACTAGCTGATTGTGTCAAAGAGACATCTAAAAATGTACATTTAATAAAGATATGGACGTGGAAAGAGTAACTCTATGTCTCATGTTGATGTTTCCAAAGAGAAACATCAACAGCTACTCGTCCCTGGGTGGGCTTGAACCACCAACCTTTCGGTTAACAGCCGAACGCGCTAGCCTATTGCGCCACAGGGACATATTATAATGTACATTTAATAAAAATATGGACATGTAAATAGTAACTTTATGTTTGACGCTGTTTCTGGAGGTTTCAAAAGCAAAATATTATCGGTCACTCATCCATGGGTGGGCTCAAACCACCAACCTTTCGGTTAACAGGCGAATGCCCTAGCCAATTGTGCCACAGAGACATGTCTTATTGTACATTTCATAAAGATTTGTATATTGAAATAGAAACGTCATTTTGCAAATTGTGGAGGTTTCTAAAGAGAGATTTTATCAGCTACTCGTCCCTGGGTGGGTTTGAACCAGCAACCTTTCGGTTAAGAGCCAAATACACTAGCTGATTGTGTCAAAGAGACATCTAAAAATGTACATTTAATAAAGATATGGACGTGGAAAGAGTAACTCTATGTCTCATGTTGATGTTTCCAAAGAGAGATCCTACCAGCTACTCGTCCCTGGGTGGGCTTGAACCACCAACCTTTCGGTTAACAGCCGAACGCGCTAGCCTATTGCGCCACAGAGACATGCTAGATTAAACATTTTTATAAAATTTGGACATTGAAATAGTAACCCTATGTTTCATGCTGTTTGTGGATGTTTCAAAAGTAACATCTTATTGGCCATTCATCCCTTGGTGCGCTTGAACCACCAACCTTTTAGTGAAAGGGCCAAATGCGCTAGCCAATTGAAGCAAAGAGACATAGTAGACATATTGTACATTTAATAAAAAGAAGGATATGGAAATACTAACTCTACAGTATGTTGATTGTATAGGTTCCCAAAGAGGTATATTATCAGCTAATCGTCTCTGGGTGGGCTTGAACCAACAACCTTTCGGTTAACAGCCGAATGCGCTATCCAATTGCAGCAAAGAGACATATTACAATTTACATTTAATAAAATTATGGACATGTAAATAGTAACTTTATGTTTCACACTGTTTGTGGAGGTTTCAAACGCAACATATTATTGGTCACTCATCCATGGGTGGGCTCAAACCACCAACCTTTCGGTTAACAGCCGAATGCTCTTGCCAATTGCACCACAGAGACATGTCTTATTGTACATTTCATAAAAATTTGTACATTGAAATAGAAATGTCATTTTGCAAATTGTGGAGGTTTCTAAAGAGAGATTTTATCAGCTACTCGTCCCTGGGTGGGCTTGAACCACCAAACTTTCGGTTAAGAGCCAAATACATTAGCTGATTGTGTCAAAGAGACATCTAAAAATGTACATTTAATAAAGATATGGACGTGGAAAGAGTAACTCTATGTCTCATGTTGATGTTTCCAAAGAGAAACATCAACTCGTCCCTGGGTGGGCTTGAACCACCAACCTTTCGGTTAACAGCCGAACGCGCTAGCCTATTGCGCCACAGAGACATATTATAATGTACATTTAATAAAAATATGGACATGTAAATAGTAACTTTATGTTTGACGCTGTTTCTGGAGGTTTCAAAAGCAACATATTATTGGTCACTCATCCATGGGTGGGCTCAAACCACCAACCATTCGGTTAACAGCCGAATGCCCTAGCCAATTGTGCCACAGAGACATGTCTTATTGTACATTTCATAAAAATTTGTACATTGAAATAGAAAAGTCATTTTGCAAATTGTGGAGGTTTCTAAAGAGAGATTTTATCAGCTACTCGTCCCTGGGTGGGCTTGAACCAGCAACTTTTCATTTCACAGCCAAATACACCATCTGATTGTGTCAAAGAGACATCTAAAAATGTACATTTAATAAAGATAAGAACGTCGAAAGAGTAACTCTATGTCTCATGTTGAGGTTTCCAAAGAGAGATCTTATGAGCTACTCGTCCCTGGGTGGGCTTGAACCACCAACCTTTCGGTTAACAGCCGAACGCGCTAGCCAATTGCGCCACAGAGACATGCTAGATTAAACATTTTTATAAAATTTGGACATTGAAATAGTAACCCTATGTTTCATGCTGTTTGTGGATGTTTCAAAAGTAACATCTTATTGGCCATTCATCCCTTGGTGCGCTTGAACCACCAACCTTTTAGTGAAAGGGCCAAATGCGCTAGCCAATTGCAGCAAAGAGACATAGTAGACATATTGTACATTTAATAAAAAGGACATGGAAATACTAACTCTACAGTATGTTGCATGTTGATTGTGAAGGTTTCCAAAGAGGTATCTTATCAGCTACTCATGCCTGGGTGGACTCAAACCACCAACCTTTCGGTTAACAGCCGAATGCTCTTGCCAATTGCACCACAGAGACATGTCTTATTGTACATTTCATAAAAATTTGTACATTGAAATAGAAATGTCATTTTGCAAATTGTGGAGGTTTCTAAAGAGAGATTTTATCAGCTACTCGTCCCTGGGTGGGCTTGAACCACCAAACTTTCGGTTAAGAGCCAAATACATTAGCTGATTGTGTCAAAGAGACATCTAAAAATGTACATTTAATAAAGATATGGACGTGGAAAGAGTAACTCTATGTCTCATGTTGATGTTTCCAAAGAGAGATCCTACCAGCTACTCGTCCCTGGGTGGGCTTGAACCACCAACCTTTCGGTTAACAGCCGAACGCGCTAGCCTATTGCGCCACAGAGACATGCTAGATTAAACATTTTTATAAAATTTGGACATTGAAATAGTAACCCTATGTTTCATGCTGTTTGTGGATGTTTCAAAAGTAACATCTTATTGGCCATTCATCCCTTGGTGCGCTTGAACCACCAACCTTTTAGTGAAAGGGCCAAATGCGCTAGCCAATTGAAGCAAAGAGACATAGTAGACATATTGTACATTTAATAAAAAGAAGGATATGGAAATACTAACTCTACAGTATGTTGATTGTATAGGTTCCCAAAGAGGTATATTATCAGCTAATCGTCTCTGGGTGGGCTTGAACCAACAACCTTTCGGTTAACAGCCGAATGCGCTATCCAATTGCAGCAAAGAGACATATTACAATTTACATTTAATAAAATTATGGACATGTAAATAGTAACTTTATGTTTCACACTGTTTGTGGAGGTTTCAAACGCAACATATTATTGGTCACTCATCCATGGGTGGGCTCAAACCACCAACCTTTCGGCTAACAGCCGAATGCCCTAGCCAATTGTACCACAGAGACATGTCTTATTGTACATTTTATAAAAAAATTTGTACATTGAAATAGAAAAGTCATTTTGCAAATTGTGGAGGTTTCTGAAGAGAGATTTTATCAGCTACTCGTCCCTGGGTGGGCTTGAACCAACAACCTTTCGGTTAACAGCCGAATGCGCTATCCAATTGCAGCAAAGAGACATATTACAATTTACATTTAATAAAATTATGGACATGTAAATAGTAACTTTATGTTTCACACTGTTTGCGGAGGTTTCAAACGCAACATATTATTGGTCACTCATCCATGGGTGGGCTCAAACCACCAACCTTTCGGTTAACAGCCGAATGCTCTTGCCAATTGCACCACAGAGACATGTCTTATTGTACATTTCATAAAAATTTGTACATTGAAATAGAAATGTCATTTTGCAAATTGTGGAGGTTTCTAAAGAGAGATTTTATCAGCTACTCGTCCCTGGGTGGGCTTGAACCACCAAACTTTCGGTTAAGAGCCAAATACATTAGCTGATTGTGTCAAAGAGACATCTAAAAATGTACATTTAATAAAGATATGGACGTGGAAAGAGTAACTCTATGTCTCATGTTGATGTTTCCAAAGAGAAACATCAACTCGTCCCTGGGTGGGCTTGAACCACCAACCTTTCGGTTAACAGCCGAACGCGCTAGCCTATTGCGCCACAGAGACATATTATAATGTACATTTAATAAAAATATGGACATGTAAATAGTAACTTTATGTTTGACGCTGTTTCTGGAGGTTTCAAAAGCAACATATTATTGGTCACTCATCCATGGGTGGGCTCAAACCACCAACCATTCGGTTAACAGCCGAATGCCCTAGCCAATTGTGCCACAGAGACATGTCTTATTGTACATTTCATAAAAATTTGTACATTGAAATAGAAAAGTCATTTTGCAAATTGTGGAGGTTTCTAAAGAGAGATTTTATCAGCTACTCGTCCCTGGGTGGGCTTGAACCAGCAACTTTTCATTTCACAGCCAAATACACCATCTGATTGTGTCAAAGAGACATCTAAAAATGTACATTTAATAAAGATAAGAACGTCGAAAGAGTAACTCTATGTCTCATGTTGAGGTTTCCAAAGAGAGATCTTATGAGCTACTCGTCCCTGGGTGGGCTTGAACCACCAACCTTTCGGTTAACAGCCGAACGCGCTAGCCAATTGCGCCACAGAGACATGCTAGATTAAACATTTTTATAAAATTTGGACATTGAAATAGTAACCCTATGTTTCATGCTGTTTGTGGATGTTTCAAAAGTAACATCTTATTGGCCATTCATCCCTTGGTGCGCTTGAACCACCAACCTTTTAGTGAAAGGGCCAAATGCGCTAGCCAATTGCAGCAAAGAGACATAGTAGACATATTGTACATTTAATAAAAAGGACATGGAAATACTAACTCTACAGTATGTTGCATGTTGATTGTGAAGGTTTCCAAAGAGGTATCTTATCAGCTACTCATGCCTGGGTGGACTCAAACCACCAACCTTTCGGTTAACAGCCGAATGCTCTTGCCAATTGCACCACAGAGACATGTCTTATTGTACATTTCATAAAAATTTGTACATTGAAATAGAAATGTCATTTTGCAAATTGTGGAGGTTTCTAAAGAGAGATTTTATCAGCTACTCGTCCCTGGGTGGGCTTGAACCACCAAACTTTCGGTTAAGAGCCAAATACATTAGCTGATTGTGTCAAAGAGACATCTAAAAATGTACATTTAATAAAGATATGGACGTGGAAAGAGTAACTCTATGTCTCATGTTGATGATTCAAAAGAGAGATCCTACCAGCTACTCGTCCCTGGGTGGGCTTGAACCACCAACCTTTCGGTTAACAGCCGAACGCGCTAGCCTATTGCGCCACAGAGACATGCTAGATTAAACATTTTTATAAAATTTGGACATTGAAATAGTAACCCTATGTTTCATGCTGTTTGTGGATGTTTCAAAAGTAACATCTTATTGGCCATTCATCCCTTGGTGCGCTTGAACCACCAACCTTTTAGTGAAAGGGCCAAATGCGCTAGCCAATTGAAGCAAAGAGACATAGTAGACATATTGTACATTTAATAAAAAGAAGGATATGGAAATACTAACTCTACAGTATGTTGATTGTATAGGTTCCCAAAGAGGTATATTATCAGCTAATCGTCTCTGGGTGGGCTTGAACCAACAACCTTTCGGTTAACAGCCGAATGCGCTATCCAATTGCAGCAAAGAGACATATTACAATTTACATTTAATAAAATTATGGACATGTAAATAGTAACTTTATGTTTCACACTGTTTGTGGAGGTTTCAAACGCAACATATTATTGGTCACTCATCCATGGGTGGGCTCAAACCACCACCCTTTCGGCTAACAGCCGAATGCCCTAGCCAATTGTACCACAGAGACATGTCTTATTGTACATTTTATAAAAAAATTTGTACATTGAAATAGAAAAGTCATTTTGCAAATTGTGGAGGTTTCTGAAGAGAGATTTTATCAGCTACTCGTCCCTGGGTGGGCTTGAACCAACAACCTTTCGGTTAACAGCCGAATGCGCTATCCAATTGCAGCAAAGAGACATATTACAATTTACATTTAATAAAATTATGGACATGTAAATAGTAACTTTATGTTTCACACTGTTTGTGGAGGTTTCAAACGCAACATATTATTGGTCACTCATCCATGGGTGGGCTCAAACCACCAACCTTTCGGTTAACAGCCGAATGCTCTTGCCAATTGCACCACAGAGACATGTCTTATTGTACATTTCATAAAAATTTGTACATTGAAATAGAAATGTCATTTTGCAAATTGTGGAGGTTTCTAAAGAGAGATTTTATCAGCTACTCGTCCCTGGGTGGGCTTGAACCACCAAACTTTCGGTTAAGAGCCAAATACATTAGCTGATTGTGTCAAAGAGACATCTAAAAATGTACATTTAATAAAGATATGGACGTGGAAAGAGTAACTCTATGTCTCATGTTGATGTTTCCAAAGAGAAACATCAACTCGTCCCTGGGTGGGCTTGAACCACCAACCTTTCTGTTAACAGCCGAACGCGCTAGCCTATTGCGCCACAGAGACATATTATAATGTACATTTAATAAAAATATGGACATGTAAATAGTAACTTTATGTTTGACGCTGTTTCTGGAGGTTTCAAAAGCAACATATTATTGGTCACTCATCCATGGGTGGGCTCAAACCACCAACCATTCGGTTAACAGCCGAATGCCCTAGCCAATTGTGCCACAGAGACATGTCTTATTGTACATTTCATAAAAATTTGTACATTGAAATAGAAAAGTCATTTTGCAAATTGTGGAGGTTTCTAAAGAGAGATTTTATCAGCTACTCGTCCCTGGGTGGACTTGAACCAGCAACCTTTCGGTTAAGAGCCAAATACACTAGCTGATTGTGTCAAAGAGACATCTAAAAATGTACATTTAATAAAGATATGGACGTGGAAAGAGTAACTCTATGTCTCATGTTGATTGTGGAGGTTTCCAAAGAGAGATCTTATGAGCTACTCGTCCCTGGGTGGGCTTGAACCACCAACCTTTCGGTTAACAGCCGAACGCTCTAGCCTATTGCGCCACAGAGACATGCTAGATTAAACATTTTTATAAAATTTGGACATTGAAATAGTAACCCTATGTTTCATGCTGTTTGTGGATGTATCAAAAGTAACATCTTATTGGTGAAAGGGCCAAATGCGCTAGCCAATGGCAGCAAAGAGACATAGTAGACATATTGTACATTTAATAAAAAGGACATGGAAATACTAACTCTACAGTATGTTGCATGTTGATTGTGAAGGTTTCCAAAGAGGTATCTTATCAGCTACTCATGCCTGGGTGGACTCAAACCACCAACCTTTCGGTTAACAGTCAAATACATGGAAATAGGAACTTTATGTTTCATGCTGTTTGTGGAGGTTTCAAAAGCAGCATATTATTGGCCACTCATCCCTTGGTGGGCTTGAACCAGCAACCTTTCGGTTAAGAGCCAAATACACTAGCTGATTGTGTCAAAGAGACATCTAAAAATGTACATTTAATAAAGATATGGACGTGGAAAGAGTAACTCTATGTCTCATGTTGATTGTGGAGGTTTCCAAAGAGAGATCGTACCAGCTACTCGTCCCTGGGTGGGCTTGAACCACCAACCTTTCGGTTAACAGCCGAATGCGCTAGCCAATTGTGCCACTGAGACATATTACAATTTACATTTAATAAAATTATGGACATGTAAATAGTAACTTTATGTTTCACACTGTTTGTGGAGGTTTCAAACGCAACATATTATTGGTCACTCATCCATGGGTGGGCTTGAAGCCACAATCTTTTAGCAGGGCTCTCAAGTATTGAATGCAGATCAGAGTGACACCTCCACCAATTTTGTAAACGACAACGTTTACTAAACATAAACACTATTTCAGCAGCAGGTGTATTAGCTCAGCACCAAGCAGTAAAACGCAGTTTCTATTTAACTAGCAGCTAGTTACCGTTGGTCAGCCGTTAACATAACAAACCCGCTGTCTGTCACAGTGAAACTGTTTTTATTTGTTGACTACCGTCATTCAAACAACCTAATATACTAACTCTACAGTATGTTGCATGTTGATTGTATAGGTTCCCAAAGAGGTATCTTATCAGCTACTCGTCCCTGGGTGGGCTTGAACCACCAAACTTTCGGTTAAGAGCCAAATACACTAGCTGATTGTGTCAAAGAGACATCTAAAAATGTACATTTAATAAAGATATGGACGTGGAAAGAGTAACTCTATGTCTCATGTTGATTGTGGAGGTTTCCAAAGAGAGCTCCTACCAGCTACTCGTCCCTGGGTGGGCTTGAACCACCAACCTTTTGGTTAACAGCCGAACGCTCTAGCCTATTGCGCCACAGAGACATATCATAATGTACATTTAATAAAAATATGGACATGTAAATAGTAACTTTATGTTTCACACTGTTTCTGGAGGTTTCAAAAGCAACATATTATTGGTCACTCATCCATGGGTGGGCTCAAACCACCAACCATTCCGTTAACAGCCGAATGCCCTAGCCAATTGTGCCACAGAGACATGTCTTATTGTACATTTCATAAAAATTTGTATATTGAAATAGAAACGTCATTTTGCAAATTGTGGAGGTTTCTAAAGAGAGATTTTATCAGCTACTCGTCCCTCGGTGGGTTTGAACCAGCAACCTTTCGGTTAAGAGCCAAATACACTAGCTGATTGTGTCAAAGAGACATCTAAAAATGTACATTTAATAAAGATATGGACGTGGAAAGAGTAACTCTATGTCTCATGTTGATTGTGGAGGTTTCCAAAGAGAGATCCTACCAGCTACTCGTCCCTGGGTGGGCTTGAACCACCAACCTTTCGGTTAACAGCCGAACGCGCTAGCCTATTGCGCCACAGAGACATGCTAGATTAAACATTTTTATAAAATTTGGACATTGAAATAGTAACCCTATGTTTCATGCTGTTTGTGGATGTTTCAAAAGTAACATCTTATTGGCCATTCATCCCTTGGTGCGCTTGAACCACCAACCTTTTAGTGAAAGGGCCAAATGCGCTAGCCAATTGCAGCAAAGAGACATAGTAGACATATTGTACATTTAATAAAAAGAAGGATATGGAAATACTAACTCTACAGTATGTTGATTGTATAGGTTCCCAAAGAGGTATATTATCAGCTAATCGTCTCTGGGTGGGCTTGAACCAACAACCTTTCGGTTAACAGCCGAATGCGCTATCCAATTGCAGCAAAGAGACATATTACAATTTACATTTAATAAAATTATGGACGTGGAAAGAGTAACTCTATGTCTCATGTTGATTGTGGAGGTTTCCAAAGAGAGATCCTACCAGCTACTCGTCCCTGGGTGGGCTTGAACCACCAACCTTTCGGTTAACAGCCGAACGCGCTAGCCTATTGCGCCACAGAGACATATTATAAGGTACATTTAATAAAAATATGGACATGTAAATAGTAACTTTATGTTTCACACTGTTTCTGGAGGTTTCAAAAGCAACATATTATTGGTCACTCATCCATGGGTGGGCTCAAACCACCAACTATTCGGTTAACAGCTGAATGCCCTAGCCAATTGTACCACAGAGACATGTCTTATTGTCCATTTCATAAAGATTTGTATATTGAAATAGAAACATCATTTTGCAAATTGTGGAGGTTTCTAAAGAGAGATTTTATCAGCTACTCGTCCCTGGGTGGGCTTGAACCAACAACCTTTCGGTTAAGAGCCAAATACACTAGCTGATTGTGTCAAAGAGACATCTAAAAATGTACATTTAATAAAGATATGGATGTGGAAAGAGTAACTCTATGTCTCATGTTGATGTTTCCAAAGAGAGATCCTACCAGCTACTCGTCCCTGGGTGGGCTTGAACCAACAACCTTTCGGTTAACAGCCGAATGCGCTATCCAATTGCAGCAAAGAGACATATTACAATTTACATTTAATAAAATTATGGACATGTAAATAGTAACTTTATGTTTCACACTGTTTGTGGAGGTTTCAAACGCAACATATTATTGGTCACTCATCCATGGGTGGGCTCAAACCACCAACCTTTCGGTTAACAGCCGAATGCCCTAGCCAATTGTACCACAGAGACATGTCTTATTCTACATTTCATAAAAAATTTGTACATTGAAATAGAAACGTCATTTTGCAAATTGTGGAGGTTTCTGAAGAGAGATTTTATCAGCTACTCGTCCCTGGGTGGGCTTGAACCAACAACCTTTCGGTTAACAGCCGAATGCGCTATCCAATTGCAGCAAAGAGACATATTACAATTTACATTTAATAAAATTATGGACATGTAAATAGTAACTTTATGTTTCACACTGTTTGTGGAGGTTTCAAACGCAACATATTATTGGTCACTCATCCATGGGTGGGCTCAAACCACCAACCATTCGGTTAACAGCCGAATGCCCTAGCCAATTGTGCCACAGAGACATGTCTTATTGTACATTTCATAAAAATTTGTACATTGAAATAGAAAAGTCATTTTGCAAATTGTGGAGGTTTCTAAAGAGAGATTTTATCAGCTACTCGTCCCTGGGTGGGCTTGAACCAGCAACTTTTCATTTCACAGCCAAATACACCATCTGATTGTGTCAAAGAGACATCTAAAAATGTACATTTAATAAAGATAAGAACGTCGAAAGAGTAACTCTATGTCTCATGTTGAGGTTTCCAAAGAGAGATCTTATGAGCTACTCGTCCCTGGGTGGGCTTGAACCACCAACCTTTCGGTTAACAGCCGAACGCGCTAGCCAATTGCGCCACAGGGACATGCTAGATCAAGAATTTTATAAAATTTGGACATTGAAATAGTAACCCTATGTTTCATGCTGTTTGTGGATGTTTCAAAAGTAACATCTTATTGGCCATTCATCCCTTGGTGCGCTTGAACCACCAACATTTTAGTGAAAGGGCCAAATGCGCTAGCCAATTGCAGCAAAGAGACATAGTAGACATATTGTACATTTAATAAAAAGGACATGGAAATACTAACTCTACAGTATGTTGCATGTTGATTGTGAAGGTTTCCAAAGAGGTATCTTATCAGCTACTCATGCCTGGGTGGACTCAAACCACCAACCTTTCGGTTAACAGCCGAATGCTCTTGCCAATTGCACCACAGAGACATGTCTTATTGTACATTTCATAAAAATTTGTACATTGAAATAGAAATGTCATTTTGCAAATTGTGGAGGTTTCTAAAGAGAGATTTTATTAGCTACTCGTCCCTGGGTGGGCTTGAACCAGCAACCTTTCGGTTAAGAGCCAAATACACTAGCTGATTGTGTCAAAGAGACATCTAAAAATGTACATTTAATAAAGATATGAACGTGGAAAGAGTAACTCTATGTCTCATGTTGATTGTGGAGGTTTCCAAAGAGAGATCCTACCAGCTACTCGTCCCTGGGTGGGCTTGAACCACCAACCTTTCGGTTAACAGCCGAACGCGCTAGCCTATTGCGCCACAGAGACATGCTAGATTAAACATTTTTATAAAATTTAGACATTGAAATAGTAACCCTATGTTTCATGCTGTTTGTGGATGTTTCAAAAGTAAGATCTTATTGGTGAAAGAGCCAAATGCGCTAGCCAATGGCAGCAAAGAGACATAGTAGACATATTGTACATTTAATAAAAAGGACATGGAAATACTAACTCTACAGTATGTTGCATGTTGATTGTGAAGGTTTCCAAAGAGGTATCTTATCAGCTACTCATGCCTGGGTGGACTCAAACCACCAACCTTTCGGTTAACAGTCAAATACATGGAAATAGGAACTTTATGTTTCATGCTGTTTGTGGAGGTTTCAAAAGCAACATATTATTGGCCACTCATCCCTTGGTGGGCTTGAACCCACAATCTCTTAGCTGGGCTCTCAAGTACTGAATGCAGATCAGAGTGACACCTCCACCAATTTTGTAAACGACGACCTTTACTGAACGTAAACACTATTTCAGCAGTAGGTGTATTAGCTCAGCACTAAGCAGTAGAACAAAGTTTCTATTTAACTTGCAGCTAGTTACCGTTGGTCGCCGTTAACATAACAAACCCGCAAACCCCAAAGAGACATAGTACACATTTAATTAGAAGAAGGACATGGAAATACTAACTCTACAGAATGTTGCATGTTGATTGTATAGGTTCCCAAAAAGGTATCTTAACAGCTAGAAGTCCCTGGGTGGGCTTGAACCACCAACCTTTCAGTTCACAGCCAAATGCGCTAGCCAATTGCGCCACAGAGACATGGCTTATTGTACATTTCATAAAAGTTTGGATATGGTGTTACGGTCCACTTTTTGTTTTAGTTGCATGGTGTTTCCCGGGTTTGTTTTGTTCTCTCTCCCTCCCTCTGTTGCTCTCTGCAGGCCCGAATTCGCCATCACCACCATCATCTGCTGCATCTCCCAGTCACCTCACCTGCTGCTGATCAGAGCACCCATCAGCTGCTCGATAAAAGGGCGGGGTCCAGCCCTTCTATCCTCCTCTACATGCTTCACACCAGCCACATGACCGTTGCTCCTGAGTCGGTCCCATTTTGTTTCTCCTCGTTTTGCCATTTTTGTATGCCCTGCCTTGGGACAGGTAAGAAAGGGGGCCTCCATACACAGGCATCACGTTGCCTCCTAAATGCTCGGTGGCCCACTGGTTTTTAATTCATGTTGCAACACGTGACCCTAGATTAACTGGGTTTGTAACACATGGAAAGAGTAACTTTATGTTGGATGTTAATTGGGGAGGTTTCAAAATGGACATCATACCAGCTACTCATCCCTGGACATAATAATAAGATATTGCCATGGAAATAGAAACATTTTAAGTTGCACATTGATTGTGGAGGTTTTCAAAAATGACATCTTATCAAGTCTCAAGATCATTTTTACGAACGGAGATCACAAGATTTCTTTGGAATTGCAGGCAAGGGTCATCCGTGGGTGGGCTTGAACCACCAACTCCTAAGTTAATAGCTGAATGCGTGATCAGAATATTTATTTACTTTATTTATTCAATGTTTTCATTTTTTTAAGATGCATATCTTAAACCCATTAGCACTTAGGATTTGAGGATAAACCAACCTTAAAGGGATATTTCTCTTTCAAAGTGATTTATTTTTTATTATTAACGAAAATTAAAAAATGACAGTGATGAGTAACCTCAAAAACTTTGCAGTATTTAAAAAAATTAATTATTTTTTAAATTGAAATCAGAAATTTAACACTTCTTTCACTTTTGATTTCTTTTGCTTTAATTTAGCCCCCTACCAAAACATTTCACATGAAATCATCTTCTTTAATCATAATCCACTTTATGTCTGAAAATTCCCAACATTTGATTACTAGTTTCTCGAGTCCTCGTGCCTCCTGTGCATGTCCATGTCTGGCTGAGCCGTTCTCCACACCTGAAAACCAACCAGAGACACAGCATGATTAAGAGTTCTCAGCTTTCACGTGTGAAAAGATGTTCAAGTAAACCTGCCTTTTGCTCTCTGATGAGCGTGTGAGCAGCTTGGATGTCGGTGCTCATGATGCGGTCTCTGTCCCAGGGACTGGACATGCAAAAATAGTTAGACCTACCCCAATGTATGCATAGATCTTGAAACCAATTAGTGAAAGACAAGATTTTGAGTGGTGGCTGACCTGACCACAGAGCGCAGCAGCTCATAAACCTTCTCCAAGGGGGTGGTGGTCTTCAGGGGGCGCAGGAACTCCAGAGCCTGGCAGGCAGCCAGCAGCTCTATGGCCAGCACTGCATGACAGAGACACACTGGGGTCACTTGGAACCAGGGACACCGGTGTTTTATTAGTGAGCGTTGGTGGTGTGGTCACCTTGTTCCACGTGCTCCACCACTGTGAGGGCCTTGCGAGCGGCCCAGCCACCCATAGACACGTGGTCCTCTGTGGCTCCACTGGTGGACAGGGAGTCGACAGAGGACGGGTGGCACAGAGCCTTGTTCTCAGACACTGGAGGGACGGCAGCTTTAGTGAATGTGGAGCTCAAAATGGTAACGACTGTACTAAGTTTTCAGTGAAGGCATCTTTAATCAAGTGTCACTGTCAGAAAAGACATTTAGCTAATGGCGTTAGAAGCAGTGGCAAGCATTCATCAAATCAGAGGTTACTGTGAAGGGGTTGTGAGAGAGACTGGACCAGTGTTAACGAGCTTTAAAATGCATCAAATTCAATGATGTCTCCATCTAACCCAACCTTCTGCCAAAGCTCAATGGTTGAATCTCTCTTCTACGTCCAGCTCTGCCTCCTTGTCTTGAAACAATGCAACATTGCTGCTCTCACCACTGTTGGGTCCTCATCATCCTCCCTTTGCTTTCAAACACCCATTCCATCCTGGTTGTACACACTTTTTCACCTCTTTTCTTTATCATTCTCCGTCCATAAGGTCAAGTACTCAGTAGTTGTACACACACGCTCGCGCACGCACGCACGCACGCACGCACGCACGCACGCACGCACGCACGCACGCACGCACACACACACACACACACTATTACCTCAACTTTCTTCATCTCGACTCCTTGTAACCTCATTGTTACTCATAGGTCCCTCTCATTCTCACACTTATCATAATAATAATAATAATAATAATAATAATAATAATAATAATAATAATAATCTGAAAATAAACATACATTTACAATTTTAAACAGTAAAAACACCTTGAAATGTACTGTTATTTTTCCACACTATTAAAACATGATGAAGACAGTTAAATAGAAGACAGTTAAACAGAAGGCTGCTACCTAAGGCTGCTGCAGTGCAGTGGGCAATCATGAAGCCAGAGTTCAAGCCTCCTTCTCGGACAAGGAAGGCTGGCAGTTCACTGAGGGAGGGGTTCACAAGCCTCTCTATCCTCCTCTCGCTGATGCTGGCCAGCTCATGCACACCTATGGCCAGGTAGTCCAGCACCTGAAACGGCAGTCATGCAATGACGTGTTGATCAACATTCCAAGAGGAGTGTGGAGTGTCTGATCGCGATATCCACTGTCTGCTGAGCCAACTATGGTGAGCAGTGGCTTTTCTAGCCATATCATCGTGGAGTTGTGAAGCAGGTAAACAAAATACCCTTAAATACACATCAACAACATATCTAAGAATGTAAAAAAAAATGGGGAAGGGTTGTGTTTAGCAACTCTTCCACAAGGGGGCACCCGACACAACTGCCTGGGTCAGGTATGCCTTGAAACACTCCTGCTCCCCAGGAGGCCAACAGAATTATATGTTAGTTACCTTTGCTGGATACTCTCCATGGAAATTCCCACCAGATATTGTCTCCCCGATTTCTGCAAATACCAACTGGAAGTAACATTAAGGATAAATCAAGAGCGAGTTGTTTCCCCAACACATTATATTAAGACATGGAGATCATGTTCCCAAGGGCAAACATACTCCATGTTCTGGAGTATGTTTGCATATTGGATTTGAAGAAAAGGAAAAAAAAGTTTACCTTTGAATCAATATAATCAATTATAGGTGAGGGAAAGGAGATGTAAAATGCAGCACTAAACATTTGTTATTTAAAAAAAAAAGATTAGAATGATAGGAGTGAGGTTGTGCAGCTTGAAGGAGAAAACATTCTTCCTTCCTGTTGTTTTTATTTAAAGACTACTCATTTACGTTCCCCTTCTTACGATATTGGTTTAGATGGAACATTTTCCACCTATTTTGATTGGACATGAGTTTCCACACACCAATTGAAGCATCATTAATTATCCAGATTCATCAAGTAGTTTAAGGAACATTTCAGGTGATTTGTGTGGAATGCAGCCGAATACAGGCTACCCTTGACAGTTTCCGTGTTGCCTGGATGAATCTGCACATCAGTTGAGCCAATTAATGAATCTAATAGAACTGCCCAGATGCATTTTAAAGACAGCAGAGGTGGAGATACTTGCAGGGCACAGAGTTGATGGTGAAGGATACTGGGTTGTCTGTGGCACTGTTGAGCTCAGTGTTGATCACCTTCTGGACAAAGGCAATGGTGTCATTCACCACCCCATGGACCTGCAACAGACACACACACAAACACACACAATAAATAATCTTAATAATAAATAAGCTGTTTTGATTGGGTTGTTTGGGTCGCGGCTTCGTGGGCAGTTCCAGAGAGTTTGCTTGTACAACCCCTCGTGCACTGTACCTGTGGGACGCATCGCAGGGTGTAGGCATCCTGAACTCGACTGCGGGCCTTTTCTGTCGCTGAGGAATTGAGGGTTTGAGTATACAAAAACACATTTACTTTTGATTGATTGTTGGCGTGTGGGTAATAACGGGTGACTTGTTAAAGGCAGGAGGGGTTGTACCTGAGATCTGAGAAGGAAAAAGGTCTGAGTCCAACAGAGAGCGAAGCCTCTGGGCCACCTCCACCTGACCAGGGTGAGGCCTCACTGCATGGACAGCTGCAGCACAACACTTCACTATTAGGCCTTTACACTTATATGATCTACAGACACTTACTGGGTCCTGCAGTAAAAGATGTTAATGTCTTCACGTGATTCAAAAGTAAAAAGAAAAAATAATGTTTTTTAAGAAAACTGCCCCAAAATTTCACAGACTGAACTGAAATGATCTAATCAATGATTAATTAGTTTAAGTGCTGATCAAAAAGCTTGGAGACTCAATATTTCCATATTTAACTATGTCATACTGTCTTTCAGGTAATACAACTAATGAAATGCAGTTAACTTAACAATGCAACTAAGTACAGATCAAGACCTGGATCAAAATACTTTTCAGAAATCGTAAAATGCAACTGGGAATGTTTGTTGGGCTGCTTATTGGGTATATTAGGTATACGCTTCTGGGCGCACCTTTGTGGAAGGCCTTCTTGGTGCCTCTCAGTGCCTCCAAAGTCAAGGCTGCGACAATGTCGGCTTGTCTTGCCACGGCCGCAGCTCTCTCCACAGCCTCGGCACCCAGAGACGAGATCATCTGAGTGCCGTTGATCAGAGCCAGACCCTGAACCAAGCAAGAAACCATTGAACTATTATTTGCAGACAGGGAACAGACCAACTTCAAAACCCAAAACACGCTTAATATTCTTTTACATAAGCAAACTATATTTTTCAGACAATGTTGCTTAAACAACACCTATTGTCAAATGTATAAACCAATAAAACTATGGAGCAATTATACAAAGTAAGTTTTCTGTCCTGTTTGCAAGAGGTTTTCTACTGCAAAAAGCCCTGCAGTCACATTGTATATCTGGCCCCTCTCTCTGCCGCCATCTTTGGCTTTCTCATGTTTGCATCAGCCTAAAAAAATCCTACAAATTATTATAGCAGATTAGCAATAATATAAATGTTACATTTTTGTGGGAAGATAATGCACTGCACCTCCTTAGGTTTCAGCATCAGAGGTTTCAGCCCATGGCCCTCCAACACCTGCAGGAATAAAACCCCACACAGACTAAAGAAGTAGTTAATCAGTGAAATAGTTCCATTTTAGCATAAAGGATGGCTAAGGTGAAGGCCCATTTGTTTTCTTTTTTAAGTGAAACTTTTAGTAAATCAGACATTCTGCATCAATAGTAACTACGAGCACAGTTACATAGCAACCATAAGTCAAAGCAATAGAGTCAATCATTTCAGAACAGGAGGTGGAGTGTGGTCAGTGACAGTGGAGGAGCTCACAGCCTTGGCATCGGCCCAGCCGCTCTGAGGCGACCACATCTTGCCTTCTCCCATCAGCCCCAGCGCCAGGTGGGCCAGCGGGGCCAGGTCTCCACTGGCCCCCACGGTGCCCTGCTCTGGCACCCAGGACAAACACGAGGCTGGAACATACAAATCATTTTCTGCCATCTTTCATTTGATCTTAAATCTGTAAAATGTATACACACACGTATATCTATCTATCTATCTATCTATCTATCTATCTATCTATCTATCTATCTCTTTATATATATGTACATATGTGTATATATGTATATATGTATATGTATCTCTCTCTTTATATATATATGTATATGTATACATGTATATCTATCTATCTATCTATCTATCTATCTATCTATATATATATATATATATATGTATATATATATATATATATATATATATATATATATATATATATATATGTATATATATACATATATATATATATATAAATGAAACACGAATGACTGACAGTCATTAGTGCTGTTCTGATGTCCAGAAAGTGCGACTGACCTAGAGTCACCCCTTATTTATTCCAGCAGTGTATATTTTGATCCTCAGGAAAACCAAATTCCACATACATACATAAAGAAATGGCAAACTGGGTGTCAGTTTTGTGTTATTGTGTTTGGTTTTTTACCGTTGAAGGCCTTGATCAAACCATCGAGGGTCTCAACTGAGATGCCGCTGCAGCCTTTGGCCAGGACATTAATCCTGAGAACCAGCAGCATGCGTGTCCTCTCCACACTCAGAGGCAAGCCCACACCTTATCACACACAGCAGGACACACACACACACACACACACACACACACACGCACACGTGGATGTTTGCGACAGACGTTAGCTTTTTTTCCTTAGTTCAATATTTAACAGGTGACGTTGCCAACTCGCCGCATACCAGCGCAGTGCGAACGGACCAGATTTTCCTGCAGCTGCCTGGAAGATAAGAGGAGCAGAGTGGCAGAGCTGTTAAACATGCACCACCTCATTAGAGTCACTAGTGAGGAAGTGGGTGAAGGCACGGCTGACGAGTGATTGTAGGCAAGGAGGCCAGTGCTGTTAATTTAGTCCTGCTGTTGAACAGTGAAGCACTCTATGTTTTGCCTTTTGCTAAGCAGACTGTGACCTTAAATGAATGCACATTGTTGATCAGCATTGTATGAAATGTGCAAAATCTTTTTTTCTGCACTCAAGATCTTAATGTTCTCACTCAGGAGTGACACACAACATACAAGCGTACACGTCCCGGGGAACAGTTCATTCCTCATTTCTCAATGTAATCATAGTAGCCAAATAGCCGCCTGTTGATTTGGTGTAAAACTCTTCCTCATACACAAAAGACAAATAACAGAAGCTACATACAGTCATAAAGGGGAACATGTTGGCCCTGAATCCATCCAAATTCCCATAAGAGTGAGTTATTTATTGACAGGATACTCACACCAGTTGCTCTTTCGCTATGATCGTGTGTGCAAACTTTCCAAATCCGGTGTTGACCCCGTACACAACTGCATCCGGAAAAAAAACAACACACGGAGGAGGTTGGAGGGTCTAAAATGGCAAATGCAAGGTGCAAAGTGTGAATTGGCTTCAGGTCTTCGTACCTTTTTCCTCTCTAATGAAAGAGTCAATCACGTGCCTGCTCTTCTTGACTCGCTCCTCCGACTCAGGCGTCAGCTGGAGACGGGAGGGAGAAAAAAATCAGTACGTTGACAACATCTTTTGTTTCCCATTTTCTAAAGTAGTTTTCCCACCTTTACTTTGAAGAGACCCTGACCCAATTTGACCAGGTCGGCTGTGGTTAGACTGTTGCCATCCAGGAGATAAAACTGGTGGAGAAAAATGGATTGAAAGCATAGAAATGCCACAAAATTGGAACAAATGATAAGTAAAAAAAAAAGAAAAAAGACCACCTTACCTCTTTGGGCTCTCGGTACGGGGTTTGCCTGTTTGTTGTTGGTTAAGGGTGAATGTGAGTTAATCAGAGAGAGAAAAATCAATGTGTGCTTAACTGTTACATTACTGAGACGAAAATCAATGTATTTAGCAGAAGTTGGGTGGAACTCTGCAAATTGGTTACAAATTGGTTAAATTGGGCGGGGGGGGGGGGGTAATCAGGGGTTTGGACCCCCTGATTAACTCATGAGAACCCCTAAAAGCTTTAAGGCAAACTTTTAAGGGGCTCTGACTTTTTTTTTCTTTTCAAAAAGCTAAAAAATACATGTATTATTGTCACCAATGGTCACTAGAATGTCTTTAAGACAGGGGTGGGCAAACCCGGTCGGCCACCATGGCTTGTAAAATGTGACACAGGGGCCGGAGCTGCAGCAGATGTATGGAGTGTTTTGGTGAAAAATATATCATGTGATGTGTGAAAAACGTGTGCTTTAATGTCAATTGAAAATGAACACGCATTACAACAAAATCTGCGTCTTTGAAGCCCCATAGTATTCAGCTCTTTATTGAAATGATTCTTAAAAGTCTGAAAAAAATGGATGAATTACAGCTATTTTATGACTTACTGACTATAAATATCATTCCCTCAAGTTCAGCGGGCCAGATTAAATATCTTAACGGGCCACATATGGCCCCCGGGCCGTGGTTTGCTCATGCCTGCTTTAAGTGCTTTAATATTCAGTGATTACTCACAACCTTTTTTTTTTGGCAAGCCAGCCGGTCCCGTATATAGTATTGAATAACAATAAGAAGGATGGACCGGTATTTCGCACACTGCTTACAAACCATCAGCAAGCCTTATAGCTTGCTGATTGGATCAGAGATGCCTGGAGTGAATGAAGGAATCGCTACATTTCAACCAGGCAGTTTGTCAGATGAATCTGGTTGAAGATGTAGAACGATAGAAAATGACGGTGATGAAATCCGCTCAAGGATACGTTGCCGTTGACCCGCTGCCCGTTTCTCCTGCAAAGACTTCAGAGAGCAAAAAGAAAATCAGTGACATCTCAGACGTTCCGTGCAATTCGCCGGTGGAACGTACCCATTTGCACAAAGTCGTTGTCGTCCAAGACGTCCTCCAGTTTGTCGTCCGGGTGGAGGACCTCTCCGCCGCGGCACCTCTGCACGCTGAACCTCAGGTTCTCCTCTCCCCCGTCCGCACGTCCCCTGGCTTCATGGTACCTCCGCAGGGCGCTGACCCCCAGCGCGTGGACGGAGGTGGAGGGCCCGCCGCGGGGGACCCTGAGCCACTCGCCCCGCATGCACACAGACAACAGGCTCATCTCCAGCGCAGACATTTGACAAAAGTGCAGCTAAGCACGACTTTTTAAAGATGAGGAGCAGCCCAACCCATACCAGAGCGACTGGTAAAGCTGGTTCAGTGTAGCGTTCAATGACACATTAACACATCTGTGAGGCTTCATGTTGGATGTTTCTGTAGTCAATCTTTAATTTGACGTGTTTGCTCAGACACCACCACCACCACCGGCAGCAGGTGTCTTTGTTAAATTATGAAACTGTGATTATGAGCACATTTCACCCACCAGCCGAGACGGCAAGATTGTATATGACAGTCAAAAACATAGGTACAGGGAGATTGGAGCTTATTTTTTCACAATGACTTTATCACTTCCTGCATTAAGTACTAGATGCCAGAATTCTAAATTGAGGAAAACTGTCATTTTTAAAATGTTTTTTTGCATTGTATTAAAAACAAAAGCCCTTTATATGGCGCCTTGATTCTTATCAAAAATAGGAACGACCGTTTACAAGATGAATCATTCCTGAATATGACAAAATGGTATAAAGTTAGTCTTGTTTATTGTAGTTTGACTTAGCATTAATGAATAACGTTGCCTTCAACTAAAAAGGGCCGTCAGCTCTGCCTCATGGGACTTGGCTTGTGTTGCGGTAAAGACCTGATAACTGTGCGTATTGACACTGGCGACATTTCAAAAGAAAATTGGAAACTGCAATATCATTTGTCAGCGTACTGTAGTACTGTAGCGCTGTACTGTACTGCACAGTACTGTAAATGACAAGGCCAGTTCCAGTTCAGTTCCAGTGCAGGTGTCAGGCACTGTACATCTTGACTGTTACCAACACAGGGTGAACAGATGTTGGGCGTCATTTGGTATTTGGTTTATAACAAAGCATTTATAAAATGTTGAAATGTTGTATTTCATTATTTATTAATGTATTTTTTGCTGTTATTACAATTGTCAAGAGTGTTGCTTGCTCGGATTGAGTTAGGGTTAGATACACTGTATCATGAAGTCAACTGCAGGGGACATCCTCAGTGCTGCATCACTTCCATCTGCAATTTGTTTAAAAAAAAATGTATTTCATTTTTAAATTCTCTCTCTGCATGTCCATGTTTGCTGAGATATTCCTCATTTTTGCACTCTTTTTTGCTTTTAGAAACTGTTCTCCTCCTGTCCAATTCTGCCTCACTTTTGTTCAGATTAAAGTTCTCTTGGTTCATATTAACGTCGGACATGTGACAAAGGTCATATTGTTATGAAGGGCAGGGAGTGAAAGGAACAAAACACAGAATAGAAAGTCAAGCTACAAGATAAAATGGGAAAACAAATAATAAAAAAAGTAAAACAAGAAGGTAGTCAACATCCCATAGTGAGATGTCTCACTATGGGATGCACGCCCCCGCTGCAGCCCTCAGAAGCATTAATCTCATTATGCCAATCCTGATTGGCTGGTGAAGTGTATCCATCCGCATCAGGTAGTCCCACCTACCATAAATGCCACCTGCGGGCGGTATCACGTCATTCAAAATAAGCACCTCTTCTCACTCGCCCAAGCAAGAAGGGTTGTCTGGTGAGACATCTCACTCATATTACTATAAGGAAGATTGCGGTATTCGTAACAGATCCCCCGGAAAGCGAATCTGAGATACTTTCTGCGAGGGGGATATATTGGAATGTGGAAATACGCGTCTTTTAGATCGACAGAGGTGAACCAGTCGCCTCTGCGAACCAGACGCAAGAGAGATGCATGTGTGAGCATCCTGAACTTGTATTTCCTGAGATATTTGTTCAGAGCCCTTAGATCCAGGATAGGCCGATTTCCGGTCCCTCCCCGTTTGGGGACCAGGAAATACCTGGAGTAAAAACCGCTCTGACTTTGTGCGGGAGGTACAACACATATCGCTCCTTTGTTCAACAGTGTAAGACAGTCAAATCCACATCCGGAAGTGTTTTCTCTAACACTGGAAGTTCTTCAAAGACGGGGGTTACAACTGTGTGTATCTCACCTATTGTAACTAACATGATTTACGTGTCGCGGGAAAGGAACCCCCGAGGGCCAAAAGGTATCTCCTTGGGTTTGTTGGATTTGCATTCAGGGACTGTCTCTGCCTTTTGTTTATAACTTTGCTTTGAAATGTTGTGAGTGTCAGTGCGAGAGGTATGAAGGTCTTGGTGATCTATTGTTGCTGTGGAAGATAACCCCTGATGACCAAAAGGTTCCCGAGTGGGAAAAGTAGATCTGATTTGAATCTTTTAAATATGCATTTTAGCAGTGTCTCTGTTCTGGGAGGATATTTAAGGGAAGGAACAAGAATCTGAAGCTCTCTCTTTTTCCTCTCCTTTTCTGGAACCCACTCTCTTTTTTGATTCTCTCTCTCTCTCTCTCTCTCTGTCTCTCTTCTTCTGTTTTCTTCTTCTTTTTCTTTGACTTCTTGATTTGCTTACCATCATTTTTACACAACCGGTCTGTTACATTTTTGCTGCATTTTTACTCTGGACATCGCAATAAACTGGTATGTTATCCATTTCCCTTCAGTACCAACTTGTTGAGACTTTTGTTCTATGTAGAGCATAATCTGACATTAGATGTTGATTAAGTCTTCAGTTATATGGTAGATTTATCTGAGTAATGCTAGTACTCTTTACCTCTGAGTTGAATAGAAAAGATTGAGTATAATATCTCAACCTAGATGTCTGGGCTGTTCTTCTATGTTAAGAAGGTCACTGAATGCTTTGTCTATATCTGCCATCACTGAACTAAGATAGGGATTAATCAGAATCCCAAACACCTTAGTTAAGTTTCACTGGACATTATTCAAACCCTTAACCTCTGAGTTGGTCAGATAAGATTGGGTATCATGTTCAATAACCTCTGAATACTCCGACCCTGACATCAGGCTATTTTTCCATGTTTAATAAACAAACTGAATAGTTTTGTTAATGTATATAAGCCATCCCTGAACTGAAGACTAATGTTAGATCACGAGAATTTAATTATTATTGAGTCTGTATTCTTAATTGTTAATCAAGTCTTTCTCTCAATCAAGATATAAAAGTGGACACAAGACGCGGCATGCGGAAGCTGTAAGACATGTTTAGTCCGTGCTCCTCTCTGCGACTTTTTGAAATCATCTTTATATCGCGTTTTTCTACGTATAGACTAAAAGTGTCTGTAAGTGTCTGTGTGTATATATACCTCCCGAAAACCTTTAAGGAACTGGGAATCCAACATGCCGAAGCCAAGCACCTCCAGCAAAACCAAATCTACCGACAGTCAAGCCACTGGAACTAGAGCTAGTACCATCGGTAGCCATAACCATGCTAATGACTCTCCCACCAAGCCAGAGGGATCTTCGGACCAAACCTACGCTATGTGTAAAGAAATATGCAAAGAGATGTCTGAATCAATCCTTCGCTGCATAAATGAATGATTTGATGCATTTGAAGCCAAGTTTCATGCGCTTGCAGCTTCACAGACTGAACTTCAAACTCGTGTGACCAATCAAGAACAAGCAATGAGCGACCTTGACGTCCGCATGCTAAAATTGGAGGCTAAATGCACTGAGCTAACGAAACACAACGCTCAGCTCCAGACTAAAGTCCTTGACTTGGAAGCTCGCTCCCGGAGACACAATATTAAACTCGTGGGGATACCGGAGGATGAGGAGAAAGGTAGACCTACTGAATTTGTCTCCAAACTAATCCCAAAGTTGCTTGGTGATGAACATTTCCCGCATCCAGTTATGGTGGATCGGGCGCACCGATCCCTCCAGCCGAAGCCGGCTACCAGCACAAGACCGCGTGATGGATATCCATCACTTTCAGCAGAAGGAGTTAATTCTACGCCTTGGCAGACAACAGTCCATGGAATACAACGGAGGCAAAGTCCTTATCTTTCCAGACTATACCAGTGAGGTCATGGCTCAACGGCGAGCCTTCAAAGAAGTGCTACAGGCTCTACGCGACAAGGGATTAAAATACAATTTACGGTACCCGGCCAAGCTTTACGTCTATCCGGGAGAAGATGAAGAGCCCAAGATTTTCGTGGACCCGGAGGAGGCGACTAAGTTCCTGAAGAAGGATAACGTACGGGAAGGAGATTGATCCGCACAGGCAAAACTTTTCTTTTTCTTTCATTATTATCATTATTATTTAACTCACGATTGTGCTAAGGGGATGTTACCATTTGTTCAAAACGGCTATGCTGCTTACATTTTTTGGATCTCCTTGCATTAACGATTTCTTTATACAATTTTGCCATTACAATTGTCCATTTTGAACTGCTGTCATACCCGCACATTTTGAGGTAATGATACTGTCCACATTTTTCTTAAATGCATTTATTTATTTTTCTACGCGATGTCATTTGTTATTTTTGTTGACATTAGAATATTGCAGAGAGGGGGCTAATGGTTTAGTCATTTGCCCAGTAGGTCCCGTTGTGATAATCACGCCTGCCATGCGCCAGGTTTGGGAAGGCGCAAGGCGCGTGGGGGGAGGGTGGTGGGTGTGTGTAGTTGTAGCATATTTTTCTTTTCTTTTCTTTTCTTTTCTTTTCTTTTCTTTTCTTTTCTTTTCTTTTCTCCTTGCACGGTCAGTGCTTTATTTTGAAATACTTGGTTATACGGGAAGCATGATATGGATGGGACAATATTTCTTAAGAAAGTTTATGGTTGATGAATAGAGTGGTGAATTTTGTAAGTTTTAATGTGAATGGGCTTAATGGACCAATAAAACGGAAGAGAGTTTTGATGTATTTGAAAAAACTCAAAATAGACATTGCTTTCGTACAGGAAACCCATTTAACACCCCTGGAACATAGAAAATTGAAGAGAGATTGGATAGGGCACGTAATATCATCATCTTTTCACTCTAAAGCCAGGGGAGTGGCCGACCTAATAAATAAGAACACCCCTGTAACAATTGGAGAAACCATTGTTGATACATTAGGTAGATATGTTGTGGTGAATTGTCAGATTTATTCAGAACCCTGGACCCTCTTGAATTTTTATGCACCTAATTATGATGATGAGTCATTTATTCAAAATATATTCTTGAAGGTCTCAGGTGGACATAAAAACATTCTAATAGGGGGAGACTTCAATTTCTGCCTGGACCCTCTTCTAGATAAGTCAGCTCTATCAGTAACCAAATCTAAAGCAGCTAAAACCACCATTAACTTCATGAAGGAATTAAACTTAACTGATATGTGGAGGCAGATGCATCCTCAAGCCCGAGACGACTCCTTCTACTCTGGTCGGCATAACTCTTTCACTCGGATTGATCTTTTCTTGTTATCGACACACCTGATTCACAGAGCAATAGAATCTAAATATTTACCTAGAATATTGTCAGATCATTCTCCTTTGACACTGTCAATTTATATGCCTGAAAAAACTTCTAATGTCTATAGGTGGCGTCTCAACCCTACCCTCCTTCAAAAACCAGATTTTTGCAAATTCATAAGGGGACAGATTGAGTTATTTTGTGATACAAACTGTCCTTCTTCCCCCAACAGTTTCATATTATGGGACACACTTAAAGCATTTCTAAGGGGACAAATAATTTCCTATACCAAAGGTATCAAAAAGAAATACATGGCAGAAATAGAAGAACTGGAAGCAGACATCTTAAAATTGGAAAAAGAGTTTCAACAATCAAAATCTAAAGATATACATCAGTTATTGGTAAATAAAAAGCTTACATATAATACACTGCATACTTATAGAATTGAAAAAAATATCATGAGAAGCAAACAAAGATACTACGAACTGGGAGAAAAGGCACACAAAATTCTATCTTGGCAACTAAAAAAAGAGGAAAGCTCTAGGACAATTAATTCGATTCAGACTAAAACAGGTTTGCTATCATATAACCCTAAAGAAATTAATGATACATTTAAACAGTACTATACGCAGTTATACACATCAGAACCTCCAGAAGATATGAATAGTGTTGATGAATTTTTGTCCATGATTGAACTGCCCAAGCTCAGCAAGGAAGATCAAGATAGCCTTGATCGTCCTTTTATACAAACAGAAATTGAAAAAGCTCTTAGCTCATTACAAGCAAACAAATCACCAGGAGAAGATGGGTTCCCTCCAGAATTCTACAGGGAATTTAAGGATTTACTTCTCCGACTTCTTATTGATGTCATCAACAGCCTCAGAAACAGGAACACTTCCTGATTCTTTCTCTACAGCGATAATTACTGTCATTCATAAAAAAAAAATAAAGATCCATTGAATTGCTCCTCTTACCGGCCAATCTCATTGTTAAACACAGATTATAAATTGATTTCCAAAGCCTTGGCTAACAGGCTTAGTCAATACCTGCCTCAACTAATAAACCCGGACCAAAGTGGTTTTTATCTCAAAACGTTCCTCAGCTAATAATCTATGCAGCCTATTTAATATTATTAATTTAACAAAATCTGAAACAGAACCCAGTATAGCTGTGGCTTTAGATGCTGAGAAAGCCTTTGATAGGTTAGAATGGGCATATTTATTTAAAGTGCTTGCCAAATTTGAGTTTGGCCCACTATTTATTAAATGGATCCAAACTCTGTACCATAAACCCCAAGGTAAAATTAGCACCAATGGACAAATTTCGCCTGCATTCCCTCTAGGCAGATCAAGTAGACAGGGATGTCCTTTATCCCCAGCACTTTTTGTTTTAGCAATTGAACCCTTAGCTCAAACAATTAGAAATGATCTTGATATAAAAGGTTTCCAGGTTGGTCAGATAACTCATAAAATTAATCTTTTGGCAGATGACATCATTTTGTACTTAAAAGATCCTGGTAACTCTCTCTCCAAACTGCAAACTGTTTTGAATATGTATGGTAATATTTCTGGTTACAAAGTAAATTTGGAAAAAAGTGAAATTATTCCTTTAACGAATTTTGACCACTCTGAACTTCAGCAAACAAGTCTATTTAAATGGCCTACAGATGGTATAAAATATCTTGGTATATTTGTAGACAGCAATCTCAAAAACCTGTATAAACTGAATTATCTCCCACTGCTCAGTAAGATTGAAGAAGATTTGCGTAGATGGACGTTCTTGCCTCTCACCTTGATTGGCAGAATTAATTGTGTTAAGATGAATGTACAACCAAGGTTACAATATTTGTTTCAATCTCTACCTATTCCATTACCACAATCCTTTTTTTGAACCCTCAATGGATATGTCAGACAATTCTTATGGAACCATAAAACACCCCGGGTATCGATTGAGAAACTAACGTGGGACCATCATTCAGGGGGACTTCGATTGCCCAGTTTTAAGAAATACTACTTGGCAGCTCAAATGAGATTCATCTCATCTTTCTTCGAGGGCAGTGAGGCCCCCAACTGGATACAAATTGGTCTGCACCCCTTGAAAGAAAAAACTCCCAGTGACTTCATTTATAAACATAACTCTGCAACTATAAACTAACCCTATATTTAGACATTTAATTCAAATTTGGCACGAGGTCCACAAAAGCCTTGGACTGAAGATGAAATTGTCCCCTAAAACTCCTTTAAAACAGATTTATCTTATACCCATGACTCTTAACAATAAGATCCTAGACCAATGGCATCATAAAGGAATACAACATTTGGAGGACTGTTTCGATACTGGACTTTTCATGACATTTGAACATATGAAGGGGAAATATAACTTGTCCAAGCAAACTTTTTTCTGTTATCTCCAATTAAGATCCTTCCTGAGATCTAATTTAGGTTCGGAAATGACTCAGCCTGTTATGAATAATGTGGAAAAGCTTCTTCATGGGAGGAACACACAAAGATTCATTTCTAAGATGTACCACCTGCTGTTGAATGAGAGCCCAAAGTCAGGCTTACATAAGTCCAAGATGAAATGGGAGTCAGATCTGAACCTTACAATTAACGAACAACTCTGGGAAGATCTTTGCCAAAATAGTTTGTTAAATATCATCAATGCCCGATACAGATTAATTAACTATAACATTTTACATCAATTATACCTCACCCCAGAAAAATTACATTCATTTAAATCTGATGTGTCAGATAGGTGCTTTAGATGTGACATTGAAGTGGGTTGCTTTTTACATTGTACTTGGTTGTGTATTAAAGTGAAACCTTTCTGGCATGATGTCTGCTCTACTTTAACCAAAATCACTGGAGTTGAAGTTCCAGTCAATCCTGAACTGTGCCTATTGGGAAACTTGGCAAATATTTGTGGCTCACTAGACAAAACGCAGCTCAAATCTATGGGAATTTCTCTAAGTGTAGCAAAGAAATGCATCATGATGACTTGGAAATCTGACTCCCCCCTTTTCATTGATAGATGGTTGCTTGAAATGAATAGTTGCATACCCCTGGAAAAAATCACATACTGCCTCAGAAATCAGTACAACACTTTTTTTTTGAAAATATGGCAACCGTATCTGCACTATAATCATTTATCTGTTATACCAAGTGTCTAAATTGGTAATAATGTCATACACTGACCTGTTTGTATTTTATTTTATTTTATTTTATGTCATTTATTTTATTATTTTATGTCATTTATTTTCTTTTTTTGGGGGGTGTGGAGTGACAGGTTTCTTGATTAGTTTGTGCCTATATACTGCTGGTATATTGACTCTTTTGTTTCTTTGTGTGATAAATGTAAAAACTGAAAATAAAATATTCCAAAAAAAAAAAAAGATATAAAAGTAAAGTTATTATTATCAAATGGAGTCAGATTAAATTAATTATTATGTACTTTACTTTGAAATCCTCATCTTAACACTGGAACGACGGAATACGTATTGGGGAGATATTACTATTTGTGTCTAGATATTTCCTCCCCTACAACAGCGAGAGGATTTCCTCCTGTAAAACGCGAGCTGGGAATGAATTATGCCGACAAATCTCGGGGGAACAGCCGCAAACTGGAGCCTGTATCCCTTTGAGATCGTTCTGAGCACCCAGGGCGATGCTGGAAGGGCTCTCCACTCCTCTCTGCGGAGGGACAGAGACACACCGTCCAGCATCTCTGCCATCACGGGTGAAGCCAACCGTGATGCGGTTGCGACCCCGCCCGGCGGAGCTAAAGCAGGACGCTTGAGCGGCACCGACCGTCAAGCGACGGTGCTCCCTCGTAGCGAAACTGCCGCTGCTCGTACGGGCGGTGCCAACTGCTTCGCAGCCGCAGCGCACCGTGGCAGGGCCGCGCTTGTGGACACTGTGAGGGGGCAACGGCCGAACCCTCTGGAACTGGGCGTCCACCTCCCCCGGCCGGCTTCAGCGGAGGGGAGAACGGGGTGTGGGCGACACCTCGAAGCGCTTCCGACAGCCAAACTGGTGGAGCTGAGGAATGGGGAACTTTCAGTTGCGAATGCCACTCACCTGTGGGAGAAGGGCGGTTACTGCCCTGCCTTCTTCTTCTTCCTGGCCTGCGGGTGGGCAGCTTGTGCAGGCTGAGCCGGCGAAGCTGCGACCGGGGCCGGAGAACGCCGAGGCCAGATGGGCCGGGCTACCTGACCGTGCAGGGAAGCCAGGCTGGGCTGGAGTTTCGGCGGTCTGGGCAACCTGAATTGCGTGGGTCTGGAAGCCGCGGCGGCGGCGCCTCCTCGGCACACAGCAGGTTGAGGAGATGGGGTCGAGGGCCTGCGAGGAAGGCAGAGCTGGAGAGCCTCATCTTCTTTCTTCTTAGCCTCGCAGCGCTTCTGCATCGAAGCCAGTGCGGAGCCGAAGAGCCCTTCAGGGACGATCGGAGCGTCCAGAATCTCATCCCTCTCTCTGTCCGACAGGTTAGCGAGGCTCAGCCAGCGAGCTCGCTCCTGCAGGACCAGAGTCCCCATTGCTCTACCCGTGGCCTGGACCGCACAGCGCTGGACACGGAGACACAGGTCTGAGATGACTGGTATCTCCTCCCAGGCAGCTGGGTCCTGAGTTCGCCCAAAATCCTCGCACAACTCCGCTTGGTACGCGGTGAGAAGTGAGATGACTTGAGCGCTCTGGCCGAGAGCGCCGCTGCCTTGTACGCCTTTTCAGTCAAGGCTGACTGAAAATGGTCGGACTGCGACGGCAGGCTGGGGCTCCTGGAAAGCACTGTCGGTCTGGGCTGCAGATGCGCCGCGACGAGTGGTTCCACAGGAGACATTTGGAGCAGCCCCAGGCTTTCCATCAACTCGCAGTCGAGGGAAGAGGCTCCGGGGACCGGGCTCCTGCTGCTGAGAGGACCGTCTCTCCACGAGCTCGCTACCTCGTCCAGCAGCTCCGGGAAGACGGGGAGAAGTTGCTTCGCAGCACCACGGGCCAGGGGCAATTTCTTCCCTTCGTAGCGAGACCTGGCGGTCTCAGCTACGACGACTGGCCATGGGATGCCCGGCCAGACAGCTGAGCGTTTGCACACGTCGAGCATGTCGGAGCTGGGAGAAGGGGAAGCTGGCGTGCTCCCCTCATCTTCATCCCGCGAGGCTGCAGCGACTCTGGGCTGTGCAGCCCGAGCCGGAGTTACGAAAATGTCGTCCTCTTCCTCATCCTCTGATATGAGGAGGTCCGAGGCGTCATATTCGTCCTCCCCCAAGTCCAGTTCCAGGACGTCTTCCACTGGCAGGTTGGCGGTGGCTAGGTCCTGCTGGGAGCCCCAGCTGGCGCTAGCCAGCATGGCCGACAGAGGGGAGAAAGGGATCGTGATCTGACAGGCTAGCCTGGCGAGCTAGCCGTCTGCGGAGGCTCTTGAGGGTGAACACCGCGCAATGCCGACATGAGCCGGGAACGTCGATCGCCAAACGGGCGTGTTCCAGTCCAAGGCAGCTCGAGCAGACCTGGTGTGGATCCCTGCTCGAGATCTTGTTCCCGCAGCGACAGAGGCGGGCTCCCGAGTCTCCGTCTCCTCTGGTGTGAGGGTGGCTCTCCATTCCTGACGAGCAGGTGTGCCGGTAGGAAGGAGAGGCAATTAGCGGGTGTGCTAACTGAGCTCGAGCACGAACACTGTGGTGAGGAGTCGGCCCGTGTGTCGACCAAACCGTGGAGGGTTAGGGAAGACGCTGGTTCGATCTGGTAAGACCGAAAAACTCAAAATAAAAAATGTCCCGAACTAACTAGTGCCCGGCGACGGAATCCAGTCGGGTCCGCCTATGGACAGTTAAGCTAGCTAGCCTGAGACAGAGATAAGCTTCGAGTGAGAAGAGGTGCTTGAATGACGTGATACCACCCGCAGGTGGCATTTATGGTAGGTGGGACTACCTGATGCGGACGGATACACTTCACCAGCCAATCAGGATTGACATAATGAGATTAATGCTTCTGAGGGCTGCAGCGGGGGCGTGCATCCCATAGTGAGACATCGAACGAGTATTACGAAAGAGAACAGACTGTGTCGAAAAAAAATATTTAACAGAAATAAATGACAGGTAAAGAAGGTCAAAGAAAATGAAACTCAAGGAGTACTAGAGTCAGGAGAACATAAAAATGCACGTCTCCTAGATTTAAAAATAAAAAAAGAGCAATGAGGTCCCAACTCCAGGGAAAAATGAACGGGAAGCAGGTGCAAGAAAACGGAAGGAAGGGAAACTCAAAACAGAGCCAAGAAAACCAAAGGGAGTGAAAACAAATGCAGCGGTGATGCTGCACGTGCCGACAATCCTCATCGTGAAGGGAAACTAGAGAGTAATGAAGGCAGGTGAGGTGTATTCCATCCACCAACGCTGGGGAAGAATGATAAAAAGATGGAAGCTCCACTTTCCTGCTCCTCGAAATGCTCTTCGATACGAGAGTTACCTTCCTTAATCTGCCTTCCATTCTTGACCTTTTCCTAAATCTAGCCACTGTATTGTCTTGGGGTCACAGGAAGTGCTAAGGATGTGAAACCATTCATTTGTCACAGGGCGTTGTTCAGCTCCACTCAATCTCTGGGCCTCATTGTGTTTGCCGCTCGATAACTTAAATACCTCAACGTACATGTAATGTCAATGTGAAATGTCATACATCCGCTTGGTAGCTCCACCTCAGGCTCACGCCCACTGGACCCATTTCCTTCTATAGAACAGCTGCCCCCGCCCTTTTCCCCGGGAAGCTCCCGTTGACGGTTCCCCGAGCCGCAGCCCACCCGGCGAACAAACACCGTCTGCCTGCTGGCCTGCACACCTAATAACCAAGAGAGACAAATCCCCTTTTAACAGGCCGGGCTCCGCACTGGTCTGAACTGTCTGAGGCGCTACGCCTGACAAAGATACAACCGAGACAACTCCCTTTCCTTTTCCGCCTTTTCTGCAGTTAAACAATTTACAATTTTGTCTGTTCTCCCGGGTTAGATCACTTTACGTTCTTTCTAAAGAATGTCTGCTGAGATTCACCAACTTCTGTGTTTGCTGTGCACATTGTGGGCTAAGCCAATAACTGTACTCAGAAAAAAAAGAAAGAAAAAAGAAAGAAAAAAACGCAAATAAAGAAAAAAGAAAAAGAAATCTGTTCTCTGTAATTATACTGGTGGAGGCACTTGAGCTAATGCCATCCATCCATCCTAATCGCTGCTTATCTTCTGTTGTTACGGATTTTGAAACACGAGTCCACTCTCCAACATACACCCCGTGGCAACACAACACTGGATGTCGAACAGTCAAACTAATAGTCAAACTGAGTCGCTGCAGATCCAACAGTTGTGTAACGTGGGGGATAAAACTCTTTATTCCAAATAATGATATAATAATAATAATAATGGTGTATACTGGCAGTACAATAAAAGTTATTTGGTTTCCCTGCCCTTAGGACGGTTCTTATATATGTATATATCTTGTACCACCATATTTCTAAGGAAGCCAGGTGTGGACAATCCAGCTGCCGGACAGAGTATTTTGTATTCAGGGTGAATGCTGGCGTCCTAAAAAAAATAAAATAAAAAAAAACAGCGAAGAAGAAGGTGGATGAGGTGTCCAGGTTGGTGTGCGCAGGTCACCGTAGTTCACTGGCAAGCTCAGGAGAGGGAGTCCCCCAAGGGAACATAAGTGAAAGAACGCTGCAGTCTAAAATGTAACCACTTGATGTCGCTGCTTCTTCTTAAAAATCTCCAAATATTACATAATTTACCTTCAATATAATAGGTTATGATTTAGGTGGCTGGTCTGAGTCATGTAAATCCAGGGCTGAAAATACAGTAGGTCCCAATCTGGGCTCATGGTGTCAGTCTGGGATGTAACCATTATCCAGTGCATTCACACCTCCAGTGAAATCCTTTCACCATGTGGTCTATCACCGGCAGCAGGAGGAATCAGCCTGACCCCTACGGCTGCCTCTCAGGAGAATGTCTGGAGAATGTTCTTTAAGGATGCGCGCACGCACACACACACACACACACACACACACACACACACACACACACACACATCCTTCCATTCCTTTCTAAGGTTATCCAACATCACCTCCTTCCTCCCTTTGACCTTTGACCCGTTGTCCTCCCCAAAAAAACCCAGAGAGGGGAAGGATGGTTGCCTGCTGGCGTGGGTCGTATGACAGAGCGGCTCGACAACAAACACAAAGCCCCTCACGGTCGACGCTGAGCACGGAGGGATCGGGCTCGTAGCAGAACCTCCCGACGCTCAGCCCAAACCGATCACTCTCTCGCAAACATGCAACGCACCGTGCAAGTGCTTTGAGGCTCCAGATGCGGCGCCGCTTGGTACCAGGCATCTGATAACAAGGTGCAAGTGTTCTGCGCCTTATCATTGCTCTCATGTCAGCAGCCCCCAACCCCCGGCCCTCCCCACCACCACCACCACCACTGGCATGCTGTTAGGAAGAGAGGAGAAAACAGAAAAAAGCCTGCCAACAATCAAAATCATAACTTGTATTATTGTTGCAAAACACCAGAATTCAAAAATACCACTGCTTCTATACCAAGATTTGTACAGTACATGCATGTTTCTAGGGGTTACCTTCTTTCATTTAAACAACGTTGCAAAAATTTGTGTTATGTAATCCAGTCTCTGCAACTTGGACCTAAATTGCAGAGACTGAGGCGGAGATTTGGTTAAATGCCTGCAATATTCTGGATCTAGCTAGACTGTGGAATCTGGACAGAAAGGGTGAGAGGCGAATGGTCAGGGACGGCAGGCTGAGTCCAACGCTAGACTGGTGGAGGTCAGTGGAAAACAATCCCCCTGTGATCCAAAACGGCGGCCAATTAATGTCAATGGTGATTCTCACCGAGTGCAGGCGCCCCAAAAATTCTTGGCTATTCCGGTTGCTTCCGCATTATGCATGTGGCAGCATAATGTAAGCATGTAGCAGTAGCGTCACTTCCCATCATACCTCTGCAACTAACGTGATACACTAGGGTGCATCAGCCAATCAGAACGAGTCGAGACCAGTGGGAATATATAGAACTCTTCTATAGAACACTTTTCTGGGGATTTTCTGCACTTTATACATTTTTTTGATAGATTGAAATTTAACTTTTTAAGTTTTGCTTTAAGTTAAAAATCTGCATTATGAACCGTGTTTCAGGTCGAAGGTCGTCCTATCAGCCGTTTTACAAGCGCTTCTTTTTGTGTTGTGTTATATAGGAAAAACCATTTAGTATTTTTTTTTTTGCATTGTTTTTTTTGACTGCAGTTCCTTGAGCAGTCACTAGAAAAAAGTGCTACGCTGCTATTATGCCCAGTTATTATATCCAGTTCTTGTAATATATCCACAGTAGAAAATGAGATGAGAGCAGGTAAGCTGCCGCTCTGTTGCTTCAGTAGCCGGTGGATAATTGCTGATGGAACGCTCCTGGAACGCGCCCAGCAATCAAGCCCAGATGGTAAATGCAAAGGGAACAGGAAAGGGGAAGGGGCGCCTGGTGGTAGGAAGAGCCACAGCCCGAAACAATTTGACATTCTTTGTCCTCTAAAGATGCAGATATTATTAATCGTGCCTTTGTTACTTCTGGATTGGATTGCTGTTACTCATCTGCTAACTTGAAAAGGGAGGAGAGTGAGCCCATTTCATCAGTTTCAGCATCTTTGCAGTTTATGATCGTCCTGATGACTTACAACACTCTTCATTCCAAGCACCATCCTATATTGAAGTGCTCATAGGAACATATCAGTTCTCCTCTGGCCTTGGTTTGGGGGCTGACAGCCTCAGTTTATTTAAGAGAAGAAGACTGAAATCTTTTTTGACAAGGCACATGATGAAGACCAACCTAGAATACATTTAGTTAAGCTGCCAGACTGGAGCCGCTGCCACTCTCCTTCTGTTCTCGGTCTCTACTTGAACCCCTTTCTATCTTATATTTATGCGTGAACATCTTAGTAGATCAGCAGGATGTGAAATACTCAGACCAGCCTGTCTGGCATTCCTCCTCGACAACTTAAAGGCTTCAGTGAGGCATCTTCGCTCGCACTGTGTTGATAAGACAGTTTGGATTCTTTTTGTTTGGCCTCCTTTACAAGTAGACTGCAGCCATCAGGAACCATTTAGGGCAGGAGTCACCAATCTTTTTGGCACTGCGAGCTTCTTCATGGGTCCTGAGTCATATGAAGGGCTACCAGCTTGCTACACTCTCCTGAAATAACAAACTCTCTGAGTTATATATTGTTATTAATGACACTCCTTTATGTGAAGACACTTAACAAGTTAATGAGTTCTCCATACGCCTGATTTAGGGCATGTTCCGGTAGCTGAGCCACCAACTGAGCCTTTAGGCCAGGGGTTCTCAAACTTAAAATTGAAATGTCCAATTTTAATTAGTTTTTCAGGCTAAAGATCCAGTGTGTAAAATTTGACCTGATTTATAATTTTCATATTGATAAAAGCTGAATATATTGCCCATAAATACATTAATGAAAGCCAATACTCACAGTGCAATAAAAGTAATTTGGTTTTCCCATCCACAGAACAGTTCTTATTTGTATACAGTAATATAAATAGACAACACTGGCATCCTCAAATAAACCAACGAAGAAGAAGGTGGAAGAGGTCCCCAGGTTAATGAGCGCAGTCCTCCGTAGTTCACTGGCAAATTTAACCACTCGATGTCGAAGTTTTGCTGTACATTACAAACGTATGTAACGTACGGTTTGGTACCAAACTACCTCTCTACTTTGCCTCAACAAATGCCTTTGATTTTAAGAACAAGAAAACCTGTTAAGTTCTTCACACTCTGGCTGGACTGTACATCAACATTCGCTCATCACGAAGGCCGCCAGTTCCATCGTTTTCGTTTCTTCCTCCTGTGGAAGAGATGAGCGACACTCCAATTACTCACAGAAGCATTCACTCATTAGAAAACCAGGATAGCAGGAGGGGGTGCGTCACAGCTCGCGATAAGATCTGTACACAAGGAGACTCGAGCGCGAGCGTTGCCACCATAAATCTGCCTGCAGTCATGGGGAGGATTTGGTTCTTATCTCCACTGCGCGAGTGGTACCATGCCTCTGAAAAAATGAAGCAAAGACATGTTTGGGGAAAAGCGGCGTCACGTTGGGAGGTTTGAGCCTGCTGACGAGAGGACGCATGTGAAGGAGGTGGGCGGGGAGGGGTGCTGCAGGAGATGTGGAGGAGTGCGGAGCGAGGATGTGTTCCTGACGTGTCTAGAGGAGACACAGGAGGTGCTGAGGAGGTTGACGTTGGGGTGCAAGGAAGAACGCTTTCTCACATTCCTCGCGAGCTCGCCTCATTGTGGCAGGCTAATGAGCCGAGGGAGAGATAGGGCCAACGTCCAGATGGGCGGGACAAAAAGTATTGGTGCGCCGGTCGTCCCGGCCGGCCGGCTGAGCTCACGGCCGAGGAATTCGCCGGACGTGAGAGGGAGCGGCCCGGCCCCAGCTCCATCCGGCTGCGCTCGCACTACACACACGTGTTGATGTCAGGCAGGGGAAAAAGTCCGACCTTGAACCCACAGCGGATAGGCTGAAGGACCTGACATTCATACGTGAAAATCATTTTGGCAATATGTGTATTTTGTGCTGCATTTCTTAAATTGCTCGCAACAACGACAAGTAGGTGTTATAGTCACTTATGTAACCCTTCATTTGTTGACTGTGTTCTTGACTAGGCTCTGACGATTCTAGGCAGACTTGCCAGATGTTGTGTAAGCAGCGTTTGTTCTACCAAAACATAGAGGATAAACCGATGCCTATGTGAGACTCATTGGGATTTCCTAGAGTTTAAAGTTTCCTTTCAAATTTTCGAAACAAACAAACAAACAAACAAAAAAAACTACAATATGATTTTGTAAGTACTGGATTGTTCCTACCCAAAGAGGAAAAAGGTGAAGATACGAAAAAAAAAACCAACACAAATTTGTTTAAGGCAGAGTTTAAAGTAGTCTTTTTTTCTTATCATTATTTGTCAATAAAGTTAAGCAGGTAATTTCTTTTTCACATGCATTATCATCCTTTCTGATATTGTTTAGATTTTCGACTTTATCCTTCTCCACACCATGAGCATTCCTAATGTTCAAGCCAGAGGTTGTTGTGTTTTTTGTCCAAATGTTGATGAATCTGAAAGGTTTCAGATTTGGTTGATTGGTCTGTGGACACCTTACTAGACTGTACTGATCAATTTTGGGAACATTACATTTTGTTCCATTTTTGTTTGTCTTGTTTGCCAGCTTGAACTGGGTACAACGTTTTATTACTCAGGAAACAAACAAAAAAAATTACAATATGTCCCTTTTTGAAAAGCCAAGTTAAAGACAAAATTTTTAGCTTAGCAGTAATGTGTGGCCAGGTCTGTATGTCCCATGTGTGAATTTTTAAGCTTGATGAAGAATTTCCCTAACCTAAGCAACTACTTTCAACCCTGAGCGAGTGAACAGTCTCTGACACACACACACACACACACACACACACACACACACACACACACACACATGCAAAAAGAAGCAGATGTCACGAGCGGTCTGTTTTAGAGGCAGAGGTCCACATCAAAGCGAATGAAGAACAAGCTTCCTATACTTGTGAGTCACGGCTGACGGACAGATCAGGGGCGAGAGGCACCGGCCCCAGTCACAGTCGGGGAAGTGACACTTCCTCTAAACCCCGCCGACCCCTCACCCGTCCCTCTGTCGTGCTAACGCCCTGTCTCCACTGGGTGCAGCGAGGCTGGATGGAGTTAATAGAGGGTGAAATCAGTCCCTAGTGTCAGGATCAAAACGGGCCGGAGCCCTTCAGAAGTAATGTGACTTTCCTCGGTTGAGCTGCAGGGATTACAGCAGCCACTTCATGCCAGCACAATCGCGGCACGAGGCACAAAGACCAACTGTACACGGTCGTCTGTAACAACTAAACATGTTGTTACCTGTCAGTCAGCTCGGTTGAAATATTCAGATCGAGTGCCCATAATGCATACGTACATGTCTGTGAACATGTGGTTGATCCATTAGAAAGTATGGGGATTTCTAAAGGGGATTGTTAAAACTATTGTTTTTTTTTTTAAGTAATTATAAAGTTTTTAAAAAATTTAAAGTTATTTAGTGCAATATATTATGCGTATATTAAATACACATGCTGTTATTATCCTGATGATGATATAATAGCTAATTGAAACACTTGTACACACACAACTTTATTTTTATTTAGTCTAAGCACCAACAGTGAAGAAATTGAATAATTCTGACCAAGGTAAAGAATCAATCAATGTCATTTTTTCCAAAGCTTAAAAAATGAGGTGGGCTAAACAGTTCTGTTTTCACTGAATAATACAAAGCAATTTGAATTAAACTGGCCCTGGATGTGTTTCAGTCATACCTGTGAATGAACTGGCACGTAGAAGATAAAAAAAGAGAAAGATACAATCCACATGTGTTTGAAATTAGCCTGATCTTCTACATTGTCATGTCTGTGTGGTAACGACACGTTGCACTTCCAGGTTGGCATCGCACCAGCAAGCGCTCAAATTCCAAGGTTTAGTGGCCTTGACCCTTCGGACTTCAGAAAGTAACTCAGCTGTTAACGACTATTCCACGCAGTGTATGATCACATGAAACTCTTTTAAAACTTTTAAAGGGGCTTTTACTGACTATAATTCTGGAATACAGTACATTACCATGTTGTGATATATATATATATTTGGACAGCAGATAACAAGCACAGTAACAGCGATGTTGCAACAGTCGACTGTGGCATACGCAACTGTAGTGTTAAAGTGTCCATCTTAATACTGAAGCTCTCTTCCAGCTTCACAATATAGAAACACGCACACTTGCTTCCACTGCATTGTCTTCTTTCCACCTCGAAACAGTGTGGCCCATACTACCTTTCACGGCTTTACCCAAAGCCAAGCCATTTCATTTACATCATTAACTGATGCAGCTGACGGATGCGGCTCTGTTTAACAGTGAGGCGAGTTATAATGTTATAGGTAGGTCGTCAAAAGGTAGAGAAACTGAGGAACAGCCTGAGATATCCCACACGCATTGGATGTGGGATATCCAAACACCTCTAGAGTACTGATTGTATACAAAGACGGACATAGCATCCGGCTTCAATAAGGAAGCTGAAGCAGAAGCCCAGAGGCCCAAAACCTGCACTCTTTTGTTTGGCCAGCAGGGGCTGCCAAAAATGGTTGCAAAAAATCAAAAAAATGGCTGACTGTCAATATGGAAAGAAGCACTAAATTCATGCCTTTGCAAAGCTGTTCAAATTTGGGGGATTGGTCTAAACTACTTGTAAATAAACAAAAAACCATTACACGGCCCATAATTCTGTCTGTGGTCTAATGTTGAGTAAAAATGACTGTAAAGTTCTATTTTCAAAATGAATGAAAACCGAAATGGCGACGACCATGACTCACATGATGATCAGTACAAGTTTTGCAGACCGGCTGAGCGCGAGCGATGACGCGGCAGTCGCGACTTTGAAGCTTTTTTTATTTTATTTTTTTTAACAGTCCCGCTGGAAGGAAACACCCTGGACAAACTCCACACCCCTGATTTTATCTCAACTTCTCCCTTTCTTAAAAATGACATGACTTCGCCACAGCGGCGCAGCTCAAAGCAGGTTCCCGATGGCAGTTTGACCATTGCAAAGACTTAGGGGGGGGGGGGAAAAAAGAGTATATAAATGTGCGTGCTGTTGCTGCATTTCGCATTCAGAGCAGGATCTCTGGATTAAATCCAGTCGTGAGCCCTCAGTCAAGGGAGATTTGGAGCTTAGTGAATGAAGGCATGGTTAAAGTGCCTTGAAAGCAATTCCTGGGATGTTTGTGCATATCCCTCGCCATGGCTACAAGGAGCCAGAGTCAACTCGACGGCTCCTGCAGGGAAACACACTGGCCGAGCTGCCATACTTAAATCCCAAAAGGCAAACAAGACGCCAGCTGGACTATTGTGCCCGCTACTGGAGTGAATTAAATTATCCATGTGAGCCAATAAAGAGCAGCAAATTAATAGTCATTAAATGAAACTTGAGGCAGAGGGAGGCGCGGGATTAGCTCGGTTCAGCTCTGCCTGTGTGAATAAATTACGCTTGCAAACGGACGTTCATGTCGGCTTTTGTCTAGGTGAGTACAGTACCATATATAAACCATTTAGCCAAAAAACAAGTTGTTGTTTGTGGGTTAATGAAAAGTGATTTAGAGGGTCTCAGTGTTCCCAGCCAATCAGGTGGTTTAGGCCTTGACCCCTGTGTAGTGGTATGGGAATGAAGATGTGAATGAATGTATGGGAATTTTGGAAAAGCTGTGCTAGCACTCCCACAAAAGAATACCGTTTATTTCTGGATGCTCTGCTGAAAGGTTTGGCATGACATGTGTTCAAGGAAAGGTTATTAATCCAATTTATCTATCAACGGAAAAAGTTGATAGACAATAAAGAGGGAAAAAGAGACGGAAGCTCAACAGCTTCCTGGTTAAAAAAAATGTCAATCAATATTATATCCCCGCAGATCTTTGTTGATGTTTTAGAAAGAAAAAAAAAACATTTCCTCTCAGGATTCACACTATTATATTTTTTTCCCTCTTCTGTTTTGGCATTTCCATCATCCTCAGGAACTGTGTGTGTGTCACCCTGTCCAGTAATAATAAGTCCAACTGGAGGGAAATGTTGGCATCAGCATGAACTCCAACTCATCAGGTCCCGGGCAGAGCTGTCACCGCTGCGACACTGGGCCTTTCAGTGCTTTGTCACCTGCTGTGTCACCAGACACAGCAGACAAGGCGAAACCCCCGGGACTTTTGTCAAGAATGCTGACTAATAAAATGGCATTAAACTGAATCAGGGAGATTATCAGCCGCAAGCTTTTTAATCTTGAACCAACGCCGCGGCGCACCACGGAGAATGAGTTGTCGTGAGCTTAAACTTGATTGTTGACACTTTCATTTTGGCATTTTTGGAGGAAAAGAGCACTATATCCATATGTTAACAAAATGGTAGAAATTTTTGATTGGTGTAATTCACAATTTAAATAACAAACAAACAAAAAAATGTTCATTCTGTCCAATTTGGTCTAATTTTCTCGTTAAAACGGCCATAATGTTGTAAAACATTTCTTTTCTGGTCACAAAAGTAGCAGGGAACGCAACCTTACAGGTGCCTGATCTGAATGAACATGATTTGATGACTGACGAGGGATTGCTTGTTTTCAGGTGTGGTAAGAAGCGACTGCTTTGTATCTCTAATGAAATTCCCTGCTTCTTTTCCTGCTTGAGCGACTACTGCGGCGCAGCTGCGACGCTGAAGTTGTGATTTTATGCAAAAGTCCACTTTGCTCCCCAGAAGCAAGACAAGTCCAACCTTTACTTCCTTTGCCTGCTCCACTTTTCAGGAGGTTTTTCAAACAGTCTGCTAGAACACAGTGAAGCCTCGCTGATGCCTCTCACAGGCTGGTGGAGATGTCCAGCAGTTTGCTCAGCCCTCTGTGACTCTGTGAGCCTTAGCCTACTGGGAAGGTGAAACTGAGCCTATTGATCAGTATTATTTCTATTTTTTACAGATATGGCATTTTCTGCTACAGAATATTTGTGCAAAAAAAATTCCAAATGAACATTTGGAACGCTGACATTTTCTCAACTCTTCTTCTTCTTCTTCTTCTTCTTCTTCTTCTTCTTCTTCTTCTTATTTCTAGATGTCTCAGTCAGGTGCTTATCAAAGACTGTGGAGATGCTCTCCAGACCCTGTGTCACAAAGTGAGAGCAGACTGTGTGAATCTCAACGTGCTTTCCTCCCCCGATCATACGACACCACTTCTGACATGACTCTAACTTTCGTCCTTGACTCATGGACTATTTAAAAAAAAAAAAAAAAAAAGATTAAAAAAAAAAAAAAAAACTCAGACAAAAGAAGGAAACTGTCTCTGCCTAACAGTCTACTTTGTTATTCAAAGCGGCCCCAGCTCCAGGATTGGACCAGACTGGCTCGGCCCCTGGCTCCTGCAAAGTGGGCAGAGCTACGCTCGGCGCTAGCAGCTCCACGCCAGCGACTGACCAGAGCGCCACCAGAGAGCAGCCGGGCTGGAGAGAAGGGGGTGTGAGAGCCGCGGCACCGCCAAGGAGACCACAGAAACACTCAGCAGCCACCCCCACCCCCACCCCCCCCCCACCACCACCCAAATCCCTAAACTCTGCAGCCAGAGGAGACCAACAAAAGCATTCTTTGCTTTCAGTTTAAACAGAAGAGGGGGGTGAAAGAAGAAGAAGAAGCAGAAGAAGAAGCAAAAGAGGAAGAAGAAAGCGACAATCACGGCGGGGCCACATCACTTTGGTCCAGATACAAATTCCCAAAGAGAGGCGTGACGGGGCGGCGGCGTCACCCCCGCAGGCGTCTCTAAGTTTAGGGGAGCGACCCGGAGAGGAGAGCGAGGACGCTACCAAGAACATCTGTGTGAAGGAGCAGGAGGCAGCATGAGGACGACATCCTGGACCACGTGGCTGCAGCTGCTGCTGTCTCTCAGTGAGTGCCCACAACTTCAGTCAACGCTTTTTGTTGCTGCTATTAGCAGATGCCGGGATGCGGGAAGCATCTTTTCTGAAGGTGTGTGTGTGTGTGTGTGTGTGTGTGTGTGTGTGTGTGTGTGTGTGTGTGTGTGTGTGTGTGGAGGGATGCAGCGACAGGTGCACTGCAAACTCTGCTTCAATTCTATCAAACTTTCCCAGAAGGGGCTTCGTTGTTTGGACCTTGGATGAGGTGATTTCTGGTTTAATCTTCCGCTTTTGCAGCTGCAGGTGGAAACAGAATTCCCACTTTGCACAGAATCCGCATTGTTCAAAGTTCAAATATTTCAACGTTTTTTCTTTTGCTTGAAACTGCTGTCCGACAAACTTGGGAAGTTTATTATTTAAAGAAAACGAACAAACGAATCAAAACGCCAGACTTCCATCCGCTTGAAGGCAGAAAGTTGTTATTTGCTGTGGGTGTGGCGGATATTCATATTGTCGGAACGGTCGCGATAAGGTTTGGGAAGTGGGCAGCTGCTGATCACAAGTTGAAATGTGAAACATCCCACTTTTGGGATTTTAGATAAACGTGTGCAGTTGTGAAAAGAGGAGCTTACATTTTGAAACACTTGGAATCTGGAAATTGCAAAATTGCCGAGTACTCCAATTGTCTGCGTTCAGTGTGTTGGGGCTGCTGTACTGACAGGGGTCATAGGTCAACGGGCACACGGTTTCCCACTCATGTTTTATTCATGCTGACTAAAGAAAAACCTAAAACAAATCAGTCTAACGTATTCATATATAATCCGATCTCCTCCATATATTTTTCTGTTGTTTTTTGCCGTTGTGCTATTGTTGTTGTTCCTCTTTTTATGCCTGTGTATGCACTTTGTAACTATGTGAAGAAAGGTGAAATACTAATAAAGTGTTACATTTTGTATGACGTACATCTTCTCCATAAATTGTCACGCAAGAGTGAAAAAGCAACAACACAGACATATACAGTAATGGATGTAGGATCCAAAACTGCATAGCACATAAATCAGAGATTATAAGAATTGAGAGGAAGAGGAAGAAATAGAATGTACTGTTTAATTAATTGTTATTTATTATATTTATGTTTTAATTTGGCACTGAATCGACCATTTGTTCTCGTGATGTCAGTTTTTCCACCGGAAGCTAATTTCTTTTTTTCGTGTGTGTGTTGCTGCCGTCAGCAAGCCCAAAAAAAGACTAATTAAAAAGCTTTTTCTGTTTGTTTTTTTCCTGATGCTTGTGCAGAACATGTGGGCCCTCCGTCCAGGCTCACACGCAGCCCTCCAATGGCTGGCTCGCACCCTGACCTCTCGCTCTCTCCCCCGGCCCCGCGCTTCTCCCACAAAGTGTTTGTCTTTAATTACGCACCTGCCGCTCTCCCACCCGCCGCCGCCGCAGTACTTTTTTCTTTACCAGGAGGCTTTTATTTTGTTGTGTGCAACACATGACATGACCCCCCCCCCCGCACCTCCGAACCGCTCAAAGCGGGCGGCTGTCAGCGCCCCCCCCCACAAACCCCCCCCCCCCCCCCCCCCCATCCTATTGTCTACAACCGCTTTCAGCACAACTAAATGGAAGACTTGCACTGAAGTAACAGTCAGCACTTGCACCAAAACGACTCCCTGTCAAGGTCAAGAATACTGCGTGTGAATACGCATCTCCGTCCAAGCGCCACTGACAGTCTGTCTGTGTTTTTCAGCCTTGCTGTGTAGAAGGCTTGCGCCACAAGCGGACGTTTGCGGACAACTCCGACTCTTATCATCGGGCCCCGAGAAACCTTTTATGGTAGTTTCCGGGTGAGACCGGGTGAGTCCGCGCGTGAGATGAGTGACACGCGGTCCAAACACAAACCTATAAATGAAATGCAGGGACGCACCGATACCACGTTTCCAGTACTTCATAGGGCCATTACACATGATAGAATTACTTTCATTTTTCTCATCATTTTTTCACAGATGTTATTTGAACAACATTCCTCAGTGTGTTTATCTATAACAAGTTTCACTACAGCGCAAACACTAATTTAGCAAAATTGACACGTACATACATACTGGTATCTGTGCATCCCTACGAATAATATATATAGTATTGGTCACTATTTTCAACGAATGTGATTGGATTAGCCACCTTTCACCTGGCCTGCCAGATGGAATGTTTCCCCAACATCGGTTATGCCATTTATTTTTAATGCATCCCTCTGTTTTCCCTCTTTAAAAACAAAACAAAACAAAACAATAAACAACTGCTTTGAGGCATCCTGTTCACGTGACAGCTGTGTCAAGCTTCGAAGCACTGTGGTGTTTCACGAAACTCCCAAAGCCCAAAACAGAGAAGAATGCTTCACTGCAGTGGCAGTACGTATGTGGAGGGCTTAACTTCTTCTCATGATGAATTTTTGTGTCCAGTTTGCGGCTTTCCTGCAGGTTGAAAAGAGATTTCGACTGCGTTTTGCTACAGCGTCGCTTGACGGGTTCAAACCCGTTGTTTGCTCTTTCACCTAACACCCTCAAGTCAGTGTTTGGGAGTGACCTCTGCGGTTTGATGGTGGGAAGAGGGCAGGATCTCCAAGTTATCAGCCCTCCCCAGGACTTCCTGACCCTGACGCAGACCCACCGTCCTGCACGTTTGAGGGTTGGTGACTCCGTCCGTTTCCTACAAGATAACAGGGCTGCTGAAGTCACTGTCCTGTCAGGACACCCACGGCTCCGGGGGAGACAGGGGAGACAGATCCTGCTTGCCTGCTACACTCATTTGGTGTCAACTCTTTTGTTCCAAATCGGGAAACAAAAGAGTTTGGGAGGTGCAGAGAAAAAATTATCAACATCCCATCAGTTCCCAAGAAGGGCGTGGCAGTGTGGAGACAGTCTTGACGCCCACTCCAACGTATGTCCGAGGATTCAGAGAGCAAGGCGACTGCAAGATCCTTCCGCTCTCGGTTAATTTGTTGTTTCAGTGCAAGATTTCTATTTAGTTGTGCTGAAAGCGGTTGCAGACAATACATAGGGTGAAAGCATTTGATTGTATTTCTAAATGTTCAATCAATGTTCTTAACAGGACTTAAAAAAGATGTGGCAAGTCAGATGTGTCATGAGGTTCGACATGGACATTTCTGAGGTCGACTATATATAATATTCTTTGCATTTGGACAATTACATCTTTTCTGATATCTGCATGAAATGTTTTTATACTTCCGGCACTTGGGAGACATTTTTAATCTATGGTGTTGTGGATGCAGCTTTGAAATCACTCAGACTACAATCCAGAGAGAGACAATTCGACTGGTAGGGGGCGCTGCCATTCCGAACTTGACAGGACATCAAATAACTGCAATTTAATGACACTTTTCTTTCCAGTCATGCACCTGAAATTATCTTTATTTTGTAATTAAATTATGCAACAATGTTACATGTAGCTTGTCACTCCCTAACACTGTGAAGAGGTTCGTGTCGCAGTGGCAGCTCGTTTTGATGTCTTTCTACGTTCATTTTTTTTTTTCTCGACTGGGAAAAAAGTCGGTTTGGCTTTGGCGAGACGAAGCAAAGCCAACCAGACATCTATTGCAACCTTCTCAATAGGAAGCCTCATGAACTTTGTCCCTATCAACTGTCCTCGGGCCTCTTTTCACCAGTTGGACACATTGAATTAGTTGCACAGCGGCAGGAAGCACTCCCCCTGGTGGACAAATTCAAGCCCCGAAAGTGCGTGCCGAATTTTTTGTTTTGTTTTTGTTTGTTTTTATGCACTGGCGGCTGGCATCCGTCCGCCGCGAGGCTCCATCACCGTCCGACCCCGCAGATTAAAGAGCCGCTCTCCTCCTTCACCTCCGCAATGACCTCGTCCTCCCCCCTCCCGCCTCGCCAGGTGTCCATTAATCTGGCCCGCGGCTGGTACGGCCAAGGACTCCCTCCCCACCCCTGCACTCCCCCACTCATTCCTCTCATCCATCCTTCCCTCCTAGCAAGCGCTCCTTTCATCGCCCCCCCGATGCCGAGGCTGCAGATAAACAGACATGGGAAAGCGAGTCAGCGGTTCATCGAGAGTACAGCTAGTTCGTACCTGGAGTGATTTTGTGTCGTACTAGTACTAGTACTAGTTAAACCAGGTCATAAATACTCTGGATCAAACCTTTATGACGTAATAGAATATTTTTCTGTAAACTGGGACAATTATTTTTGTCCCACTGAATGCATTAAAATGTGTTGTTGGTGCTGTCGTTACCATTATTTATTCATTTCCGTATAGTTGATCTAAACTCTTTTTTGGGCTATTTAGTCATGTGATGGTGCTCCAGTGCAGTCTGACACATAGAATCAAAATGTGAATAACGTCTTCATATGAAGACTTCTACACTTCACTTTAGCAACTTTAGCCGTCATCCTAATTCTCACCAAGTTCAACTTTGAATTCCTTCCACTCTGTGAAAGTGTATGCCTGCATGGAGCTGTGTGTGTGTGTGTGTGTGTGTGTGTGTGTGTGTGTGTGTGTGTGTGTGTGTGTGTGTGTGTGAGGAAGGGGGTTGCAGGTGTTGATGATGGAACTTTAGCATTGAGCTCTTAGCATTAGTGCACCAGCAGCGCTCATATAAAAACACACATACTGTACCAGTCTGGTTTCCAAGCACAGGGAGTATGTTGTTCCTCAATAAGGTGAGGCTGTGTGTGTGTGTGTGTGTGTGTGTGTGTGTGTGTGTGTGTGTGTGTGTGGCCAAGTGGCCGTTGGATTTACGTCGCCTTCACTTTCCCTCCTCACACTCCGCCCACACGCCCACCCCCATCATTTCCCTCTCCTCCCTTTCACTTGGCTCCCTTTTATTCCTCGCCGAGTGCTTGTGCATTCAGCGCTCCTCACCTCCCCTCACTGGTGCACACATTGTAAAATAAAGCGTAAAGACCTCCTCCTCTTTTACCCCTCCTCCCCCAGCAGAGTTGAATGGCCTCCCTTGGTGGGGCCCAAGGCGGCAGCAGGCTGAGGGGCTGAGTCCTGACTAGAGCAGGGGGTCCTGCAAGCGAGCGAGGGGTCGGTTGTCCTCACGTGGAGAGGTTTGGGGGGCTCTGTGTAGCCTGTCACCAAGCTAACGGGGTACATTTGCTGTGCTTGTTCTCCGAAGCCATTTCGTTGATGACTGGCTGGATATCAGATGCGTTTATGGATAATAAAAAAAAACGTGTATTTTCTTTCAAATATGTCGGAGCTGAACAGCCGCTGGGAGGCGGACTTGAGCTTGCAAATCACTCCAAAGTGGGTTTTTGCGTTTCCGTGGTACAGTTTAATCAGTGTCTCGTCAAAATGATGAACCTCGAGATATTACGCCTTGGAATGCTGATAAATACACAATGTTTCTTTCTTTGAACTTTAAAGATTTCTTTCAGAAAATTGATGTGTGTTTCTGATTCTTTCTAAACACAACACTTTTTAAATAAGGGTCGAGTTAGGGGTCAAGTTAAGGGTCAAGTTTGGGTCGAAGAATTAACATCCAGTCTGTCGGCGCCAAGATTTGTCTAAATCAAATGAAAAGACCCTAAACCAGCGTTTCTCAACTGGTGGTTCATGGAGTTGTGTTGATTGGGTCGCGACTTCATGGGCAGTTTGCCTTTTTTTTTTTTTTTTATAAAAAAAAAGGGATTTTTAATTATATATTTGACAGTGGTGGTCCTGTCACCATGCCTCCACTAGATCATGCGCCCTGGCTACTTGAATGGCTAAGCGTGCATGGCTATTACCCGGGAGTCTGGGGTTTGAAGCCCGCAAGGGCCCTCTGCGCCTTGCCACATATATATTTCTTGAGAAAATGTTGGCATGGCATTATGTTTGTCGGACTCATAATTCAATTCAATAATTTCAATCATGCCCTGCGATGAACTGGCGACTTGTCCAGGGTTTCCCCTGCCTTCGCCCTAAGACAGCTGGGAGAGGCTCCAGCAGACCCCCGCGACCCTGAATTGGAATAAGCGGCTATAGAAGATGGATGGATGGAATTTCAATCATTTATTTACTAGACATGATATAAAGTGGGCTAGCGTTTTTTATTTTTGTGGAATAAATTCGGGTGGCGACTTCATGATGAGGGAAAAATGTGGGTGCTGAGACTCCATCAGTTGGGAACCACTGCACTAAATTAACCTGCTCAATGGTTTTGGCGAAAGTGCTCTCGGCAGCCGTGTGATTTGCTGTCGAAAAAGTGAGCAAGTGGTGCAATGTAAAAGAATTCAAACGGACAAAATGGAAATTTATCGGCGGTCAATGAGCTGGCGGTGCTGCGCTCCATCTGCATTTGTCGCGCGCTGACGTTGTTTAACGTGAAAGGAGTGACTGCTGCCTGTCTTGACCCCCGGCGGTGTCAGGAGGAGCCCAGTCACAACAGCGGTGTTTGCTCAGACGGAAGGGCCATAAAAATGTCACCTCAGTCCTTTCCCCTCCTTGTGTCTGCGCGTCGCTCATGGCGACATTTATTTACAACTCTGTAGCCAGGAAGGGAAAACAATTCAGGAGGTCCCCGCCCTCGGCCGGCTGGGCTGTTTTTCTCCTCAGATACGGAGGATATGATGGTAGTTCTCATCTTGGACAGGATGGGCTGGAGGTCCACGAGAGTCCAATGGCGGCACCCCCTGTCGAGAGGCCATTAGTAGAAAAATCCCCCTTTTAACCCCCTCGTGACCTAAGTGACCTTAGTCTCAGTGACCAGCACAAGTGGGAAGCAACAAAGTACAAATACTTTGTTACTGTACTGACATAGATTTTTCAGGTATCTGGACTTTTGTGCTTTCTACTTCTTACATTGGAAAAACATGCTTGTTATGTTCAAAGTATTTCACTTATTAGTATTATAATAGTTGTTGCTTAAAGTGGAGCTTTTTGAATGATGCTGTTGTGGAGTTAAATACATCAGTGGGTCATATTGAAGAAGGAGATTATTTTACCTCAGCTTTGATGTTACTGTTCAGAACATTTTCAGTTCAGAGAAAAATATACACGTAATATACACATGGTTATTGATTTTAAAAGTGTCAAAAGTATCGAATTAGTGTTCACTAGTCATAGCTATTACTGACAGTTAGATTGTGCTGCAGTTGAAAAAGAACTAACTACATAGTATTGAGAGTATCAAAACTGTTTAAAACTTTATTTTTTTTGATAAAATTATCAACAAGGGTTTGTTTTTTTTATAAGGTCGTGGGTTTGATTCCGGGGCCCGGACCTGGGACCTTTCTGTGTGGAGTTTGCATGTTCTCCCTGTGTCTGCGTGGGTTCTCTCCGGGTTCTCCGGCTTCCTCCCACAATCCAAAAACATGCATGTGAGGTCAATTGAACACTCTAAATTGTCCATAGGTGTGCATGTGAGTGTGAATAGTTGTTTGTCTCTGTGTGGCCCTGCGATGAACTGGCGACTTGTCCAGGGTGTCACCCTGCCTTCACCCTATGACAGCTGGGAGAGGCTCCAGCAGACCTCCGACCCCCTGAATAGGAATAAGCGGGTATAGAAGATGAATGAATGAATGAATGAATGCTTTTTTTTTTATTAATGGGAAAAAAAAATCGCTTAAGTACATTTCAGATCTTGTACTCTTTTTTTACTTTCACTTGAGTGAAAGAGTTGAATCAGTACTTTTACTAAAGTATTTTTTCACACGAGTATCTATACTTTTACTTAAGCACAGGATGTGAATACCTTTGCTATCTGAGGTGAATACGGGCCAAACGCAGTCGTGCTCCACAGGTTCAGCGTGGAAGGAACATCAGCGCTGACTTTTCAAGCAAAACTTTCACCAAGTTCCAATCGGGAGTGATTTCGAGGCAGACTGGGCGTTACATAATCGCCCCACGTGGGTTTTTAGCGGCTATAAAAACAGGAAGCGACTGTTGAAAGCTGCCATTTACCACAGAAGAAGACCAGGAGGAAATAAGGGAAGCAACTGCAAAGTGTGTGAACGCCACAGGGGCAACTTTCTGGCGAAAGGAACATCACCTGAGACTCATCTTGGTGGGGAAAATAGTCTTTTGAGTCACGCCTCAGGGAAAATGAAGCAATAAACGCAGCTTCAGACTGACAGACGCGGCTGTGACAAATGGAGGGTTTGTTCTATTGTCTCACAAGTTATGTTAAGATTGGGCCGTCTTTTTAAAGGGGCCGTTGGTCAGTGGAATATACATTTTGGGAAAGTTCCATCGGGCACATGAGGGTTTGCTGCAATGTGTATTTCTGAGGGTTGAGGAGGATCAACTCACGTCTGTGGCCTTGCAAAATAATTGAACTACCTTCCCTATGGATTTATTTATATTCATTAAATAGAGGGCAAATGGAAAAAGGTATGTTTTCTTTTTTTTTGTTTGTTCATTGTGGGCTGGGGAGATTTATTTTTGTTTTATTTTTATTCCTTTTTTATACTCACATTTTACATAAAAAATAGTACTTGAAGCAATGTGTTCTAGTTTCTTCTATGTAGTTGCATCACTGTCAACCTGCCAACAGCTCAGTTAAGTTTGTGTTGGATGAACGTCGGGGTTGTACGGTATCCCATAGAAACCACATCCAGGTTTGTAAACACAGTTGGTGTGGGGGAAAAAAGAGAGCACCTTTTTTTTTTAACAGGTTTACGTCAAAGGATGTGAAAGTTTGGGCTGCGCGTGTCAAAAACATACAAACCATTGTTGGTAAACAATAAAACCTTGGGCAGATGTCGTGTTTTTGTTACGTGAAACCTAATTTATACATCAGACTCGTAGGGGAAGGTGGGGGTTCTGGTGGGTGCGAGGGGTGGGGGGGGGAGCAAATCAACACAAGTGCTTCCTGAAGCTGAGGCGAGCCAAGAGGTTGAGGGACGCGCCAGGGAAAGGACAGCAGGTCGGTTCTCACAGCCCGCAGGCGAATGACGGCCGCGAAAAACGACTAGTTAGACAGATAATTGTGTGATTCAGAAGGAAAAAAACAATCAATGAATGATGAATTACATGTTAGCGCTTCAGAAACACGGCGCTGTTGGAAAAAGAAAATCCAATCATTTTTAAGCTATTGTCTGTCGAGTTCAACCTCGACCTCTAAACGCTAATACCTGACGAGGACAAGGTCAAATTGGAGTGCCTTGACATCATGTCGATGACCCCGACTTTTACTGCCTGCTAGGGTGATACTCTGACCCTCTCTTTATTTCAGTAGGTCTTCTATAGTGGATAATGAGCACTTATAGAACTTAGGAAGCTACAACTGCTGGTTGCACTGATGATAACAACAGTGTCAGCACTGTTGAGTGTCAAATTTCCCTTCTGTTCTATTTTCTGCCTCTACCCTCGGATATACCTCGGATATGTTTAATTGAATTTACTTATGGAGCAGAACGTATTTGGCATTGGCACAGTTATATTGAAAAGTGTGAGCGTTTTCCCCAAGTCAAGCTTACTGAAATGTGAAGGTTGAAGAGCAGTTGTAAAAAAAACAAAAATGAATTAAACAAAAACTAAAATGTGATGCCCTGCCTGTGCTGAGAGTCAATCAACAGATTGGACACCTGTTGAAAAGCCAATTAGTCATTCTGCAAAAAAAAACAAGAAAGAACTTAAGATAAAAAACACCAAATATGATGTGTAACAGTGTGGCATTCCTTCCTGCCAACAGACATTTAAAAGATCTGGGAGTCTTTGTGGAAAAAAAAACAAAACATACAAAATGCAGTGTAATGGAAACTACAGAAGGAGGCTGACAGACTACAGGTGCTGGTGTGTCTGTGTGCGTACTCGTGCGCGCGCGTTCGTGTGTGTGTGTGTTGAGGAATGTGTGGACGAGATAAAAACAAACCTCAGCACTGATAACAGGGGTATCACTAGGTGCTGTCGCCCGCAATGAAACAGATGCATCCGAGACAGCTGAGGTCACCTGAGGTCACACTAAACAAGATGCTGCACAGGTTGGGGTGGGGGTGGGGGATGGTGGGGGAGTGGGGTTCACTGACTGATGGGACATCTTCAAGGCGTCAATGGATTTACCGTCACTTCACTGCATTGGTTTACTTGGCCGGCAGATACAGAGCATGCTGATAAACGCTAACAACATGGAGTTACAATGAATTGAGTGTAAACACGGCATCATTAGCGTGACACTTATTTACATCCATGCCTCTAAGCATTAAGCATTCAGACAAAGAGCAAACACATAAAGTGCAAAAGAAAATATCTGAGTGCTTCAGACGTGATACTCGCACAGCTGCATGAAGGACAAGGTTGAGTGAGAGAAACAAGCAATTTTCTTTCTGACCAAACAAACCTCCTGTATTGTTGGAAGTAAAATTCATTTGAAATTCTCTTCATGAATTTATTTGGAAGGTTTTTCCAGGTTAAACTACCTTTATTGAGATGGAACATTTTGACCAAAAGTGGACTGATAGCAGTTCGCAGCTTATGCAGCTTTAAAACTCCAGTGTGCAAAATTTGGCTTGATTTCTGATTTTTTTTTTTATTGGTGAAAACTAAACATACTGGCCATTAATACATTAATAACAGTGTAAACTGGCAGAACAATAAAATATATATATAAGAATCAGTGGTGGACTGTGCATTTCACGCCTAGGCCATCAGTGACGTCATATTTAGTCCACCCTAAATTAACACACCTCATAATACCCTCGATATTATACTACAGCTCAAGAATCCATACAGAATCACACTTCGACATTACATCACCTTCATATAGGGGACGTAGTTGAGCAAAACATAGTTTCCAGAGCATTTAAATCATAATTAAGACTAAGTAACTAAGGCAACTAATGCTGTCAAAAAGGGAAATTTTAAGAGATTCCTCAACAAAGTTTTAATAAGTCCAGCAAAACTACACTGTGAGCCTAAACTCTCGTCCAACCGTGTCCAATAAATTGCGTATTATCGCCAACGAGACGATAACGAGACGATAACGAGACGATAACGAGACAAATTATTTAATTATTAAATTGTTGACCAATTGAACATGTTGGCGCAGCTACTGCGCCAATGCGCCATGGTATTTACATTTTAAATTGCAGATGATTTGGCAGCTAAATCTTCATCTTCTCCTTCAGCCGCCATGGCTTCACCGTGAAGGCAGCCTGATCTCTGAGTTGAGTTCCGTCTGGAAGGTTCTCAGTGCTCATCCAATCACAGGACGCACACATGTGAAATTCAGCGTACGGCCAGCTAGCTGGACTTGGCATTTGATATTCGAGATGTGATTGGCTACTGCAACTCACTGAGGTCCATTAAACAAACAGGAGCCTGCTATGTTGGTTCTGCTGGCCTAAGGCAGATTTCATGGCACCTGGCAACACAAGCTAGCTGAAATGTGATTGGACAAAAACTCTACGGTAATATACGACAATGGAAGCAACGCAACCAAGTGGATGTTATATGATGTGAAAAGAACAGACTATGGAGAATGACTTTATTATCATATTTATTTTAAAACGTGCTTTTCTAAGTATGGTTAGACCAGCAGAGACTGCCTAGCTGGCCCTGACGGCCCGCCATTGATAAGAATATACATAGAGCAATAATGGTCTTGGTCTTAGTTAGCTGCCATCGTGTACCACCATTTTTTAACACAAAATGCACTGTCAGGGAGGCTCCCTTAAACTTTTACACACTGGACTGTTAATTAAGAGCATGCACTTTTAAAAATGTTGAAGTTCACTTTTTCCCTTTCTTCTTTATTGTAGAAATGTTGTTTAAATCCTTGAAATACAGTGCACTGTAGATGGAACGCTCGGCCCAATCAGTTCAGCGGGGAGGGAGTGGGGTGGTCGTTGACAGAGTACTCTCTTAGTAGTCGTGTTTATGACAGCAGGTTGCGGGGCTGATTAGTGACAGGCCTCTAATCGGCTCCACCAGCCTCCACTTAACCTGAGCCAAGGTTATCAGCCAACCAAGGAACTGACACCGCCTGAATAGCGAGGGCATGTCAGAGCACTCTAGTTTCTGTTGCTCTATATCTATACATGGCTGATAACTGTCCCTACAGCGTGCCAAGCACGCATGTATTAGTGTGACCATCAAAATCAGCTCAATCACATAAAATAATGCCAAAAACTTGCTAGACGTTGTATGTTTTTGCTTTTTCTACGGGTAAGGGGCAAAAAAAATAATGCTAATTGTTTCCTGGGTACAATCTTTACTGAGATTAATGTTGACTCAAAAAAGAGTTATGCAACATGTGGGTAGCGAACCAAAAACTTCAGAAAAAAAATATATTAAAAAAATTATAAAACAATGTGTAGCCTCTTTACAATTTGTCTATTGATATTGATATTAAATTCTTTCTCTTCCTTGCCATAGTCTTGTCAACATAAGGGAAACTATCTATCTACAGTCAGATCTATCTATATATCTATCTATCTATATATATTAATATGCTTGTTAATAGAAAATACCTCCTATTTGAAAGTGCGCAAAGCACTTCACACCAAATCCGTGGATTTTTTTTTAAGATCTTGCATCAAACTATTAAGTTAACGATTAACTTATGTTTATGAGTACAACTAAGAATAGATAATGTACAGTAAATATATAGTTTTTAAAAAAAAGCTACTTTTTGGAAAGTGTAAAAAAAGAAACAAAGCTTTATTTGCAAACCCACTCGTTTCTCTAACGTGGTAGTTTGCAACACAGTCTACATATGATGGGTACCGGCTGTGTGTCAGGTGAAAAAATGCACATGGAAGTGGGTGGAGGTCACAGTGTGCAGGGGTAGCCGTCTGAGGGACAGGGCTGGGCCATTGTTCTGTGACTGTGGAGCCGGGCTCAGATTGTTCACAGTGCTCTCTAAACTGGCCGCCGACACGGGCGTGGCGCTTCCACGTTTATTGTACGCGGCATCCTGTCCCGCTCTCTATAAATAGGCCGAGGTGCACGTATGGCTGTGCTGCTGCCCGAGTGTACAGCTGCCCACCTGCAGGAAACGAGAGGAGCAAAGGTGACGTGTAAGTTCTGACAAAGCCGCTACACAGTCCCTGACCCTCAAACACACAATCTCAGCTCCTCGTTTAGACATATAAGATGACACATGTCTATGTTTACTATCAGGACAAAGACGGTAGTGCAATATAGGGACAGCTTGTTGGAATGCAGTTGTGCATATGCTAGCGTCTTCTTGAGGGGCATAGGAAGGCTGGTGTGGACAATCCAGCTGCCTGACAGTTTAGGGTGAACGCTTGTGTCCTCAAATAAACCAACGAAGAAGTAGGTGGCCGAGATATCCAGGTTTGTGTACGCAGGCCACCGCATTTCACTGGCAAGCTCAGAAGAGAGTGGGAGTGAGCGAATGAGCGACGCAATCTAAAATCTGACCACTAGATGGCAGAATTTCACATGCTGTACCTTTACAGTTCCCGCGCTAGCCACCTTAGCTACATGCCCCTGTTCGCTCACAATCGTGTCTCCTCTTTCCTTCCTCAGGCTTCCTCCTCTGTAGCTTCTGCAAAGATCCTGATAATGACGCTCAGACCCCCCCAACAACAACAGCCCAGGCCACAGCACCTCCGCCAAGTGTTGCTGGAGGTCCTGACTCGGCTACATCGACAACGGTGGCGGTGGCTACAGTCTCCAGCAACAGTAAGACGGCTACGGGCGCTGGTCCTGCAGCACCGGCGACCCCAGCTGCCAATGTAAACACAGACGCGGCCACGCTGGCGCCAACGCCCGCTGCTCTGATTACCATCCCGAACGCGGTGACGCAGGCTACCACCAAACTTACAGCGCAGCCAGTTACCGCCCATTCGCTGGCACCGACTAAACCTGACAAGACAGCGGCACCTCCAATGACCGTCCCCGTCGCTGTGACTCAGCCGCCGGTGACCACAAGCCTGCCAAACGTCGTCACGCCGGCTTCGACCGCAGGCAACACCGGAACTCTTGTGGTATCACGTGACGTTGTCACGGCAACTAGAGCCCTCGGAACGGTTGAGCCCACAAGCGGGACGTCGAAGACAGAAGCGCCTGCAAGTACGCCAACGGTCGCCAGCAACATCAGAACAGCCCAGACCCCCAAAGTATTGACAGGTGCTCCTCCAACGAGCCAAAATTCATCGGCCGCCAACACCCTGCCCACCACCAGGTTTAATCAAGGAGTGTCAGGTAATGAAGGAGTGGCGAGCGCAAAACACTCAACAACAGGGGTCACCAACCTTTTTGAACTTGAGAGCCACTTCAGGGGTCCTAGAAGGGCAACACTTGCTACACTCTCCTGAAATAACACATATTCTCAGTTATGCATGACTATTAATGCTACTGATCTATGTGAAGACACTGATCACAAGGTTGGACATAATTGAATTTTAGACGCAGCTCAACAAATTGCGCTATTTTTCCAATAGGCCTTGCAGGCGACTCATGTTGTCCTTGGAGACTACTGTACCTGGTGCCCACCACGTTGGTGACCCCAGGTCTACGGTAAACTTTGAGAAAGAAACTTATATTAGTGACACAGGTCAGCATAATTACCTGAAATGTCCGTCCAAACCCCCCGTACGTCTTTTCATTTAGAGACTATAACCCAGTGGAGGGCCGTGCATTTCACATCCAGCCCTTCACATGACATCATACTTAGTCCTACCTAAATTCACACACAACATTTACCATTTCATGTAAGGGACTATTCATTGAAAATGAAAGTAGGCGTGAGTGTGAGTAGTTGTTTGTTTGTTGTACCCACCTTCACCCAAGACAGCCACATAAAGATGAAGAGTTTAGGTTTGTTAAGATTTTGAGGGAAAAAATGTCATTTTCTGTACAGATCCAGTCATCCAGAAGACCACTGTGACCGCGAGCCAGGGACATACGACGCCTGCGTCCTCGCAGCCCGCTGTGAGCACGCTCGTCCCCGGTATCCCCTCCACCACCACCTCCCCAACCACCCCAACCACCATCATTGCAGGAACCTCTGCAGCCAAGGCCGTGACCACCAAAGCGGAAGCCACGCCGGCCAAGCCCGCCACCGCCACCACGCCGCTACGCTTCACTCCGACCAGTGGCGTCTCCAAGGCGATAACGAACAATACAGAAACCATCCACTTAAAAAAGTTTGTGGTAAGAAGAGATCGACACACTGTCACTGTGACCAGATTGGGGAAACTGACGTGAATGTTCACTGACAGATTTGTTCTCCAATTTTGTCCTCCACAGTTTTCCCTAAACAATGGACAAGAGGTACGATTTTTTTTTTTCTTTTCTTTTCTCTTACCACAGATCTCTCACTGGCATCAGACTGATTTCTATTTATGTTGCACAATGCGTGCTTCGCCTCTCCTCCAATCTCCATTATTGTCACGTCCACGGGGAGGCAGGGACACTCCCCGTCTACTGCTTTTTCTTTGCTCCCAAACATCCCTTTGGTTTAAAGATGGTTGACCATTGTGCAACATCCTGCAGGGTGGATAAGCAAAACAAAACTAAAGAAAAACAAAAAAAATGAACTTATGTCTTTCTTAAGAGGCTGCAGCTTTGAAGTTGGTAATGAGACACTCGTTAATGTGAAAAGCAACCAACCCGGCTAAAAAGTTAGTGCAAAATTACTGCAAGATTACTCTTCAAGTTTTTTCATTTAGTTTTTAATCTAATAATATGTAAAAACGCAATGTGTCTGAAAGCTCAGAACTAAAGTGAGTAATGAACAATAGCTAAGCACATTTGAACCCAGGTAAACCTGTTGGATTCCAGAGTTCTTATGAAACTGAGCGGCTCTTATTTTGAAGCTATTTTAAATAAAGGAAGGAACTGTTATTTTCCCCACACCTGGTACTTTGGGACTCAGGTTTAATTATTTTCCTTTTAATTATTTTTGCTTCTGAATGAAAGTTGGCAACACTATTGTACACACATTTAATAACAAATTAGTATGTAACGTCACTGATTTAGTGTGTTTAGTGTAATAGTGTGGAAATCACTGGTGGATATTGTGGCTGTCCAGACAAGGAACAGGACAGGAAACAGTGAAGTGCATATTAAAAAAAAGAGAGAGAGAGAGAGACTTTGGTCTCTGTGGAAAAGTGTCTTAGTGGGAGCCCTTCCTGCCTTTCACTAGTTTCCTACATTCCCACACCTCCCTCACATACTCAGCCGCTCTCTGTTGGCTGCCCTGTTCCAAAACACACCAGAAATATATCTACACACGCGACAGCGCAGGAAGACGCGACCTTTGAACCTTTCCTTTCTTCAAACTCTTGGGGAGGGGCGTTGTTTACGAGCACTGCGCCCTCTGACCCTCAGACCGAGGAGGACAAGAAGCTGGTGGCGGTCTGCAACCACCTGCTGGACGGTCTGCAAGATGGCAACTGCACTCTGACATACCATCACGTCGGCAATAAACTACGCTTTCAAGAAGTGGAGATCAGCGGTAAAGGTAGGACCAAAAAAAGTCTTTGTCCCGGCGCAAAATTGAACAGGCAGTTAGACCCGAGGCTAAAACCAAGCGTGTCTTGCAGTGGCAACCAAACAGGCAGAGGAGTACTATGAAGAACTGGATAAGGTAGGAGGCCGTGGGTGGGCCGCTATGAGTGGAACGTCGATTTTTCCGTGATTTTTTCCGTAGATACTGCGAGGCAGTGTTTGAGGGTCTTTTCTCTCCTTCCGACAGAAGCCGACGGACAACAAAACCCTGATCGCCATCCTGGCGTCCTGCGGGGCTCTGCTCATCATGATCGTCATCCTGGCCGTGTGCGCCTCGCACCATCGCAAGCCGTACAGTGAGAACCAGGTAGGTGGCGCTACACCCCTAACCCTTCGCCATCGCTCTTCTGTTGCATCCTGTTTACCCCCATTGTTTTTTTTTTTCACTGTGGATGTGTTATAAGAGCTGGGCACCAGACTGGCAATATAGCAGCGCAGCAAGAAAAAATAAATAAATAAAAAGAATCTCCCCCGGTGGCCGCTTAAGGTACTGTAGCCAAGAAAACCCATGTGGCCCAAAAGACATTTTTCCACAGAGATCGCAACATAAAAAAAAACAAAAAAAACAAAACCGCCTGTAAAACCCCTGACAGGATGCCCCAAAGTTGAAGCGCAGTTCATGATAAATCTTTCTATTGGAGATTTTCAAGTCATTGGCCAGAAGATAGGCCAGAAAATCCGTCATCCGTCATACATACTGTACATACTGTCTCTTGGGTCGTTCTGATTGGCTGAAGTGTCCTGCTGTATCATGTGAATTACAGTATACATACTTATATATAAATAAAAAACGTTTTGAAGGTAGGAAAACCAAATTACTTTTATTGTGCTGTTTGTATACACTTTTATTTATGTGTTTATGGGCAATGTATTAAGCTTTTACCAATGTAAAAATCCTTAATCAAGACAAATGTTACACAATGCTTATATTTCACTGCTGATCTGCTCTGGCTATAATATCAGATAGGAAGCATTTCATATGGCTCTGGATTTTTGTGTTGAAATCTAAAGCCTCACCTGTCACGCAAGGTTTGGGCCCTTAAGGAACGGACCTCCTTCCCCATTGGCCCAGTCTGGAGGCTAGCATGCTAACTCAATGTCAGCATGTGGCGCGGCTTCAAGTAAGTTTTCCTGTTTTCTCTTTCGCCAGCAACACCTGACGGAGGAGCTGCCCACGGTGGAGAACGGCTACCATGACAACCCCACGCTGGACGTGATGGAGGCGCAGTCGGAGATGCAGGAGAAGAAGTCGGCGCTGAACGGGGAGTTCATCGACGGCTGGATCGTCCCCATGGAGAACATGAAGGGGGACGTGCCCGACGAGGAGGACACTCACCTGTAGGGGCTGCAGCCGCGCAGAGGAGAGACACTGACCCGGGGAAAAGAAAATCTCTAGGACCTCAACAACAACAACAAAAACAACATAAATAATATGCCTTAACAGTATGGGTATACATATTTTTATAGTCAAAATCTTTCATTTGAAAAAAACACTTCAGATGTGAGGCGATTTTCCCCACTGTGATTTTTCTTTTTTTTTTACACCTGTTAATAGATTTTTTTTTTCTTTGTTTTCATTTCTTTTATAAATCGAAGCTTCCAGAGGAGGAAGAACAGACTTAACAGCAGTATGAGTTTCCTGGTTCACTTCTACACCTACTAATTTAGATTAGGCGACCTCAGGACTAAAACACAAAGAGTCTTGGTGATGTAACTAGCACGTGCACGCAGCTGTGAGGAAGCAGCCAGGAACAGGAACAGAGTGACCCCGAATGGTCAAACAAAGACGTCCATGGGAGGTCGGGAGGGAAGATTCTAAGAATCAACATAATCAACGAATTACGTAATAATAATAAAAGAAAGAAGAAAAAAAAGAAGGATCGAGTCCACACACCGGAAGCTGCCCCACTGCCATTTGCTTAGCAACTCGCTGGCGTTTCCATCCGCATGATCTTTGTCACGTTCATCAGGTAAGGATGTAAAACGCCCTCGTCCAAGTGTGTAGACCAGTGGTTCTCAACTGGTGGAGCCTCAGGACCAGAATTCTTTTCCTTATCATGAAGTCGAGACCCAAATTTATTCCACAGCGCTGAAAAAGCAAAACAAAGCGCTAGCTAACTTTCTATCATGTCTAGTCAATAAATTATTGAAATTGTGTCAAAACCAGTGGACACTGTGATTAGGACGTCTCTGCAAATGCAGGTCAAAATAAAAAAGACTAACAATCGTGGATAAATAATGAAGGGGGACTTTTGTCCACCTTCTGACCACTGTGACTAAGGTGTAATCACAGAGAACTGCTCATGTTAGACTACATGACTTAGGCTCGTGCTCAGCCACTGGAACATCCATTTTTTTCTGCCCTCCGTTTCATCTTACAAAAGGGGTGAAGGGTTCATGTTTATGAAGTCTCCATTCAAGGTTAGTGCACTTTTGTTGGGGTGTCTGTGTGAAAGCCTCCCTAACCCAGAGAGCTTTTAGCGTAGCTTAGCTTAGGTCCGGAGCAAACAATCTCTGCAAGGCCAAATGAATTATCACTTGAGACCTTGCTAATCTAGCATTTGCAGAAACAAACAAACAAAAACCCATTTGGCACTGCAGTCCACTCCGTTGAAGCTATCAAAGTATTGCAGCAATAATTAATAATAATAAAAAAATATATATAACCACTAAGATTTAACGTAATTTATGTCACAACATAGTTATGTATTCCACAGTGCTGACCTTGCGGCTCTCTTGTACACACGCAAAGTGCGCCGGTCACATGACCTTTAACCTTAACACCCATTTTCACTATTATCTATTGTGTGTGCAAGTGCCATAAACGTGTATTTTACCCCAGATGTTGAGAAACGCAACACACCTTTGAACGACACGTATCACTAGAAGGCCAAAAGGGGTTGAATTCTAGTTGACATCAGTATTATTTTCAAGTAACAACTGATGTGAACACCGACTAGTGTGGCTCTGGGTTGGGAAGGGGAGGCGGGAGGAGTGGTGTGGGTACACATTTCTGAAGATGGAGAGACTTCTGTTTCTCAATTTTGGTCATGTGTAATTGTGTACTTTCCCTTTAAAACCAATTAAGAAGTTAATATATATTTACAATATGTACAAGTGCAAATTCCTTACCTTGGGCACTCCATTCAATCTTTCCCTTATTTTTTTTGTAAACTATTTTTGAGTTGTGTTTGTTTTGTCAATTTATAATTTCACTTTCATTACTATTATAGTTGCGCCACTGTCACCAAAGTAAGGTAGCAGTTATTTTATGTATTTATAGTTTGCTTGCTTGAAAGAAAGCAGCCAACAGGGGGTCTGACACACTGGAAATTGTCACCATTTGTATTTGCAAATAAACAAGAGTGTTTGGTTTTTTTTCCAACTCGAGTGTCCATTATATTGTCTTGCAAGGCTGCCTGCAACACCTGTGCTTGACCACAGGAGGGCAGAGCAGAGACGGAACAGAGACGGGACTTGAACAAAATACAATCTTTATTCCATATATACAGTACATACAATGCAATTCTACAAGGCTTTCTACACATTCGCTTTTCCACCAGAGTAGTGCTGCTCAACGATGTGGCCGAGAGTACCAGCAGTGAAGACCCTCAGTCCCACCCGGGGGAGAGGGGTGGGGCAAAAAGGAGGTGCGACGTGGAGAGATCGAGTGAAAGCGAGCAGGAGGGGAGGCGGAGAAAATAAATCCATCCAGCAGAGCATTTCCAAGACGGTCGGCAAAAAGGAAAAGTATTTGGCATTTGTACATTTTCATATATTCCATCATACAAAAGTGCTTTTTCACAACAATTCATCCTTTTTAAATAAGTCTACCGGCACTAAACAGTGTGACGTGCTACAGCGAGCGTGATGAGCCCTCGGTGTGGTTCAGGGGCTTCAGGAATAATGCCTCAGGTTCGCCACTGCCGTTTGTTTCTCACTTCTCAACCACAGCAGAACAACATTTTGTGGAGCGGTGGTAGTTTTTTTTTTTTCCTTTGTTCTTTTCAAGCAGTGCACTCGTGGAAAAAGACGCAAAGACCGCGGGAGGTAGAGGAGGCAACCGAGCTCTCTCCCTCTCTCTGTGTGTATAGATATGTGTATATATGCACATATACACACACACAGATATATACGTATGTATATATGTGTGTGTATATATTATATACATATATATGTGTGTGGGTGTATACACGTATATATACACACACACACACATACATACACATCGTTTTTTCACCTGACCGACAAACAATACAATCCGTTAGTGTCCAACAGAATGAGGGAAGGCCGCGGGCCAAACAATGTGACACAGTGGGCAGGAGCTGAACGAGCGTCGGTAAACATCACCCAACACCCTCCAAGAAACAAACTAAACACAAAAACCCTCCAGCAGCGCTAAAACCTTCCAACTGGTGCGAACCTGAACTTTAAAGTAGCGCCAGTCATCAGTAGCTGTAAATCTGAGCGTGGCCAGTTGGTTGCTCGGACTACGTTCTGCGTCATGTGACCAGTAATGTTTAAAGACCACAATTTTTTTTTTTTTTTTTTTTTTTTTTAAACTTGAGCTGATGTGTGCAGCTGTTTAGCGTTCTGACAGAGGAACTCCTCAGTTCTGGTTATGTTGTGATCACATGATCATTCACTTCTCCCACTGCATAAAGAACAAAGCCAAAGAAAACCCAACAACCAGGACCCCGGCCTGACCTGGTAACATGATGTAGTAGTGGAGTCTGCACTGAACATTCATTGGCAATCAAGTCTCAGCTGTCAGTGACGTTTTCAAGTCAACGCCACGTCAGAAGAATGATTAGTGGAAACGGTCAGTTACAAAAAATAAAATACAATAAAATAAAAATTACAACCCATGCAGGCGGTTTGATTTTAACCCCCCCCCCCCCCCCCCCAACCTTCCATCTTCGAACAGAAAGGGACGAATGAGCTGTCCTGTGCTGGACCACTAGGTGGTGGTAAAGACGCCAACTGGGCCATATAACGACTGGCGGTGTAGTCAGGCGCTATCTTGCTATCGTCACAGTTCTCTGCGCAACAGCTCCACCCAGTGGCCGGCCTACATGGCAGCAGTGAATCAGCAGGATGGACACAGTGTGGGGAGAACAGCAGGCTGCAGTTATAAGGGGAAAACAGAAGGGATTTCTTTTTGTTTTCTTTCCAACTCATTTGCGAGGTTGAGGGGACAACACGTTGAACTTTTATCCACGCTACCAAAATGACCCAAAAATCATTGCAAAGAGGATCAAATCAGTGGCAGGTGTTTCCTGTGGTGTAGAGACTTTTCAGCTCTTTTACACCGAAAAGTCCTTTATGTTTATTTACACTTTAGTACAGCTTTTTGCATTCATTTTGAAATGATTGTGGGTGAAAACTAATTCTGCTTAATTAGATGCTTGCCGATGACTTGGAGAAGAGCAAAAAACAAAAAAACAAAGCACACATTCTGTATGCAGGTCGTTGAGATCCTACATTTTACTGAAACGAGTGAAGAACCTTGAGCCACATCCTGGTCACCTCTTCAAACTCAAATCAGCCGAATGTGCGCTCGACTTTTTCAACGGACCCGTGGGAGAGGCCATTTTTTTAGGGCACAGAGCACCGATTCAACACTTGTACAATATGGGAGGGGAAATAATACGTGCAACTCCTCTGTTTTGGACCAAACCTTTCTTTTTTTTGGAGGTGGTGAGGGGGCAAAAGAACAATGAGATGATGATGATGATGGAGAACAGAAGGGGACGTTTGGCAGAAATCACCCAGAACGGCAAAGGAAAAAAACCCGGCTCTTGCGTACCTCGGCTTCCAATCCAACTCCCGCAGTGCTGTTCGAGTGTTTGTTTGCGGAGCGTCGCCATCGGGTGGCGCCGGCTGTGACAGCAGCAGGTTCCCGATGAAGTACAATCCCACCAGCAGGGCTCGACGAACGGGAAAGGGGGGGGGGGGGGAATAAAAAAAATAATAAAAAAAAGCAACCGGGTTTCTGAAAGACCTCCGTTTGTCCCCGGCGTGTCCCAGCAGAGGAGGGGGTGGGGGTGGGGGGGGGGGGGCGGAGGGGCAGTTCGGGGAGTGAGGTGTGGAGGAGGAGAGGAGCACGGGTCAGTAGGGGGTGGGGGGGGGTGCTAAAGGGTGATGAGGTCCACCAGGTTGCCCTTGGGTGGAGTCATGCTGTCCGGGAAGAAGTTGACCAGGGTGTCGAAGAGCTGCGTCCGCTGGGCGTACGTCTGGTCCACGTCCGAGAATCCTGGAGGGAGGGCGAAGAGGAAAAAATGTATAGTAAGTATGTTGCTAAATATAGAAAACATGTGTTTCATGTAGCGACGGAGAGCAGCAAAAAGTGACGCAAGTCAATTCAGAGCAGATTAACGCAAAAACAACAACAAAAAAAACGACAACTTTGTGGCCATTGTGTTTCACTGCGTGTTGTTATGTAAGAAAAAAGGTTCTTGTTGGTTGGCTGAAAAACAGCTGAGTGATTCTTAATCGGTCATCTTACACTTATTTATACAACAATATGTTGAACATAACTTTGAAAATAATCCAACTGTCCGTATAATGTAAAGATCTTGCTTTTCCTTCATTACTCTATAAAAATCTTATTTTATTTCTCTTTGGTGAATATAATTTTCCTTCTTTTGCACTTTATCATTGTTGGAAGTGTACAAATTTCCCCAATGTGGGATTAATAAATGCTTTGATTGTACTCTATTCATTTGTCATTGAGTAAGCTCTCCATGCAAGGTCTGACAGTCTTTTCTACGTATAAAGTCCTCTACATTGTCCCAGAAGTCACTTCTTACGATGCGTACAGCTGCACCTAATGTAAATCCATTGCCATGGAGAGTCCTGTGTCTTGTGGTCGCTGAGCGAGCGAGCGAGCGAGCGAGTTCTTACCCAGAGGGATGAAGTCGGAGCTGGACTTGAAAAGGGCCGAGGGCAGGAGCTGGAACTGAAGCACAAGGCAAAAGCGTGAGGAGCCAACAGGTGGGGACAGCGAGTTTCTAAAAGTCTCACATGCAGCTTTTCCCCTCCGCCACTGTACAAGAACCGGTGCTCACGTTCTGAGATGCAAAAACAACAACAAAAGAAGGCCCCACAAAGCATTGTGGGAGACGTAGGCTTCAGAGATCGTAGACCTTGGGAAAACCGGCTCCGTCTACTGCTTCCTCCAGGTACTCTGCCACCTGCACTCCTTTATTGACTGCTGCGTTCATTCAGTTCAAGCACGAGGGAAGCAGAAATGTGAGGTGTTTGGGTACCTCTTTGGTCTCGTCCGGGTCCGTGTGGTCCACCGTCAGGGACAGATCGTTCTGTAGGTATTTTAATGCGTTCAGCGGCTCTGACTGGGCTTTCTCCTCAAATCTGGAAAATGATAAAAAACAAACAAAAAACAACAACACGGTCACTATTGGGCATTCACACACAGATTTGACTGCTATTGCAGAAGTGGCCACTAGAGGGCAACAGACGCACACTACATCATGCCTAATGTGCTGGGGTTCGGGGCGTCTCCATGGCAATAGCTTGTTACGCATTACATAACACGTGACGCATCTCTTCCAAAAACAAAACAAACAGAAAAGAGGAAAAAATTTCTTTGACTCTCTGCGTTTAATGTAACAATTTATAATTCCACATCAGTTAGTTCGGAATTTCCTCGGAACTTCCTATCACGACGTGTAAACATGAAAGAAAAAGAAAAAGAAAAAAGGAAGTTTAGATTTGAGAAGCCTAACACTGGGATTAAACACAGTGCGCATTGAAAGTGAGTTTATTCTTCTAATCCTGGATCAAGGCTACTGGAAGGAGGCACTAATCCCCTCCACCCCAGACTGCAGAAACTGAGCGTGGTTCACTACCTACCACACACAAACGAGTGCTCAGGTATTCTCAGCGCTCACATGCACCTGAACGTGGAAATATGACTGGAATTGATTTCTTTCGACATGTATTGCTTTTACTATCTGACAAAGGAGGTAGAAATGCTGTGATCTTGGCTTGAAGTGGGCGCTCGTGCCCCACCTGTACTTCCTGATGAGGTATCTGCAGTGGCGGAGCAGGTACTCCTTGGAGGGCCGGCACAGTTTGAGGGACCAGAAGTCGTCCAGGCGCATCTTGGGAGAGCACGACTTGCCGGGATTGCCGCCAAACAGGTAATGAACCTAAAAAGTATGAAAAATGCGGACCGATTACAAAACCAAAGAGACACCGAGACGAGTCGACTCGCCTGCAAGCTGCAGCCGTCGCACATAGTTTTGCTGTTGCTGAGGTCAGGAGAGCAAAACACAGCAAGCGGGATAAAACAGCGTGCCCGTGTCATACAAATTCTCTTTAGACGATTTCAAAGTGAAATCAGGAAAAAGCAACTGGTATCCATTGGAGGATTGTGACATCTCGACTCAATGATTTAAAAACATTTCCAGCATCACACCATCCCTCCCCCAAAAAGTCACATTTTCACTAAACAATTCTTTCATTTGCAGTGCTAAAAGAAAGACATTATTTTTTCTTTCCCTCACTCGTGGAAGGAATGAAAGAGCCGACCCAGAAGTGTGAGTGACTGAACAGCTTGACTATTCGAAATGGACGGTGCAAGAATCTCATCTGAAATACTTTATGCTCTGCTTCTTTTATTTATGTATCCATTTTATTTCATTTTATTTTTATGGTTATTGAGTTTTTTTTCTCGAGAAATTTCTGGTAAAAACAGAAAAAGTATAATGTCAGAATTTAAATGGACAGTATTGTTCTGGACGTTTGGATGAGGAAGTGCTACATGGAGTTACTAGCTAGAGGGGAAGGGAATTGGGTCATACATGATGCAGGCGTACATGCATTCACATTGATTATATTTCACGACATGTTGTTGGGGTTCGTTTTGTCGTCTTGTTTGTCATTAATTAACATTGTGGGTCTTGTTGGGCTTTAGTTTGTGTTGTTTTGGGGTGGGTGGGAAAACATATGTTGTAAATTAATGAAAATGAAAATAAAATCAATCTCATTGGACAGCCGAGGTCCAAAGCGTTGCTCGGCAAAGTATTTTTTATTTTTTTTTAACATCAGCGCCACCTTGTGCATCTCGTCGTAGACCAGCTGGTGAGCGAAGCGCGGACACGGCTCCTCCTCCTGCAGCGCCTTGCTGGGGTTCTCCTTCACCGCCTGGTCGTTCTTGTACACGCACGACCTACACATGCACACGCACAAAGACGCGCAAGGAAATTAAGTAACCCGAAAAGACAAAAGAAAACTTCCTGATGCCTGTGAGGGAGAAAAAAAAATCAGCAATCGCGCTGGAACAACGAGGGCGGCAGCCTGTTCTTTCACAACTACCGATCCAAACATGACACTTGCTGCACGCACACGCACACACACACACACACACACACACATCTGGAACATGCAGTTCCCTGGCGACGGAGCGTGAAGGGGTCCGAAATTACCAAAAAGATAATCTGCATGAATGTTTTGTTTTACTGCGTGTTCTCGGTTATTTGATGTGGTGAGGGATCTTGGCAACCAAGAGCTGGTGTGTGTGTGTGTGTGTGTGTGTGTGTGTGTGAGAAAGTGTTTCCTGTGAGTGCGTGTGAGAACTCTTCCCCCGGCGGCAACAAACACAGAGCGCCTACCAGTTGTTGCGGGCGATGTCGTAGATCCAGAAGGAGTTGCGGACGTTCTCCTCGCGCTTCTCCTTGTCCTTGCTGAGGCCCGACAGCACGTGGATCTCGTTGAGCTCCGGGTCGATGGTGGCTCTCTGGGTGAAGCCCGTCATCGGGACTGCAGGGGCGGAGACCAGAGAAGGTTTCAAATCCGAGACCGGCTACCGTCGGTTTAACGGAGATGAATTACCACAAAGACAACATGAAAGAGTGTGATGATAAATAGTGAGCAGATTGGAGGCACGGAGCTTGTGACTCCATCACCCTCCCCGTTAAAGGTCCAGTGTGTAAAACCTGGCCTGATTCATGATTCTAATATTGGTGAAAGCTTAATGTACTGTCCATAAATACATTCAGAAAAGTGTAAACTCGCAGTACAATAGAAGTCATTTGGTTTTCCTGCCCTTAGAACAGTTCTTATTTTTATCTAATAATAGCCATAGATCAAGGGTGTTGCTTCCAGTTAGCTGCCACCTTGCACCACCATATCTCTAAGGAAGCCTGCTGTGGACAATCCAGCTGCCTGACAGCGAGTTTGGTATTCAGGGTGAACGCTGGAGTCCTCAAATAAACCCAACGAAGAAGAAGGTGGACGAGGTGTCCAGCTTTGGGTGCGCAGGCCACCGTAGTTCACTGGCAGGCTCGGGAGAGGGGGGAAGAGTGAAAGACGCTACAATCTAAAATGTAACCACTTGATGTCGCGTTTTCTTCTCAGAATTTCACACACTGGACCTTTAATCGGTACGGGGAGTAAATATTGGTTCCTGAGGACACGACGCTTGGAGGGATCCGTTCTGCCTTTTTAATCGGAATACAGCCGAGAGCACCAAAACCCCCACCACCCCCACCCGTCCAAACAAACACAGTATCCAGGCAGTGCGGTGACGCTAAAGAAAACTGTTTGACTATCGTTGGCATGGCAATCCATGCCAATGGGTTGGGGCGGAGGCACGATGGAGACGCTTGCGGCCGCCCTCCCCGTCCTCACAACAGGCAGCAGAGAACCCGCTCACGTGAAATAACACGCTCAACTCCCGCTAAACCAGGGGAGTCAAACTCAAACACACAGTGGGGCTAAAAGTGAACACTTGGACAAAGCCACAGGCCAACATAAGTGAACATTTTTACACAGTGAACATTTTCATATGGACCCAAACCCACTTTGCGACAAGCAACGCATATTATAAATGAAAAAAAACTTCAAATTGCACACATGCAAAATCCAAAAAACTCACTGCATTTCAATAGTAAATTAACCCAC